>NC_140587.1:879143713-880343713 GCF_964204655.1 Triturus cristatus | reverse complement strand
CTGATCTTAAGCGGCATATCCAACCAGCCTCCGCTTTTCTTAGGATCACTTCTCTATTACCACCTCTCTCTGGTATTTTTATATGTTCCAATGCATGAAACCATATATCTGTTTTTAAAGGGTGACATTCGTGTATGTGTACGGCCACTGGATAGCGTTCATCTCTGTTTTTTATAGCCCTTATATGTTCTTGGATCCTAATTTTCAAACTTCTAATACTACTGCCTATATATATTTTATTACAGGCACATCCAAGGACATAAATTGTGTAGGTTGTATTACAATTAATAAATGTATTAATTGTATATCCTTTCTGTGTATTGTACTGGAAGTCTGTTTTTTTATTACATCCAAATTTACATATGCTACACGATCCACATGTAAAAAACCCCGATGGTTTATAGGGCAACCATGTGGTTGATTTTATATCAGTACTCCTAATGTAACTTGGACAGAGTATCTTTTTTAATGTTTCTCCCTTTTTATAGACCACTCTCGGTTTTTTAGATACACTACCATTAAGACTGTTAATGACAGTTCTAAAATCTGGCAACTAATCTTGACTAAGTGTAATACGACGCTTTTTCATCCTCAACTATCTTTATGGGCGAACCCCGGTCTGCCAGGAATATTCCATGATGGGTCATTTAGAGTGTGGAAAAATGCTGGAATAGAAACATTAGGCGATCTATACGGTAATGATGGCCTTTTGTCTTTTGAGACACTTAGACTACTTTTTAAACTACCCGAAACTTCACGTTTTAAGTATATTCAGATTCATGACTATCTCATACGTAAATTGAAGCTTTTAAACATCTCCGATTCTGATATCTGGAAATGCTTCTACTCCAACAAGGTTAGATCACTTATCAGTGTCGGATACGGTGTCTTAAACTCTTATAAATCAGACGATTGTGGGAAGATTGCGGAGAATTGGAGCTTTCGATTAGGCCTAAATATTACCGCTAATCAGATATCTTCTGCTCTGTGCAATCTAAATCGCTCTATTCACTCTTCCAGTGTAAGATTACAGCAATATAAAACTATTTGCCAGTTATATTATACCCCGGAAAGGCTCTCAAAATGGTCTAGCAATAGTGCCAGCAACCAGCGGACTAGCTGCCCTAAATGCGATCTTATTGCTGCAAGTTTGGAACATATGCTGTTTTCGTGTCCCAAACTAGCGGAATTTTGGCTTAATATAGAGCAGGGAATGGCCCAAATTACGCGCCTATCAATAACACTTAACACAACCAGCGTACTGCTTGGGATCCAGACCTCTAACAACTTACAGGCAGACCCACAATCTGATCTTATAAATATTCTAATAGGATGTGCCAGATTGATTATCGCCCGAACTTGGATTTCAAGAAGTGCACCATATGTGATGGAATGGTGGACTCTAGTTAAAGAAATTTACATTATGGAATTCTCTCTTGCTAAGAACAGAGGAGCTAAATCTTTACAGAAGATAAATAGAATATGGGGGTCCTCATTCATTTGAAGGAGCTGGAAGTAAGCTTCTCTTTTTCTCCTCTTTTTTTTTCTTTTCTTTTCATATTTATTTCCCTTATGTAGCCTTTACCTGCGGATGTTTAATTACGAGTACTATTTCCCTGATTTCTAATTTCGACATGTATACCCCGGCTATGTTAGATTTTCTTTTGTGATTTGTTATTATATAATATGCTGTGCAACTTTAAATGTTTTGTTGATCTGATCTCTTGTCCTGAATTCAATAAAAAGATTTAAAAAAAAAAAAAAAGGATTAAACCCAGGCATGTATGTTGATGCAGTGTTCACGTTTACATACAGACTGCATGACAATGTACATTTTGACTGTTTGGGAGGAGCGGACTTTTGATGGGGACAGTGGACATTTGGACTACATGACTTAGGTGAGGTTGCACACGTACATTTTAATCTCACAGTTTCCTGCTATGTCAGATGTGATTGGCCATTTTCTATGCACAAGCGGACCCAGTTGTGTCCTCTGTTTTGCAGTGTAAGTGTTGCACTGTGTACCACATTGTCGTCCATGTGGATCTGCTGTCATTGCTATGTGTGTGTGATGCATTGTGGGAGAGTCGCACCTGCAGCTGTGATTTTGCTGCTCCTTATCCCTTGGAGGCAGTGTGCCTTTGACTTTTGTGCTTTTAAGGGGCTGTGATGTTGGTGACTTGGGTCATTTGTGCTCTTGTACGTTTTTTGTACTCTTGTGCATTGTTTGTCTGCAGATGTACTGTTGACGTCAGTGGTTGTTTGTGCACGTGGATATGTCAGAGTGTGACCTACTTCTTTACGGATGTGGTCCACACTCAGCCATTGAAATCCAGCCATGCTGCTCGTCATGTAGTGTCACTTGAATTGTCAGTATGGCTCGCAAATACGCATCATTGCTGTGTTTCGCATGGGTGCATGTGTGTGTTGTGGAATTGGTGATGTGTGGGGTGGGACCCCTTTGGGCACATGGTGGACAGGGGCCTACTTGATGTTTGTATGTCTGCTGCAGTGTGCCATGGGGATCAGGGACATGAGCCAGAGTCATTGTGGGTGCGTGGTGTTCTACACGACGTTATGCATGTGTGCCATTTTGCCAATCACACACGTCCCCTAAGTCCCTGTTCCTTACTCACCCTGTTGATGTTGTGTCAGGTCATGTCGAGCAGTGTCTAGACTCCCTTGCACCGTCTCCACACTGATGACTGTGGCCACCATTTGCTCCAGCTCCTCCTGTGGCGCAGGACTCCCACCTCCAGTCGCCATTGCTGCCTTTCTATTGGCAGAGGGTTTCTGCTTGGTTAGGCTCTTCACGTCATGCCAGCACATCTTGACCTCCTCGACACTCCGACTGCATTCAGGATGGAATGATATATTTCTGTCTGTGCTGCCAATGGAACAGTGGTGGTGACAGACAGTTGTTGTTAGTGTTCTGTCACCTCCATGACGACGATCTGGTTGTCATGTGGACTGTTCCCCGTCTTCCTCTTCTCCTTGGCCTTCCCTGAGTTTGCGTTGACCTGGGCACTCAGTGCGGGTGCATGCATGTTGCTACGCAGTTTATTTTGTTTTTGGTGTGTTTTTCTTGTTCTGCTTTTATATTGCATTTTCCCGCAAGACACGTGGAAATTGCAGGCCTGTCTCTGGTTATCGCTGATTTGTGTATCGCCATTGGCCTCATCGCAATTTTTTGGGCGTTCGTGTTTCGCATTTTTGCGGCGTCTCATTGATTTTAACGTGGTCATTTGATGCGTTATCATGTGACAATTGCATGGTGCCGCTGGGTTGAGAATACTACGTTAACACGGCGTTGTTTACCCGCGATAGACTGCTATTTGCAAAGTTGCGTTAAGCTAATTTTGCGATGATTATCACACGTTCTTGAGAATATCCCCCTATGTGTTATCCAGATTTCACCTTAATCTCCTACCACTCATGGCAGGTTATCCGGTGGAGTGCTATACCATAGCAGGTCTGAGTCCTTGCGCTTGTGATGGGGTTTCCGTCCAATCTAATTTGCACATCATGTTTTGCACAATTTACGATCTTCCTATAAGAAAATGTTTACTCCCTCTATTAAACATTTTTAAATTTTGGAAACTTGTAATTTTAATTGAAGACATGATTCAGGAATTGTATTAATATTAATGTGTATTAAAGATAAGAGCTGGAAATTTTCTTTGTCTTGGGCTTGTTTGTAATGTTTGTCTTTTTGTCATTTGTCCAGGGTTTGTCAAGAACAAAGTTGATGGAGTTTTGTCCCCTTGTGTAAATCGAATCATCATCAGGATTGAAAATCTTATATTCCTCTATACTGAGTGTTTGGCATGGCATCTGCTGGGTTAAACATGTACCCACTGGTATTTTCAGACCTGAACCAACCAGGATCATAAAGAGCATCACAAGGCAAGGCATCAGCAGGTAGTCAGTGGAAAAGCAGAAAGTACATTACAAATGTCCTTAGAACTTTTGGCTGGACAGCAGAGGGCCTTATAGTAGTGATAGTAAGCGGAATGATTCAGATGAGATGCAAAGAAAATGATATTAAAATGATATTGGTGATTAAACACAAGTCCAGAAACCACCAGCAACAACAGAAGACACAGAATTGAGTTTACAATTATGTAGGAATAACATTGCTTTATTGCTTTTCAAACTCACTGGAATAAGGCCCAGAGACATCTATCAAACATCGAATCTTAAAATCTGTGGGTCTAACACAGCAATTCAGAACATAGTAGATGATGACAAAAGGAAGGGAATGAAGTGCAGGATATACACTGGTTTAGAATCAGCTTTGGATTACACTTTAAGTATTGTACTGTAATCTGAAAATGAAAGGTCCTTGGCTTGTTGTGCTGGACTTGTGAGGTATAGAGAATAGTAGTTATGAGAAAAGTAAGTTGTTGATGTTCGTAACATCTTCTCTGGATATCTACTAATAAGGATTTCAAATACACCTGATTTTCAGGTTGCACCAAGCATGTACCAGTTCGCCTCTATTGTCTTTCATTGCCGATCTTGGGTTTCGATTTGCAAAAAACATTTTTGAGTATGTAAAATAGTAATGCAATTCATAAACCTGTGGCCAAGGGACTCTACCTCCACCTCTGCTGTCATTTCTATATGCAAATCTCCACCACCTACTTAAAGGAAAGGGGATGTTTGAAGAGGGTTTTAGGGAGATACATGGTAATATAGAAACACACTCAGATAAGAGTAACACAAATGCAATTCATAAAATACATTTCTAATTACACTACTGCCCTAATAGTGACAAAACAAGCTTAAATGCACTGTAGCCCACCCAGGCCAGCCTTGTAGTAAGTCAACCACCACCCTAGGCCATCCACTGAAACTGCAAAACAATGCTTTAGAAAAGAATGGACATGGCCTGGCAGTTAGGGCTGGACTGTTCCCATGGAGAGCAGGGTCAATACTGATTTGCATATAGCTGGGTCCATACTGGGGTGTCATGGTGGGCAATAAAAACAATGGGGTGGGATGCCTCCCGAGCGATTGCCAGTTGCTGTAATGAATTCAAAAAGAACAGATGATGAACAGAATGCTGAACAAATTAAACCTTCACCCGAGTCACAGTTCTTAGTTTAATCCTTAGCTTTTTGCTCACCACGCCAACTCAGTTTGGACCCAACCATATGCAAGTCAGTCTTGACCCTGCTCCCTATGGGAACAGTCCAGCCCAAACTGCCAGGCCCTCACTGAACCAGAAACAAGCATCTTGTGACCGGAATGGAGAGGTGAGCAAAAACAAAACAAAGGGTTCATGCCCAGATCTCTGTACTGGGGTGGATGTTTGACATTGTTCAGCATTCTGTCCATCAATTGTTCTTTTTGTATTTATCCCCCGAGTTAGACGGGTGTGCCCAGAGGTGGGTCCCATGCTCTCAATGCCACTGGATTCAAGCTATCCTAACTAATATGAGGTGATACCATGAAATCAGTCTTAGGATGCTTATTTCCAGTCCAGCGAGGACCTGGCTTGGCAGTTTGGGCTTGACTGTTCCCATAGGGAGCAGGGTAAAGGCTGATTTGCATATGGCTGAGTCTAAACTGGAATGGTGTGTGAGCAAAAAAAAAAATAGATTTAGCCACAGGCCACTGGATTCAAGCTATCCTGGCTGATGAGAGGTGATACTTGAAACCAGTCCTAGGATGCTTGGATCTGGTCCAGAGAGGACCTAGCTTGGCAGCTCAGGCTATTACCAAGGGGAGCAGGATCAAGACTGATTTGTATATGCATAGGTCCAAACTGGAATGGTGTAGTGAGCAAAATAAATGATAGATTTAGACACAGAGCTCTGCACTGGAGGAAATGTTTGACACTGTGCAGCATTCCATGCAACAATTGCCCTTTTTGCATTTGAGGTTAATTCAAGCATTCCATCCATCACCTTGTTGTTTTTGCATTTTCTGCCCTAAGTGTGCTAAGTATGCCCAGACATGGGTTCTGGGCATAACGTGCCATTGGATTCAAGCTAGCCTGACTGATGAAGGGTGATATCCCAGAACCTGTACTAGGAGGTGTATTTCCGGTTAAGGGAGGAACTGGCCTTGCAATTCAAGATGAACTGTTTCCATGGGGAGCAGGGTCAAGACTCATTTGCATATGGCTGGGTCCAAACTGGTGTGGCATGGTAGATCAAAAAACAATGGGCTCGGATGGGGCCCAAGCAATTGGCAGTGGCTGAGATTAACTCAAGCATTTCATCCATCACCTTGTTGCTTTTGCACGGAAAACAGTGGATGCAGGATATAACACCAAGCCCTCATTAAAAAAAAATGCACAATAAATTGAATTCATGCCAGGACATCAGGACTGCCTTGTGATTATAATTAGTTTGAAACACACACACGTGTTTCAATAGGACTTATATGGAGCATTTCCTTTTGGATTTTGGATACGTAATTGTGTGATTTGGGAGGATTTTCCCTATGTGGGCCCGTACTGGCGTCGAGACCGTTACTATTACTCTGAATAGATTTTTAGAATAATACCGCAGCTTAAGTTCACCTTTTACTGACAAGAGTGCCAGTTGAACTCTTCACCCTTTTGTACTTATCAAGTGGTTTATCATACCCTACCGGGTTGGAATTTTCACCAGCTTGGGAATGCTACGTATTTTGGATACAGCTATTAAGCCCTGAAGAGTCAGAGTTAACTGTTTCTCTGATGAAACACGTGTCGGCTGGCTGTGTGCTGTTTATATGATGACTAATTAAAAGAATGAAAGACATCAACGCTGGATAGTTTCCATTCACTTTCAAGACACATCAACATGATGTATTATAATATTGTATGAGTGCACAGGATTTTTGTTAGATGTGTTACATACAGGTTTGGTTGAAAAGTGCTCTAATGCCATTTTGCGAGGTTCGTGTAGTTAAAAAAAGATTTTTTTTAAAACTTTGCTCTGAAATGATAAATAACAAAAAAATGCAGACTTACACCTAAGTGTAGAAATAGATCCTTTACATTTTTTGTTATGCAACATTTGGTTATTGTTTGTCAAGTGGCTCTTAACCTTCATTATTGTGTTGACAAATGCAGGGCTACACTTTTTTTGTCATCGTGATTAATTCAATGTTAATTTGGGCATACTATAAAATGGAACAAACCAGGATAAGGATCTTAAGTCATGTTAATCTTTATTTTTCAGCATGTTTCCAAAATGCATTGTATGGAACACTTCCGGTGTTCTTAAAATGTACTGATCCTCCCTAAAATTCATTTTTGAGCTATTTTAGTTCAGTCTGCTAAGAAACTTACATTACGGAGCAAGATTCCTGCTATGCATAATTGTGAATCCTCAGGAACCCCGAGGCAATGTTAAGGGAAGCAGAGGCAGCCACTTCTATGTGAATAGCAATAACTTAACAGTAAGAATAAATGCGCCCATTTGCAGCATGAAAGCAGCAGGTGGTTTTCATTTTACAGAGTTTATCGCTGAAGAGAAGTCAGTAGATTAATAAAATGTAGGCCAACATCTCAGTGGATTTACCATGGACTGACATTTCACGATGTCCTTAAAAGGCAGAACATCCTTCGAGCTCATGACACTCAGAGGAACTCTTAGAGGTTTTGAGACAAGCAGCATTTAAATGTTTTTTATTATATTGTCAATCCATTCTTAGTCCATTACATTTCATTCCCGGATATTTCGTCTGTCCGGAAAGAAGACCTAACCTAATGAACGCTGATCAGTGTCTTTTTATTTTCAATCCAGTCGACAGGTGCGTCTGCAAGTGTAACCTTAACAATGTGCAATAAATAACACGTGCTAAAATGATTCTTGAGTCTATTCGTGGTGTTATTTATTCATTGTATGCTTTGCCAGAAACATAACTGGGTAATTAATCAGATGGCTAGTTCCATAGTCCGAGGTGAGTATAAAATGAACCAAGAAATGATGTTTGAGTCTAGTCCACAGTAATATCTTTTCGTAATAAATTAATATGAACTTTGCATTTCTATTTGTAGTAAAGTCTGTTTATTATTTCCGAGCATTGTCCTTAATTATAGCTGGACATTCGTAGGTGGATATAGTGCAAGAAAAACTTTCTTCAAAGCAACAGAGGGGCATATGTACAAGCCCCTATCGCCACAGGAACGTCACTTTTTGTGATGTTTCCGTGGCGATAGGGGTCTTGCCTTGTACATAAGGCACCCTTTCACGCTGTGTTTGCGTGAAAGGGCCGAGCAGTGGGTGCTGTGGTGGGAGTTCCACTGCAACACCCATTGTATTTGACTCTACCCCCTATGTACAAGGGTGGCGCACATAGGAGGCAGCGCCAAAATTAAGACCAGGAAAACCCTGGTCTTAAGTTGGCGAAATGAGGAGAAATCCATTATTTCTCCACGTTTCTGCTTTTTCCATGTGTGCTGCCTTGTCCAGCACACATGGAAAAAGCAAAATGCCATGGCTTGTTTATGTACAGGAAGGTGCCCCTTCCTGTACATAAGCAAAACTTTAAAAAATGTTCCATTTTGTAACTTACATGTGTGCTGCATGAAGCAGCATACATGATAGTTACAAAATGGAATTTTAGGATTGATTATATGCAGGAAGGGACATCTTCCTACACATAAACAATACTCCCCTGCACACAGACACCCTTGCACTCTGGTGCAAAGGTGCCTGCGTTGACGCTAATTTGTTAAACTTAGCGCCATTGCAGGGGGAAACGCAGGCTGCACCACATTCTTGTAAATATGGTGCAGCCTTGCTTTTCTGAAGTGGCAGAGCGTGTCGCTAATGCCAGGAGGCTAACGGCATGCTCCTCCACTTCATTGTACATATCCCCCAGAGTGCTGTACACTCAGGTGGGTGCATAGCCAGTATCAAAATGTTTGTGAAGTTGGTGTGCAGGGGCGGTTCCTTCATTTGGGCGTTAGGGTGTCACCCGCTGATATTTTTGACCCCCTGGCCCTATCAAAATGTGAATGCAAAACACACATTACAAGCTTGCAAGTCAAATTAATATTCAGCCTGTGGCAGTCAGCTGTTGGATGCAGGCCGCCTGCTTTTGACTCAAGCGTCTGTGCCGCAGGCCTGGAGGGTGGGGCTTAATTTGTCAGATTTACAGCAGAGCAGACAATGCTCTGATCTGGGACAAGCAGCCAGTCAGTGACAAAGTGTGCTTGTTGGGTTGGACTGATGTTTTTCCCTGACCAGTCCTACACTCTCTAGGTGTCTCACCTCCACAATTAGTGAGCTGGAGGGATCATGCCGTAGCCCCCGCCTCCTTTGGAGTGGTGAGTTGGCCTACTGAGGCCAATTCTGGAGCGACTCTCATGCTGTGCTTGGCATGGGAGCAGCATCTGGATTGGCTCAAACAGGCCTTGTTAGTGGTGGTTACTAGGGCAGGCAGGCAGGCAGCGCGGGGTGGGATGCTCAGTCCTATCCAGAAGCAACAGGAGCATAATGGCCAATCACTGCATGGCTTTATTGTGAAGCTGTGCAGTGATTGGCCATTCGGACTTGCTGCTCAGCCTGTCTCCCTCCCCTCTTCATGCGCGTTGCCTGTAATGACATTGCACACAAGGGAGCATGGAGACGAGAGAGACATGAGAGCAGACCACACCTGACCTGACCTCGTGGCCTGAGTCTGAAGCGAGGCAAATCCATCTTTAAGACTGGCCAAGTGTACCTCTTGCTTTCTCAGGAAAAGCCTAAGTAGTAATTACCAGTAAATAATTTACAAACAGAATCAGAAGCCTTGTCCCAACTCCCAAACCTTCTACCACCCCCTGCAAATCTCTCACAGACACATTTTATTACCTTGAATCCAGCCGCCTCTCACGTTCTAGGAACTTAGGATCCGCTGTGCTTGTCGGTGCCATTTCGGAAAATGAATGCAGAGCTTGAGTCAACCAGGTTTCAGTTTTGCTTTCGTACACCATAATTTATATTAAAGCTTTATTGTGTTACTTTTCCTGTTTATTTTAAAGTGTAAATATTATTTCACAATATAAATATTATTTTCACCTAGATAGAGCATGAGAACTGGCTTAAATATGCTCACATCATGTGCCACCATTGTAATTTCGAAGGGTTTGTGATGTCACTTTTCTTAATTGACATTCGTGGCTAAGTATGGAGATGCGTCATGATTTACGCAAGCTGAAGAAAGGAGAGGGCTATTCAACTCTCCCCTCTTCCCTGGGTAATAGCATTTCCCTATATGCATTCCATATAAGATTTTTGTAATGCAGATTTTTCATGTGTAGACGTTTTAATCAAACATATTTAAGCAAAATCAGATCAGAAGGGGTTACATTTGTAGAGTGAGATATCAGCATATTAAACAGGGCCGATGGGCTTCGGCCCAGATGTTTACCTCCCTAAATTGGCCTGTTATGTACAAGGCAGTAAGCAGCTGTGGCGGCGTAATTGGTAAAGGAGTTTTTAGTGTTTTCTCCATATATCAGACAATCAGTATTTGAACCGTGACCGGCAGCATGCGTGCGCAACAGTAATTAGGCGTTGACAGGCCTCAGGCTATATATGCGTCCTCCTGTCTGACATGACGAGGGGTATTCAAGAGTGCGTGCATGAAAAAATAAAACATTTGGTGGTGTGTGAGCAGTACACCACCAAATGTTTTAGATTGTCATGCATGCACTCTAGACATATTGCACTCTGGGAGAACATTCTAGAATGATCTGTTTGAGCAATAGGTCGAGAGTGTGTGCATGAAAAACTAAATTATCTGGTGGTGTAAATGCTCACACACACACACACCACCAAATGTCGAGTTTTTCACAGACGCCTTTGTCTTCAAAGAGGTGTCCAGACAAGAAGACGCATATAGCCTGAGGCCTGCTGTAAACCCCCTGATCTTAGACTGCAGTGGTCATGCTGGTTTGCAAGGGGCCTTCATGTTTCGAATATTTTGCATCACTACATCCCTCAGTGAGTTGGTAAATTGTTTAAAAAAAGGTATATTGAGTGGGTGCTAGGTTCCTACACAAGGAGGTTGTCTGATTTAACATGGGACGGTAAACACTTAGCAAGCTATGCAAGCACAGGCAATACACAGCACAAAATGAGATGAACCGAAAACTTGACTATTTTTAAGCTGGATGGAACTCTTTGAGGTCTGTATTTGTGTTCATCATTGTATCTTGCTTGTGCCATTAGAGACAATGGTTAACCATTTGGAAATCATCTGCGTGACAAGGAGTACTAAGAGCGTTACAACAAACAAATGATGGACGGAATGCTGACAATGCAGACATTCTCCCCCAGTCAAGAGATCTGGGTTAAATCCATCGTTCTTTTGCCCACTACGCCACCCCAGTTCAGACATGGCCATATGCAAATCAGTCTTGACCCTGTGCCTCATGGGAACAGTCCAGCCCGAACTGCCAAGCCATGTCTTCCCTGGACCGGAATAAAGCATCCTAGGACCGGTTTCTGGCTATCAGCCGTCATCAGCCAGGATAGCTTGACTCCAGTGGCGTAGTGAACACGGGTCCCACGTCTGGGAATACCCATCCCACTTAGGGCGAAAAGCGTTACAACAAACAAATGATGGACGGAATGCTGACAATGCAGACATTCTCCCCCAGTCAAGAGATCTGGGTTAAATTCATCGTTCTTTTGCCCACTACGCCACCCCAGTTCAGACATGGCCATATGCAAATCAGTCTTGACCCTGTGCCTCTTGGGAACAGTCCAGCCCGAACTGCCAAGCCATGTCTTCCCTGGACCGGAATCAAGCATCCTAGGACCGGTTTCTGGCTATCAGCCGTCATCAGCCAGGATAGCTTGACTCCAGTGGCGTAGTGAACACGGGTCCCACGTCTGGGAATACCCATCCCACTTAGGGCGAAAAGCGTTACAACAAACAAATGATGGACGGAATGCTGACAATGCAGACATTCTCCCCCAGTCAAGAGATCTGGGTTAAATCCAGGAGTACTAAGAGTGCGTGCATGAAAAACTAAACATTTGGTGGAGTGAGATTAGACTGAGGTATGGTGACATGCTCCTTTCATTATTTTAACATTGTTTTCGTATCATAGATGGACGGCAAATCCTAAAATCTCAATAATTTGTATTTCCTCAGTAGATTTAAGTTCTAAAGGTATATCAATAAATAAAGAAATCTGTGAGGTACTCAGCATTGTTATCTCAAAGTCTTTTATGAAGTTCTTTGGTTATACTGAATGAGCATATTAAATCTCGTTATTGATGTCATAACTACACTTGAAAAATTGCTTTATTAACCTTCTTGCTTTCTCAAATTTGCTTGAAAATGCACCATTTGCCCACTCTTTTTTTCAAAATGTTCTCTGGGGAGAATCCCCCCAGAATACCCCCTATGCCAGTCAGCTCGCTCGCTTGCCACAGTGCGCTTAGCCACAACTTTTATGTTACCGCTTTCAAATGCCACCAGCCGCCACTGATAGTGTGATGTTACCCCGCGGAGATCTAAAGAGAGCCTGATTGGTCTAGGAGAAGGTGGATGAAAAGTCTGGTGAGGTGAATATAGTTCATAAGCTCAACGGGATTTGAAGACACACGTTGACAAGATATTTTTGAAAAGCAGTGTTGTGAACTCTTTTTTCTACCTTAGACTGGAAGGAGCCCTGACATTTTTCACTAGGGTAGGTTTGCATGACCCTGCTGTAAAGATGAAGGGCTGATGTTGTATTTTTTATTTCCTTCAGTTCTTGTGCGTAAATCTGCTAGTGGGTTGCTGAGCAGTTCCCTAATCGCTCTCAATGTCTTGATCCAGAGAGTCAGGTATAGTGATATGCACATAGACTGACTTATACATGATGCAACTTGTCTTAAACAGGATGTGGTAGGGAGCAGAAGCTCTTGGAGGTCTTCAAGCATGGGTGTTAATCTTCCAAACTTGCAAAAGCCTTTACAGAGGTATGTTAACCCATTGAGTATGTGGAGCAGAGAGTGTTTTTGAACAGAGGCTGCTAAGTGACCCAATCTTCATTTGGCACTGCGATGAATTTACATATTCACTGTACCACAACATGACCATTATATTATTGGGTCAGAGTTTTGTTAGTGAATCTTACTTAAAAGGGATAGGATTGAAGATATGGAGGCCTGCATCCAATGGCACTGAGGATCTAATCAGAAAATAGCTACTCTGTGAATGGCACTTGGGATAGCATGCAAAGATAATTTGGACAGATGCCTGCTTTCTCTAGTGCCAACGGTCACATTCATAGAGTGGACACCATGGACCGTGTACACCTCCACAACTGTTTCCACTTATAACCATTCAATGTTTTGAAATTATTACTCCATTCTTACATTGTTTTGCAATTTTGAATGAGGATGCACATCCCTTTCACTCCCCATCTCCTTTCACATTCCAGTGAATGGCTAAATGCACATAGCAAGTCAGAAATCTGGATGATTACATTACAACTTGCTTTTTCCAGTTGGAATATCGACAATTTTGCAAACAACATCCTTTGGAAACATAAAAAGTCTTATCAGTTTGTCTTTACTCTTATTGTCAAGTTGTTAGGTGAAGTGTGCCAGGCTAATTTTGCCCAGTCATCTGTTAATGTGGCTTTGACAAACTCAGCCTTAGTTCTATTTAGCTAGCAAGAGTTCCTGGCCACCCATTTAGGGTGACTGTATGCAGATCTTCATTCAAGAATTGCCACGGCCTAATGTCATTCATGGTTATAGCTGAGTTTTAATGATGCATTAGTGTATGTTTGCATTAGGGTTTTCAGAAGTTCAAAGATTAACATTTTCTATTGAGAGAATGTAGGCATTAAGGATACTGCATATTACAGGGATGAGCTCAGATCTAGTGGAGCCCCCAGCATGACCATTTGGAGTCTGTCTTCAAAAAAGATTTAATCCGCTGATGTCCACTGCTTTCGAGGCTCATTTTAAGTATCAGTATTTGCTGGACAACAATGTAAAGCTGCGAGAATTCAAGTTGTATCATCGTTATCTGGGATCTGTCATATGTGATCTACCACTGTGTCCAGGGTTCAAGCTGAACAGAAGCATTGTATGTACAGATCTGAGGTCATCCATACAGGATGTTTTATGATGGGGTCACCGAGTGGCTTGGAAGCACTATATGGCTTAGACACCAGACAAAATAGAAGCTTGGCATTGAGTTTTAATGTGAGCATCAGCAAATGCTTTAATTTACACTACACAGAGGACGTACACCCTCCTCCAATGGTGTCCTTACACTTGTGAGCAACCTTGTGTTGCAGGGAATGTTTTAGGAATCATTCTCTTACAACAGTCTTTCTCTTCATTTGTGAGGACAGACTTTGTTTTTACCAGCACAGTGCTTTCTTCTTCAATGACAAAGTGAAGGCAAACATAGAAAAGCCAAGATAAAGGTTTGTCTTATTTGGAGCCTCTTTTAAAGAAAAACAAGATAAAAACTAAAGTTGTTTTAATGTTCTTTGAAAAATGTATCGCAGTCATCTTTTATGGGTTATACTGTATGGCAACCTCTCCTGCCGTATCATTTGGAATATTACTGAACTGAATGTTATGTTTTTCTACTGTGAAATGGATGCCCTTGATATTGCTCACAAATACAGATATTTTTAACACCTCTGGTGCAACACTACTTTTGATGCTGTGTTCACAATGTAACTGTAATGGAGGTTCACCCGTCACAAATTCTGTCAAATGTTGACATTCTCAGACTTCTATTCTATTACTTTGAAATGAGATACTTATCACCATATTTCTCTAATTTATCTTTTGTGTACTATATGAATGGATCAACATTTAATTTAAAAGTCTCTAGAGACATGAGCTCTACTACAATGTTGTTTGATACAATTACTGGTGTGAAAGACATTTCTCGACGTAAAGCCTAAAAAGCCTAAAAATGCCCGAGAAATCCTGAAGCTAAAACAATTTTTAGAAGATTGGGAAAAAAGAAATGATTGTGAGAATCTTCCATTGTATGGCTTGCTAGAAGCAGTTGCTTGGTCAAGTCTTCTAGAATTCTTAAAGAAAATGATCAGTGATCATCTGGGGATCCAATCTACCACCATTAATCTATACAGAGCCCACCACCTGGAAAAGCAGAATTCTTATTCATCGAAGTCCTCAGGCATCATTATGCAGTTTCTAGAGTTTACTGGCTTATTTCATGTATTGAAAGCAGCTAATGATAAAAAGACAAATTTTGTCCAGTCACAATGTATTTATTTCAAAAGATGTTTCAAATGCAACTATTGCAAAGTGTAAAGATTTTTTAGCTAGGAGGCCTCCTATGAATCAATTGAACAATAGACACAGCGTACCCCATCCTTGTATATGTAAAATACAACCTGAGGGCAATACTCGTAAACAAACAGTTAGTAGATCACATGGATGCGAACGCGATTCTTCATCCTTCGCAATCAGGTTTTAGGAAAGCACACTCCACAGAATCAGCTCTGCTGATGGCCACCGAGACCCTGAGAAAATTTGCGGATGAGGGGAAGACAGCTGCGCTCATCCTGCTGGATTTGAGCGCAGCTTTCGATACTGTCTCACATCCCCTACTTTTACAGAGATTAGAAGCGTGTGGCATACGGAAATGTGCACTTCAGTGGCTGACCTCCTTCTTAGCCCAACAAAGTTTTCAAGTAGCACAACTATCACACATATCGGACAGCCATCCTCTGAAACAGGGAGTCCCTCAGGGCTCTACCTTAAGCCCTACCCTGTTCAACATATATGTAGGACTATTAGCAGAATGTGTTCAAAAACATGAGGTATCGATTGTATCATACGCCGACGATACACAACTAATAGTACTATTATCCCAAAATAGTGATCAGGCTGCTATCCGTTTTTCTGAATGCCTTGGGGAAGTGGCACTCTGGATGAATAACCACTGCCTCAAATTGAATGGTAACAAAACAGAGGTTCTAGTAGTTGGCAAAACACCTAACATCTGGTCCTCAGCGTGGTGGCCACACTCATTAGGACAGGCCCCCCTTCCCAAAGAAGAAGTGAAGAATCTTGGTATTTGGGTCGACGCCAAATTATCATTCGACAGCCAAATACGCAAAGTTGCTGGAAAATGCTATGGAGCAATGAAAACATTGAGGAAAGTTGTTGACCTTCTCCCCGTAAAAGCCAGGAAAACGGTTGTTCATGCTGTAATTACATCCCAACTAGACTATGGCAATGTATTGTATCTGGGAGCCTCTAAAAAAGGACTCACGAAACTACAGAGAATACAAAATGCAGCCGCCCGCCTAGTCCTCAGCCTCCCCAGGAGAACTAATATGAGGAAAGCTCTGACTACCCTACACTGGCTGCCCATTGAAAAAAGAATTCTGTTCAAGGCTATGTGCTATGTACACCGTATTTTGACAGGTAAGAGCCCCCTCTACCTCAAGTCTCTGGTGTCAAGATACTCTCCTGCTCGAGTTCTATGGTCTAAGGATATGGCCTTACTGAATATCCCGAGAATTTTCAGAGCCAGAATGGGAGCTCGCTCATTTAGGTACCTAGCTGCAAAACTATGGAACACGCTACCAATAACAATGAGAACCGAGCCTAGCGAACACGTTTTCCGCAGACAACTAAAGACATGGCTATTTATGAATAACAACTTATAAGCGATTGTTCAGTCTCTCTCTGACATACTCGTCTCGATGTCTCAGCGCGGGGACACACCGTTAGGTATAACCATGCGCTCTATAAATGAATAAATAAATAAATAAATACTAATTTTTTAAATTCGCCTGTCATAATGAGCGTTATATCCAAAGTATTTACTTTACCAGGATGGAATCCGCTTCGTCTAGTACTTGATGTTTATTCTTACATCAACTATTTTGTGTAATGTGTTTTTTTCTTTATCTTTATATGCTCTGCTGTCTGCCTTGTCATGTTTTTGATACACTATATTTCTTTTTTTATTTGTTTTTCTTTCAGGTCTGGGTACTGTAATGTAATCTTTTTTCCTTCTGTACTTCTGTACTTTGTTTTCACCTATTCTCTTTCGCTCTATCTTTAATTGAGTGTGAATTTGTACAATGGTACCATTTTGAAATCTTAGTACCTTTCCTCAGTTTTGAAAAACAAAAACTAACAGTGGAACCTTCACTTGACCAGCACCTAACCTTCTGTAACTCTCCCTGTAATAACCCTATATATGAGGGAAAATCGTGTGCACACTCAGTGGCACCCACTGTTGAAATGCCTATTCCCTTGGGAATCCGAGTATATAACAAGAAACAAGAGGTGCACCACATAAACGATTTGGAAACAAAGAAATCCTTTGTGATCAACGAATTTCCTCAAAAATCATTCCTTATGAACATTTTATTTTCATTTATATAGTAATTCCAAAAGACATGAACAATCAGTTTGTGTGACTTTACGAACAGACCAGCCGACGCGTTTCGTCCTGAAACAGGACTTCTTCAGGGCTGTCAAACAATGAACAGAAAAACATATACATATAAATAACATACATATATAAATACATATACATTTATAAGAACACTTGTACACAAATATAAGCACCATAAAAACACCAACAAGACAGAACAACATTGTTTCCTAGTAGATAGAGAAAGTAATTCCAGTTATGGGGTATATTTAAACCTAGTAGTCATTTTATTTCTACATTGAGAATTCACTTAAAACATTACGAACAATGTATCATGTTTATATTTAATACAAGTACAACCACCTTTACGGGGCCAAACCAGCGAGATACGTCTTTTTTAGACTAAGAGACTAAAGACAAATAGAGTAGACAGAAGTAAACACAGAGGATAAAGGTGAAAAGGAGCCAATAAGAGAATCAGAGGAGGGGAGACCTAACCTACCACTAAATCGTAGCGTAGATCATAGATGGTAGAGTCCTCGTGGATTTTTTCAATCCTTAAGTTGATTATAGTAGGAGGCGGTGTGCCATTTAGTCAGCTCTGGAGTAAAAACACAGAGGAAGGAAGAGTGGGGCACCTAGAGTCAGTCATGAACCTTGAGTTATAACAAGAAATGAGAACAAGTGCTGACACAATAACAGGTATGTACCAAAAAGACTAAGTGTAACTCACACGTGGGCGCCAAGACAAAATCACCAAGTCCTCGTTGATTTTTTCAAACCTTAAGTAGATTATATTAGGAGGCGATGTGCCTTTCAGTCAGCTCTGAAGTAGAGAAACAGAAGAGTGGGGCACCTAGAGTCAGTCATGAACCTTGAATTATAACAATAAAGAGAACAAATGCTGATACGATAATAAGTATGTACCAAGAAAACTAAGAGTAACTCACAAGTGGGCGCCAAGACAAAATGAACAGTGTAACTGCCGAAATCCATTGGCTTATCGTCCCAAGGGTTCCACAATCACAGGAACCATACACCCTTAGATGAAGGGGATGTTTATATTTAACATCGTCCCAAAATTCTAAAAAGAGAGTGGAAAATATAAATAACTTAGAATAGAATACTGCATAGGGTGCGTTATACAATATACATGAGTAAAGCCAAACCCTGCTTGCCTAGTCATACGAGAATACAAAACACCATGAAATGAGCAAGATACATTAGTACAACAACACCGGAAGACAGAGGGACCCGAGTATATGAGATTACAGAACCAAAACGTTTCGAGCGAGCGGAACGGTTTGTGCTTCCAAATCTTACCGCAATATATTTGTTGCCGATGAACAAAGCACCGAGGAGTCTCCGACGGACAGAATCAGGGTCCGATATCCAGGTGAGTAACCTGGCCCATTTAACCGCAAACTTTAAATAGTATATAAGGGGGCAGGAAAAACGAACCACATGGGTGGTTATCATGGCAACCAATGACGCTAAATCCTAAACGTTAGTTGCGGCGGCCATTTTAACATTACCTATGATCTAATTAAAAAGTGTCCGATAAGCAAATGGTATTTATTTGTGAGCTCGAACTAGGCACGCACACATTGTAATAATGTGTTAATATTCAATTATTTGGGGAGGACACGAAAAACCACATGGGTGGTTATCATGGCAACCAATGACGCCGAATCCTACTCGTTAGTTACGGCGGCCATTTTGACATTATCTATGCTCTAATTAGAAAGTGTCCGATAAGCAAATGATATATATTTGTGAGCTCAGAATAAGAACGCACATATCGTAATAATATATTGATATTAAATTATTTAGGGAGGGCACGAGGAGAGCGGTCAAATTATATTGCAACCCCAATGTCCGCGATCTTAGAATAATGCGGGAGGGAATGGAGACCACGTGATTGGTTTCCATGGTAATGTATATAAATATAACCTACTCGCACACAACGGCAGCCATAGTAAAGTTACCTATGTTTTTATAGATGATATAAGCATCAAAGGATAATCGTCCCAAAAGTCAAACTCGAACCATACATAACATAGAGTCCCATTAAATATTATCTACTAGGAAACAATGTCGTTCTGTCTTGTTGGTGTTTTTATGGTGCTTATATTTGTGTACAAGTGTTCTTATAAATATATATGTATTTATATATGTATGTTATTTATATGTATACGTTTTTCTGTTCATTGTTTGACAGCCCTGAAGAAGTCCTGTTTCAGGACGAAACCTTTCCTCAGTTTATTGAAATTACTGTTAATATTGTGTGGGGTGGATTGATTTCAACTCCTAGTCACAATCCTGTCAAATCCAGTTAAAGGTTTCCAAAACTTGAATCTGAGTTCAACTCCTGGTAGTTATGGCAAAGAGCATACAGGCTAAATTTAAGGAAAATGCAGAAAACATTCAGAAGTACCAAAACAGTGAAAACATGGAAAACACAACACAATAAAAATCCCGGAGCGAATTATAAAAAGAAAGAAAATGTTGAAAAGCAAAATGACATAAAAACGACAAAAATCTAATAAGGGGAATCATTCAGTTGGTACCCTAAATGGTCTAGGTCTTTTGTCCAAGAAGTATGAAAGAACAGCTAGGGCATCATCCTGCGGGATTTGGGTATATAATGAGCACACATCGAGTGTGACCATGAGGTCTTTGTCTGCTGTAAAGCTGACTTCCTGTAATTTATTTATGAAGTCCGTGGTGTCTTGAAGGTAAGACTGCACCTCGACCTTTTATGTTTTGTTCTTTCATACTTCTTGGACAAAAGACCTAGACCATTTAGGGTACCAACTGAATTCATAGTGGAGTTGGCAAGTTTTGCCCTCAAAAAGAACTTCTTTTCATTTGGCAGCGAATTATTTTTCCAGATCAAGGGCGTAGCTATGGGTTGTCCCTTTGCACCTGAACTGGCAGTGTTGTACATGTCGATGTACGAACAAAAATTCATCTATAACGACAACCCATTTAAACATTGGATAACATCTTGGCTACGGTTCATAGACGATGTCTTCATGACATGGTCCGGCGATTCCAACCAGCTGACACAGTTTTTTGAGTGGCTCAATCAAAGATCCCCGGACATCAAATTCAGCATCCATTCTTCTAAATTGAAGATACCGTTTCTTGATGTTGAAGTGTTTCCCGCTGAGGGTCGCCTAGTGACCTCTTTGTACACCAAGCCGACGGACAGGAATAAGGCCTTGTTATTTTCAAGTAACCATCCGAGAAGTCTCAAAGAAAAGCTCCCGTACGGTCAATTCCTCAGAATAACAAGGAACTGTTTTTTCAAAGAGGATTATAATGCTCATGCTAATAATCTAATTGAAAAACTTAGAGATAGGGGTTACCCAAAAAAATTGGTCAAGTCTGCCATGAAGAGAGCATGGCGGACACCGAGGGAAGCATTACTAATGAAGAAAGAGAAATTGCCAATGACACGCCAAGTTTTCGTCACCACCTTCTGCCCAAATTCCAACCAACTAAAAAAAGCGATTTATCAAAATTGGCATCTCATTCAAAATCTAGATCCATCGTTAGAAAATTCCCCTATGTTCGCTTTTAAAAGAGAAAGAAATGTGGCCAACCATATAGTCAGGGCATCACTGAAAACCGCAATTAAACCATCATTAAGAGAAATGATGGGGCTGACACCCATAAAAGGCCATCATAAATATGGGACATGCTCATTCTGCGACCAAACGGATGAGGGGTCATTGTTCTCTCACAAAGGGATTTTTTGGAAACATGAGACGTTTTCCAACTGCAAAACTAGATACGTGATTTATGGAATCAAGTGCCCATGTTCATCTTTGTACATTGGAAAAACCAACCAAGAGATTAGACATAGAATAACACAACATAAATCCCGGATCAGAAAAAAAGTAGAAGCTGCACCCCTGGTTAATCATTGGCTGAAAATGTCGCATGGAGAACAAGATCTCCGCTGGACAGTAATTTCCAAAATAGAACGCGATCCAAGAGGCGGAGATATGGAACTCAGGCTCGCTCAACGCGAAGCAATGCTAATTGTCAAGTTTGACACGGCAATCTCGAGGCTAAATTAATTATCAAAAATCTTTAGACTTTGAGGACATATCAACGACATTCCCCTCATGACACATTAGATCAAGATATGGTTTCAGCATAAGGATCTTTCAATTTGCCACTGAGCTAACGTTCTAATCAGCGCGCGCACCCAGTTGGGCTTTCTTTAAGCTCTTGTGCCACCGTGACATCAAGGGACTATAATTCCCAGAATTCAAGCTGCATGTCGGTCCAATGATTTAGTGCCAAACGGGAAGGTTTTTAAGACGCTTAATTCCAGCTACAAATTGGGGAACTATACAGTTTCAGCAACGGACCTTTTTAATTGCCACTAAGGTTAAGTCTCAATCAGTGTGCGTATTTTCCTGCACATTCTTTAAGCCTTCCAAGCCCTTGAGCCAGTGCGTCAATAAGGGACTACATTCCCCAGAATTCCAGCTGCATGTCTAAACAGCGATTTAACGTCAAACAGGAAGAGCACATTCTGAAGCTTCCTTTGCCCGACGGACTTCTAGACGCCGGTCTACAGCCACGAATTAGGTAATTGCTTTCCCCTTCTACCGTTGCTTTGGGACTTCTCCCGCGTAGTCAGATCAAGCGGAGCACAATACCATTTTGACTGATGTGGATTCTTATTTATTTCTAGTTTCGTCGCTTGAGGCTCGTGACGGAAATAGCTGCACGCCCATCTTGTACACTGTGTGTGGAATACCACCCAACCCTGGATCTAGGTATGTTCTACCCCCAGTTCATGAACATGGATTGCATTAGTTAAAAATATCTCGCGTCTTTTTTCGGATTCCGGCACCAATCCATAATTAATTATTTCTCCTCCTTTCCAGCGCAGGCTGTCCCGCCCTGACTGGATTCTACCTCGAAGGATTGACGCCGCCCTTTTCTCATCCATACCTTCCTCCATTTCTTCTGGGTCTCATTGATGAGCAAGGTAATGACTGCCACCGGGTTCATTTGTATTGAATTCCAAGTTGATCCATGTTTTTGCCGTGAGCACTCTTTATTAATGCTAGACTTTTGATTTTGCTTTCTCCCCTTCAGTGTGTCCTTCTTTGAAATACTGAAAGGGCACTTGTCAAGCACTTCCCTCTGGGTAAGTTCAGTCTTATAGAATAGGCGTCTGGTGTGGTCTGCACTCACTTTCTCTAGATTTTCATCTACTCTTGCCTTTCTTCTCTTTGCAGTGTTATGGTCCTGAAGAGAACCCCATTTTAAAACCAACGGGGTTCGAAACGCATAGACCTTCTCTTTGTTTTCTCCAGTCATGTGTATTTCGAGTCCGCTGGGGTTTTTTGATTCTATGTAGTTACAAACTGATGATAAATTGAATACACTTTGTGTATAACCTTGTCAGCGGTACTTTTCTTTAAAGTTTACGTGTACGGAGATCCCTTTGGTGTTTCCAATTAGAACCAAAGGCATATCAAATTCAATTGTTTGTGTGAGTGGTGTGTGTGAATGAGGAGTGGTGTAAGATTGCTTGTCAGATTTGTTTCTCTGCCATTTGGGCAGTAGAGTCCCAGTGTTTATATCTATTTTTGTCCTTGTTTTGAATGTATTAACTGTTGTCCACAAATATTTTTCCTTCATGTGTTCACCAGTTTGAATCATGTTTGTGTGTCCAGATCAGAATATCTTGATAAATTAATTCATTTTGTAGAAAATAACAGATTAATTGTGAATAAAACACTATTAATTAGTACGGACGTAGTTGTTTCACTTTTCTTCTACAGTCAAATAGTACAAACATCTGTCAGCATTGGCATTCTTGTCAGTTTCACATGAAGGAGTTGTATAGCGTCCTAATATATGGGACAATAGTGGCGCATATTGCTTATGAAAGGCTGCTATGTACAATCTTGTCTGGGAACCTTCTCCAGCATAATACTCCTGATCGCCTCGAGGACTTTGTGTTCCATTATGTCTGTATCTAATGGCACTGCTATGTGTTCTAAAAGAGTGGACAGTAGCCCCTAAGCTACATATGTGGGGCCGTCCATGGTGAGGACGTTGTCTTCCCCATATAACTGAGGGTAGAATTGGCCAAATTCAGCAGCTATGTCCTCGCCCTCTGTCTTAAGTTTCAGGTTGTGGCCTATCAAACTGTGTATACAACAGGAGTGGATCTGGGCTCGCAACCTATGGGCCAATAATTTCCCAGCTTTATTTCCCCCAGCGTAGTAATTTTGCCATGTACAGAGTAAAGTATGCTCCGCGGCGTCCATGTTAAGGGCCTTAAGTTGTTTCCGGGCAATAGACATCTGTCGTTTAATGCTATGTTAACCTGTCGTCCTGTGTGTTACCTCTAAGTCTCTCACTGCTGCTTCCAACTCCACCCACTTTGCAATAAGTTCCTTATTAGGTCGCGTTGCAATGGCAATATAAGTTCCGCGCACTACTGCCTTGAGAGTGTCCCATAGTGTCGCTATTTTTGTGTGTGTCATCATTCACCGTCAGAAAATCTATGATAGCTTTTTCTACTACAGCTGGGTCATAAGATAGCAGTTTCAGGTTAAGGCGCCACATTTTGTACCTTCGATTGCAAGAGGATAGATTCAGTGTAAGATGTATGGGAGCATGGTCTGAAATAGAGTCCGCCTCAATCTCTGCTTATGCCACCAATCTGAGCAGTGATGCTGAGACTAAAAAATAGTAAATTCTAGCATACGATTGATGCCAGGCTGAGAGAAATGAATATGACTGTGTGGTGGAGGGTAATTCCCTCCAGGCATCTACCAGTCCTGCGGCTGCCAGCCATTGTGGTGATTGGTCCGGAGAAGCATTGGGTACCAGATTGAAATGACTCCTTATCACTATTTCTGCGTCAGGCGTTGTTAGTATAGTGCCAATTGCTTGCTTTAAAAAGGACTCCTGATGGTCGTTAGGGGCATAGAGGTACGCTATTGTGAATATGTAGGCATGAAAAGATATACGCAATGAAAGCATGGGACCTGTGATTTTAGAGTGTGTTTGTAGGACCTGACCTTTGAAGTGTGTGGCAACCAGTATGGTGACGCCCGCCCTCTTCTGTGGGTGAGCTGACCAATACTGTCGGTCAAACCATTTAGATCATATCCTGCCCCAATCTATTTTGAGAAGGTAGGTCTCCTGTAGGAGGCATATATCACAGTGCGCTGCCCTAAGCTGGGACAATAGTGCTATCCTTTTGGTTGGTGAGTTCAATTCCCTCACGTTCAAACTAATTATTCGCACCATGCAGTATCAGAGTTGGTAATCGCTATTCGGGTCTCCATTGTGGTGTGTTGTAGCCGTATTCCTAACAAGTGAGTTGGAGCGTGACGGTGTGGCAGACTAGTATGCATAAAAACATATATTAACTGTGCAAACATTAAAACAAAATAAACATCAGCACCAAGTGGTGCAAAACTTGTGATTCTGATGTAGGGGTCCATGTCATCGGCCACTCGTGCCAGTGTCCCAATATGTGGAGACAGTGTGGATGCATCTACCGCTGCCAGGTTCTATCAGTTGTTTGAGTGTGGACCCGAGGGCACCTTCCCCTACATCAACATGGCAACCCGTCCGGGCGGCATCTTCTCCATGTCTATAATATTGAAAAATCTATGTCGGTCATTGAGCTGTGGCTGTCATTCTTCGTTCTTGTTCTTGAGTCTATACCAGTCACAAGGCTGTACGTTCTGGGGATTGCTTCTGGTCTGTGAGTTGTTGTAACAATGCTGACCATTCCCTAAAGCTTTCTGTTTTGGTCGGTTTGCTCACTTGTTGTTGTGACCTATTCCTAGAGTTTAGTCTGTGGCATGACTCCCGTGGGGCTGCCTGGGAACCAGCTCATTGTGATGGGGTCTCCTGTTAAAGTTCGAGTCCCAGTATCTCTGCAGCTTCAGGTGGTGTACTGACTGTGTATGTCTGCCCGTTCCAAAAGACTAGTCAGAAGGGCTGTCCCCATTTATACCTCAACCCTGTCATTCAGAAAATCTGTGATGGGCCTCATGGAGCATAATGATGGATAGATCCTGAAATAGCTGGACTTTGCTCCCTTCAAAGGAGATGTAAGATTGATCCCGTGTTGCAGATATTATGAGTTCTTTTTGCTTATAATCATGGAGGCACATAACAATATCCTGCGGAGAGCCAGGCATGATGAGGGGCAGCCCGCTCTGTCCATGCAGTCTAGCGGGAGGTCTTTATCTTCCAGCACTGGAGCAATGTAATGGAAGAGTTGTAGGACATAGTCCTCCAGGTGGCCAGCATCAGCCTGCAATGGAAAGCCCTTAATGTGTATGTTAGATCTATGAGATCTGTTTTCCAGATCTTTCAAGTGATAGTTGAGGTCAGCATTGTGGTCCTTGAGCTCCAAGATCTCTCTACGGCATTGCCCCAATTCTTCTTCTCGGGCATCCCCTGACTCTTTGTTCCAGTTTGCTCATCTCGTGGCGCAGGTCTTTTACTCCTTTTGACACCTCTATCCTCAAGGCTGCCATGTCGTCCTGCAACAAGCTGAAAAGGGCCTCCATGAATCTGCTTGTAATAGGTGCCTCATCATTCTCATCTGGGTTCTCTACAGGGCCAACGTGGCTCAGAGATGTGAGCATGGGGCCACCCCTGTCCGCTTGGTGGAGCCATTAGTGAGGAGTTCTTTGTTGGTGGCATCCTTTTTGGGCCTGGCTGTCAACATTGTGCTTGTCCCCTATGTCCCAGAGCAAGGTTGAATTGGGTCGCCAGGTGCGTCTTCTCTTAGGGTCTGGCTATAATGCTCAGGCCCCTTCCAATGTGGCACCAGCTGTGACAAGTGCAGCCCTCCCTTCAGGTCTCAATTCTTAGTGTGGCAGTCAAGGCCCCAGTTATCCACGTCAAAGAGGAGGGAGCAGTTCCGGTTTAGTTTGTTTACCTTGTGCTTTGGGGTAGTCAAACGTTTTTGGCATCAGGGCAGTGTTGGCCGGGGATGGGCTGCATGTGATGGATGCTCAGTCTACCTGCGTGACTGCAAGGTAGACACTTAATCTGAGCTTCCTCTTGTTGAGCTAGTTTTGTCTGGGGATCTGTCCAGGACCATCGAGTGTCTGTGCGCTGCCCGTCCGACTCCGGCATCAAGTTAGTGACAGAGTGGATCCCTCATCTTCAGCCGTTAAAGGGCCGAGGTCAACTACTGACCAGCCTTTTTCTGAAGTTGGTCCACTTGAGTGCGTATATGGCAGAAGTTGCTTAATTGAAGTGGGAAGGCCTCTCAGGTGCGCCCTGGGGCCACGCACTCAAAGAGCAGCTTTGGCCACGCTTGTGGAGATGCGGTCCAATGGTGGCAGACTTCTCAGATGTGGCAATGGATGAAGGAGAGGAGAGAGCCCCGGCATAGTCAGCTGCTTCTCTACAGGACCTGCACCCCCGCTCCTATCAATTAGTGCCCCGCCTTCACATTTCTCTCTTGAGTCTACTCATGGTCTAGCTCAGTGCCCTCGACTTCGAGAGGGCCGCACTCAGACAGGTAGCGCTCGGCCAAAGCAGACACCAGATAGATGTCGGCCAGTCCCTTCGAGCTGCTCATGCCTGTGCCGGGGTCTGGATGGCTTACCAGGCCTCTCTCTGTGCCTTCCTGCTTCACTTCCAGCGTGGCAGCGCCTCTTCCCAGCTTCGGATCTCCAAAGTCACCTCACCACACGCTCGGCCTCAGCAAACGCCATTCTCCACCCCCTGGCTTGCACGATCCAAGCATCAAGCGATCGCTGGGGAAGCTTCTGCTAATGTATTGAGCTGACTCTGGCCCCTCGTTTCACCTCCGGATGGCTCTCTCCATGCATCCGTGATCCCTTGCTGCTTCAGTACTCTGAAACAGTTGCTCTGCCTACTCAGCCTCGGCAAGACCGCTCACCACCGTCTTGCCTCTGGATGATCTTTGCTTCGGCAGGCACCAGGGTGGCTGTCACTTATTATTGTTACAGGCCGGAGTCCCATGGCATTTCGATATTTCCAACGCCAATTGTCGGTATCCTGGGATGGCTAGTACCCCAGGATCCGTGTGCTGTAAATTCGGCACGGCGGAGCTCCGCGGAAGAGCTACTGCACAGACACCATCTTGAACACGCCCCCATATGTCCTACTTTTAAATAGCATCCACCCTGCCTCTTCAGGTGCCCTTAGGTGTGAAATTTTAATATTTAAAAGGAAAGTTTAGATCAGATGGAATTGCAGTTTTAAGACTGCTGGAATCAGGATACAAAGGGGGCCCAAAGCTATGTTTGTACTTCCACTGTAGTGGGTGGCACAATAGGTGCTGCAGTGAACTAGTGTAATTTATCTTACAGGCCCTTGGTACACCTTGCACCATATACTGATTAAGTTAAATATGCCAATTAGAGCTAAGCCAATTTAAACATAGTAAAAGAGGGAGCACAGGAACTTCCCTACTGGCTACAAAGTGTAAAGCCCACATAGTTCTACTGCCATAAAAATAGATATGGCAAAACTTTGGGGGGGTCCTTAACACAAAAATAAGGTAATTTTCTAAAGTGATGTTATCTTATTGGAAAAAATCTCTAAATTGGGATTTTATTCATGGTGGAATCCTATTTATGATGACCATAGCATTGACACGGCTTCTACTTTAACCATTAAATAGAAAGTTCAATATGATCTTTTCTGTTTACCTTTTGCCACCTTTCTCCCTTCAAACTGAATTTCTAACCTCTTTATAACCCTAGTAATATTTTGACATTGTATTTCTCATTCTTCATGTCCTTCCTTTATCATTCATTCTCTCTCTTTCCTGTCATAAAATTGTAATAGTATCCAGATGCTGAGTTTACATTACAATAATTTGTGATACATATTGAGCGTTGTTCTATTTTTGTAATGCTATTCTTCCATTTCCTTTTTAATCAAAATAGGATGTTTAATGCTGTCAGGACATTTTTCTGTTATTGGTTTTATGATGTACAATAGGATGACATCATCTTTCTAAAAGGTGGTCATCAGCTGGAATAAGCTTGCTAGTTCTTCTTATGGAGTGTGCCTTGTATGAAATATTGTTTTTACACTGTATGGGTTTATACATGATATTGGATCCTATCAATTAGGTATTTGAGTTTCTCAAACCTATCTTTAAAAATGTTGTTGATAGGTGAACAACACATTCCAAATAATGTATTTTGGGGCCTGTTGATGGATTGGGCAGTGCTTGATGGTTGTGAATACATCCTCACTTTTGTTGGAGGAATTGCAGGTGGTGTGCTTTAAAAATGAACCTCGATCACCGTGATAAGTTTTTGGGTCACACAAAGGTGTTTTATGCTGGGGAGACAGTGAGCTGCTGAGTGTTTCTCCATATCTCTTCCTGCCATTTGATGCAGTATTTGCTGTGTGTACATTTAAAAAATATATATTTTTATTAAATTTCTATAGAACATAAATATTACATAGAGCATAACATCCATCACAAGTGCTGCGTTAGGATTCAAGGCATACATTTGAACCAAGTCGAGGCAGTGGTACAATAGCAGTTTAACTCCACTGAAAAAAGGTGTTGTTTGGTGTTGGCCCTTCGATTCTCATTCAAACATTGTCAAAGGGTATCATGGTTGGGACTGCACAGCTCTCTATCCCTCTAACCCCACATTGAAATATCTGAGCCATGGTTCCCATAATTTTATAAAAAGTCTTGGGAAATTCTCTAGCCTTATACATCACCTTTTCAGCCACCATGTAGAGGTCTATTCCCCTTTTCCTGTCTTGTAAAGTGGGTGGCTCAGGGACTCCTCATCGTCTAGCCACATCACGTTTAGCCACAACAAGCCCCAGATTGCAGAAGCGGAGCTTTCTTCTGGGTATGTCTACATCTGTGGGTATCCCCAGTAGAATACATTTGGGATCAGTGGGTAGGCTGACTTCAAGGATATTGTTGAGTTCCTCGATTACCTGTAACCAGAATGTATTTAACATAGAGCCGGGCCACAACGTATGTAAGAATGTCCCATTCTCATTTCCACATCTTATACAGGTAGATGAGTCCACCCTACCAAATTTATGTAGATGGGCTCTGTCATATTAAACTCTGTGGAGGATCTTTAATTGGATTAAACGTAGGTGGGATTTAATAGCTACCTCCCTCGGATGCATCAATGCTGCCTCCCAGACCGTGTTATCTACTTCTCCCACTTCACCCTCCCATTTCCCTCTAAACTTCCCCAGGGTGTCTGGGAGATTGGTAATTATTGTCTTGTATGTCCATGAGACCACTTTCTCCTCTATCTCTCCCTGGAGGAGTCATCCCACAAAGGGTGCATACTCTGGTAGGTCTTCCACTTCTATCTTCTCTGCCTGCTAGGCATGTTGTACCTGTAGATATCAAAAGGATTGGGTATTATGGAACTGGTATTGTTGCTGTAGGGATTCAAACTTAATCAGTGTGCCCTCTCTATGAGGTCTCCTAATCTAAAAATTCGAATCACGTCCTACTGGCTAAAATCTGTTAGTTTCCTAAATTCCTTCAAGCGGGTTCCTATCCACAGGGGAATATCTTGTATTAATCTTTTGTCCCTTTATGTCATCCTCTCCACCCCTTTCCATGCTTCTTTCGTCAGCTGGGTCATTGCCAGTGGATGTTTATTGCTTCACCCCTGTACAAGTAATGGAGGTAGGTTTGAGTGTGAACGATGGATGGACTCCATGCATATGACCCTATTTATTAAGCACTCTCAAATGGGATACCCAATAATATGCTCAGATATTAGGGAGTGAAATACCCCTGTTATTCTGATTCCTCTCTAGTGTCCCAAATGCTAACCTTGATGGACCCCCATCCCATAGCAGTTTTCTAACTTTGCCATCTATTCTGGTAAACACTTTTTCTGGTATTGTCATGTAGCTCCCACCAATCAGTACGATCTGTGCGTTTTTGGACAACATAAACCTTGGGTGAAGTGCCTAGACTGATTCCATGCGCCCATAGTATATGTTGGCCTAGAAACTAGCTGGCTCACAGCACCACGATACGCCCCCTAATCCTAACAGGGAGTGAATGGTTTCTAGCAACCACCGAGCATGAAAACCCTGACTCCTCAGGATCGTAGTAACAGATCTAGAACATTTTCGCACTCCTGGTCTCAGAGAACTATACAGATAATACACAATGGGACATTCTTCAATATATTTATTGAACCAAAGTTATTCTTGTATAGAGTACATGTGCTGTGATAATCAATAGACAGAAGCATATGAAAGTGATTACACGCACCAAAATGGTAAATAGCAGGTATAGTTACACAATGGTGCTAAGTACAGGGTATTTATGCAGGCATATAAAACAATGTAGTCATCAGGCATACTCCTATTATTCAATCCCCACCCTACGTGTATCTAGGGTGTGTGTGTGTGTGTGTGTTTTTAGACAAGAATCCCCCCACAGGATGATCGGACTACATTACCCGATGGGACAGAATGAAGGACCCCATCCTGGTAACTAATTAGCACCACTCACGAAGATGTTAGGCAGCTGCTTGGCAAAGCATCAGAATGCAGGGACCTCTCAAAGTCAGCAGAAGTGTCTCCTCTGGCTAACCCCTGGAAACGCTTATTTATTTATAAGAAAAAGCACATTTGTGATGAATATACAAATTAGCATTGTTATGGGTTTGCAGATAGCCCTGTCGCCCCGTGGATGAAGATAAAATTACATTGCACAGCATGTACAAAGTCCTTGTACTCAATGTTCGAGGCATCATGATAATGTTTCGCGAAGTGAACTGTGTAAGCAAAGCAGTTTCAGAGAAACTAATCCAACATCGTCACGCACGCAAATATGTGTAAAAGGTTATTGACAGTTTGCTTTTGCTAAGGGTAAACTAGCCAGTGGGTGAGCATGATTTCTGGACACACTCTAACCAATAAGAAAAGGGTTACCAAGGTCAAAGCTCCCTGTCATGACTGTCATCAATGCCTGAGCTCACCTAGGGTGTTTCTCATGTACTAGGACTTCACTCAGTGCTGTTACCATAATTCCTCATGTGTATCCTGTCCGGGGTTATTTTGGTATGTAATATCCCAGCAGTCCCCCACTCTTAGCATTACATTCAGAGATTTCCTGATCCCATATGGTCACCTGCCGGCATGGTTTCCTTCCTGTTGCTCCTAAGGATGGTTCCTTGTTATTCCTTTCACCCCATTATTTTGCATGACTCTTTCATGTTCTCAATCTTGCGAGATTTCATGCAAACCATGTGTCTTGGTGGCCATCTATGGAATGCAGTTATAAAAACAAAACCCTAACTTTAAGATGACACTTAGCCTCATCTTCTTTTGAACTGACAACACCCTGAGCCGCTTACTTGGAGAACCTTAATCCCTGCATGAAAGAACTGACCTGTGCATCTTATAGATGCTGTAACTCCTCCCCGTGTCAGACAGGAACTCCCAGATCAAAGCGGACTACCGAAAAAGAAAAGGAACAACATATTCATATACAAGCTTTAACCCGGTATGCACCGTAGTTAAAAGACTATCATTTTTAAGACTACCTGTAAAGTTTATTGAATTAATTAAAGACTTTAGCAACCAAGTAGCATATCGAACTTCCTATAAGGCAATGGTTGAACTTAATATTTAGTTTTGTTGGGGCACTATTGATAGAGGTGAATATTATTGTGAGATATGCTTGTTATTCTGAAGTGCAAGCAACCCCACCAGTGAGAGACAATCTTGAGCAGAGAAATTAGGAGACTCATATCTCTTTCATGTGTTTTTTCAGACAAGAACCCTTGCATTTATTATGCATTATTGATTTTTCTTTATGTGCATGTAACTGTACTTTTGATATTATGCCCAGCTCATGCCCCTGCACTACCGATCTCTTGTCATTATCAAAGCATAGTGTGCTCCAGAAGCGCTAGTCAGGACACTGTGAGAGTAACGATAATACCTGCAGCCTGCCTACCAATTCCAGATGTGACGACACAGCCCCCTTCAGGAACAATTGCCAGTAATAGTCCAGTTAAGCAGTGGCTGAGATTTGTTCTCAAGAAGAGGGGTAAAAATAGCATATGCTCAATTGGAATCACCTGGAGTAAAATTAAAAATGACTGGACCCTCTGTCCCAGTCAGGGTTCTGTCTAGAGAAATGACCTGTCTTCTCCTCCTCAACTTCACTAAACTGGTTCTGGGACCAGCTTTCCCTCCCACTGGGTTGGGGCCAAGCCGGCAATAATTATTCCTGGAAAAAATGATTTTTCTTCCGCAAGACTCTTAAATATGAATGAACAGGACTTACATTGGCCATTTTTATGGTGACTGTACTATGGTAATCCTAGTGTCCTCCCACATCTAACACAAAAATTCAGTTTGAACATGCACGATACCCACAAAAAACTAGGCCTGGGCATAATTAAAATACCACTTGGGGACTTGGCGGAATTTGGTAACTCTGCGTTACGCTTGTAATGTAGAGTTCCTGCCAAATTACGCTAATCAGTGTGTGGAGGAATTATTCTACCATTTGAGCTGCACAAAGGTCACAGGAGGCTCCGTCAGCATGCGCTTATGAGCAGCATTGAAAAAACTGGAAACAATAATATGATATTAAATCACATCCATTAAAAATAATTAAAACAGTTGACATCTATATTAATCGTTTTTAATGGATGTGATTTAGTATTATATCATTGTTTGGAGTTTTTCAATGCTGATCTTGAACTTCTCTAGAATACAGAGTGCTGTTATTTAGGACCGCTAAGGAAAATTAGTTGGATTACAATTAAATTGACATATTTGTGGTAAAATAATTACTGTTTTTTATCTAGTCAAGTTCATGAATTTATAGATCATAAGAAAAATTGGGATAATAAATGTGACCTTTTTTTTTACATAAGACAGGTGTTTAGTGAATATATGTATAACCTGCCAATTGGTCACAAGGACATTCTTACCCAGTAGAGGCCTTACAGTTTGTATGATATGATTGTGTGAATATATGTGGAGAAAAGGGAGTTGTTCAATTAGTAAATTCATTTTGTGACCCTGCCCTCTTTGATAAGCAGGGCATCCCTCCCAATTTTGTGGCTTTATCACATCTTTCCAGATTGATATGTCACTTGGCCTTACTTCAAGAAACACACTTCACTGACACGGATATTAATACGCTTAAAAAACAATGGTTTGGTGAACTTAATTTTTCCCTTCTGTTCTTCATAAAAGAGGTGTGGTTATACTGTGTCATAAATGGCTAAGAGTATCGCTCGTTACCAAGGAGATTCATGACAAAGGTTGATGGGTTTTAGTTCAACTTAAAATTGATGATAATATTTTCACAATACTGAATGTTTACGGCCCACACAACTAAATCCTAGTTTCTGGACAAATATTTCTCAAAATGTTGCAGAATATTCCACTGAAGACCTCATAGTGGACAATGACTGAAATCAGATTTTTGCTCCTTTTCTTGATCAGCACTCTAATGCTCAGTTCCTTCCTCACAAAGCCCACAAAGCAGTCAAACATACTATCACACAACATGCACTGTCAGACTCTTGGAGATTGTTCCATCCTGCTCTAAAATAATTTTCTTTTTATTCAGCCCCTCACAATTCCCAAACTAAAATTGATTAGATTATGCTTTTCTAAGTAACAATTTGACCCAGCATATGGTTAAGTCAGAGACTGGTTCAATTTTGATCTTGGATCATGCCTCTATATGTACTGATCTTTATATTCTTTGAGCTAATGCCCCTAAATCTCATTCAGTAATTCAGTAAAACCCAACTTTCTGACAAACCCTTTGTTACTTTCTACAAAACCTTTGTACACACATATTTTGTGAACAATGATTTAGAGGAAACTTCTGTCCATTTTATTTGGTATGCCTTTAAAGCCGCCTCCCAAGGATTCATTATAAATAAGGCTCCCAGTATTCTATTTTTACAGATAAGTACAAACCGAAAAACAAGGTTTCCTGTCTGTATTTATTTTTAAAAGCAGAAAAATAAAGAAAATTGTGCTTCTTGTGAGTGACTTTCGACTCTGTTCTTCATGAATTCAAAGCCAATATCCGAGCAGATAGACAGCACAAGGAGTTAAAATATCGGATGAGATTTCCTTAAATACAGGCATATGTTAACATATATTTGTAGATAATGCTAATATTTATATGTAGGTGTAGTACTTTGCTGTATTGGCTGCTTAATTTGCTAAATCGCAACATGCCTCAAAGTATGAATTATCAGTTAAATAAATGTGAAAATATAGCATGTAACCACTCCATTTATTCTTATAACAAAAAATAAATATGGATAAATGCTAATAAAATGGCCAAAAAATAAATATGGATAAATGCAGACTTAAATGTCCCCAAAAAAATACCATCAAACCGGGAGCCCAAATGATAAACTTTGGGGCACATTTACAAAACCCTGACGCCACCAGAGCGTCACTTTTTTTGATGCGCTGGTGGCGTTGTCCCATTCCCCATATCTACAAGGTGGTGCTAAGTCACTTAACATGGCTTAACGCCACCTTGTTAATATGCCCCTTTTCGGCAACAGTTCACTGCAGGAAAGGGTTGGACAATGGGTGTTGCTGTGGGCATTCCACCACAACACCCATTGCTTTTTGATGCTGCCCCAGATTTACAAGGCTGGGGCAGCACCATAAATTAAGGCCAAGTAATAACTGGTCTTAGGATGACGATACGAGGAGTAATTATTAATTTCTCCTAGTCTTTTGCTCTTTCTATGTGTGCCGCATTCTGCAGCACACATAGAAAAAGCAAATTGCCATTACTTATTGTTTATGTGCAGGAAGGTGGCCCTTCCTGCACACAAACAATCGCCCCTCCAGAGCAGGCATGCTTGCAACATGGCTGCAGGGTGCCTGCGCTGGTGCAAGAAAGCTTTTTTAGCACCAGCACTAGGGGAAACGCAGGGGTGCTGTACTTTTGTAAATACAGCGCATCCCTGCATTTTGAAAATGATGGAGCCAAATTTGGCAAAACACTGCGCTCAGGAATTTTCATGTAAATTATCCCCCTATGTTTCTTCAAAAAAGGAGATGATCGAATAATACTATCCCTCCATTTTGGCTGACATTAAATGATTAGAACATATATATATTTCATGTCTAAAAAAGCTGATTTACATGTTCTGGTAGCTGCTAAGATAAAATGTAATAAGGTTTTCAAGGAGAAAGCATACAGTACACTCCTCAAGAATAATGATAGATATTATGGAGTTAAGAACAAAGCTGGTACCTTGTTAGGTCATCATTTGAAATGTAGGAAAAAAAATCTTCTATGAAAACAATTACTAATCAATTTGGCACACACCTGTTTTGAGATTTAGACATTACTAAGTGTTTTGCCTACTCTTATCAAACCCTGTATACTCTTAAATATTCACCATCTGAAGAGTAAATTTAGTCATTTTTCTCTCCCCAACTTTCACAACAAATAGAGGAATTGTTTTTGGCAGTCAAACATCTCCCAACTGGTAAGGCATCAGGTCCGGACGGTTTTATAGTGGAATTCTTTCGCCACTTTTCAACATTATTATTATTCCCCTAGCTATTTAAATTAATGAACCACCTTCTGACATATATAAGTTCCCAGGCTCCTTTACAGCAGCTATGATCTGTCTAATCCCCAAACAAGATCGAGACTTATCCCTCTGTAAGAATTATCATTGTGTATCACTAATAAACACTGATTTCAAAAGGTTTGCTAAAGCATTGAGCCCTCATACTCAATGAAATCATGCCCGATTTAGTTGATATTGAACAATCTGGATTTGTTAAAATAGAAATATAGTCAATATTCTTAGCAAAGCCCCTAAACTCGCTCTCTTACGCCGATAACTCTGGACGCAGAAAAAGCTTTTGATAGGTTTAGCTGACAATTTCTAATGCATGCCTCTCATTGGCATGGGTTTGGCCCTGGATTTCTGCTAATAGTCTCTCTACTATCCTCATAGCCCTGCTCCTCTGTTGTGGTAAATGGATTACAATCCCCATACTTCCCTCTTAATAGAGGTATAAGGTAGGGCTGTCTCTTAACACCCCTGTTGTTTATTCTTGCACTCAAGCACTTCCTGTATCGATTGAAGCACTCCAACAGCGTTTCCAATTAAAGAATATACATATTAAACATCTTACATACACTTATAACATCCTTCTTTTCATTTCTAAACTGGAATCCTCCCTTCCACTTTTTTAAAGAGTTAAGAGCATACTTGGAGTTGTCCAGTGTAAATATAACATTGAAAAGTCAGACGTTATGCCTGTGAACAAGTTCTGTTTTAATCCCCATTTGCTGGAGCAAGTCTATTCTGGAATCTCGACCAAATCTCATTTCTGGGGATTTTGTATCATAATAATCTTAGAGACACGTTACAACCCAATATGGATGCTCTTCTCTCCAAGACTGCTAAGATAAAGCAGTGTTGGTCAATACACTTTTTGTCTTGGTGGGTTGCCTTGATACCATCAAAATGATGATGCTTCCAATAATGCACATTTTTCTCATGATGTTACCTATTAGAATCCCTGGGAAATATTTTGCTGCTATAGACAAGCTATTATCTTGTTTTCTCTGGAATGGTAAACCTTCTCGTATACTTTTCATTGCTTGAAACTAACTAAATCCACACGTGGGATGAATTTCTCTGATTTTCCCCTCGACCCTAAAACATTTGCAATTAATCAAATTCGTGGTTGCTTTTTGGACGCCCCGATTCTGAATCTAAATTGTGGTGTCACTTGTAATTAGCCATGATTTTCTCCCAAACACATTCTTCATATAACTCACTCTCCCAAATTCTGGATTCCCTCAGTTATATCCCACTGCTTTTCTATACTTAAGCAGTATTTGATTGTTCATTTACTCACATATGAGCAATTTATTCAAAGTCCCATCTGGTATAAAAAATGGCTCACAAGAATGGAAATCTGTTGATCTAGCGGACTTGGTTGGACAAGGTAGGTTTATATTTGCTCAATTACTTCAAAATAATCATGCATTTATTTAATTTGAATCAATTTCCTCTTCCTTTAAACTGCCCCTAAATGTCTTAAACAATATCAGCTTTTAAAATCAGTGCTTGGGTCCTCCCCATCCTCTTTCATTCAGGGTCATAGTTCGCAGATCAACCCAATCTCCATCAAAACTCCCTCGAAAGCTGCACTCATATATAAAATAATAATATCACCTCAGACGGATATATCTAAATCCAAACTTGAACTTCTATGGGAATCCAATTTACAATCTGGTTGTCCTATTACCTTATGAAATAAGATATAAGAGAAGAGTCATTCTACTGCCCGTCCAGCCTACCTTACCAAAACCCTACATTATTTTTACGATAGACTTTATTTCACCCGGCACACCTTTTTAAACTTAAACTTATCAAACAAGAAGTCTGTTAGCGATGCAAAACCAACTCTGGGACCTATACTCATGTTTTTTCTTTGCCCTAGGTTATCTAAATTCTGGATGCCTGTCTGGACAAGAATTGGGGTAATCACTGGCATTTCTACACCATTCTCAGTGGCCGCTTTATTCCTGCATAGATTAAGCAGTCTCTGGTCTCATAATAAGATGATCAGAAAATTGGTGGTTCATTTAATTGCATTTGGTTTTCAGGTAATTACCTGCAACTGTAAATCTACAGAAAGTATTACCATCCAAAAGTGGTGGAACCAAAGGACATATTTAGATATTTACATATGGGTTACTCCTTCATAAAAGTGATGGATATTACGTCTCCCAAAATATAAATCCCATTATATCCCAAAGGATTATATTTCGGCAGACGGAATATCCATCACCATAGTGATGGAGTAACCCATCCACCAATATCTAAATCAGGCCCTTAGTCTGTCAGAATCACTGACTGAATAAGTACAATTTATATTCTCACTTTTTATTTGTCAGGCCTTATGTATTATGATCACCACTTCAATTGCAATTGATACTGCAGTATTGCTTTCCACTGCATAACATATTGCTTCTCATTAACTTGTTTTTCATACTTATATTTATTAGTCAAGTTGTTTTCATGAACTTCATTATTATTGATATGATACAGTTATAATTTGTTATATTGTTGGATATTTTCTTCTCCTGCTTCTTCTCCTTTCCTCTTTCTCCTGTCTCGATCTTCTTTCCAACTTTTCTTATAACTACTACTGCTCTTCCATGGAGATGCATTTAGAGATCTGCTTTATTTCTCAGTCTCTTCGCATTTCAATATTGTGCTTTTGGAATGGTATATTTGTGCTTATGATTACTCTGCTTTCACTTTAAAATACATATTAAACTAAAAAAGAAGTTTGGATTGTTGTATGAATATTTGTAGTTAATACAATTTGTTTTTCGTTTTATTCTTATGAATTTATTATATAATTTATTCGGGTGGATTATATATATTGCAGTGATGTAATACGTTTGTTTTTAAGTTAAACATGCACATACAATATTTTTGACATATGATATGTTTATTTAAATGTGATGATATTTTTGTTTCTGATAATTGTGTTTTCAATATAAGCAAAAATTCATATTTTTGACAACAATATTTGTGTTCTCGATATTTGTGGTTTTATTATTTAAGTATAGGAATGCACTATTTTTGTTGCCAATATTTGTTTTCTGATACTTTTGTGTTTTGATATTGTATGCATCGATATTTTGACAGTCATCTGATTTCATCTTAATTTGATAGAGTTACATATTGTTAGTAACCCATTTTTTGGACGTTTGACAGAAAAACTTAGCTGCCACAGGGATTTAGATGGACACCATCTACTCAATATAGTAGCAGGTTTGAAAATGAAATATTTAAGTGAAAAATTGAAGACATTCCATGATCTTTAAGGAATGCTGACACAGTCTTGTTAACATGTCTGCAACTTGTTTTCAAACTTTCCAGCATTTAGAGTTGAGTACTTCCATTTTTTCTCTGACAAATGTTGCAGTTCACATAACGTATCATCAGAAACATACTCAATAACTGCTAACATGTGTTGTTCATCTGTGTTTCAAGTCAAACATCAGTTAGGTAGCCTATATAATTCCCATCAAAGTGGATGATCATAAATTCTGGATGCTCATATGCAGTTAGTGATGAAAGTATAGGGAGCATGAAAGTGAACAGAGTCCTAAGGCCAACAAAACAAAATTCAGATGACAGGAGGGGTAAAGGCAAAACATTTGGGGGTGACCCTGCAGAACTGGCCACATCCTGCATGGCACCCCTCCAGCCAAAAGCCAGGGAGACTAATACTTTAATGGGCTTCCCTGATTAGACAATTGAACATGGACAATGGCCCTCTACTTCAGAGGCCATTGCCAGTTCTATGTCCCTATGAACTCAGTGGGAGCCCCTGTTCATACTCTCCTAAGCCAATAAACTGGCCCATGGGGACCAATCCTCTTCAGCTGTGGACCCTGTCTATGAAGGACCTAATCTTAACTTGTTTACAGATAAAACCCAGTAGGAAGACAGAACCACCATGGCCCACAAAAGAATGTGACCCATTCCACCCCTTAGATCAGGCTTCTGTCCTCAACCAAAGTAAAACTCTTCCCATAAGGACAGCATCCAACAGAGGCCACTAACAGCTGTCATTGTCAAGAGCTTGGCCCAAGGCCATCCATGGTTCTCTCGCCTCTCAGGTTTCTCAGAGAGTGGGGACAACAGCCCCAGATGTTAGGCACCATTCCTCCACCCTGCTTCCCACCAGTCAAGTGGTTGTAGCCTGAGACTGGCCACTTGGCCCAGGAGCTGTAGCCTGAGGCTAAACAGAGGTCAGGGGTGAGACTTTCCTCTCCCACCATTACATCTGGGCCTCTGTATCCTCTGTTTGGGACTGGTACTCCCAGAACCCTGAGCTTTCACGGTCCCCTGGGTGGCTGCCCCCCCAAGCCCTTCAACTACCGGTGGCAACTCATTCCCTAGAATGCAGTCAATGAACATCTGGGGGCTAAATATGACCCTTCTCAGGGTCACCTCCCCTGCGTTTCATGCATACCAGATCCATGGGTCAGAACCCATCCTGCCCCGTGGTTTGAGTTACCATACACATATGTCTGGTATACTGTTCTGCTGAAACTAGCGTTTCCACTACCATGGTCTGTTTGGCCCAAGTATCTCCCAGAGCAATGACAGGTATCCCATTCACTGTGACTTGGTGGAAGTGACAAGTCCTTCCCTCGGAGATCACAAGTCTACCCTCTGAGTCTGCCTCCCAACTAATGACATTTAGGGCATGTTTTAACACCTGCCCCTGGGATTACTTTCCCTAAGGCTACATTGGCCACCCCTGCTGAGTTCCTAATAGTGGGTGGTTTCTTAGGACAGAGTCCTCCTGCTTGTGTTCTAGCTGGGGACAATCTAAGCACAGGGTTGGAAATGGGGCACCCTAAGCCACTGTCAACCAGAACCTCCTCAATTTTCTCAGAAGAGGAATGGAAACCCTTTCCCCCCACCTTATTCTGGGACTTGTCTATGTCTCCCTGGACTTTCCCTTCACTTTTCTGTTTGGAACTTGAACCACACTTCTCTGGGTCACTCTTAGTTACCTTTTTAGACACCCTGGTGCTCATCTAGTGGTCCGAGTCCTTAGCAAGCTCCCTGAGTTTAGGGAGCTTACTATCAACCATGTTTTGGCATAGCTCCATGTAACAGATATTGAGCATGTGCTCCCTCAAAATCAGGATGTACAGTCCAATAAAATCATCAACTTTCCTGCCCGTCACCCAACCACTCAGTGCCTTGTTGGAAAAGTCCAAGAAATCTACCCAAGACTGGTTTGGGAGTTTTTTACTGTTTCTGAACCTGAAGTGGTACCTCTCAGTGGTCTGCCCAAATTTAAGGAATGGCCTTCATAGGAGCATATTTCATTTGGTCCCCCATTTTTAGTGTAACTCCACTGTGGGCATGTTTCCCATAGGCTACCCCGCCAATACTCCTCCGGGATCCTGTGCATCCTTGGTCCTACCTCATATGCAGAAAACCTCTTGTCTGTTTCATCTCCCACCAAATAGCTGGGCACTAGGTCTTGTAGTATGCAGACTCTGACCCCTCCAGTGGACAATGAATGTACGCTGCCAACATTGTTGCTAGGCTCTGCTTGCTTTGCTGTGATGTCCAGCTCTCACAGGCTTCTCTCATGAGCTGGTCTCTTTTCCTTCAGTCAGCTTCTCCTCCATTTTAGACTTAGCCAGATGCAACCTGAAATACCAGTCAGCCTTCCTGCCTGACAACTCTTCAAGGGATAGGCTGAGGGAGAATATACTGCTCCTTAATTTCGTAGGGTTCTCCTCTCCCATAATCAAGTTGTCCTCTTCTTCAGAAAGCTGCAGCTCAGAATCTGTGACCTGATCCTCCTCCTCTGGGTTGTCATTCTTTGACTCCTCTAGGTTGGATTGCATCCGCGTGACCTCCTCATTGGCATGGAAGGCTATCTGGAAGTCCATCTTTGTGGCCAGCTTTCCTGAATTCATCCTCCTTTCCTTGCAGTGCTTCTGCAACTCTGCCTTTCTGAGCTGGTCAATCTTGAGCAGTTCTATCTCCATTTTAGATAAAAAAAGGAGGTGTGGTCTACTTAAATTTAAAAAGAGATCAAATCTGCTATAAAATGATTTACATGAGATTTTAGTGTTTATTTATTTATTTATTTATGGGCTTGTAACGCGCCGGCATCACACCCGAAGGTGTATCTCCGCGCGGTGCTGTGAAGAAACAGGTGGGGCAGCGCTCCAACTAGAACAGGGTTGTCTTTAGGCGTTTCCTGAAAGCTAGATGGCTCGGGCAATCTCTGAGGGAAAGGGGAAGACTGTTCCACAGACGCGGGCCCATAATGGAGAGGGCGCGACCTCCCTGTCTGGTCTTGTTATGTCTAGGAACCTGGAGTAATAGCTGATTGCTGGACCTAAGAATGCGGGAAGGGCGGTGGTATACAAATTTCTCGGCCAGGTAGTGTGGACCGAGGTTGTGAAGACTCTTGTGCACCACACAGCAAATCTTGAATTCCACCCGTTTCCGGATGGGAAGCCAATGGAGGGCCTTGAGGAGGGGCAAGGATGGAGTTCTGGGGGGGGCATTGGTCACCAGGCGGGCCGCAGTGTTCTGAACCACCTGAAGTTTGTTAAGCACTCCTTCATTGGCTGCTAAAAATAGGCCATTGCAATAGTCCAGGCGGCTCAAAACGAGGGCCTGGACCAAGGTCTTTCTTGTATAGTCTGGTAGAAGGGGGAACACCTTCCGAAGGAGGCTAATGATGTGGAAGCAGGATCCCGTCGTGGTGCTGGCATGATGGGCAAGGGTGAGATCATGATCTAGACGGACCCCCAGGTTTTTCACCACCTGTTTAGGGGAAGGGGCCTGACCCAGACTGGAGGGCCACCAGTCAGGGGTCCACAGGATTTTTGCCTCTCCGAATAGCATGACCTCAGACTTTCCCACATTACACTGGAGAAAGTTCTGGGCCATCCAGCTGGCGATCGCAGTCATGCCGTTGGAGAAAGCTTGTCTTATCTCCGGGGTAAAGTTTTTAAAAGTGAACAGCAGCTGCGTATCGTCAGCGTAAGAGATGGGCATAAACCCGAAAGACCTCATAATGTTAGCCAAAGAGGAGACATATACGTTAAACAACGTAGGGCTGAGACAGGAGCCCTGCGGGACTCCTCTGGTGATGCTGGCCGAGGGGGAGCTGAAGGAGCCCATATTCACCTTCTGGGTACGTTCGGAGAGAAAGCTGGTAAACCACGCAAAGGCGGATCTATCAATACCAATCTCCTTTAATCTGGTAAGGAGGATGGCGTGGGATATGGTGTCGAATGCTGCGGACAAGTCCAGCAGCACCAACACCACTGACATCCCTCTGTCCAGGGACAAGCGTATAGCATCCGTGACGGAAAGAAGAGCCGTCTCGGTGCTATACCTAGGCCTGAACCCCGACTGAGAGTGGTCCAGACTGCCGGTCTGCTCAATGAAGCTGGAAAGGTGGTGATTCACATGCTTCTCCATCAATTTGCTGATGAACGGCAAGAGGGAGATTGGCCTCAGATTAGTCATATCTGACCAGGGGATGGAGGTGTTTTTCCTGATAGGCTTGACCATGGCCTCTTTCCACTCCCGGGGGACCAGTCCCTCGGAGAGGGAGCGATTGATCACCGTCTGAATGGAGGGACTGAGGACACTCCCAATGAGGTGCATGACACGGGCAGGTACAGGGTCCACTGGGCTGCCTCATTTAATAGTCCCGATCAGGGAGTTGACTTGGTCCAAGCTAATCTCGGGGATAGAGGACAGCGCAGCGGAAACAGCGCCGACTATTCCGGGCTGGGGGCTAGAAGAGGGGACCATTTCCTCAATAGGTGGGCTTGCTTGGGAGATGTTTCGATAAATGGAATCAATTTTATCGGCAAAAAACCCAGCGGTATCCTCACACAGTTTTTGGGTCAGCATTTCTGGACTGTCACAGGCGGCAGGCTTGGTAAATGTGCAGAGAACCTGGTACAGTAGCTTAGAGTCATTGCCAGCCTCAGACAGTTGGGAGACAATGTGGGATTTACGGGCAGCTCTGATGTTTTTATGATAGAGTCTCATGGCTGAGCCATAGCGGTCTTTATCGGTCATACTGCGAGAGATTCTCCAGGATTTCTCCAACTTCCTGCAGGCCTTTTTCTCCGCACGCAGTAGGTCCGAGTACCATGGTTCCTGCCTGCGGTCCGAACGCCGGTTACAGCGTCTTAAAGGGGCAATTAGGTTGACCGCCGTGATCAAGGCATCATTGTATTTAGACAGAGCCGAACTGGTGGAGTCAGAGGGGAGAAAGTCGGGAGGTACGAAAGTAGTTTTGAAAGTGTCAGCGGACACCTTGTACCACTGCCTGCGCCATAACGGGAGGGGAGCAGGTTGGGAGCGTTCTTTGATGAGGGTGGGGAGGGAGAAGTTAATTACAAAGTGATCGGTCCATTCCACCTGCGTAGGAGGATAACAAGTCAGGGAGTGTGAGTTGGACAGGATTAAGTCGAGGGTGTGACCGGCCCGATGGGTCGGACCATGGTTGCACTGTTTAAGACCTAGGGCAGATAGATCAGCCAGCAGGTTGCGCGCTTCTGCATTGTCAACCAGTTCACTGTGTTACACAAATCACTGCATGGTACTGCACAAATACAAATACTGGATCCCACCATTGAGCACCAATGTGAGAAATTGGGTTGCTGTGTGAGGGGAGTGTGAGTCCTTTTTAAGCAACAGCCATAATCACTGTCAGGGTGAACCACAAAAAGTCACCAAATTAATATGTGCTCAACCCTCTGGTATCTCGGCACAAAAGCAGTCATGCTCAACTTAGAAGCGATGTGCAAACTACTTGTGCAGCACACAAACAGTAGTAAAGTGAAAACGCAACACAAGAAGGATCCAACAAAAATTTAGAAAAAGAAAGTACGTTTTAATAAATTATTTGACACCAAGATGACAAAACTCCTTGTTTAAAGTACAAACTAGAGCCTAAAAGATCAAACTGCCACCCGCAGAAATCTAGTCACATGAGACCGGGTTGAATTAAAAAAATAAGTCTGACTGTGAAGGAGCACAAGTCAGATATAAGAGGTGGATTGGGTCCGGTTTGTGCTTATGTTAATATATAGATGAAATTTCAAGAAGTGTCCTGAAAAGGTATAGTTCAGCGGGGTAAGGCTGCCAGCGGTGTCTGGGGAGGAAGTGTCGTCCTCGGGGAGTCGCTGGACAAAGTCACGTGAAGATTTCTAATTTTGGACTAAATCTTTTATTTGGAACCCACAAAATCTCCCACAGGACAAGTCAGGAGGCTGTAGCCGACGGGAGTTCCACAAGGCCAGATACTCCTTTGGTGAAGCACCTTGTTGTATCTACGTGTATTGCTGCTTAGCCAGTCTGCTTGGGTGTGTGAGTGGAATGCCTGATGACCATTGGAATGTTGGTGTGCCTGCCTGACTGGGAGGTATGACAGTTGGAGAGAGTGGGCTGAGCAGCAGAGATGCAGTTCCTGGTGGGACCATATATGGACTATACATCACCATATATCTACCTGATCTAACTCATCTACTATGTAACTACCATCTTATCATCAACCAATAAACAGCTACTTGGATCTACCTCACTGATAACTTCGTTTGATTGCAACATTGGCGACGATCTGGATAAAAAACCCTGCGTGTACTGTTTCCTGCTTACCTGAAGTGAAGATTTTGAATTTACAACAAGATTATTGGAAAAGAAACTACTTGAAGAAAATTAAATTTGAAGATAGGAGAAGAACGCCCATTTAGTCCCACCAGTGTCCTCCACCATCTGGACAGCCTACCCAGGGCGCTTCACATTTCTCATACTTTAAAAAGAAAATGTTTCAAGATCTCTTAAACTACTGGCTTCAGCACCGGGTGCAAACATATGGAGATGTTCTCGTATGTAGTATTTTTTTTTTTACCGGTGTGCCTTTAGTAACTTAATGAATTTACGTTTGCCTGCTTTACAAGTTTTCAAGATATGAAATCCTCGACTCATTTTGTCATGCGGAAGTACAACTTTTTAATGCCTGGGGAAGCCGAGGGAAGTTTAAATCTTCCTCTGTCATGGCATCAGCATTGTTTCTTTTGGTTTTGGCTGCACAAAGAAGTTCGTGTTTACATCTTCGATTTATGCATTCCCTGGCGTGTATCCTGCTGTGGCAGCTGACGGTGTTTATGCTGGTTTTCTGCGCTGGGTGAAGTTTGCTGCAACATGTGAGTTTTTTTAGTTTTTTTTTTCATTTTGGCCAGCGTTAAGGTCAGATGCCTACACCGTACAAACGGTCATTTTCAGTTTGAAAAATTAAATTCTGCTTGAGCTCCAGCGCGCGCTTACCTCCATTTTCCTGACGTGCTGACATCTCGTGACTGCCTATATGACGTATACCTTTTGGATGTTTGGCACACAGAGCGTGCCATGAGCGACCCGACGCTGCGGAAAAAAACGTGCCGCCATTTTAGGAGATGAACTTTTTGCCAACCACGTAATATTTTGTTAACTGGAATTTTGCCAACCTAGTTTTTTTTTTTCCCATGAGTGCTTCATTTTCAATAAAGTTTTATGAAGCAGGAAGATCAGCAAGTTGGTCGTTAAACTGGTGTGAGCGAGCCATTTGGATTACTTTTCAGTGGACAGAGGTTGTCGTTTGATACATCGGCGGTGAGTGGAAGTTTTGTAAGAGTATCCGGAGGCACAGTCTTGTTCACGTTTCACGTGAACTTGGGAAAAATTAAATTTGAAGATGATTGTTTCTGTTTCAAGACTTTGGGGCTGAATATTACTGATTGGAGAGTTGGAGAGTTTACAACATGAATGGCGTAAATGTTTTCGGGTGAGAGAGTTCGCTCACCGGCGTTTGTTTTTTTTTCCTTATTACATAAAATGTCATCTGTTTAAGAAGTGCCATTTAATATGCTGGTAATGATTCTTGGCAAGAATTTAAATAATACAGTAATGTGTTGACAATTGGTCTTTAAAAGGAAGTGCACTGGCATGTGTTATATACACTGTGTTGTTACTATCTTTTATTTTACTCATTCTCTAATGAGTGTTTTGTTTACTCAGTTCGCAGTTAGTAAGAGTTTAGCCAAGTTTTTTTTTAAGGACAACGTTCCACTTAGTAGGGCAGTGTTCCTTATCCTTCATGGGCTGTGATCCTGATATTTAAGGTGAAATTGAAATTGTCAAAATAATAAATGCACAATGTGCGGAGTTGAAATTGTCAAAATATTGAATGCACACTGTGCAGAGTTGAAATTGTCAAAATATTGAATGCACAATGTGTGGAGTTGAAATTGTCAAAATATTGAATGCACACTGTGCGGAGTTGAAATTGTCAAAATATTGAATGCACAATGTGCGGAGTTGAAATTGTCAAAATATTGAATGCACAATGTGCGGAGTTGAAATTGTCAAAATATTGAATGCACAATGTGCGGAGTTGAAATTGTCAAAACAAGGAAAGGGGATGGGTGCTGTGTAGAATTCTTATATTCTCTTTTGCACTTATCTATTTTTTTATCTTCATTCGTTTCGTATTCTTACTATCTCTTGTCTTTGCATTAATTCTTTTCTATTTTATCTTCTTTCATTTCACATTCTCATTATCTTTTGAGATGTTACATCATTGCTTCACTTGAGCTATTTTTTCTGAATGCAATGTTTCTACAAGTCTTCTGCATAGTTGTGATTATCTCATTAGGCTTGTTTCTACTGGTGTTTTGATTTTGTAAAGAAAGGGGATGTGTTGTATCTACGTGTATAGCTGCTTAGCCAGTCTGCTTGGGTGTGTGAGTGGAATGCCTGATGACCATTGGAATGTTGGTGTGCCTGCCTGACTGGGAGGTATGACAGTTGGAGAGAGTGGGCTGAGCAGCAGAGATGCAGTTCCTGGTGGGACCATATATGGACTATACATCACCATATATCTACCTGATCTAACTCATCTACTATGTAACTACCATCTTATCATCAACCAATAAACAGCTACTTGGATCTACCTCACTGATAACTTCGTTTGATTGCAACACACCTCTGAATAGGATTTACTGCTGTCAGGACAAACATAGGGGAAGCTGCTACAAAGTCAGACTGACTAGTGATGCACCTTATTCAGATAGGCAAGCAGGTCCTGTTCTTCTCTCAGTTCTCAGAGCAGATTTTAGCCAAAATGTTCCAAGTTTTGGATTTTGGCTATCTGATTCCTTTAACACCACTGCCAAGGTCCCAGGACGGGAGGGGTACCACGCAGGGGGTTGGGACTTAGTCAGACTGGGTCCAGGTGCAGGCTCAAGATGGTTGAATCCTTTTCTATCCCTGAGGCTCTGATCCGGAGGCAAGCCTACTAGCCCTTGGAATCACTCTGGTAGTCCTGGGTTCAAGCAGTGGAACAGGCCACAGGCAGCTGGACAGGCATCTGAGGTTTCAAGGCAGGCTCCAGGCAGCAAAGCAGTCCTTCCAAGTGCAAAAATGCAGTGTTGTGGAGTACAGACTGAGCAATAGCAGCAGGCAATTATCGGAAAATCCGTCTGCAGGTTCAGAAAGTGGACTGAAGCGTGAGGCTGATGGTCCTTTATTCATACCTCGTGCCGGTTTTGATGTAGAAGACATTTCTATAGAATTCCCTTTAAAGCGCTTGTAGTTTCCAGTCTACCCTGCCCTAGTTCCAAGCTGGCGGTAGTGTCACTGCACAGGTGACAAGCACTTTGTGTGAAGGCAGAGCACAGGCTATTCAGCAACAAGTGGTGCAGTGCCGAGCTCACCCCCATCCTAACAGTTGATTACCCATCAAGGCACACATAATCCCTCTATTGTGTGACTGTCTGGGATGAATAAACACAGTGTAACTGCCAACTGTACACAGTCATGTGACCTAGAACAGGCTACAGGCTCATTTAGCTAGGGCAAGAAAATAAGAGCTTTCTAAATGTGTCATTTACAAAATTGTAACTTTACCATTAAAGAGCATTTTGAATTACAATTTATCGGACATCAAACAAGAATTGCTTATTTGTTCAAAATCAAACAGTATCACCCATTAAATGTAACAAGGCAATCCAATGTTATCCTATGGAAGAAGTAGGCCTCACAATAGTGCAAGACAAATTTTGGACTTTTTCACTGGCAGGATGTGTAAAACTTAAAAGTACATGTCGAACCTTTTAATCACAATGCAAACTCCCTTATGGACAACCTAGAGCCTCCCTTTAAGGTGATGTACATGCAATGAAATGGGAGTTTAAGGCTTGGGACGAGGGTTATATTACCAAGTCAAAATAGAAGTTAAAAACTGGATTCAGACTACAATGGCAGGCCTGGGACATTATATTGCCAAGTTGAATTGTCAGTTTAAATCGGCATTCAGGCTGCAATTGCAGGCCTGGGGCATGTTTTAGGGGGCCTCTTATGTGGGTGGCACAACATGTGCAGCCGGCCTAATAGTACCATTTGATTGACATGCCCTGAGTATACGGAATACCACTCTACAAGGTAATTATGAACAAACTAAATATGCCAATGTAGGCCAGTGTTGCCCTAGTTAAAGGAAAGGAGAGAGCACAATGACTTTAGCACTGGTGCTCTTATATATATATATATATTACCTACTGGCGATAGCCAGTAGGTAGTTATAGTTAGGACCACGTTTCCATAGGAAAACCTCAACATTCTATTTTGAATAACTTTGGCGCCGGTCGACGAATCCTCGCGAATTTCTCAAAATAGGTGGGGCGCTACGCTCCGCTCCTACCCTGAAAGTCTCGGGGGGATTCGTCAAGCGGGGGCTGAGATAAAAGGGGGGTCCCAAAACGCGTTTTTCCCATGCATTTTTCCATAGGACCTTTAGAACGAGCTACAGCCCGAATGGCTGAACAGAATTACTCAAAATTTGGCAGAGAGGTAGTCCCTAGGTCAAGGAAGTGCCTTTTGTAGGTTTGGTGTAAATCTGTTCAGTAGATTCTGAGAGAATAGCCTTTAAATCAATATATATATCTGAGCCAGCTTACGGTACGCTTACCGTACGCTTACGGTAAGCGTACGGTGGCGTGCGCGAGCGCGATTCTGATTGGCTCTTAGATCTTAGTAAACATTCGAATCGGCCGAAACCAGGAAGCGGCGGCCGCCATTTTGTCTCTCGCACTGAGAGAGATTTTTAAAATCGGAAGCCCAAAAACATGTAAAGGGGCTGTTTTGACAACTCCCTCCCACATAGTCATGTTGAGGGAGTCCCCAAACATCCCCCAAGTGCAAAAACGGTTTTATTTTTTTTTCGGCAATTTCGCGGGGTACGCTTACCGTACGCTTACGGTAAGCGTACGGTAAAAAAATAAAAATAAAAATAAAAAAAACACTATCCACACTTACCCCACCCCCTGTGCTTTTGGTGGCCGAAGGCCACCAAATGTGCTGGGCTTATTACAATGGAAAAAAACACTATCCACACTTACCCAACCCCCTGTGCTTTTGGTGGCCGTAGGCCACCAAATGTACAGGGCTTATTATAAGGGAAAAAAACTTAGCATTTAAAAAACCGTACTAATTCACTGAAAAAACCATAGGTTTCACACACGTTATAGTTAGGAATTAGCATTTAAAAAACCTTGCAAATTCACTGAAAAAACCATAGGTTTCACACATGTTATAGTTAGTGGAAATTTTACTGATAAAAAACCAATGAAATTGCCCAGTTATAGTTAGCGCAGGCAACTATAACTCACGCGACCGCAATCCTCTGCTGATGACATATGTGTCTTTATGAAAAAAAAATATTTGTAATATATGTATAGCTAAAAATGTATGGAAGAAGACATGGGCAAATAAGTGTCTAAATACAGTATTAGCATCAGCAGAGGATTGTGGTCGCGTGAGTTATAGTTGCCTGCGCTAACTATAACGGGGCAATTTCATTGGTTTTTTATCAGTAAAATTTCCACTAACTATAACATGTGTGAAACCTATGGTTTTTTCAGTGAATATATATATATATATATATATCACAACCAAACCCGATCTTCATAAAATCGGACACCGACACAGGAGATGTTGTTAGCCATCCGGCTAGGGTTTTATTCTTCTTTTAGCTATATATATATATATATATATATATATATATATTACCTACTGGCGGTCGCCAGTAGGTAGTTATAGTTAGGACCCCTTTTCCATAGGAAATCCGCAACATTCTATTTGGAATAACTTTGGTGCCGGTCGACGAATCCTCGCGAATTTCTCAAAATAGGTGGGGCGCTACGCTCCGCTCCTTCCCTGAAAGTCTCGGGGGGATTCGTCAAGCGGGGGCTGAGATAAAAGGGGGGTCCCAAAACGCGTTTTTCCCATGCATTTTTCCATAGGACCTTTAGACAGGGCTACAGCCCGAACGGCTGAACAGAATTACTAGAAATTTGGCAGAGAGGTAGTCCCCAGGTCAAGGAAGTGCCTTTTGTAGGTTTGGTGTAAATCTGTTCAGTAGATTATGAGAAAATAGCCTTTAAATCAATATATATATATCTAAGCGCGCTCCGTGCGCGCTGGGTGCGCGCACCTCGCCGTGCGCGAGCGCAATTCTGATTGGTTGTTAGATCTTAGTAAACATTCGAATCTGTGGAAATCAGGAAGCGGCGGCCGCCATTTTGTCTATCGCATAAAGAGGGGGTGATAAACAAAGGGGGAGAACTTGAAAAGGGGGCAGAGTGGGTAGAAATAGACCCAGTTGGCATTGTAAGTGGGTCAAAGTAGGACCTTGTAGGGCAAAAAAAAAGATTTATATTTTGTTAAAAAATATCGCCGAGTGCGCGCACCCAGCGCGCACCCGGAAAAAAACTTTATTAAACAAATTAAAAAAAAATCGCATTTAAGTGTTTAGATATAAGTTTTGAGCTAAACTAAAATATTTAAAAAAAAACTAATAAAAAAAAAAATTATCCACACTCTCTCCACCCCGTGTGCAAATGGTGCCCGAAGTACACCATTTGTGCATGGCTTATAATACTTACGAAAAATTAAAATATTACGTTTCAAAACGAAGTGCATCATATGTCCTCCATGTGCGCACGGTGCGCGAAGCGCATCGTGCGTACATGGCCCATCTAGCGTAATGTGGGCACGCGGTGCGCGTAGCGCACCGCATGCCCACCGTGCGTGCACGGCACTAACTGCGTAAAGTGGGCGCGCGGTGCGGTGCGCGCACGGAACGAACTGCGTTAAGTGGGCGCGCACGCCACGAATGGCGTAAAGTAACTTAGCATTTAAAAAAACTTACAAATTCACTGAAAAAACCATAGGTTTCACACACGTTATAGTTAGGAATTAGCATTTAAAAAACCTTGCAAATTCACTGAAAAAACCATAGGTTTCACACATGTTATAGTTAGCGGAAATTTTACTGATAAAAAACCAATGAAATTCCCCAGTTATAGTTAGTGCAGGCAACTATAACTCACGCGACCGCAATCTTCTGCTGATGACATATGTGTCTTTATGAAAAAAAAATATTTGTAATATATGTATAGCTAAAAATGTATGGAAGAAGACATGGGCAAATAAGTGTCTAAATACAGTATTAGCATCAGCAGAGGATTGCGGTCGCGTGAGTTATAGTTGCCTGCACTAACTATAACGGGGGAATTTCATTGGTTTTTTATCAGTAAAATTTCCGCTAACTATAACATGTGTGAAACCTATGGTTTTTTCAGTGAATATATATATATATATATATATATATATATATTATCTACTGGCGGTCGCCAGTAGATAGTTATAGTTACAACCTAGTTTCCATAGGAAATCTCAAAATTCTATTTTGAATAACTTTGGCGCAGGTTGACGAATCCTCGCAAAATTTTCAAAACTAATGGGGCGCTCCGTGCAGCTCCTACCCTGAAAGTCTCGGGGTGATTCATCAAGCGGGGGCCGAGAAAAAAGGGGGGTCCCAAAATGCGTTTTCCCCATGCATTTTTCCATAGGACCTTTAGACACAGCTACAGCCAGAACGCCTGAACAGAATTACTTGAAATTTGGCAAAGAGGTAGTCCTCAGGTCAGGCATGTGCCTTTTGCATATATGGTGTAAATCCATTCAGTAGTTCCTGAGAAAATCAAAAGTAAAATCATATACATATCTGGGCGGAGCCTAACCACACATCTCATTGTGAGATCTGATTGGCTGTCAGCACTTCATCCAAGAAGTGTTGGCAGCCATCTTGGGACCAATATACATGATAGCACCTCATTAAAAAGCATTGCAGTTAATAGAAGGTTTTAAGACTTTAGTTACATTATAAATCATTTGTTGATGGTACCATACTCATTTTAGGAATTGTAGTATGTTCTAAGGTGATTTTACCATGTGAAAAAGCCTTCTGCTGGGATATCATGAATCATGTTTGAGAGAAAACTATTTTCACATGCTTTTCCCACAGAGGTTTGGAAGGTGATCTATAAGCTAAACTGAGAGCATATTTTCAGTAAATTCACATTATCTTTCTCAGTCATGTGAGAATGAAGTCTGACATTCTCAGTAAAACATGTACATCCAACAAGGGCAGAGACTGTCAGTTGATTCCTTTTTGTTCTACTGCAGCTTCCCAGAGTGTTCCAAAGAACAACTAGAGCGCTAACAGTCTTACTTATGACAAAGGTATGGCACACCTGAAGCCATCTTGATTGGAATAAAGTGGTAACATTTAAAACATTTAATTTAAAAAGGAACAAAATGAGAGGGTTCATTTTGCCATAGAATGTATGATTAGTGCTGAAGAAAGAAAAATTAGGGCACATTTTGAGTGACTTCTCAAATCCTCTTCTATTTCATTAAAGAATTCTGACATGAAGACTGAAACATGCACTTTCAATACCAGCAGCAGACTTCCCTGGTGAGCAGTAGCTTTACTACAGTGATCTAATGAGCAACTAGAGTGCTAACATTCTGAATTTATGGCAAATGTGTGACACATCTGAATGCCTTCTTCATTGAATCAAAGTAAAAAAACTGACAGTATGCCTACTGAGGAGACTGCAGTAAATGAGGAAATTAGGAAACTTCATAACAAGTCTCCCAAGATGGCCACCAGAGACAAAAGAGCCCAAATGTAGCACAAATATCACCGAGATGTAGCCCAAGTATAGCCCAATGACAGAAATCCCAGAGTGTTTTAAAGAACAACTAGAGCGCTAACAGTCTTACTTATGACAAAGGTATGGCACACCTGCAGCCATCTTGATTGGAATAAAGTGGTAACATTTAAAACATTTAATTTGCAAAGGAACAAAATGAGGGGGTTCATTTTGCCATAGAAATTATGACTAGTGCTTCAGAAAGAAAACTTAGGGCACATTTTGACTTCTCAAATCCTCTTCTATTTCATTAAAAAGTTCTGACATGCAGACTGAAACATGCACTTTGCATACCAGCAGCAGACTTCCCTGGTGAGCAGTAGCTTTACTACAGTGATCTAATGAGGAACTAGAGTGCTACCATTCAGAAGTTATGGCAAATGTGTCACATCTGAATGCCTTCTTGATGGAACCAAAGTAAACAAGCATTGAAAATGCAATAGGTCTCGCCCTCGTTTAAGTTAAAGCAATTCTGTTTGTAATTAGGTGGCTTTTTAGCTTTGCTTTTATTAGTGTTTTTCAAAATTTCATGTAAATAACATGCATATCTGTATATGTATGCATGCATTTATATTTGTATTTATATAGATATGCAGATTATATATATGTTTATATATGTATATACATATATATACACATACATATATATAAATGCATATATGTGCATATGTGTGCGTGTAGAGAGAGGTAGAGAGAGGTAGAGAGGTAGAGATGTAGAGGTAGAGACGTAGAGGTAGAGAGGTAGAGGTAGAGAGGTAAAGGTAGAGAGGTAGAGGTAGAGAGGTAGAGGTAGAGAGGTAGAGAGTAGTAGAGAGAGAGGTAGAGAAAGGTAGAGAGGTAGAGAGTAGAGGATGAGTAATAGAGAGTAGAGAGAGAGTAGTAGAGAGAGTAGTAGAGAGTAGTAGAGAGAGTAGCAGAGAGTGAGTAGGAGAGAGTAGTAGTGAGTAGTAGAGAGTGAGTAGTAGAGAGTAGTAGCGAGTGGGAAGTAGAGAGTAGTAGAGAGTGAGTAGTAGAGGGTGTAGTAGAAAGTAGTAGAGAGTGAGTAGTAGAGGGAGTAGTAGAGAGTGAGTAGTAGAGAGTGAGTAGTAGGGAGTAGTAGAGAGGGAGTAGTGGAGACTGAGTAGCAGAGAGAGAGTAGTAGAGAATGAGTAGTAGAGAATGAGTAGTAGAGTGAGTAGTAGAGAGTAGTAGAGAGTGAGTAGTAGAGAGTAGTAGAGAGTGAGTAGTAGAGAGTAGTAGAGAGTGAGTAGTAGAGAGTAGTAGAGAGTAGTAGAGAGAGAGTAGTAGAGAGTGAGTAGTAGAGAGTGAGTAGTAGAGAGTGAGTAGTAGAGAGAGAGTAGTAGAGAGAGTGAGTAGTAGAGAGTAGTAGAGAGAGTAGTAGAGAGTAGTACAGAGTGAGTAGTAGAGAGTGATTATTAGAGAGTAGTGGAGAAGTAGAGAGTGAGTAGTAGAGAGTATTAGAGAGTGAGTAGTAGAGTGAGTAGTAGGGAGTAGTAGGGAGTAGTAGAGAGTGAGTAGTAGAGTAAGTAGTAGAGTGAGTAGTAGAGAGCAAGTAGTAGAGAGTGTGTAGTAGAGAGAGAGTAGTAGAGAGTAGTAGAGGGTGAGTAGTAGAGAGTGAGTAGTAGAGAGAGTAGTAGAGAGTAGTAGAGTAGTAGAGAGTGAGTAGTAGAGAGTGAGTAGTAGAGAGTGAGTAGTAGAGAGTAGTAGAAAGTGAGTAGCAGAGAGAGTAGTAGAGAGTAGTAGAGAGTAGTAGAGTGAGTAGTAGAGAGTGAGTAGTAGAGAGAGAGAGTAGTAGAGAGTGAGTGGTAGAGAGAAGTAGAGTGAGTAGTAGAGAGAGTAGTAGAGAGAGTAGTAGAGTGAGTAGTTGAGAGTGAGTAGTAGAGAGTAGTAGAGAGTAGTAGAGAGTAGTAGAGAGTGAGTAGTAGAGAGTGAGTAGTAGAGAGAGTAGTAGAGAGGGAGTAGGAGAGAGAGAGAGTAGTAGAGAGAGAGTAGTAGAGAATAGTAGAGAGTGAGTACTAGAGTAGTAGAGAGTGAGTGGTAGAGAGTAGTAGAGAGTGAGTAGTAGATAGTGAGTAGTAGAGAGTAGTAGAGTAGTAGAGAGTAGTAGAAAGTGAGTAGTAGAGAGTGAGTAGTAGAAAGTAGTAGCGAGTGAGTAGTAGAGAGTGAGTAGTTTAATTTAAAAGGAACACAATGAGGAGGTTCATTTTGCCATAGAAATTATGATTAGTGAGGAAAAAAGAAAAATTAGGGCACATTTTGAGTGACTTATCAAATCCTCTTCTATTTCATTAAACAATTCTGACATGCAGACTGAAACATGCACTTTCAATACCAGCAGCAGACTTCCCTGGTGAGCAGTAGCTTTACTACAGTGATCTAATGAGCAACTAGAGTGCTACCATTCAGAATTTATGGAAAATGTGGGACACATCTGAATGCCTTCTTGATGGAATCAAAGTAAACAAGCATTGAAAATGCAATAGGTCTCGCCCTCGTTTAAGTTAAAGCAATTCTGTTTATAATTAGGTGGCTTTTTAGCTTTGCTTGTATTAGAGTTTTTCAAACTTTCATGTACATACCATGCATATGTATGCATATATGTATATGTTTGCATGAATTTATATTTATATAGATATGCAGATTATATTTATATGTTTATATATTCACTGAAAAAACCATAGGTTTCACACACGTTATAGTTACGAATTAGCATTTAAAAAACCTTGCAAATTCACTTAAAAAACCATAGGTTTCACACATGTTATAGTTAGCTGGACATTTCACTCGTAAAAAACCAATGAAATTCCCCCGTTATAGTTAGTGCAGGCAACTATAACTCACGCGACCGCAATCCTCTGCTGATGACGTCAGATATTACATCACTGTATTTAGACACATATTTACCCATGTCTTCTTCCATTAATCTTTAGCTATACATATATTACACATATTTATTTTTCATAAAGACACATATGTCATCAGTGATGTAATATCTGACGTCATCAGCAGAGGATTGCGGTCACGTGAGTTATAGTTGCCTGCACTAACTATAACGGGGAATTTCATTGGTTTTTTACGAGTGAAATGTCCAGCTAACTATAACATGTGTGAAACCTATGGTTTTTTAAGTGAATATATATATAGATATAGATAGATATATATATGTATATATATTACCTACTGACGATTGCCAGTAGGTAGTTATAGTTAGGACCTAATATCCATAGGAAATCCACAACATTCCATTTAGAATAACTTTGGCGCTGGTTGACAAATCTTCTCACAATTTTCAAAACTCGTGGCCTACTCCGGTCCACTCCTATCCTGAAAGTCTCGGGTGATTCGTCAAGCCGGGGCCGAGAAAAAAGGGGGGTCCCAAACGTGTTTTCCCCATGCAATTTTCCATAGAGACATTTAGTTGCAGCTACAGCCCGAACTGCTGAACGGAATTACACCAAATTTGGCAGAAAGGTAGACCTTGGTTCAGAGTCATGCCTTTTGCTTAAATGGTGTAAATCTGTTCAGTAGTTCCTGAGACAATCAAAAGTAAAATCACATATATATCTGGGCGGAGCCTAATCACACATCTCATCGGGAGATCTGATTGGCTGTCAGCACTTCATCCAAGAAGTGTTGGCAGCCATCTTGGGACCAATATACATGATAGCACCTCATTAAAAAGATTTGCAGTTAATAGAAGGTTTTAAGACTTTAGTTACATTATAAATCATTTGTTGATGGTACCATACTCATTTTAGGAAATGTGGTATGTTCTAAGGTGATTTTACCATGTGAAAAAGCCTTCTGCTGGGATATCATGAATCATGTTTGAGAGAAAACTATTTTCTCATGCTTTTCCCACAGAGGTTTGGAAGGTGATCTATAAGCTAAACTGAGAGCATATTTTCTGTAAATTAACATTATCTTTCTCAGTCATGTGAGAATGAAATCTGACATTCTCAGTAAAACATGTACATCCAACAAGGGCAGAGATTGTCAGTTGATTTCTTTGTGTTCTACTGCAGCTTCCCAGAGTGTTCCAAAGAACAATTACAGCGCTAATAGTCCTACTTATGACAAACGTATGGCACACCTGAAGCCATCTTGATTGGAATGAAGTGGCAACTCTTAAAACATTTAATTTAAAAAGGAACAAAATGAGGGGGTTCATTTTGCCATAGAAAGTATGATTAGTGCTGCAGAAAGAAAAATTAGGGCGCATTTTGAGTGACTTCTCAAATCCTCTTCTATTTCATTAAAAAATTCTGACATGCAGACTGAAACATGCACTTCGAATACCAGCAGCAGACTTTCCTGGTGAGCAGTAGCTTTACTACAGTGATCTAATGAGCAACTAGAGTGCTACCATTCAGAATTTATGCCAAATGTGTGATACATCTGAATGCCTTCTTGATGGAACCAAAGTAAACAAGCATTGAAAATGCAATAGGTCTCGCCCTCGTTTAAGTTAAAGCAATTCTGTTTGTAATTAGGTGACTTTTTAGCTTTGCTTTTATTAGTGTTTTTCAAACTTTCATGTACATATCATGCATATGCATGCATATATGTATATGTATATGTATGCATGCATTTATATTTGTATTCATATATATATGCAGATTATATATATGTTTATATATGTATGTATATATACACATACATATATATATAAAAGCATATGCATATATATATGTGCATATGTGTGCGTGTAGAGAGAGGTAGAGAGAGGTAGAGAGGTAGAGGTGTAGAGGTGTAGAGGTAGAGAGGTAGAGGTAGAGAGGTAGAGATGTAGATGTAGAGAGGTAGAGAGTAGTAGAGAAGAGGTAGAGAGTAGAGGATGAGTAATAGAGAGTAGAGAGTAGAGAATGAGTAGTAGAGAGTAGTAGAGAGTAGTAGAGAGAGTAACAGAGAGTGAGTAGTAGAGAGTAGTAGAGGGAGTAGTAGAGAGTGAGTAGTAGAGAGTGAGTAGTAGAGAGTAGTAGAGAGTGAGTAGTAGAGAGTAGTAGAGAGTGGGTAATGGAGAGTGAGTAGTAGAGAGTGAGTAGTAGAGTGTGTAGTAGAGAGTAGCAGAGACTGAGTAGTAGAGAGTGAGTAGTAGAGAGTAGTAGAGAGTGAGTAGTAGAGAGTGAGTAGCAGAGAGAGAGTAGTAGAGAGTGAGTAGTAGAGAGTGAGTAGTAGAGTGAGTAGTAGAGAGTAGTAGAGAGAGAGTAGTAGAAAGTGAGTAGTAGAGAGTAGTAGAGAGTGAGTAGTAGAGAGTGAGTAGTAGAGTGAGTAGTAGAGAGCAGTAGAGAGTAGTAGCGAGAAAGTAGTAGAGAGTGAGTAGTAGAAAGTAGTAGAGAGTGAGTAGTAGAGAGTAGTAGAGAGTGAGTAGAGAGAGTGAGTAGTAGAGAGAGAATAGTAGGGAGTAGTAGAGTAGGAGAGAGTGAGTAGTAGAGAGTAATGGAGTAGTAGAGAGTAGTGGAGTAGTAGAGAGTGAGTAGTAGAGAGTAGTAGAGAGTGAGTAGTAGAGTGATTAGTAGGGAGTAGGAGAGAGTGAGTAGTAGAGAGTAGTAGAGGGCAAGTAATAGAGAGTGTGTAATAGAGCGTGAGTAGTAGGGAGTTGTAGAGAGTGAGTAGTAGAGAGAGTAGTAGAGAGTGAGTAGTATAGAGAGTAGTATAGATTAGTAGAGTAGTAGAGAGTGAGTAGTAGAGTGAGTAGTAGCGAGTAGTAGAGATTGAGTAGTGGAGAGTGATTAGTAGAGAGTAGTAGAGAGTGAGTAGTAAACAGTGAGTAGTAGAGAGTAGTAAAGAATGAGCAGTAGAGAGAGAGTAGTAGAGAGTGAGTAGTAGAGAGTGAGTAGTAGAGAGAGAGTAGTAGAGAGTGGGTAATAGAGTAGTAGAGAGTGAGTGGTAGAGAGTAGTAGAGAGTAGTAGAGTGAGTAGTAGGGAGTAGTAGAGAGTGAGTAGTAGAGAGAGTAGTATAGAGTGGTAGAGAAGTATAGAGTGAGTAGTAGAGAGTGAGTAGTAGAGATAGTAGTAGAGTAGTAGAGAGTGAGTAGTAGAGAGTGAGTAGTAGAGAGTAGTAAAGAATGAGCAGTAGAGAGAGAGTAGTAGAGAGTGAGTAGTAGAGAGTGAGTAGTAGAGAGAGAGTAGTAGAGAGTGGGTAGTAGAGTAGTAGAGAGTGAGTGGTAGAGAGTAGTAGAGAGTAGTAGAGAGTAGTAGAGTGAGTAGTAGAGAGTAGTAGAGAGTGAGTAGTAGAGAGAGTAGTATAGAGTGGTAGAGAAGTATAGAGTGAGTAGTAGAGAGTGAGTAGTAGAGAGAGTAATAGAGTAGTAGAGAGTGAGTAGTAGAGAGTAAGTAGTATAGAGTAGTAGAGAGCGAGTAGTAGAGAGTGAGTAGTGGAGAGTGAGTAGTAGAGAGTAGTAGAGAGTGAGTAGTAGAGAGTGAGTAGTAGAGAGAGAATAATAGAGAGTGAATAGTAGAGAGTAGTAGAGTGAGTAGTAGAGAGTGAGTAGTAGAGAGAGTAGTAGAGAGTGAGTAGAAGAGTACTAGAGAGTGTGTGGTGGAGAGTAGTTGGGAGTAGAAGAGTGAGTAGTAGAGAGTGAGGAGTAGAGAGAGAGTAGTAGAGAGAGAGTAGTAGAGAGTGAGTAGTATAGAGTAGTAGAGTGAGTAGTAGAGAGTGAGTAGTAGAGAGAGTAGTAGAGAGTGAGTAGTGGAGAGTAGTAGAGATTAGTAGAGTGAGTCATAGGGAATAGTAGAGAGTGAGTAGTAGAGAGAGTAGTAGAGAGTTGTTGAGTAGTAGAGACTTAGTAGTAGAGAGTGAGCAGTAGAGAGAGTAGTAGTAGAGTAGTAAAGAGTGAGTAGTAGAGAGTGAGTAGCAGTGAGTAGTAGAGAGCGAGTAGTAGAGAGTGAATAGTGAAGAGTGAGTAGTAGAGAGTAGTAGAGAGCGAGTAGTAGAGAGTTAGTAGTAGAGAGTGAATATTAGGGAGTGAGTAGTAGAGAGAGAGTAGTAGACAGTGTGTAGTAGAGAGTAGTAGAATGAGTAGTATAGAGTGAGTAGTAGAGAGAGAGTAGTAGAGAGTAGTAGAGAGTGAGTATTAGAGTAGTAGAGAGTGAGTGGTAGAGAGTAGTAGAGAGTAGTAGAGTGAGTAGTAGAGAGTAGTAGAGAGTGAGTAGTAGAAAGTGAATAGTAGAGAGTAGTAGTAGAGAGTAGTAGAGAGAGAGTAGTAGAGAGTAGTAGAGAGTGAGTAGTAGAGACTGAGTAGTGGAGAGTAGTAGCGAGTGAGTAGTAGTGAGTGAGCAGTAGAGCATGAGTAGTAGAGAGTAGTAGAGTGTGAGTAGTAGAGAGTGAGTAGTAGAGAGTAGTAGAGTAGTAGGGAGTGAGTAGTAGAGAAAGAGTAGTAGAGAGTAATAGAGAGTGAGTAGTAGAGTAGTAGAGAGTGAGTGGTAGAGTAGTAGAGAGTAGTAGAGTGAGTAGTAGAGATTAGTAAAGAGTGAGTAGTATAGAGTGAATAGTAGAGAGTAGTAGAGAGTGAGTAGTAGAGAGAGAGTAGTAGAGTGTGAGTAGTAGGGAGTATTAGAGTAGTAGTGAGTGAGTAGTAGATTAGTAGACAGTAGTCAGTCAGTGTCAGTCAGTGTCAGTCAGTCAGTGTCAGTGTCAGTCTGTCAGTGTCAGTCAATCAGTGTCAGTCAGTGTCAGTCAATCAGTGTCAGTCAGTGTCAGTAAGTCAGTGTCAGTCAATCAGTGTCAGTCAATCAGTGTCAGTCATTGTCAGTCAGTCAGTTTCAGTCAATCAGTGTCAGTCAATGTCAGTATCAGTCAGTGTCAGTGTCAGTCAATAAGTCAGTCAGTGTCAATCAGTCAGTGTCAGTCAGTCAGTGTCAGTCAGTCAGTGTCAGCTAGAGCAGCTCTGCTGACCTGGTTCTCTGGCTCTAAAGCAGCTCTGCTGACCTAGTTCTCTCCCTCTAAAGCAGCTCTGCTGACCTGGTTTCTCTGGCTCTACAGCAGGTCTGCTGACCAGGTTCTCTGGCTCTAGAGCAGCTCTGCTGACCTAGTTCTGAGGCTAAGGTGCAGCTCTGCTGGTCTGGTTCTCTGGCTCTACAACAGCTCTGCTGACCTGGTTCTCTGGCTCTAAAGCAGCTTTGCTGACCCGGTTCTATGCTCTAAAGTAGTTCTGCTGACATGGTTCTCTGGCTCTAGAGCAGCACTGCTGACCTGGTTCTCTCCCTCTAGAGCATCTCTGCTGACCTGGTTCTCTCCCTCTAAAGCAGCTCTACTGACCTGGTTTCTCTGGCTCTACAGCAGCTCTGCTGACCTGGTTCTCTGGCTCTAGAGCAGCTCTGCTGACCTGGTCGTCTGGCTCTAAAGCAGCTCTGTTGACCTGGTTCTATGGCTCTAAAGCAGCTCTGCTGACGTGGTTCTCTAGCTCTAGAGCAGCTCTACTGACCTGGTTCTCTGTCTCTAAAGCAGCTCTGCTGACTGGTTCTCTCCCTCTAAAGCAGCTCTACTGACCTGGTTTCTCTGGCTCTACAGCAGCTCTGCTGACCTGGTTCTCTGGCTCTAGAGCAGCTCTGCTGACCTGGTTGTCTGGCTCTAAAGCAGCTCTGTTGACCTGGTTCTATGGCTCTAAAGCAGCTCTGCTGACGTGGTTCTCTAGCTCTAGAGCAGCTCTACTGACCTGGTTCTCTGTCTCTAAAACAGCTCTGCTGACCTGGTTCTCTGGCTCTACAACAGCTCTGCTGACCTGATTCTCTGGCTCTAAAGCAGCTCTGCTGACCCGGTTCTATGGCTCTAAAGCAGTTCTGCGACCTGGTTCTCTGGCTCTAGAGCAGCTCTGCTGACCTGGTCCCTTGGCTCTAAAGCAGCTCTGCTGACCTGGTTCTCTCCCTCTAAAACAGCTCTGCTGACCTGGTTCTCTCCCTCTAAAGAGCTCTGCTGACCTGGTTCTCTGGCTCTAAAGCAGTTCTGCTGACCTGGTTCTCTGCCTCTAGAGCAGCTCTGCTGACCTGGTTCTATTGCTCTAAAGCTGCTCTGCTGACCTGGTTCTCTGGCTCTAGAGCAGCTCTGCTGACCTGGTTCTCTGGCTCTAAAGCAGTTCTGCTGACGTGGTTCTCTCCCTCTAAAGCAGCTCTGCTGACCTGGTTTCTCTGGCTCTACAGCAGCTCTGCTGACCTGGGTCTCTGGCTCTAGAGCAGCTCTGCAGACCTGCTTCTTAGGCTCTAGAGCAGCTCTGCTGACCTGGTTCTCTGGCTCTACAACGGCTCTGCAGACCTGGTTTCTCTGGCTCTACAGCAGCTCTGCTGACCTGGTTCTCTGCACTCACGATGCACGCACCCAACTTCGCGAAAATATATTTAAAAATAATATACGTTTATTATAAGTACAAATATATTATTTTTATGAATATCTTAGATAATCTCTTGCCCTAATATGTATATTAAAGACCCATACATATCAGTTTGGAACATAAACTTTTTTTGCGCGAGTCGCGAACCCAGCCCGCCCCAGCGCGTATATGACGTCACGGGGGATGTGCCACCGCGCAAGCATCTCGTACCATAATGTGCATGTGTCGCAAATGCGCGGGAGCAGGAGTCACGGACTGGTCGCATACCAACCGCACACATCACGCGTAATATTAAATGTATATGATGTAACTGAAAAACACGCAGCCGTCGCACACCATACGTGGATCCTTCACGACTTTTCTAAAATGGCGGCTAGAATGCGCGCACCCACCGTGATGTGTACGCTTTGAGTTGAATATCAATATTTCAGTTTGAATTAAAAAAAATTTTTTTTTTGCAATTTTCAGAAAAATATATAATGTTATTTATTTAATAAAATATGTATAAATAAACAGTTAAAAAACTGTCGAAAATCAGTACAAAAAATAGGTATAACTACTATCACACTTAAAAATTTGCATTTAAAAAACCTTCGAAATTCACTGAAAAAAACACAGGTTTCAGAGACGTTTTAGTTAGAAATTAGCATTTAAAAAAGCTTTGAAATTCACAAAAAATACCATAGGTTTCAGGGGTGTTATAGTTAGCTGGCCATTTCAGTCATACAAAACCATAGAAATTCCTCCGTTATAGTTAGTTCTGCTAACTATAACTCGCGCGCCCGCAATGCACTGCTGATGATTTCACATATTGCATCATTCATGACATGGTCAGTGACATCACTGATGACATCTCAAATGACATCACCGATGACATCATCCACGTGACAATCTGATACACCTCATCATACACTAGTATAACCATTCATCACTCACTGTAAAATACAGATTACCTTATTTGGAACCATTGACACACCTATACCAGTTACTATATACCCACTCACTGATTCCTAAGTCTACACACACAACTACCCATTCAACAACAGAATCATTTATACATACAGTCACTAATTAATAGAACACTATCAAATGCACTTATACACATATATAAACATTTACACATCAGCAGTCATCTTAGTCGGTTATGCAGTCATCCTACTCACTCATGAAAAAAAGTAATCACACTTACATTTACTCACTTACACAATTATCCAACAACACCTCATTTATTCAAACACATAGTAACTCATAGTTAATATGGTAAAAAATCACCATTACAATTATACACTCATTCATATAGTTATTCTCACAATCACCGTCTCTTACGCATACTTATTTATATACACCAACTCTCACATACAAATGCCTTTTATTTTTTTACTTTGTTGAAGATGTACAACTAAAACATATATTCGCTCATTTGAGATGTCATCAGTGATGTCATCAGTGATGTCACTGACCATGTCATGAATGATGCAATATGTGACATCATCAGCAGTGCATTGCGGGCGCGCAAGTTATAGTTACCAGAACTAACTATAACGGAGGAATTTCTATGGTTTTGTACGAGTGAAATGGCTGGCTAACTATAACACCCCTGAAACCTATGGTTTTTTCTGTGAATATATATATATTCACTGAAAAAAACATAGGTTTCAGGCACGTTATAGCTAGGAATTAGCATTTAAAAAACCTTAGAAATTCACTGAAAAAACCATAGGTTTCAGGGGCATTATAGTTAGCTGGACTTTTCACTCGTACAAAACCATAGAAATTCCCCCGTTATAGTTGGTTCAGCTAACTATAACTCGCGCGCCCGCAATGCACTGCTGATGACGTCACATATTACATCACTCAGGACATGGTCAGTGACATCACTCATGACATCACTGATGACATCTCAAATGACATCACTGATGACATCACTGATGACATCATCCAGTGAATGTGTGTTTTTCTGAAAACTACATATGTTTTATATATGTATATCTCAAGGTCGATGGAAGAATAAATGGGTATATAAGTGTCTAAATGGATGATTTGTTTTTGAAAAATTGATTGCATAACTGACTGATTAAGTGTATCTTAGTGAATACATGGCTTGGTGAGTAATGTTTAAATATGTAAATATCTGTATCAGTCTCTCACTTTGTGTATAAGTGGCTGCATGGGTTGGTGAGTAGCTACATGAGTGTCTATATAGGTTATTAGTTGGTTTTTTGAGTATCAGTATAAGTGTCTGATGTCTGTATGGTTCGGTGGGGGTATTACGTAGTGCATAGGTGCATGAATGAGTGACTCACTGTCTGTATGTGTAGAAGACAGCATGTGTGCAGGACTGTATGGGTGGATGAGTGTGTGCATGGGTGTGTTAGTGAGTGAATGACTATCTCAATAGTGTCTCTATGATTAACTACATATGTTTTAAACTAGTATATGTGACTATTGGTGTATATAAGTGAGTATATGTGAGAGTGAAAGATTGAAAGAGTTCCTGTATGAATAAGTATGTGTTTCTATAAGTGATTGTTAAAAAGACTAAGTTTCTGTAGAAGTAAGTGTGGTGGTGTGTGTATAACTGTATATGCAGGTAAACGGATGTTTGATTCTTTATTAGCATGAGTGACTATGTGTGTGAGTAACTTTATGGATGAGTGGCATTGTGTAACAGGATGTATAGGTGTATGAGTACATATGATGAGTGAGTACATGTATGAGTGACTGTATAGGACTGTTGGGGAATGAGTGGATGTGGATGTGGATCTTACAATTACTGAATAGGTTGTTGTAACTGGTATTGGTATGTCCATTGTTTTGAAAATTTTAATTTCTATTTTTGAATGTGTGTATCAAAGGTTATATTAGGGGGAGAGGAGGTCTGCCACTCTATCACAAGGATGATGTCATCAGTGATGTCATGAGTGATGTCATGAGTGATGTCACTGACCATGTCATGAGTGATGTAATATGTGACGCCATCAGCAGTGCATTGCGGACGCGTGAGTTATAGTTAGCTGAACTAACTATAACGGGGGAATTTCTATGGTTTTGTACGAGTGAAAAGTCCAGCTAACTATAACGCTCCTGAAACCTATGGTTTTTTCAGTGAATTTCTAAGGTTTTTTAAATGCTAATTCCTAGCTATAACGTGCCTGTAACCTATTTTTTTTTCAGTGAATTTCAAAGGTTTTTTAAATGCTAATTTCTAGCTATGCCTACAGAGATAGGACATGTGAAGAAAGAAGGAAAAACGCACAGAAAGAAAAAAAAGAAATGCAGAAAGAAGCAACAGAAGTCCTCAAAGACGAAGAAAAGTGCAGGAAGAAGTATAACGTGCAGAAAGAACAAACAGAAGAGCAGAAACAAGCCTTGTTGCAAAATCATCCTGTACCCTCAACTTTTTCAGACGGATACTGGTGGTAACTGAGTCTGACTAACCAGTCCTAGAGCCAGTGCTATGTTAAAAGACACTCAGAATACAGTGAAAACACCTACATACACTAGGGCACACTATGTGTTGGGGTCCCCCTGTGATTAGCATGACCTCCTCTGTAAGCCCCTAGTACATAATAGGGCAGGGGATTAAAACTACCTCTTAAAACGCACCACAGGGCGTATTTGAACACGTCACCTCATGCCCCGTCCCCTCCCTTCCCCACTGTGTAAACACGCCCTGTAGCCGTTTTAAGTTGGGAGAATAAGTCCCCTTGAATCCTGAGGGTCCCTAGGGTCCAACTAGACCACTAGGTACCTCCAGTAAGCGCCACAGAGCTGCGTTGCAGAGAGGTGTAAAAAGTGGCACGGCCTGCACCACTTCTCTGCAACGCAGAGCAGTTGTGCTTACTGGAAGCACCTGGTGGGCTAGTTGGACCCCAGGGTCCCTCAGGATTGAAAGGGAATTATTTCCCCAACTTAAAAACGCGCCACAGGGCCTGTGGGCGTTCTGAGTTGAGAGATTAAGTCCCCTTGAATCCTAAGGGTCCCTAGGGTCAAACTAGCCCACTAGGTACCTCCAGTAAGCGCCACAGAGCTGCGTTGCATGGAGGTGTAAAAAGGGGCGTGGCCTCAGAACACCTGTCTGCAACGCAGCTCCCTGGCGCATACTGGAGATACCTGTTGGGCTAGTTGGCCCTCAGGGACCCTCAGTATTGAAGGGGAATTAATTCCTCAACTTACAACTGGCCAGGGGGCGCGTTTGCAGAGTGCTGCAAGGAGGGGGCGTGGCCTCCGGCGCGATGCCGGTCTTTTATTTATTTATTTTTAAGAAGGAGGGCTGTGTGGCCCCCTTTATTTTTCTAATTTATTAGCCCTGGGGACCCCATCCTCCAGGGCCTGCACCCTAATTTTTTTTGTTGAAAAAAATTAATATGGCCCTCCCAAGGCCTTAATCGGCCCCGGGGACCCCAACCCCCAGGTCATGGCCTTTTTAAAAAAAATGTATTCTTTAGGAGGGGTGCTGTGTTGCCCCCCTCCTCAGGCCACTTATGGCCCCGGGGACCCCATCCCCCGGGGCCGGCCTTTGTTTTATTTTTTTTTTTAAATATATTTATAGAAACACCTAGGACATGCTGGACAAACCGTATGTACCTATCACCATGACGATTTGCGTGATATTCATTAAAAGGCGGCTATGCATACAATGAATCCACGTAGAATGTATTCACACCGCTAGTGAAGCTCTGACATGTTTGACACCCTACCGTGCCTAATCCCGGCGCCCCCGCTGGTGGGTACTCTCCAAGTAGACACCCTTGTCGTTTATTTACACAAACATAGGTAGCTATTGACGGGCACATTTATTACACATGCACACCAAGCCATTCAAAGGGGATTCGACAAAAATTCGACCAAACTATGCAAGAAACCCCCTCACGGTTAATAAAACACACATCCACCGCCGGATGTGTAATACTTTTTATTTTACTCTCTGGAAAGGAGACAAACCTCACTTGAGAGTCACAGCGTGCTCCTGGCTGAGCCCAATGCTGTGTTACACCCACCAGTGCCCGCCGAGTGCCACACACCTCTGTGTTGTATTCCACCAGCTAGTGCGTATGCTATGACACTCTCTAGCCCATGTGCACTGTAACACCACCCCGTGAATATGTCATGCCACACTTGCCATCGCACGGGTTATATTGCCCCATCTAACGTGCCTTCCTCGATGCCTATGTTATAAAGCACTGCGCTATGCCATACATATTACAATCTGGGATCCAAATCTTTGTCACAGTGCATATGCAATGTTACACTACCCAGCACATATTTTATATTACAACTTTAGAGACTACTTAGGTTACACAACACTGCCCTGTGCATATTACACTCCAAGGCGCATATCACATAGCAAGCGCTAGTGCCTGTGCTATCTCCTGCTCTCCAATGAATCTGTCATTGCGCACAATGTATTGCATATTATATTTCACGCACCGGTTCATCTTATATCACACTTTTTGGTGCATAGTTTATACCATATACTATATCTAGTTTTCATTTTCAATCGTGCTCTCAGGACTATGTTCTATATAACACTGCGTCCACCTACACTTTTCACCGGCATTACATTTTGCGATGGGGGTGGAGGGTCAGGGGATGTTTCTGCCAAGTGAGCCCGGAGTCACAGTCCCAAACGTCCTCTTCTTCCTGAATAAAAGTGAGATTATGCTGCATACTTGTTCATATTTTAAGTAGTTCGCACAGACACACATTTTAAAAACAATAAAGTTCCTAATACCCACCTTCTATGAACAGTTACCTTGCTGCCCCATCCACCTCCTCCCTATCCTCTGTTGTCTGAATCCATGGACTAGCCTCCTCCCTCCTGCCATGCATGGTCTGATGTGCTGCCACTGCCCTGCATTTAGTATGATGTACCAGTCCACTCATCCTGCCCTCTATTGCCCACTTCTATGGCCTATCATTGACCTCCTGCTTAGCCTCTGTGCTTTGCGTGCTGCCCCTGTTCTCCTTCCCCCTGCCCTCCTATGTCTTTGTGCATGCCCCTGCTCCATCCTTTTTGACCACCATGTTCCATGGACCTGCCACTCCTATCTACTCTGAGTGTTCTGTTGAGCTGCCACTCCCCTACCACCTGCCTAGCATTGTCAGATGACTGTAACTTGTCCCTGCCACCTCCACCCTGCCTGTCCACATGCCATGCCCCTATCCCCTTCCTCCTGTCCTCCATGGTCCATTTTACTGCCACACCCTTCTGCCCTCCATGGTCTGTTGTGCTGCAACTGCTCCTCCTGCCTGCCCCGCGCGGTCTGTTGTGAGGCCCCTTCCCCTGAACTCTCTTGTCTGTGCCCGGGTCCTGACCCTCCCTTCTATCCTCCAAGGTCCTTTGTGCATGCCCCTGCACCCTCCTTCTTGCCCATCATAGCCATTGTGCTGCCACTAACCCTCCCGCTTGCCATGCATGGTCTTCTCTGCTGCCATGGCCCCTCCCACCTTCCCTGTGTGGTCAGCTAGCTGCTCCTGACACCCTCCCACCTTCCCTCCATGGTCTGTGTGTATGCCATCATAGTCTCACTGTTGCTCTCCATGGTGTGTCTTGTTTCTAGTGCACATCCTGCCTGACCTCCATGGTCATCTTGCTGCTCCTGCCCTGTCCCCTAGCCCCCAGCCCTCTGTTTCCATGTGCAGACCCCTATTCCCTCCCTCCTGGCTTGTCGGTTCCATTGCAATGCCCCTGATCCGTCCCTCCTGCCCTTTATGGTCTGTTATGCTGCAGCTTTCTCTCCTGTCTGTCCATTATGGTCAGCTAGCTACCATTGCCTCTTTCCCCTCTGTTGTCTGTTGTCCATGTGCATGGTCCTGTCCCCTCCCTATTGCTTTCTATGGATTGTTGTGCTGCACTCCCGTCCCGCATACCCTGTGTGGTGTATTGTGGTGCTGAAAACCCTGATGCCTGCCCTGTAGGGCCCTTTGGTGCACCTCTCAATGTCCCTCCTGTCCTCTGTTATCCAAGTCCATGTCCCTACCCCAATTCCTCCTGCCTACCATGATCCAATGTACCATACTTGCGAACATTTTGAACTTGGTAAGAGGGAGATTTTGAAATAAAACTGGGGTATTGATTTTCCCCTTTGAGTTACATTGAAAAAGAGAAGATTGTAGACAGGAAACAGATCAAGTAAAGCCCATTTGAGCTTAAAAACATTGGACGTTTCCAGGCTGAAACGGGTCTGTTGGCATGTATGGTTGTATGACCACTGCCTCTTCCTTCTGATCACAACGGTCTATTATATTGCCACAGCCTCTCTTGCCAGTCCTGTATTGTTGGTTTGTTGCCCCTGCCCCCCTTTCCACAGCCCTCCATAGTCTGTTGTGCTGCCACTGCCCTTCCTGCCTGCCTAGTGTAGTCAAATTGTTGCCTCTGCACTCTCCTACCTGCCTTCAATTTTCAGAGTCCGTGCCCCTGGCCTCTGCCTCTCCACAGTATCCCAATGAACAACTAGATTGTTAACATTCTATATTTATTACAAAAGTGTGGAATGCCTGACATCATCTTGATGTAATCAAAACTGTAATGCCTAGAGCATTTCCTTTAGAAATTACATATATGAGAGGGTCTTATTTGCATCAAAATTATGGTTAGTGCTCTAAAAAACTAAAATGAGGACATATTTTCTGAGTTTTCAAATAGCGACAAAGAACTTTTAAATTATTTGTAATCTTAGTTTTTTTATCCAGTTGACAACTTGATTAAATGTTGCATCCAAGGGGAGAGGGTGTGGTGTTACTTCTAGAGCTGCAGACTTTGCAACTGGGGAACCAGGTTGGAGTTTCTGCTTCAGCTCAACATTCTGTGATTCTGGTCAAATTACTTAATCTCCACATGTCTACAACCAAAATGAATTTGATCTTGTGTGATGTAACCAATGTTCATGTAAAGCACTCCAATACCTGACAAGTCTGCACTATATAAAACTGCAAATACACACAAAATAAGTATTTTGCACACTTCTGTCATTGGGCTACATTTGGGCTACATCTGGGTGATATTTGGGCTACATTTGGGCTCTTTTGTCTCTGGTGGACATTTTAGGAGATTTATTTGTTATGAAGTTTCCTAATTTCCTCATTTACTGCAGTCTCCTCAGTCGGAAATGCTTTCAGTTTTTTACTTTGATTCCATCAAGAAGGTATTCAGATATGTCACACATTTTCCATAAATTCTGAATGTTAGCACTCTAGTTGCTCATTAGATCACTGTAGTAAAGCTACTGCTCACCACGGAAGTCTGCTGCTAGTATTAGAAGTGCATGTTTCAGTCTGCATATCAGAATTTTTTAATGAAATAGAAGAGGATTTGAGAAGTCACTCAAAATGTGCCCTAATTTTTCTTTCTTCAGCACTAATCATAATTTCTATGGCAAAATGAACCCCCTCATTGTGTTCCTTTTTAAATTAAATGTTTTAAGTGTTACCAGTTTATTCCAATCAAGATGGCTTCAGGTGTGCCATACTTTTGTCATAAGTAAGACAGTAAGCGCTCTAGTTGTTCTTAAGAACACTGTGGGACATTCTGTCATTGGGCTATACTTGGGCAACATCTGGGTGATATTTGGGCTACATTTGGGCTCTTTTGTCTCTGGTGGCCATCTTGGGAGATTTATTTGTTATGAAGTTTCCTAATTTCCTCATTTACTGCAGTCTCCTCAGTAGGAAATACTTTCAGTTTTTTACTTTGATTCCATCAAGAAGGCATTCAGATGTGTCACACATTTTCCATAACTTCTGAATGTTAGCACTCTAGTTGCTCATTAGATCACTGTAGTAAAGCTACTGCTCACCAGGCAAGTCTGCTGCTGGTATTCAAAGTGCATGTTTCAGTCTGCATGTCAGAATGTTTTTATGAAATAAAAGAGGATTTCAGAAGTCAAAATGTGCCCTAGTTTTTCTTTCTGCAGCACTAATCATAATTTATATGGCAAAATGAACCCCCTCATTTTGTTCCTTTGTAAATTAAATGTTTTAAGTGTTACCACTTTATTCCAATCAAGATGGCTTCAGGTGTGCCATACTTTTGTCATAAGTAAGACTGTTAGCGCTCTAGTTGTTCTTTAGAGCACTCTGGGAAGCTGCAGTAGAACACAAAGGAATCAACTGACAGTCTCTGCCCTTGTTGGATGTACATGTTTTACTGAGAATGTCAGACTTCATTCTTACATGACTGAGAAAGATAATGTGAATTTACAGAAAATATGCTCTCAGTTTAGCTTATAGATCACCTTCCAAACCTCTGCAGGGGTGTGAAATTTTCCAAATAATCTAGTTGTCCAAGGAACAAAATGCCACTGAGATCTACATGTCCTGTAAAATCCACTTGTCCCACCTACCCCCATTCCACATCAAATCTAAGGGCTCCGGCTGACAGAGAAACATTAATATATTTTTGCTTTATTAAAATCAGTAAACCATTTAATGCTGTGCAATAATAATGCTAAAGGAAAACTTGTCAAGCGATATTATCGCGTCCCTGCCCCCTCCCCTTAACCCTGACGGCAATTCTTTTATTTCTATTCCCCTTTTTTTCAATTTTTTTGGGCTGTGTATTTATTCCCACAAAATATGTACATTTCAAACCATACGTAATGTACTAATTTACCGTCACCCTTGGCTGTGTATTTATTCCCACAAAATACGTATATTTCAAACCATACGTAATGTACTAATTTACCGTCACCCTTGTAAAAACGTATGGGTGGGATATAAAAGGTGTCAGCCAGCGTGCCTCCTGCCATTTCCCCCTCACTTTTGCAGCTGGCCATATGTGAGCCCTACGTTCCTTGCGAATCGGTAAGTTGTATCGAAAAAGAAACAGCAACGTTGGGAGCTTCCTTTAATAATAAGAATCGTTTTTTCGCCAAATGTACCCTCTTTGCAACATTAATCAATTGTGTAATGTATATTTGTCGGTGTGTTTACGCAGTTATGGGCTGAAAGTTAATAGCTCACTATTCTATATTAGGACTTTAAGTTATAAATTGCAAGTCACCAACGGATGTCTCTTTTGAAAGCATTAATTTGCAGATCTGTTTCCATCCTATGCACTCTGTAATCGACTTCGTACATGTTCTTTGCAGCAGGCATATTAACCCTCTGCACTAACTTCACAGAGGTCACAACCTCAACTATACAAAACGCGGATCTCTTTCCAGGATGGTAATTCATCACACAAGTTTTCTACACATTTCTGTGAGGTCTGGTAATTGCCGGCGGAAAGAAACGCTGCAGCAGGTGCTTCGAAAGCTTTTAGTGCTGGCTGCGCCGTGTGCGACAATGTTTTTTTGCCCATAAGCCAAAGGAGTGAAAGTGTAGGAGTCACATGTCACCCATACTGGTAGGCAGTAGTTTAAGAGTGCTTGGGGTGGAGAAGCACAAACGCAGAGTCGAAAAAGAAACAGCAAAGTTGGGAGCTTCCTTTAATAATAAGAATCGTTTTTTTCGCCAATTGTACCCTCTTTGCAACATTAATCAATTTTGTAATGTATATTTGTCGGTGAGTTTATGCAGTTCTGGGCTGAAAGTTAATAGTTCACTATTCTATATTAGGACTTTAAGTTATAAATTGCAAGTCACCAACGGATGTCTCTTTTGAAAGCATTGATCTGCAGATCTGTTTCCATCTGCGGTAGAAGGCTCCGGACCCGCGATGGTAAACCCGCGTTGCGATGGCAGCGCGTGAATCTGAATTCGTTGTAATGGGTGTTTCCCCCATGAAGCGGTGGTAGCGCAGCGCGCCTGCTCGCGATACGCTTTTTTGACGTCCTCATCTGAGGCGCCGAGGCGGGCCAGGCTTAGGCTTTTGTACTAATTAATCTACCCACGCACGGTTGCTAAAAATATAAATAAAAGAAAATCGCAGCACCTCCGTCACAATATCACACAATTCAAGCGGGCAAAACTGCTTATTTTACCTGAATGCTTATTGCAAGCCTTGTGGCGGCCACGGACTACTGCTTGCAGAGGCTGAGTGACGTTTCACTCCCCCAGCCAATCACTGGCTAGAGCCCAGTCATGGGCAGCTAGCCAATTAGATGCCGCCAAAGGCTCTCTGCAAGCTTCGGATTGGCTGTGAGCCCCAGAGTGCCCACAGCCTGTTGTTTTAACGTGATTCAAACGTGATTAATGTCTACATGTCCTTCGGACATAAATAGACAATAAATCTTCTTGCCCTTCAATATAAACAACATGGTTCGGGCGTAGGGCGATATGATTCCCCCACCCCTGCCTCTGTGGGAAAAGTATGAGAAAATAGTTTTCTCTCAAACAAGGTTCGTGATATCACAGCAGAAGGCTTTTTCACATGGTAAAATCACCTTAGAACACACCACAATTCCTAAAATGAGTATGGTATCATCAACAAATAATTTATAATGTAACTAAAGTCTTCAAACCTTCTATTAACTGCAATGCTTTTTAATGAAGTGCTATCATGTATATTGGTCTCAAGATGGCTGCCAACACTTCTTGGATGAAGTACTGACAGCCAATCAGATCTCACAATGAGATGTGTGGTTAGGCTCCGCCCAGATATGTATGTGATTTTACTTTTTATTTTCTCAGGCACTACTGAACAGATTGACACCATATATGCAAAAGGCACATGCCTGACCTGAGGACTACCTCTTTGCCAAATTTCAAGTAATTCTGTTCAGCCGTTCGGGCTGTACCTTGGACTAAAGGTCCCTATGGAAAATTGCATGGGGAAAACACGTTTTGGGACCCCCCTTTTTTCTCAGCCCCCGCTTGACGAATCCCCCGAGACTTTCAGGGTAGGAGCGGAGCGCCCCACCTATTTTGAAAATTTTGCGAGGATTCGTCAACCGGTGCCCATGTTATTGCAAATAGAATGTTGCGGATTTCCTATGGAAACACGGTCCTAACTATAACTATCTACTGGCGACCGCCAGTAGATAATATATATATATATATATATTCAATGAAAAAACCATAGGTTTCACACATGTTATAGTTAGCTGGACATTTCACTCATACAAAACCATTGAAATTCCCCTGTTATAGTTAGTTCAGCTAACTATAACTCGCGCGCCCACAATCCACTGCTGATGACGTCACATATTACATCACTCATGACATGGTCAGTGACATCACTCATGACATCACTGATGACATCTCAAATGACATCACTGATGACATCACTGATAACATCATCCATTGAGTATGTTTTTCTGAAAAATTTTAATATGTTTAATATATATAGGGAAAGGCCTGTTGAAGAATGAGTGGGTGTACAAGTGTGTAAATGGATGATTTGCTGTGGTGCGTAACATTATTCTATAAGTGAGCCATTAAATGTATCTTACTGCAGACTAGTGACTAAACTGTGTAAATGTCTGTATGTGTCTGTATGTTGGTGTATAAGTGGCTGCATGGTTTTGTGAATAGCTATATGAGTGTCTATATAAGTTATTGATTGGTTGTCTGAGTATCTGTATGGGTGTCTGAGTGTTTGTGTGGGTAGGGTGTGTGTGACTCTATGCATAGATGTGTGAGTGGGTGATTCTATGGGTGCATGGCTTTAAGAGTGCATCTGTGATGGACTGTATGGTTGAGTGAGTGTATGTATGGGTGTGTTAGGGATTGAATGTATATCTCAGTGGTAAATTTGTAACTAACTACATATGTGAAAGGCAGTATATGTGCGTGTAAGAGTATATAAGTGGGTAGATGTGAGAGTGTGTGATTGTGAAAGTGACTGTATGGATGAGTGTGTGCTTGTATCAATGATTCTATAAGAGTGTAAGAATGTGATACTATTTTTATGAGTAAGTGAACTTGAGTGTGTATAACTGCATAGGTGAGTAAATGGGAGTGTGATTATTTGCATGACTGAGTAGGTGTAAGAGTAGCTCTATGGATACTTGTTAGTGTGTGAGTGTCTATATAAGTGTATAAATGTATATGATAGTTTTGTACGGCGTGACTGTAAGTATGAGTGACTGTACAGGTGAGTGAGTGGAGGTATATGAAGACCTAAGAGTTAATAAGTGGGTATGTAATGATTGGTATTGCAGTATATATGGTTTTGAGAATGGAACTCTTAAATTTTTAGTCGGTGTATCAAAGGTTATATTAGGGTGTGAGAAGATGTGGTAATTTTTCACATGGATGATGTCATCAGTGACTTCATCAGTGATGTCATTTGAGATGTCATCAGTGATGTCATGAGTGATGTCACTGACCATGTCATGAGTGATGTAATATGTGACTTCATCAGCAGTGGATTGCGGGCGCGCGAGTTATAGTTAGCTGAACTAACTATAACGGGGGAATTTCAATGGTTTTGTACGAGTGAAATGTCCAGCTAACTATAACATGTGTGAAACCTATGGTTTTTTCATTGAATTTGCAAGGTTTTTAAAATGCTAATTCCTAACTATAACGTGTGTGAAACCTATGGTTTTCTCAGTGAATTTGCAAGGTTTTTAAAATGCTAATTCCTAACTATAACGTGTGTGAAACCTATGTTTTTTTAAGTGAATTTGTAAGGTTTTTTCAATCCTTTTTTTTTCTTTTTTTTTTTTCTTTTGATGTTTTTTTTTAAACAATATGCTACCTATGTATATAATCATTGATTTACTGTATCCTGCAATATGGTTTTAAGGTTCACCTTTTTTAAAAAAATGGTTAGATATAGTTGAATAACATAGTTAATATCTTCTACAAACCTTTTTTTTTTTTTTTTAGGATTTTTTTCCGTGCGCGTACGGTAAACTCACCGTACGCGCACGGTACGTTTTATGTACGGTGCGCGTACGTAATGTTTATGCTCCGTGTGCGCATGTGTACGCGATTTACGTACGCGTCCGTAATTCGCGTGCGACGCGTAAGCGCTTGCTCCCTACGCGCGCGCGCACGTTACGCGGAACTGCCGTACGTGCGTGCGCGCGTGCGCGCGTGCTTCTAATGCGCATGCGCGCGTGCGTGCGTGCCTCTAATGTGCATGCGCGCGTGCGCGCGTCTTACGAACGCGCATGCGTACTTTTACCGTGCGCGTACGGTAAGCGTACGGAGCACGCGCGGTAGGTCATGTGATCCAGAAACAACACTTTTCATTGGTTTAAACTTGTTTCATTTCCAGAAACTTCCAACACCACACCCATTCCCCTCATTACTGCTTGTGATTCCTTAGGAGAAGGAGCTGAATTGTCTTTGGGATACAATGGCAGAACAGCAGTCCTCTTCTGAGAGTGAGCAGGGCAGCAGCATCATTAGACAGAGAAGGAGGAAACAGAAGAATTCTTTTGTTTGGGAGTATTTCACATTTCCTGAGGGGCAGAAAAAGGTAAATGCTCCATTAGTCACCTGCTCACTTTGTGAGCGTGTCTTATCTAGAGGTAATCCAAGGAAGAAGTATTCCTTTGGTAATTACACTATGTATAGACACATTAGGCATGTACATCCCAGGACTTTTGCTCGACATACTGAAGCAAACCCTTCAGTAAATCACCCGAGCACATCCGCAGAAGCTCAGCCGAGTACATCTTCGGCAGCTCAGCCGAGCACTTCCTCTGCGGTGGGAGCATCACCCTCTTCTGCTCCTCTGGACATCTACCCTCGGTTTCAGAGGGTACAAATGAGGTGCATCACTTGTTACTCTCTTATTGCTATGGGGGAATCTAGTATTCCTCTACTAGATAATAAGATTGAGCAGCACAAGTGCGGTTCCTTCTAATATTCCCATTCTTTCTTTCCTCTGTCCCTGTATTAACACAAGGGCTCTTTTAAGAGCCACCCTACCTCACAATTTTTTTTTAAATTTATTTTATCAGTTTTTTTAAAAAAATGTTTACCGTGCGCACTTTTTTTTTTTTTTAAATAAAATATTTATTACACCCTTCAATGTACTTGAGGGACCACAAGAGAAATGACAAAAGCAGAGTGAGGAGAACTGAAAACAAGGGACTACGAAAGTAAATGTGTGATAAATACAGATATTTCAAACTTACCTGACCAACTTAATTTTCATTAAATGGTTTTTTTAAATTGCTAGAAAAAAGGATTAATTTTCATAAAATGTCTTTCTCAATCTGTAACAAAAGAAAAAAAGTATTAATATTTAACAATACATTTTACAATACATTACACATATTTTCATATTTAACATAGACATGTTTTGCCCTTTTTTTGCTGTTTTCAGAATATATTGAATTTCACTGCAAATTGTGAAACCAATTGCATTCATCACTTAACAGCGGGCAAAAAAATTAACAATCTGAAAGATTGTTTAAAAAAAGCCCTGAATCTCTTCTCAGTAAAACATACCTTGATAGAAATATAATATATATAATAAAAATATCATCTAGCAACAATAACTATTTGTAATAAATATTGTCTGTAAATCTTGTTGCTTAAGCTCATACACCCAAATAATATTTGTCAAAGAAGTCCACAAGAGCAAATTTTTACCTTTCCATGAGGCCAAATGGTAATTTTTTAATTCTTTTTTGATGAAATAGCCAATGGTAATCCAATAAAATCGCAAAAAATGATTTGTTCAGATGTTGCAATTTGTATCTAAAATTTTGGTTTTAGAAAAAATAGATAGGAATTTGGTAATTCTGCAGGCAAACTTTGCTTGAAAATCAATTGAGAATCATTACACAGTGTCCAGCCTTTTTCACATTTAAGATAAACTGTGTAATGACCAGAAGTTATCGAAGGTCCATCATGGAAAATTATTGCAACTGCAACAAAAGTTTTTCCTGATATTGATAATTGTTTTCCTACAAACTTCTTTATAGAAGTGTCCAATTTTGTTCCATCAGCTCTACAACGTTGCATCATTAAAATTACATACTGTCCATATTTCTTTAAAAATAACGTTGAAAACATGTCTGATTTACATTTAGAACATTCCATGCTGTGATTGGCATCTTTAACTAATTTACTAAAAGTGACTGATTGACTCTCTGGTAATGTTAAATATATGAACCTTTCAGAATCAACATTAGAGCTGCATGTGTTGAAACAGTTTTCACAACTATGTTCCCATTTATAAGAGAGACCAAACATATTTTCAATTTCTACCCCTTCTTCTTCCAGTACCATAAGAATATACATCAAGAATTCCTGTGAATCTTGCTGGACATTTTGACTAAACTGTGTACTTCCTGAACATACATCTAAAAGTTTTCTAACATCAGAAGCACTTTCTATTTTAGTTTTATCATTACTCAGCTTCTCAAAAAGAAAACTCAGCAGAGAACATAATCTTTTTTCATGATTTAGTATTATCTGCTCTTGCAAACTTTCAAGATAAAATACAACATTCAGCACTACATTAGCGTAGCAGTTGACACCAGAGCTATTTTCAAAATGACAGCCAACAACCTCTTCAACACTGTCCTTTTTCTTTTTGCTTGCAGTCACATCACTCTCCTTTTGTTTTCTCTCCTGTACATCCTCATTACAGATATTCTCAATTCTCCTTTTCCGACAAACAATACGTTTTTCAAACACAGGGTATTGACCTAAATGAGGAGCATAGCTTCTTCTTAATCTATTATATTCCTTTACACAGTTTGCATCAGCACTAACTTTTGAGTCATCAAAGTCTATCATGAATAGACAAGATAATGTTTTCATTCGTGACAAAGCAACATATGCCATACCTTCTTTGAACACAGTTGAACCAATGTTTACAAAAGCACTATCTACAGTTAATCCTTGATATTTGTGAATAGTTACAGCATATGCTAGAGAAAACGGAAACTGCTTCCTACGTACATATAAGTCTTTCACAAGCAAGAAACGAACTGAACAATGACAAATGTCTTTAACCTCTTCAATCTGATCAAATTTTATTTTTAAAAATTCAATTCCATCTATTTTCTGGTATTTCAAAAAACCCACAACTTTACCCATAGCTCCATTCACTAAACCTTTTTCTACATCCAAATTTCTTCTTAAAAATACTCGACAGTTCATACAAACATAAATATTTTTTTCTAATCCAGCTGTTTTCGAAATATTCTTCTCTAGAGAATCCAATTTATTTTTCAGTTTGCCTGTTAATGTAATAGCAATTCCTTCATGCTGAATTTTGTCCACTGCTTCCATTTTCTTAATCTCTTCCTTTTCTAATTTCAAAAGTTCCTCATTGAATATCGAGCATTCACGTAGTGTTGGCATTAAGCAGATTACAGTATTTTTTTCTGCAATGTTCTGGTATATTTTCTCTGCAACTATTTCTTCATTTGGAAATAAATTATGTAGCAACCGACTCTGTAATGCTTCTCTGCCAACTTCTGTGAGTAGTCCAATTCTGATATCTTTCAGAATACTTGCATAATCTTCATCGGTTGCTTGCCTCATATTGGTAGTGAGTTCTTTGTACTCAAAGAATGACCAAATATTCGCATTACCAATACTTCCTAATGACTTCTTTGTGTCTTCATGTGTCACAGTATTAAACACTGGTTGTCCTTTAACTGGAGTGAGCTGCAGAAGATCCCCAAAAACTATAACATGTTTTCCTCCAAATAACACGTCATAGAATTTGCTGCATTCTTAAATGCACAAAGGCAAGCATTAAGTTTGATACCATGCTTACCTCATCAATAATGAGAACTTGCATCTTCTTCAATACTCTTGAAACTTCGAAGCATGCTTCTCCTGTTAACTTGTGATATTCTATTTTGTTCTCATGCTCCACTGGTAACATTAGCAAGTGATGTAAGGTAATTCATTTTATGTTATATGCTGCTAACCCAGTTGGAGCAGTAACAACACAAGACAAAGTTGAATCTGTTTTTTGCTGTAGGTAGCTTCGGATGACTTTAATTAAGAAACTTTTTCCAGTTCCAGCTTGTCCACTCACATACATCCTGATTGGTTCAAATGATGCGCATGAGCACTCTTTATTTTCATGTAGTAATCCATGATCATTTTTTTTTGTGACTTCTTCATAAATTGGTTTTTGTTCTTCATTCAGTTGCTGTTCCAAATTTGGTAAGTCTACTAAATCTTCCTGAACTTGATTCATAGCTGTTTCCACTTCAGTCATGGCTATTGCAGCTTCATTTTCTACGATTGGTTGTCCTAGGGAACCTTGACTGAGTGTTCCAGAACTTTGGCTGTCTTGAGAACTGTCTCTAGGTACTTCAGCTGCAATTATAGCTTCTTGTTCAATTTCTTCATTTAACATTTGCACATAATTTGTGAAAGTACTGCATTCAATCTTATCTTTACATGCATTAAAGGAATCTTCATAGCTGTGAAAATCTCCAAGTACATTCATCCTCTGAACGCCATGGTTTAAACAGCTGTAAAAGTGCTAAGTAGTAAAATTCCTTTTTGTCAGGAGTGTCGCAACTCAGCTTCCTGTGATTAATCAAGCTTCCGTTTGTTTGCTTCACCAAACATCCTTCCTCACCAATGACTTTACATTTTCCATTGTTCTGTGGCTTTCCGTGTAAAAATGTAGTTCTGCAGCACTTCATAGAGACACATGTTCTCAAGATGACGACTTCTTTTTGGGTAATATGTGTCCAACATGTTTGATTTCAAAATATCTGTACTTTCCGGGTCGTTCTCTGCCAAATATTCAATTTCTCCAACAGATTTCAGTACCCGATTTCGCATTCCTGCAAGGCCTAAACTTACCCAAATTATTCTTCTGGATTTGGAGTACAGACTTGCAGATGATAACCTATCTGAGCATTCGTAGGATCCAATTTCTCGATGCGATAACATCTTTAAACTGAAACTGTATAGCTTCTTACTGACAGTCTTCTCGTGAGAAATCTCTTCCCACATTTCCTTCAATTCCGTTTTCTCAGATTTAGTGATGTAAGATGTGACATACTGAGCAACAGCAATAGAATTGTCAGCTACATACTGAATATCCATGTTAGCATTCCACATGGATAAAATGACTCTGTTGTAGTCATTTATATATTTAGACTCTTCTTTTCTTCTTAGGTTGTAGGTATTTTTAGGTGATTTTCTTGTAATAGTATGTCGCACAGCTGACATAAAACTGTTGACTCTTCCTTATGAAAGAACAGGTCGTGGAAATCCAAATCGACATTTTGTGTAGAATTTTTCTTTACTCTTGTACTTTCGTCGACAGTATTTTCCACACCGATGACTTTGGAAACGTAAAACTTGCTCTTTTAAGTGTTTCTCTTCTGTGCTTTTAGGTATAGCACATGTTGCATATCCTTCGATGAAACTTAAAACTGCATCATCAGAATCTGTTCCAAATTTTGGGGCATCCTTGATCCACAACAGCATATGAATATGAGGAGCACCTCTTGCTTGGTACTCTTTTCTCCAAAAGAAATCCACAACTTCTCCAAGAGGTGGATTTTTTTTATTGCAGATGAAGGACATCATAGCCTCAAATCTATGATTGAAATATCTGCAAACATTAACCGGATCTAATGAGCACAATTCTCCTGCTGTCTTGTATTGGATGTTTTCAATATTTGAATTTGCCTCTCGAAGCAAATCCAGAAGATCATCCCAAGCGTACTCAACACAGCTTAGGGTGAGAAACCATGTAGGAGTTCCTAAATTCCGTAACATACACTTCAATTCTCCATGGCGTCGGTACCAATATTCAATTGTCCCACGCTGACAAGCCATTAGATTAATCAATTGAGATTCCAAATGATCATCTCGCTGTTGCACTTTGTTCATAAAATCCTTTGCAGACACATTACGTAGATGTACTCCAGTTTTCAAAATGTGATTTACTGCAGAAGATAGTGCTGACAAGTCACTTTCAAATAAAAGATAGAACAAATAAGGAATACTTTGACGAAATCTGGGATCTTCTGCATATAATCTTGTAGTCCGATACTCAGAAGCAGGAATCTGTACTGGACGTTCATCATATCGTCCACCTTTTCCTGTAGGAAACAGCTCGGGAAAACAACAAGCTTCCAAGCTCTCCTCCCATACAATCACTGGAGTTCCTTGTGCTTTCTTCATCTGAAACAGATCAATAGTGTTTGCCATAACTTCTTTTGAATGAAGAGGATGTATGCTGAAATGTTCATAAATTTCTTCTTCTTTTGACTTATCCACTTTTTCAATTTGCCCAGCTGGTATTCCTGAGTCTGGTAGTAAAACTTCTTCATCTTCATCCATATAAATTGTTTCATACCATTTGTTATTTCTTTTCAAATATAAATTTGCTCTTTGTACTTTTCGTACATCTACCAGCTCCTGCCGAATTTTCTTGTTCTTTGTTGGTACTCCATTAACCAAAATAACTAATGGTTCAGTTTCCAATGTATCTGCATCAATAGTTTCCATTTTTTTTTTCAAATCCAATGGCAAATAGACAACTCTTCCTTTTAAACCTCTTTGTAAATCCGAAGGAGGTAATTTGCCTGTTTTGGGCTCCATTCGAACTATAGTCTGGAACGGATGGACACATTGAATGAGTATAGACTCATACGTATTTAAATCACTAAGTTCTGCAGGAATTTCAACCAATTCTAAATTATTATGTACAGCTCTTGCTGGCATTTTATTTTCTTCTAACTTGTTATAACAGTATTCACAAATATGGTGATATTCACCCAAATCAAAACAATTTTCCAGAAATAAATATGTAGCAAAATCCAACCACTTAGTATTATTTTCTTTTTCACTTTTTTAATAGAGATCAACATACCTTGTTTGTTTTTTATAATGGCTTCTCCGGCAACATACACAAGTAATATTTGGTCTTTCATTAGAGATGATAGTAAATTTTGTCATTTGATCTTCAAAATTTTTAATAATAGTAGGTTCTACATTGTCTTCCACATTTTCTTCAATTACTGTGTCATTATCTGCACTTTCTTGTTCCGGACCAAAGTAACAAAACTGAATTTCATCAGTAACCTTCTCTACATCTGATACAGATCCACGGAACAGAGCCCTATTCAACTCATTTAACTGTAGTGCTGGACTTTTAGCAAAATACAATCTTCTCACAAACTTTCTCATTTCAGTATGATGAACCGCGAGCATCCTAAAATGGTGAAAAACACTTTGGCAAACGTTCCTAGAAAGACAAGCCAGAGAATGTCCTTGCAAACCAGTATTCTCTCTCACTCTACATGGATCTAGTCTTTGAAGCACCTTAATCTTCTGTTTAACACTTTTTTTTACTATATTCTCTTAGAAATTCACGTAATTTATCATTAGATTCCTGTCGTACAGTACAAATACTACTGCAATTCCAAGTGAATACTGGGGCTTTAGGATGTCTCCCCATAACCTCATCAGCTATCACTTCTTCCTCATTTCTTGGAACCATTTTCTCCTTTTCCATTATACAACCATATTTCACTTCATAAGCTCGGCCACTGGTGTTAACTGCGTGCAGCAAACTATTACTTTGAAGATAACTCTCTTCATTAAAAAATGGTTCAGTACTTGAACTATGCTTCCATTCTCCTAAAAACACTTTACAAAAGTTATTTCTTTTCACTACTCTTTTCATTTTGCTTTGTGACTTCATTGCATTGACCATTTTATCTAATGTACGGATCCTGTTCAAAATTAGAATGAATAGTTTTCTTTTTAATCTAAAGCCTTAGCTACAATTGATTCAATTTCTTTTTTTCGCTTATAAAATTTCGCTTTCCTCTTATATTTTTTCGCATCCTTTAGCAAATTGGACATCACTCTTCTCTGAAACATTTTTCTATGAATGTCTTTAAATGCTGTTTTTCTTTTTAAGTCAATCTTTATTGCTTCTAAATGTACATTAGCATTTTCTAATTTCTCACTTTTGTCCTGTTCTTTTCTACTTGAAACTCTATTTGCAGTGGGGACATTTTTCAAATTTGTTCTTTTTTTGAAGATATTTTTAAAAAAATCCTTGGTTTGCTTACCAGAAGACTTTTTCTTTTTTCCAACATGAGGATCTTCAACTAATTTGGGTCCTACAGTTGTCTTCAAATATAAATGTTTTTTCTGTTCTTTTCTCTTCCTTGATTTTATAGGCATCTTTAACTTATTTCACTGTTGTTCAGCATTACCTGAAAGAAACTAAAAAAAAAATACCTTTATGTAATTTAAATTTATTACTATATTTTTTTGTGCTTTTCAAATCTTATAATACTATTTACCCCTTTCCTACAAGTAAAAAACACAATAAAACCAACACGAATTAAAGCTTCCCCTTTCCTACGAATGCAATTCTAAAAGAACCAGAGTGCCACGAATTTGATCTCTGACAACAATTCCTGTGTGCGCACAGAGTCATGGTGTGATTCTATGTAGAAAACAAAATTTGATTTGCAATTTGAAAGCACACTTACTACTGTGGTAGAGCAAGTGATAATTACTCTAACAGTCTAAAACATTTTCATTATTTTTTTTCAGAAACAGGAAAGAGCACATGCCCAAACAGCTTTTTGAGACCATGAACATGTGCAACCTGAATGACGTACTACACTCTAGCAAAGGAAATGAGCCTTGGTGAGGTGCAATGTATTAGCGTTACTCACTGCTATCTGAGACACCACACAGCGCTGAATAGTAAGGTTGACTGTACATGAGAAACAGCTTGCTCGCTGCTAAGAGTGTGCTTCTGGAGACTGTCTACTGTCAAGTGCAAAAGAGATCTGCATTGATCCTTGCGCAACTGCATAAACATTGGAGACATGTATGTAACACTACATGTGTGGTAAGGGTTAATTTGACTTCTGAACATGTACAAACTACATGACCCATTGCAGGAGTGTAAGGAAAATCTACCATGTTGATGTCAAATGTGTTTGCATTGCCCTCTCATTTGTGACATATTAATTTGGGCTCAATGCTAGCCATCACAGTTCAATAAAACAAGCTGCCCCTTTCCCACGAATGCAATTCTGAAAGAACCAGAGTAACACGAATTGAATCTCTGACAACAATTCCTGTGTGCGCACAGACTCATGGTGTGATTCTAGGCAGAAAACGAAATTTGATTTGCAATTTGAAAGCACACTTACGACTGTGGTAGAGCAAGTGATAATTACTGTAACAGTCTGACATATTTTCATTATATTTTTCAGAAACAGAAAACAGCACATGCCCAAACTGCTTTTTGAGACCATGAACATGTGCAACCTGGATGACATACTACACTCTAGCAAAGGAAATGAGCCTTGGTGAGGTTCAATGTATTAGCGTTACTCACTGCTATCTGAAACACCACACAGAACTGAATAGTAAGCTTCACTGTACATGAGAAACAGCTTGCGCTCTGCTAAGAGTGTGCTTCTGGAGACTGTCTACTGTCAAGTGCAAAAGAGATCTGCATTGATCCTTGCGCAACTGCATAAACATTGGAGACATGTATGTAACACTACTTGTGTGGTAAGGGTTAATTAGACTTCTGAACATGTACAAACTACATGACCCATTGCAGGAGTGTAAGGAAAATCTACCATGTTGATGTCAAATGTGTTTGCATTGCCCTCTCATTTGTGACATATTAATTTGGGCTCAATGCTAGCCATCACAGTTCAATAAAACAAGCTGCCCCTTTCCCACGAATGCAATTCTGAAAGAACCAGAGTAACACGAATTGAATCTCTGACAACAATTCTTGTGTGCGCACAGACTCATGGTGTGATTCTAGGCAGAAAACGAAATTTTATTTGCAATTTGAAAGCACACTTACGACTGTGGTAGAGCAAGTGATAATTACTGTAACAGTCTGACACATTTTCATTATATTTTTCAGAAACAGAAAACAGCACATGCCCAAACTGCTTTTTGAGACCATGAACATGTGCAACCTGAATGACATACTACACTCTAGCAAAGGAAATGAGCCTTGGTGAGGTTTAATGTATTAGCGTTACTCACTGCTATCTGAAACACCACACAGCACTGACTAGAAAGCTTCACTGTACCAGAGAAACAGCTTGCTCTCTTCTAAGAGTGTGCTTCTGGAGACTGTCTACTGTAAAGTGCAAAAGAGATCTGCATTAATCCTTGCGCAACTGCATAAACATTGGAGACATGTATGTAACACTACTTGTGTGGTAAGGGTTAATTAGACTTCTGAACATGTACAAACTACATGACCCATTGCAGGAGTGTAAGGAAAATCTACCATGTTGATGTCAAATGTGTTTGCATTGCCCTCTCATTTGTGACATATTAATTTGGGCTCAATGCTAGCCATCACAGTTTAATAAAACAAGCTGTCCCTTTCCCACGAATGCAATTCTGAAAGAACCAGAGTAACACGAATTGAATCTCTGACAACAATTCCTGTGTGCGCACAGAGTCATGGTGTGAGTCTAGGTAGAAAACAAAATTTGATTTGCAATTTGAAAGCACACTTACTACTGTGGTAGAGCAAGTGATAATTACTCTAACAGTCTGAAACATTTTCATTATTTTTTTTCAGAAACAGGAAAGAGCACATGCCCAAACTGCTTTTTGAGACCATGAACATGTGCAACCTGAATGACGTACTACACTCTAGCAAAGGAAATGAGCCTTGGTGAGGTTCAATGTATTAGCGTTACTCACTGCTATCTGAAACACCACACAGCGCTGAATAGTAAGGTTGACTGTACATGAGAAACAGCTTGCTCGCTGCTAAGAGTGTGCTTCTGGAGACTGTCTACTGTCAAGTGCAAAAGAGATCTGCATTGATCCTTGCGCAACTGCATAAACATTGGAGACATGTATGTAACACTACATGTGTGGTAAGGGTTAATTTGACTTCTGAACATGTACAAACTACATGACCCATTGCAGGAGTGTAAGGAAAATCTACCCATGTGGATGTCAAATGTGTTTGCATTGCCCTCTCATTTGTGACATATTAATTTGGGCTCAATGCTAGCCATCACAGTTCAATAAAACAAGCTGCCCCTTTCCCACGAATGCAATTCTGAAAGAACCAGAGTAACACAAATTGAATCTCTGACAACAATTCCTGTGTGCGCACAGACTCATGGTGTGATTCTAGGCAGAAAACGAAATTTGATTTGCAATTTGAAAGCACACTTACGACTGTGGTAGAGCAAGTGATAATTACTGTAACAGTCTGACACATTTTCATTATATTTTTCAGAAACAGAAAACAGCACATGCCCAAACTGCTTTTTGAGACCATGAACATGTGCAACCTGAATGACATACTACACTCTAGCAAAGGAAATGAGCCTTGGTGAGGTTCAATGTATTAGCGTTACTCACTGCTATCTGAAACACCACACAGCACTGAATAGTAAGCTTCACTGTACATGAGAAACAGCTTGCGCTCTGCTAAGAGTGTGCTTCTGGAGACTGTCTACTGTCAAGTGCAAAAGAGATCTGCATTGATCCTTGCGCAACTGCATAAACATTGGAGACATGTATGTAGCACTACTTGTGTGGTAAGGGTTAATTAGACTTCTGAACATGTACAAACTACATGACCCATTGCAGGAGTGTAAGGAAAATCTACCATGTTGATGTCAAATGTGTTTGCATTGCCCTCTCATTTGTGACATATTAATTTGGGCTCAATGCTAGCCATCACAGTTCAATAAAACAAGCTGCCCCTTTCCCACGAATGCAATTCTGAAAGAACCAGAGTAACACGAATTGAATCTCTGACAACAATTCCTGTGTGCGCACAGACTCATGGTGTGATTCTAGGCAGAAAACGAAATTTGATTTGCAATTTGAAAGCACACTTACGACTGTGGTAGAGCAAGTGATAATTACTGTAACAGTCTGACATATTTTCATTATATTTTTCAGAAACAGAAAACAGCACATGCCCAAACTGCTTTTTGAGACCATGAACATGTGCAACCTGGATGACATACTACACTCTAGCAAAGGAAATGAGCCTTGGTGAGGTTCAATGTATTAGCGTTACTCACTGCTATCTGAAACACCACACAGAACTGAATAGTAAGCTTCACTGTACATGAGAAACAGCTTGCGCTCTGCTAAGAGTGTGCTTCTGGAGACTGTCTACTGTCAAGTGCAAAAGAGATCTGCATTGATCCTTGCGCAACTGCATAAACATTGGAGACATGTATGTAACACTACTTGTGTGGTAAGGGTTAATTAGACTTCTGAACATGTACAAACTACATGACCCATTGCAGGAGTGTAAGGAAAATCTACCATGTTGATGTCAAATGTGTTTGCATTGCCCTCTCATTTGTGACATATTAATTTGGGCTCAATGCTAGCCATCACAGTTCAATAAAACAAGCTGCCCCTTTCCCACGAATGCAATTCTGAAAGAACCAGAGTAACACGAATTGAATCTCTGACAACAATTCTTGTGTGCGCACAGACTCATGGTGTGATTCTAGGCAGAAAACGAAATTTTATTTGCAATTTGAAAGCACACTTACGACTGTGGTAGAGCAAGTGATAATTACTGTAACAGTCTGACACATTTTCATTATATTTTTCAGAAACAGAAAACAGCACATGCCCAAACTGCTTTTTGAGACCATGAACATGTGCAACCTGAATGACATACTACACTCTAGCAAAGGAAATGAGCCTTGGTGAGGTTTAATGTATTAGCGTTACTCACTGCTATCTGAAACACCACACAGCACTGACTAGAAAGCTTCACTGTACCAGAGAAACAGCTTGCTCTCTTCTAAGAGTGTGCTTCTGGAGACTGTCTACTGTAAAGTGCAAAAGAGATCTGCATTAATCCTTGCGCAACTGCATAAACATTGGAGACATGTATGTAACACTACTTGTGTGGTAAGGGTTAATTAGACTTCTGAACATGTACAAACTACATGACCCATTGCAGGAGTGTAAGGAAAATCTACCATGTTGATGTCAAATGTGTTTGCATTGCCCTCTCATTTGTGACATATTAATTTGGGCTCAATGCTAGCCATCACAGTTTAATAAAACAAGCTGTCCCTTTCCCACGAATGCAATTCTGAAAGAACCAGAGTAACACGAATTGAATCTCTGACAACAATTCCTGTGTGCGCACAGAGTCATGGTGTGAGTCTAGGTAGAAAACAAAATTTGATTTGCAATTTGAAAGCACACTTACTACTGTGGTAGAGCAAGTGATAATTACTCTAACAGTCTGAAACATTTTCATTATTTTTTTTCAGAAACAGGAAAGAGCACATGCCCAAACTGCTTTTTGAGACCATGAACATGTGCAACCTGAATGACGTACTACACTCTAGCAAAGGAAATGAGCCTTGGTGAGGTTCAATGTATTAGCGTTACTCACTGCTATCTGAAACACCACACAGCGCTGAATAGTAAGGTTGACTGTACATGAGAAACAGCTTGCTCGCTGCTAAGAGTGTGCTTCTGGAGACTGTCTACTGTCAAGTGCAAAAGAGATCTGCATTGATCCTTGCGCAACTGCATAAACATTGGAGACATGTATGTAACACTACATGTGTGGTAAGGGTTAATTTGACTTCTGAACATGTACAAACTACATGACCCATTGCAGGAGTGTAAGGAAAATCTACCCATGTGGATGTCAAATGTGTTTGCATTGCCCTCTCATTTGTGACATATTAATTTGGGCTCAATGCTAGCCATCACAGTTCAATAAAACAAGCTGCCCCTTTCCCACGAATGCAATTCTGAAAGAACCAGAGTAACACAAATTGAATCTCTGACAACAATTCCTGTGTGCGCACAGACTCATGGTGTGATTCTAGGCAGAAAACGAAATTTGATTTGCAATTTGAAAGCACACTTACGACTGTGGTAGAGCAAGTGATAATTACTGTAACAGTCTGACACATTTTCATTATATTTTTCAGAAACAGAAAACAGCACATGCCCAAACTGCTTTTTGAGACCATGAACATGTGCAACCTGAATGACATACTACACTCTAGCAAAGGAAATGAGCCTTGGTGAGGTTCAATGTATTAGCGTTACTCACTGCTATCTGAAACACCACACAGCACTGAATAGTAAGCTTCACTGTAAATGAGAAACAGCTTGCGCTCTGCTAAGAGTGTGCTTCTGGAGACTGTCTACTGTCAAGTGCAAAAGAGATCTGCATTGATCCTTGCGCAACTGCATAAACATTGGAGACATGTATGTAGCACTACTTGTGTGGTAAGGGTTAATTAGACTTCTGAACATGTACAAACTACATGACCCATTGCAGGAGTGTAAGGAAAATCTACCATGTTGATGTCAAATGTGTTTGCATTGCCCTCTCATTTGTGACATATTAATTTGGGCTCAATGCTAGCCATCACAGTTCAATAAAACAAGCTGCCCCTTTCCCACGAATGCAATTCTGAAAGAACCAGAGTAACACGAATTGAATCTCTGACAGCAATTCTTGTGTGCGCACAGACTCATGGTGTGATTCTAGGCAGAAAACGAAATTTTATTTGCAATTTGAAAGCACACTTACGACTGTGGTAGAGCAAGTGATAATTACTCTAACAGTCTGAAACATTTTCATTATTTTTTTTCAGAAACAGGAAAGAGCACATGCCCAAACTGCTTTTTGAGACCATGAACATGTGCAACCTGAATGACGTACTACACTCTAGCAAAGGAAATGAGCCTTGGTGAGGTTCAATGTATTAGCGTTACTCACTGCTATCTGAAACACCACACAGCGCTGAATAGTAAGGTTGACTGTACATGAGAAACAGCTTGCTCGCTGCTAAGAGTGTGCTTCTGGAGACTGTCTACTGTCAAGTGCAAAAGCGATCTGCATTGATCCTTGCGCAACTGCATAAACATTGGAGACATGTATGTAACACTACATGTGTGGTAAGGGTTAATTTGACTTCTGAACATGTACAAACTACATGACCCATTGCAGGAGTGTAAGGAAAATCTACCCATGTTGATGTCAAATGTGTTTGCATTGCCCTCTCATTTGTGACATATTAATTTGGGCTCAATGCTAGCCATCACAGTTCAATAAAACAAGCTGCCCCTTTCCCACGAATGCAATTCTGAAAGAACCAGAGTAACACAAATTGAATCTCTGACAACAATTCCTGTGTGCGCACAGACTCATGGTGTGATTCTAGGCAGAAAACGAAATTTGATTTGCAATTTGAAAGCACACTTACGACTGTGGTAGAGCAAGTGATAATTACTGTAACAGTCTGACACATTTTCATTATATTTTTCAGAAACAGAAAACAGCACATGCCCAAACTGCTTTTTGAGACCATGAACATGTGCAACCTGAATGACATATTACACTCTAGCAAAGTAAATGAGCCTTGGTGAGGTTCAATGTATTAGCGTTACTCACTGCTATCTGAAACACCACACAGCACTGAATAGTAAGCTTCACTGTACATGAGAAACAGCTTGCGCTCTGCTAAGAGTGTGCTTCTGGAGACTGTCTACTGTCAAGTGCAAAAGAGATCTGCATTGATCCTTGCGCAACTGCATAAACATTGGAGACATGTATGTAGCACTACTTGTGTGGTAAGGTTTAATTAGACTTCTGAACATGTACAAACTACATGACCCATTGCAGGAGTGTAAGGAAAATCTACCATGTTGATGTCAAATGTGTTTGCATTGCCCTCTCATTTGTGACATATTAATTTGGGCTCAATGCTAGCCATCACAGTTCAATAAAACAAGCTGCCCCTTTCCCACGAATGCAATTCTGAAAGAACCAGAGTAACACGAATTGAATCTCTGACAGCAATTCTTGTGTGCGCACAGACTCATGGTGTGATTCTAGGCAGAAAACGAAATTTTATTTGCAATTTGAAAGCACACTTACGACTGTGGTAGAGCAAGTGATAATTACTCTAACAGTCTGAAACATTTTCATTATTTTTTTCAGAAACAGGAAAGAGCACATGCCCAAACTGCTTTTTGAGACCATGAACATGTGCAACCTGAATGACGTACTACACTCTAGCAAAGGAAATGAGCCTTGGTGAGGTTCAATGTATTAGCGTTACTCACTGCTATCTGAAACACCACACAGCGCTGAATAGTAAGGTTGACTGTACATGAGAAACAGCTTGCTCGCTGCTAAGAGTGTGCTTCTGGAGACTGTCTACTGTCAAGTGCAAAAGAGATCTGCATTGATCCTTGCGCAACTGCATAAACATTGGAGACATGTATGTAACACTACATGTGTGGTAAGGGTTAATTTGACTTCTGAACATGTACAAACTACATGACCCATTGCAGGAGTGTAAGGAAAATCTACCCATGTTGATGTCAAATGTGTTTGCATTGCCCTCTCATTTGTGACATATTAATTTGGGCTCAATGCTAGCCATCACAGTTCAATAAAACAAGCTGCCCCTTTCCCACGAATGCAATTCTGAAAGAACCAGAGTAACACGAATTGAATCTCTGACAACAATTCCTGTGTGCGCACAGACTCATGGTGTGATTCTAGGCAGAAAACGAAATTTGATTTGCAATTTGAAAGCACACTTACGACTGTGGTAGAGCAAGTGATAATTACTGTAACAGTCTGACACATTTTCATTATATTTTTCAGAAACAGAAAACAGCACATGCCAAAACTGCTTTTTGAGACCATGAACATGTGCAACCTGGATGACATACTACACTCTAGCAAAGGAAATGAGCCTTGGTGAGGTTCAATGTATTAGCGTTACTCACTGCTATCTGAAACACCACACAGCACTGAATAGTAAGCTTCACTGTACATGAGAAACAGCTTGCGCTCTGCTAAGAGTGTGCTTCTGGAGACTGTCTACTGTCAAGTGCAAAAGAGATCTGCATTGATCCTTGCGCAACTGCATAAACATTGGAGACATGTAAGTAACACTACTTGTGTGGTAAGGGTTAATTAGACTTCTGAACATGTACAAACTACATGACCCATTGCAGGAGTGTAAGGAAAATCTACCATGTTGATGTCAAATGTGTTTGCATTGCCCTCTCATTTGTGACATATTAATTTGGGCTCAATGCTAGCCATCACAGTTCAATAAAACAAGCTGCCCCTTTCCCACGAATGCAATTCTGAAAGAACCAGAGTAACACGAATTGAATCTCTGACAACAATTCTTGTGTGCGCACAGACTCATGGTGTGATTCTAGGCAGAAAACGAAATTTTATTTGCAATTTGAAAGCACACTTACGACTGTGGTAGAGCAAGTGATAATTACTGTAACAGTCTGACACATTTTCATTATATTTTTCAGAAACAGAAAACAGCACATGCCCAAACTGCTTTTTGAGACCATGAACATGTGCAACCTGAATGACATACTACACTCTAGCAAAGGAAATGAGCCTTGGTGAGGTTTAATGTATTAGCGTTACTCACTGCTATCTGAAACACCACACAGCACTGAATAGTAAGCTTCACTGTACCAGAGAAACAGCTTGCTCTCCTCTAAGAGTGTGCTTCTGGAGACTGTCTACTGTAAAGTGCAAAAGAGATCTGCATTAATCCTTGCGCAACTGCATAAACATTGGAGACATGTATGTAACACTACTTGTGTGGTAAGGGTTAATTAGACTTCTGAACATGTACAAACTACATGACCCATTGCAGGAGTGTAAGGAAAATCTACCATGTTGATGTCAAATGTGTTTGCATTGCCCTCTCATTTGTGACATATTAATTTGGGCTCAATGCTAGCCATCACAGTTTAATAAAACAAGCTGCCCCTTTCCCACGAATGCAATTCTGAAAGAACCAGAGTAACACGAATTGAATCTCTGACAACAATTCCTGTGTGCGCACAGAGTCATGGTGTGATTCTAGGTAGAAAACAAAATTTGATTTGCAATTTGAAAGCACACTTACTACTGTGGTAGAGCAAGTGATAATTACTCTAACAGTCTGAAACATTTTCATAATTTTTTTTCAGAAACAGGAAAGAGCACATGCCCAAACTGCTTTTTGAGACCATGAACATGTGCAACCTGAATGACGTACTACACTCTAGCAAAGGAAATGAGCCTTGGTGAGGTTCAATGTATTAGCGTTACTCACTGCTATCTGAAACACCACACAGCGCTGAATAGTAAGGTTGACTGTACATGAGAAACAGCTTGCTCGCTGCTAAGAGTGTGCTTCTGGAGACTGTCTACTGTCAAGTGCAAAAGAGATCTGCATTGATCCTTGCGCAACTGCATAAACATTGGAGACATGTATGTAACACTACATGTGTGGTAAGGGTTAATTTGACTTCTGAACATGTACAAACTACATGACCCATTGCAGGAGTGTAAGGAAAATCTACCCATGTTGATGTCAAATGTGTTTGCATTGCCCTCTCATTTGTGACATATTAATTTGGGCTCAATGCTAGCCATCACAGTTCAATAAAACAAGCTGCCCCTTTCCCACGAATGCAATTCTGAAAGAACCAGTGTAACACAAATTGAATCTCTGACAACAATTCCTGTGTGCGCACAGACTCATGGTGTGATTCTAGGCAGAAAACGAAATTTGATTTGCAATTTGAAAGCACTCTTACGACTGTGGTAGAGCAAGTGATAATTACTGTAACAGTCTGACACATTTTCATTATATTTTTCAGAAACAGAAAACAGCACATGCCCAAACTGCTTTTTGAGACCATGAACATGTGCAACCTGGATGACATACTACACTCTAGCAAAGGAAATGAGCCTTGGTGAGGTTCAATGTATTAGCGTTACTCACTGCTATCTGAAACACCACACAGCACTGAATAGTAAGCTTCACTGTACATGAGAAACAGCTTGCGTTCTGCTAAGAGTGTGCTTCTGGAGACTGTCTACTGTTAAGTGCAAAAGAGATCTGCATTGATCCTTGCGCAACTGCATAAACATTGGAGACATGTATGTAGCACTACTTGTGTGGTAAGGGTTAATTAGACTTCTGAACATGTACAAACTACATGACCCATTGCAGGAGTGTAAGGAAAATCTACCATGTTGATGTCAAATGTGTTTGCATTGCCCTCTCATTTGTGACATATTAATTTGGGCTCAATGCTAGCCATCACAGTTCAATAAAACAAGCTGCCCCTTTCCCACGAATGCAATTCTGAAAGAACCAGAGTAACACGAATTGAATCTCTGACAACAATTCTTGTGTGCGCACAGACTCATGGTGTGATTCTAGGCAGAAAACGAAATTTTATTTGCAATTTGAAAGCACACTTACGACTGTGGTAGAGCAAGTGATAATTACTCTAACAGTCTGAAACATTTTCATTATTTTTTTTCAGAAACAGGAAAGAGCACATGCCCAAACTGCTTTTTGAGACCATGAACATGTGCAACCTGAATGACGTACTACACTCTAGCAAAGGAAATGAGCCTTGGTGAGGTTCAATGTATTAGCGTTACTCACTGCTATCTGAAACACCACACAGCGCTGAATAGTAAGGTTGACTGTACATGAGAAACAGCTTGCTCGCTGCTAAGAGTGTGCTTCTGGAGACTGTCTACTGTCAAGTGCAAAAGAGATCTGCATTGATCCTTGCGCAACTGCATAAACATTGGAGACATGTATGTAACACTACATGTGTGGTAAGGGTTAATTTGACTTCTGAACATGTACAAACTACATGACCCATTGCAGGAGTGTAAGGAAAATCTACCCATGTTGATGTCAAATGTGTTTGCATTGCCCTCTCATTTGTGACATATTAATTTGGGCTCAATGCTAGCCATCACAGTTCAATAAAACAAGCTGCCCCTTTCCCACGAATGCAATTCTGAAAGAACCAGAGTAACACGAATTGAATCTCTGACAACAATTCCTGTGTGCGCACAGACTCATGGTGTGATTCTAGGCAGAAAACGAAATTTGATTTGCAATTTGAAAGCACACTTACGACTGTGGTAGAGCAAGTGATAATTACTGTAACAGTCTGACACATTTTCATTATATTTTTCAGAAACAGAAAACAGCACATGCCCAAACTGCTTTTTGAGACCATGAACATGTGCAACCTGGATGACATACTACACTCTAGCAAAGGAAATGAGCCTTGGTGAGGTTCAATGTATTAGCGTTACTCACTGCTATCTGAAACACCACACAGCACTGAATAGTAAGCTTCACTGTACATGAGAAACAGCTTGCGCTCTGCTAAGAGTGTGCTTCTGGAGACTGTCTACTGTCAAGTGCAAAAGAGATCTGCATTGATCCTTGCGCAACTGCATAAACATTGGAGACATGTATGTAACACTACATGTGTGGTAAGGGTTAATTTGACTTCTGAACATGTACAAACTACATGACCCATTGCAGGAGTGTAAGGAAAATCTACCCATGTTGATGTCAAATGTGTTTGCATTGCCCTCTCATTTGTGACATATTAATTTGGGCTCAATGCTAGCCATCACAGTTCAATAAAACAAGCTGCCCCTTTCCCACGAATGCAATTCTGAAAGAACCAGTGTAACACAAATTGAATCTCTGACAACAATTCCTGTGTGCGCACAGACTCATGGTGTGATTCTAGGCAGAAAACGAAATTTGATTTGCAATTTGAAAGCACTCTTACGACTGTGGTAGAGCAAGTGATAATTACTGTAACAGTCTGACACATTTTCATTATATTTTTCAGAAACAGAAAACAGCACATGCCCAAACTGCTTTTTGAGACCATGAACATGTGCAACCTGGATGACATACTACACTCTAGCAAAGGAAATGAGCCTTGGTGAGGTTCAATGTATTAGCGTTACTCACTGCTATCTGAAACACCACACAGCACTGAATAGTAAGCTTCACTGTACATGAGAAACAGCTTGCGTTCTGCTAAGAGTGTGCTTCTGGAGACTGTCTACTGTTAAGTGCAAAAGAGATCTGCATTGATCCTTGCGCAACTGCATAAACATTGGAGACATGTATGTAGCACTACTTGTGTGGTAAGGGTTAATTAGACTTCTGAACATGTACAAACTACATGACCCATTGCAGGAGTGTAAGGAAAATCTACCATGTTGATGTCAAATGTGTTTGCATTGCCCTCTCATTTGTGACATATTAATTTGGGCTCAATGCTAGCCATCACAGTTCAATAAAACAAGCTGCCCCTTTCCCACGAATGCAATTCTGAAAGAACCAGAGTAACACGAATTGAATCTCTGACAACAATTCTTGTGTGCGCACAGACTCATGGTGTGATTCTAGGCAGAAAACGAAATTTTATTTGCAATTTGAAAGCACACTTACGACTGTGGTAGAGCAAGTGATAATTACTCTAACAGTCTGAAACATTTTCATTATTTTTTTTCAGAAACAGGAAAGAGCACATGCCCAAACTGCTTTTTGAGACCATGAACATGTGCAACCTGAATGACGTACTACACTCTAGCAAAGGAAATGAGCCTTGGTGAGGTTCAATGTATTAGCGTTACTCACTGCTATCTGAAACACCACACAGCGCTGAATAGTAAGGTTGATTGTACATGAGAAACAGCTTGCTCGCTGCTAAGAGTGTGCTTCTGGAGACTGTCTACTGTCAAGTGCAAAAGAGATCTGCATTGATCCTTGCGCAACTGCATAAACATTGGAGACATGTATGTAACACTACATGTGTGGTAAGGGTTAATTTGACTTCTGAACATGTACAAACTACATGACCCATTGCAGGAGTGTAAGGAAAATCTACCCATGTTGATGTCAAATGTGTTTGCATTGCCCTCTCATTTGTGACATATTAATTTGGGCTCAATGCTAGCCATCACAGTTCAATAAAACAAGCTGCCCCTTTCCCACGAATGCAATTCTGAAAGAACCAGAGTAACACGAATTGAATCTCTGACAACAATTCCTGTGTGCGCACAGACTCATGGTGTGATTCTAGGCAGAAAACGAAATTTGATTTGCAATTTGAAAGCACACTTACGACTGTGGTAGAGCAAGTGATAATTACTGTAACAGTCTGACACATTTTCATTATATTTTTCAGAAACAGAAAACAGCACATGCCCAAACTGCTTTTTGAGACCATGAACATGTGCAACCTGGATGACATACTACACTCTAGCAAAGGAAATGAGCCTTGGTGAGGTTCAATGTATTAGCGTTACTCACTGCTATCTGAAACACCACACAGCACTGAATAGTAAGCTTCACTGTACATGAGAAACAGCTTGCGCTCTGCTAAGAGTGTGCTTCTGGAGACTGTCTACTGTCAAGTGCAAAAGAGATCTGCATTGATCCTTGCGCAACTGCATAAACATTGGAGACATGTATGTAACACTACATGTGTGGTAAGGGTTAATTTGACTTCTGAACATGTACAAACTACATGACCCATTGCAGGAGTGTAAGGAAAATCTACCCATGTTGATGTCAAATGTGTTTGCATTGCCCTCTCATTTGTGACATATTAATTTGGGCTCAATGCTAGCCATCACAGTTCAATAAAACAAGCTGCCCCTTTCCCACGAATGCAATTCTGAAAGAACCAGTGTAACACAAATTGAATCTCTGACAACAATTCCTGTGTGCGCACAGACTCATGGTGTGATTCTAGGCAGAAAACGAAATTTGATTTGCAATTTGAAAGCACTCTTACGACTGTGGTAGAGCAAGTGATAATTACTGTAACAGTCTGACACATTTTCATTATATTTTTCAGAAACAGAAAACAGCACATGCCCAAACTGCTTTTTGAGACCATGAACATGTGCAACCTGGATGACATACTACACTCTAGCAAAGGAAATGAGCCTTGGTGAGGTTCAATGTATTAGCGTTACTCACTGCTATCTGAAACACCACACAGCACTGAATAGTAAGCTTCACTGTACATGAGAAACAGCTTGCGTTCTGCTAAGAGTGTGCTTCTGGAGACTGTCTACTGTTAAGTGCAAAAGAGATCTGCATTGATCCTTGCGCAACTGCATAAACATTGGAGACATGTATGTAGCACTACTTGTGTGGTAAGGGTTAATTAGACTTCTGAACATGTACAAACTACATGACCCATTGCAGGAGTGTAAGGAAAATCTACCATGTTGATGTCAAATGTGTTTGCATTGCCCTCATATTTGTGACATATTAATTTGGGCTCAATGCTAGCCATCACAGTTCAATAAAACAAGCTGCCCCTTTCCCACGAATGCAATTCTGAAAGAACCAGAGTAACACGAATTGAATCTCTGACAACAATTCTTGTGTGCGCACAGACTCATGGTGTGATTCTAGGCAGAAAACGAAATTTTATTTGCAATTTGAAAGCACACTTACGACTGTGGTAGAGCAAGTGATAATTACTCTAACAGTCTGAAACATTTTCATTATTTTTTTTCAGAAACAGGAAAGAGCACATGCCCAAACTGCTTTTTGAGACCATGAACATGTGCAACCTGAATGACGTACTACACTCTAGCAAAGGAAATGAGCCTTGGTGAGGTTCAATGTATTAGCGTTACTCACTGCTATCTGAAACACCACACAGCGCTGAATAGTAAGGTTGACTGTACATGAGAAACAGCTTGCTCGCTGCTAAGAGTGTGCTTCTGGAGACTGTCTACTGTCAAGTGCAAAAGAGATCTGCATTGATCCTTGCGCAACTGCATAAACATTGGAGACATGTATGTAACACTACATGTGTGGTAAGGGTTAATTTGACTTCTGAACATGTACAAACTACATGACCCATTGCAGGAGTGTAAGGAAAATCTACCCATGTTGATGTCAAATGTGTTTGCATTGCCCTCTCATTTGTGACATAATAATTTGGGCTTAATGCTAGCCATCACAGTTCAATAAAACAAGCTGCCCCTTTCCCACGAATGCAATTCTGAAAGAACCAGAGTAACACGAATTGAATCTCTGACAACAATTCCTGTGTGCGCACAGACTCATGGTGTGATTCTAGGCAGAAAACGAAATTTGATTTGCAATTTGAAAGCACACTTACGACTGTGGTAGAGCAAGTGATAATTACTGTAACAGTCTGACACATTTTCATTATATTTTTCAGAAACAGAAAACAGCACATGCCCAAACTGCTTTTTGAGACCATGAACATGTGCAACCTGGATGACATACTACACTCTAGCAAAGGAAATGAGCCTTGGTGAGGTTCAATGTATTAGCGTTACTCACTGCTATCTGAAACACCACACAGCACTGAATAGTAAGCTTCACTGTACATGAGAAACAGCTTGCGCTCTGCTAAGAGTGTGCTTCTGGAGACTGTCTACTGTCAAGTGCAAAAGAGATCTGCATTGATCCTTGCGCAACTGCATAAACATTGGAGACATGTATGTAACACTACATGTGTGGTAAGGGTTAATTTGACTTCTGAACATGTACAAACTACATGACCCATTGCAGGAGTGTAAGGAAAATCTACCCATGTTGATGTCAAATGTGTTTGCATTGCCCTCTCATTTGTGACATATTAATTTGGGCTCAATGCTAGCCATCACAGTTCAATAAAACAAGCTGCCCCTTTCCCACGAATGCAATTCTGAAAGAACCAGTGTAACACAAATTGAATCTCTGACAACAATTCCTGTGTGCGCACAGACTCATGGTGTGATTCTAGGCAGAAAACGAAATTTGATTTGCAATTTGAAAGCACTCTTACGACTGTGGTAGAGCAAGTGATAATTACTGTAACAGTCTGACACATTTTCATTATATTTTTCAGAAACAGAAAACAGCACATGCCCAAACTGCTTTTTGAGACCATGAACATGTGCAACCTGGATGACATACTACACTCTAGCAAAGGAAATGAGCCTTGGTGAGGTTCAATGTATTAGCGTTACTCACTGCTATCTGAAACACCACACAGCACTGAATAGTAAGCTTCACTGTACATGAGAAACAGCTTGCGTTCTGCTAAGAGTGTGCTTCTGGAGACTGTCTACTGTTAAGTGCAAAAGAGATCTGCATTGATCCTTGCGCAACTGCATAAACATTGGAGACATGTATGTAGCACTACTTGTGTGGTAAGGGTTAATTAGACTTCTGAACATGTACAAACTACATGACCCATTGCAGGAGTGTAAGGAAAATCTACCATGTTGATGTCAAATGTGTTTGCATTGCCCTCTCATTTGTGACATATTAATTTGGGCTCAATGCTAGCCATCACAGTTCAATAAAACAAGCTGCCCCTTTCCCACGAATGCAATTCTGAAAGAACCAGAGTAACACGAATTGAATCTCTGACAACAATTCTTGTGTGCGCACAGACTCATGGTGTGATTCTAGGCAGAAAACGAAATTTTATTTGCAATTTGAAAGCACACTTACGACTGTGGTAGAGCAAGTGATAATTACTCTAACAGTCTGAAACATTTTCATTATTTTTTTTCAGAAACAGGAAAGAGCACATGCCCAAACTGCTTTTTGAGACCATGAACATGTGCAACCTGAATGACGTACTACACTCTAGCAAAGGAAATGAGCCTTGGTGAGGTTCAATGTATTAGCGTTACTCACTGCTATCTGAAACACCACACAGCGCTGAATAGTAAGGTTGACTGTACATGAGAAACAGCTTGCTCGCTGCTAAGAGTGTGCTTCTGGAGACTGTCTACTGTCAAGTGCAAAAGAGATCTGCATTGATCCTTGCGCAACTGCATAAACATTGGAGACATGTATGTAACACTACATGTGTGGTAAGGGTTAATTTGACTTCTGAACATGTACAAACTACATGACCCATTGCAGGAGTGTAAGGAAAATCTACCCATGTTGATGTCAAATGTGTTTGCATTGCCCTCTCATTTGTGACATATTAATTTGGGCTCAATGCTAGCCATCACAGTTCAATAAAACAAGCTGCCCCTTTCCCACGAATGCAATTCTGAAAGAACCAGAGTAACACGAATTGAATCTCTGACAACAATTCCTGTGTGCGCACAGACTCATGGTGTGATTCTAGGCAGAAAACGAAATTTGATTTGCAATTTGAAAGCACACTTACGACTGTGGTAGAGCAAGTGATAATTACTGTAACAGTCTGACACATTTTCATTATATTTTTCAGAAACAGAAAACAGCACATGCCCAAACTGCTTTTTGAGACCATGAACATGTGCAACCTGGATGACATACTACACTCTAGCAAAGGAAATGAGCCTTGGTGAGGTTCAATGTATTAGCGTTACTCACTGCTATCTGAAACACCACACAGCACTGAATAGTAAGCTTCACTGTACATGAGAAACAGCTTGCGCTCTGCTAAGAGTGTGCTTCTGGAGACTGTCTACTGTCAAGTGCAAAAGAGATCTGCATTGATCCTTGCGCAACTGCATAAACATTGGAGACATGTATGTAACACTACATGTGTGGTAAGGGTTAATTTGACTTCTGAACATGTACAAACTACATGACCCATTGCAGGAGTGTAAGGAAAATCTACCCATGTTGATGTCAAATGTGTTTGCATTGCCCTCTCATTTGTGACATATTAATTTGGGCTCAATGCTAGCCATCACAGTTCAATAAAACAAGCTGCCCCTTTCCCACGAATGCAATTCTGAAAGAACCAGTGTAACACAAATTGAATCTCTGACAACAATTCCTGTGTGCGCACAGACTCATGGTGTGATTCTAGGCAGAAAACGAAATTTGATTTGCAATTTGAAAGCACTCTTACGACTGTGGTAGAGCAAGTGATAATTACTGTAACAGTCTGACACATTTTCATTATATTTTTCAGAAACAGAAAACAGCACATGCCCAAACTGCTTTTTGAGACCATGAACATGTGCAACCTGGATGACATACTACACTCTAGCAAAGGAAATGAGCCTTGGTGAGGTTCAATGTATTAGCGTTACTCACTGCTATCTGAAACACCACACAGCACTGAATAGTAAGCTTCACTGTACATGAGAAACAGCTTGCGTTCTGCTAAGAGTGTGCTTCTGGAGACTGTCTACTGTTAAGTGCAAAAGAGATCTGCATTGATCCTTGCGAAACTGCATAAACATTGGAGACATGTATGTAGCACTACTTGTGTGGTAAGGGTTAATTAGACTTCTGAACATGTACAAACTACATGACCCATTGCAGGAGTGTAAGGAAAATCTACCATGTTGATGTCAAATGTGTTTGCATTGCCCTCTCATTTGTGACATATTAATTTGGGCTCAATGCTAGCCATCACAGTTCAATAAAACAAGCTGCCCCTTTCCCACGAATGCAATTCTGAAAGAACCAGAGTAACACGAATTGAATCTCTGACAACAATTCTTGTGTGCGCACAGACTCATGGTGTGATTCTAGGCAGAAAACGAAATTTTATTTGCAATTTGAAAGCACACTTACGACTGTGGTAGAGCAAGTGATAATTACTCTAACAGTCTGAAACATTTTCATTATTTTTTTTCAGAAACAGGAAAGAGCACATGCCCAAACTGCTTTTTGAGACCATGAACATGTGCAACCTGAATGACGTACTACACTCTAGCAAAGGAAATGAGCCTTGGTGAGGTTCAATGTATTAGTGTTACTCACTGCTATCTGAAACACCACACAGCGCTGAATAGTAAGGTTGACTGTACATGAGAAACAGCTTGCTCGCTGCTAAGAGTGTGCTTCTGGAGACTGTCTACTGTCAAGTGCAAAAGAGATCTGCATTGATCCTTGCGCAACTGCATAAACATTGGAGACATGAATGTAACACTACATGTGTGGTAAGGGTTAATTTGACTTCTGAACATGTACAAACTACATGACCCATTGCAGGAGTGTAAGGAAAATCTACCCATGTTGATGTCAAATGTGTTTGCATTGCCCTCTCATTTGTGACATATTAATTTGGGCTCAATGCTAGCCATCACAGTTCAATAAAACAAGCTGCCCCTTTCCCACGAATGCAATTCTGAAAGAACCAGAGTAACACGAATTGAATCTCTGACAACAATTCCTGTGTGCGCACAGACTCATGGTGTGATTCTAGGCAGAAAACGAAATTTGATTTGCAATTTGAAAGCACACTTACGACTGTGGTAGAGCAAGTGATAATTACTGTAACAGTCTGACACATTTTCATTATATTTTTCAGAAACAGAAAACAGCACATGCCCAAACTGCTTTTTGAGACCATGAACATGTGCAACCTGGATGACATACTACACTCTAGCAAAGGAAATGAGCCTTGGTGAGGTTCAATGTATTAGCGTTACTCACTGCTATCTGAAACACCACACAGCACTGAATAGTAAGCTTCACTGTACATGAGAAACAGCTTGCGCTCTGCTAAGAGTGTGCTTCTGGAGACTGTCTACTGTCAAGTGCAAAAGAGATCTGCATTGATCCTTGCGCAACTGCATAAACATTGGAGACATGTATGTAACACTACATGTGTGGTAAGGGTTAATTTGACTTCTGAACATGTACAAACTACATGACCCATTGCAGGAGTGTAAGGAAAATCTACCCATGTTGATGTCAAATGTGTTTGCATTGCCCTCTCATTTGTGACATATTAATTTGGGCTCAATGCTAGCCATCACAGTTCAATAAAACAAGCTGCCCCTTTCCCACGAATGCAATTCTGAAAGAACCAGTGTAACACAAATTGAATCTCTGACAACAATTCCTGTGTGCGCACAGACTCATGGTGTGATTCTAGGCAGAAAACGAAATTTGATTTGCAATTTGAAAGCACTCTTACGACTGTGGTAGAGCAAGTGATAATTACTGTAACAGTCTGACACATTTTCATTATATTTTTCAGAAACAGAAAACAGCACATGCCCAAACTGCTTTTTGAGACCATGAACATGTGCAACCTGGATGACATACTACACTCTAGCAAAGGAAATGAGCCTTGGTGAGGTTCAATGTATTAGCGTTACTCACTGCTATCTGAAACACCACACAGCACTGAATAGTAAGCTTCACTGTACATGAGAAACAGCTTGCGTTCTGCTAAGAGTGTGCTTCTGGAGACTGTCTACTGTTAAGTGCAAAAGAGATCTGCATTGATCCTTGCGCAACTGCATAAACATTGGAGACATGTATGTAGCACTACTTGTGTGGTAAGGGTTAATTAGACTTCTGAACATGTACAAACTACATGACCCATTGCAGGAGTGTAAGGAAAATCTACCATGTTGATGTCAAATGTGTTTGCATTGCCCTCTCATTTGTGACATATTAATTTGGGCTCAATGCTAGCCATCACAGTTCAATAAAACAAGCTGCCCCTTTCCCACGAATGCAATTCTGAAAGAACCAGAGTAACACGAATTGAATCTCTGACAACAATTCTTGTGTGCGCACAGACTCATGGTGTGATTCTAGGCAGAAAACGAAATTTTATTTGCAATTTGAAAGCACACTTACGACTGTGGTAGAGCAAGTGATAATTACTCTAACAGTCTGAAACATTTTCATTATTTTTTTTCAGAAACAGGAAAGAGCACATGCCCAAACTGCTTTTTGAGACCATGAACATGTGCAACCTGAATGACGTACTACACTCTAGCAAAGGAAATGAGCCTTGGTGAGGTTCAATGTATTAGCGTTACTCACTGCTATCTGAAACACCACACAGCGCTGAATAGTAAGGTTGACTGTACATGAGAAACAGCTTGCTCGCTGCTAAGAGTGTGCTTCTGGAGACTGTCTACTGTCAAGTGCAAAAGAGATCTGCATTGATCCTTGCGCAACTGCATAAACATTGGAGACATGTATGTAACACTACATGTGTGGTAAGGGTTAATTTGACTTCTGAACATGTACAAACTACATGACCCATTGCAGGAGTGTAAGGAAAATCTACCCATGTTGATGTCAAATGTGTTTGCATTGCCCTCTCATTTGTGACATATTAATTTGGGCTCAATGCTAGCCATCACAGTTCAATAAAACAAGCTGCCCCTTTCCCACGAATGCAATTCTGAAAGAACCAGAGTAACACGAATTGAATCTCTGACAACAATTCCTGTGTGCGCACAGACTCATGGTGTGATTCTAGGCAGAAAACGAAATTTGATTTGCAATTTGAAAGCACACTTACGACTGTGGTAGAGCAAGTGATAATTACTGTAACAGTCTGACACATTTTCATTATATTTTTCAGAAACAGAAAACAGCACATGCCCAAACTGCTTTTTGAGACCATGAACATGTGCAACCTGGATGACATACTACACTCTAGCAAAGGAAATGAGCCTTGGTGAGGTTCAATGTATTAGCGTTACTCACTGCTATCTGAAACACCACACAGCACTGAATAGTAAGCTTCACTGTACATGAGAAACAGCTTGCGCTCTGCTAAGAGTGTGCTTCTGGAGACTGTCTACTGTCAAGTGCAAAAGAGATCTGCATTGATCCTTGCGCAACTGCATAAACATTGGAGACATGTATGTAACACTACATGTGTGATAAGGGTTAATTTGACTTCTGAACATGTACAAACTACATGACCCATTGCAGGAGTGTAAGGAAAATCTACCCATGTTGATGTCAAATGTGTTTGCATTGCCCTCTCATTTGTGACATATTAATTTGGGCTCAATGCTAGCCATCACAGTTCAATAAAACAAGCTGCCCCTTTCCCACGAATGCAATTCTGAAAGAACCAGTGTAACACAAATTGAATCTCTGACAACAATTCCTGTGTGCGCACAGACTCATGGTGTGATTCTAGGCAGAAAACGAAATTTGATTTGCAATTTGAAAGCACTCTTACGACTGTGGTAGAGCAAGTGATAATTACTGTAACAGTCTGACACATTTTCATTATATTTTTCAGAAACAGAAAACAGCACATGCCCAAACTGCTTTTTGAGACCATGAACATGTGCAACCTGGATGACATACTACACTCTAGCAAAGGAAATGAGCCTTGGTGAGGTTCAATGTATTAGCGTTACTCACTGCTATCTGAAACACCACACAGCACTGAATAGTAAGCTTCACTGTACATGAGAAACAGCTTGCGTTCTGCTAAGAGTGTGCTTCTGGAGACTGTCTACTGTTAAGTGCAAAAGAGATCTGCATTGATCCTTGCGCAACTGCATAAACATTGGAGACATGTATGTAGCACTACTTGTGTGGTAAGGGTTAATTAGACTTCTGAACATGTACAAACTACATGACCCATTGCAGGAGTGTAAGGAAAATCTACCATGTTGATGTCAAATGTGTTTGCATTGCCCTCTCATTTGTGACATATTAATTTGGGCTCAATGCTAGCCATCACAGTTCAATAAAACAAGCTGCCCCTTTCCCACGAATGCAATTCTGAAAGAACCAGAGTAACACGAATTGAATCTCTGACAACAATTCTTGTGTGCGCACAGACTCATGGTGTGATTCTAGGCAGAAAACGAAATTTTATTTGCAATTTGAAAGCACACTTACGACTGTGGTAGAGCAAGTGATAATTACTGTAACAGTCTGACACATTTTCATTATATTTTTCAGAAACAGAAAACAGCACATGCCCAAACTGCTTTTTGAGACCATGAACATGTGCAACCTGAATGACATACTACACTCTAGCAAAGGAAATGAGCCTTGGTGAGGTTTAATGTATTAGTGTTACTCACTGCTATCTGAAACACCACACAGCACTGAATAGTAAGCTTCACTGTACCAGAGAAACAGCTTGCTCTCTTCTAAGAGTGTGCTTCTGGAGACTGTCTACTGTAAAGTGCAAAAGAGATCTGCATTAATCCTTGCGCAACTGCATAAACATTGGAGACATGTATGTAACACTACTTGTGTGGTAAGGGTTAATTAGACTTCTGAACATGTACAAACTACATGACCCATTGCAGGAGTGTAAGGAAAATCTACCATGTTGATGTCAAATGTGTTTGCATTGCCCTCTCATTTGTGACATATTAATTTGGGCTCAATGCTAGCCATCACAGTTCAATAAAACAAGCTGCCCCTTTCCCACGAATGCAATTCTGAAAGAACCAGAGTAACACGAATTGAATCTCTGACAACAATTCCTGTGTGCGCACAGACTCATGGTGTGATTCTAGGCAGAAAACGAAATTTGATTTGCAATTTGAAAGCACACTTACGACTGTGGTAGAGCAAGTGATAATTACTGTAACAGTCTGACACATTTTCATTATATTTTTCAGAAACAGAAAACAGCACATGCCCAAACTGCTTTTTGAGACCATGAACATGTGCAACCTGGATGACATACTACACTCTAGCAAAGGAAATGAGCCTTGGTGAGGTTCAATGTATTAGCGTTACTCACTGCTATCTGAAACACCACACAGCACTGAATAGTAAGCTTCACTGTACATGAGAAACAGCTTGCGCTCTGCTAAGAGTGTGCTTCTGGAGACTGTCTACTGTCAAGTGCAAAAGAGATCTGCATTGATCCTTGCGCAACTGCATAAACATTGGAGACATGTATGTAACACTACTTGTGTGGTAAGGGTTAATTAGACTTCTGAACATGTACAAACTACATGACCCATTGCAGGAGTGTAAGGAAAATCTACCATGTTGATGTCAAATGTGTTTGCATTGCCCTCTCATTTGTGACATATTAATTTGGGCTCAATGCTAGCCATCACAGTTTAATAAAACAAGCTGCCCCTTTCCCATGAATGCAATTCTGAAAGAACCAGAGTAACACGAATTGAATCTCTGACAACAATTCCTGTGTGCGCACAGAGTCATGGTGTGATTCTAGGTAGAAAACAAAATTTGATTTGCAATTTGAAAGCACACTTACTACTGTGGTAGAGCAAGTGATAATTACTCTAACAGTCTGAAACATTTTCATTATTTTTTTTCAGAAACAGGAAAGAGCACATGCCCAAACTGCTTTTTGAGACCATGAACATGTGCAACCTGAATGACGTACTACACTCTAGCAAAGGAAATGAGCCTTGGTGAGGTTCAATGTATTAGCGTTACTCACTGCTATCTGAAACACCACACAGCGCTGAATAGTAAGGTTGACTGTACATGAGAAACAGCTTGCTCGCTGCTAAGAGTGTGCTTCTGGAGACTGTCTACTGTCAAGTGCAAAAGAGATCTGCATTGATCCTTGCGCAACTGCATAAACATTGGAGACATGTATGTAACACTACATGTGTGGTAAGTAGGCCTGGGCGGTAAATTCCGTTCCGTTCGCGGAATTTGCGGAATTTGGGTAATTTCGCGTTCCGCGGAGAACGCGAAATTGCCCAAAAATCTGCGTTCCGCGACTTCGCGAAATTTTTTGCTTGTTCGCGTTCTCAATATGCGTGTTCGCGAGATATTTCTCCCCGAGCACGCAAACAGCGATCGCGAACAGGAAAAAAGTATCGCGAACAAGCAATTCCGCGTGTTCGCGGAATTTCGGCGTGTTCGCGGAGATTTTTTACCGTTTCGCGGAGATTTGCGGAACGCGATTACGCAAATTCCGCCCACCCCTAGTGGTAAGGGTTAATTTGACTTCTGAACATGTACAAACTACATGACCCATTGCAGGAGTGTAAGGAAAATCTACCCATGTTGATGTCAAATGTGTTTGCATTGCCCTCTCATTTGTGACATATTAATTTGGGCTCAATGCTAGCCATCACAGTTCAATAAAACAAGCTGCCCCTTTCCCACGAATGCAATTCTGAAAGAACCAGAGTAACACGAATTGAATCTCTGACAACAATTCCTGTGTGCGCACAGACTCATGGTGTGATTCTAGGCAGAAAACGAAATTTGATTTGCAATTTGAAAGCACACTTACGACTGTGGTAGAGCAAGTGATAATTACTGTAACAGTCTGACACATTTTCATTATATTTTTCAGAAACAGAAAACAGCACATGCCCAAACTGCTTTTTGAGACCATGAACATGTGCAACCTGAATGACATACTACACTCTAGCAAAGGAAATGAGCCTTGGTGAGGTTTAATGTATTAGCGTTACTCACTGCTATCTGAAACACCACACAGCACTGAATAGTAAGCTTCACTGTACCAGAGAAACAGCTTGCTCTCTTCTAAGAGTGTGCTTCTGGAGACTGTCTACTGTAAAGTGCAAAAGAGATCTGCATTAATCCTTGCGCAACTGCATAAACATTGGAGACATGTATGTAACACTACTTGTGTGGTAAGGGTTAATTAGACTTCTGAACATGTACAAACTACATGACCCATTGCAGGAGTGTAAGGAAAATCTACCATGTTGATGTCAAATGTGTTTGCATTGCCCTCTCATTTGTGACATATTAATTTGGGTTCAATGCTAGCCATCACAGTTTAATAAAACAAGCTGCCCCTTTCCCACGAATGCAATTCTGAAAGAACCAGAGTAACACGAATTGAATCTCTGACAACAATTCCTGTGTGCGCACAGACTCATGGTGTGATTCTAGGCAGAAAACGAAATTTGATTTGCAATTTGAAAGCACACTTACGACTGTGGTAGAGCAAGTGATAATTACCGTAACAGTCTGACACATTTTCATTATATATTTCAGAAAACAGCACATGCCCAAACAGCTTTTTTATGCTGAATACAAACCATCACAGTTACAAAAAACAAGCTGCCCATTTCCTGCGAGTGCAAGGCTAACAGAGCAAGAGCAACACAAATTAAATCTCTGATAACAATTCCTGTGTGCACACTGTCTCATGGTGTGATTCTAGGCAGAAAACAGTATTCCTGGGTGATACCAGTACACCTTAACTTATGGTGAAGACATACTCCATAATATCTAACATGTTCAAGGCACTTAAATATCTTCCTTAACATAAAATGTAAAACACAACTTTTAAAGTGGTAGGGAAATGTACCATGCTATTTTCAAATGTGTTTTGCATTTGCCTCTCATTTGTGAGAAAGTGATTTCTGCTGAATGCTAACCATCACACTTTAAGAAAACAAACTGCCCCTTTCCTGCGAGTGCAAGGCTAACAGAGCAAGAGCAACACAAATTAAATCTCTGATAACAATTCCTGTGTGCACACAGACTCATGGTGTAATTCTAGGCAGAAAACATTATTCCTGGGTGATACCAGTACACCTTAACTTATGGTGAAGACATACTCAATAATATCTCACAACTTCAAGACAGTTAAATATCTCCCAAAACACAAAATGTGAAATACAACTTTAAAAGAAGAATCACATTTCTATTATGTATATCAAAAGGCTCCACATACATTCCCTCTCAAATTCATAACTCACCTTTAAAAGTAGTTAGTTCAGAAATAAATGTGGCACTCAAACAGCAGATTATCAGAGCCAGAATCTCTGAGCTGTACACCTCTGTCCTCTCACCAGAACCAGTTAATGGCAATGTTTCCCTCTCTTTTTCCACACATATACATGTTAACTCCAAATCACAGTCCTTCCAACAATTTTTTCAAATGGAAACACACATTTCTATTGGTTGCAAATTTCATCCCTTTCCAAATGATCCCTTCCCCCAACATGACTTCTGACTGCTACCATAGCAACAGATCATGGAACACTGGTGTGAGCAGAGAGGTCAGAAGTTCAGCACACAATGTTTCTAATCCAAAGAGCAAGAGTGCTTGACTTTTCAAACCTAACAGCAAATCCAAAGTAATGTTCTGTGTGAACACATTTTTCTGAACCAATACAAAACATGCTTTTAAAAATCTAAACATACAGCCTAGTTTTAACTGTAAAATGGTTTGGATGAGCCAATCAGTTCTTTTTTTTTTTTAAAGTATGTTAGCCTCCATTTTACATCTATCTTTCTTTTCATATTGCCATTCTACTGAAAGACACCTTCTGAGTGCATCCAGATCTCCTTAAAAGATGTTCACAGTGTGGATTGAAGGTCACAGCTATGTCTTCTGGAGTGAAACGTTTGCAGAAAAAAGAGGTATTGTGAAAGACCTTGCTTTGCCAAATGTAGACATTAAATGGATTGGTCAGAGAGGGTTAAAGTGGCACCAATTAATGCCTTTGGTGAAAACCTTTCTACATCTCCCACAGCCTAACCTTATTATTGTGCACTGTGGTGGAAATGACCTAGGCACTTTAACTGGGGTAGGTCTGGAAATGCTTATTAAGGACACCTTTGTGCAATTGATGTCACTCTTTCCACAAACTGCCTTTGTATATTCTAATATATGCCAAAGGCAAAAGTGGAACTGGTCAAACCAATTTTGTCCGCAGATTGACAAAGCAAGAAAGCACGTCAATAAGTCTGTTTCTGCTTTCCTCAGAGACTATGGTATGGGTTCTATATACCACAACAACTTGCGTTACAACATGCAAGACATTTATAGAGGAGACGGTGTACATTTCAATGATGAAGGGAACAGAGTCTTCCTCTTGAACTTTAGACTCTGCATCGGTACTTACTTATAGGTACAAAAAACACTCCATGAAGACAACGGCTCTTTTTAGAGCCAACCAACATCCAAACATTTCATTTTGATTTTTAATTCTATTTTTTTTAAAAAAATTTCCCGCCATACGCTTACCATACGCGCACGGTATGCGTACCCCGCGATTTAAAAAAAAATATATATATATATATTTTTCACACTTCTGAGTCCTTTTTGGACCCCCTGACAAAGGCTAGGGGGTCTGCAACTCTCTACCATGCCCCCTTTTCACGTTCTCCACCTTTGTTTTTTAGTGTGAGACACACAAAATGGCGGCCGGCACTTCCTGATTTTGACCGACTGGAATGTTTACTGTCATGTAACCACCAATCAGAATTACGCTCGCGCACGGCAGCGTGCGCGTACGGTATGCTTACCGTACGCGCACGGTGCGCGCTTATAGATATATATGTACTTTTAACTGAAATATTCTCAGGATCTACATAACAGATTGACTCCAGATATTCAAAAGGCACATCCCTGACCTGAGGACTACCTCTCTGCCAAATTTCAAGTAATTCTGTTCAGCCGTTCGGGCTGTACCTTGGACTAAAGGTCCCTATGGAAAAATGCATGGGGAAAACGCGTTTTGCGACCCCCTTTTTTCTCGGCCCCCGCTTGACTAATCACCCGAGACTTTCAGGGTAGGAGCAGAGCGCCCCACCTATTTTGAAAAATTAGCGAGGATTCGTCAACCGGCGCCAAAGTTATTCAAAATAGAATTTTCAGATTTCCTATGGAAACACGGTCCTAACTATAACTATCTACTGGCGACCGCCCAGCCACGGATGACCAGTGCTAAAGTCATTGTGCTCTCTCTCCTATAAAAGAATCCAGCAGTGCGTATGCGGCGTGCGGCCAAAGCACCGCAGGTGCATGTAAATCGACCGCGCCCATACGATTATTATTTCAAACATTCTGTATTCCTCCCAACAGAGATGGCAGTCCACGTAGTGCAATTTTCAAGTATTTTGTTTTTCACTTACTCCATTTCGCAGACACAAGAGTCTATGCATTTCGGCTCCAAGTGAGCCTTATTCACAACGCCAGCTAGTGCCCCTTCCTGCACAAAAACAATCCTGTCAACAACTCAGTCACCCTTGCACCTTGGTGCAAGGAACCCTGAGCTGAAACTGTACCAGCCCAGGGGGAAAGGACAATAAATAAATAAAGTGCATTCCAGCCCTTTCGCTTTGAGGTGGGGCAGCACAGCAAATTACTTGCAGCGCTGCCCTATGCAAAACCCCAGGAAATCCGCTCCCAAGTATGTAGATTTACCTTTGCAAATGAGGCACTTAATGTTTCCTCTAGAAATTATGGGATTTTCTTTTCCCCCCCAAACAAGGCCTAGGTAAAATACATTTATGTTAATAGCACGAGTATGGTTCTTTTCTCTCCGCAAACCTTTTTCATGAAGTGCATCTGATCACAGCAGAAGTAAAATCCACCACTGCAGAAGACAGGCAAGTCTGAAACTGAAAGTGTGACCCTCATTTGTTCATATAGAAAATAGCAGTGAGTATTGTGACTGCTCTCCATTTCTGCTTTGTCCTCAAGGCCAGCTGACTGGAACTAGTCCATGTCCTTAATGGGCAGTAAAGCAGTTTCTCTTTCAGTCAGTAACAATCAGAGGAGAATTGAGAGTGAGGTCATTGTGGACAATGAGTCCAAGTACGCCTTACTCTATTATGACCTAGTCCCTATCCTGTCTTACATGGCTAATTCAGAGGAAGACCCTGACATGACCACGGATGTTCATTCCAAATGGTTTGAGAAATTGAAAATTAGCTTCTTTGCTTAACCTCCCCCATACAAGAATCTCCCTCAGAAGGCAGATCCCACATGGTATGACAGGACTTGCAGATCAGCTAGGTCCAATCTCCTAAGAGCCCTTAAAAGAGGGTTCGCGCAGCATATAAAGTTAGCTGAACAAATTGCAAACTGGTCCTGAAACATGCAAAATCAACATGAGATACAGCAATTTGGATTTACATCTTGTCTGCAAAACGGTCAGGGAACCAGGTAGCTTTTTGGCACAAAATAGCACATGGTGCCAAGACCAATTGGATGAAGCCAGAATTACACATTCTCCCAGAAGATTGGGTGAATCATTTTAAATATTTATATAGTAGCTCCACTCTAACCTTTGCAAATCTTGATTCCCCTGATCCTATGGTACACCATACATTGTACAAGATTCCATTTGACTTACATAGTATTAAAGATGGATTGGTATTTTCTGTGACTGAAGTGACTGCAGCCATTAGATCTCAAAAGGTAGGAAAGGCACCTGGGCAAAATCGAATCCCGGTGTACCTTTTTATGTCTGAACTGGTAATTTGGGCACCCTACCTTACAAGCGTTTAAAAAAATTTTTTTATTGTATTTATCCAATCAACAAATAAATAGACAATACATCATACACCAACTCGCCTGCTATGGTGATGGTTCATGAAGCAGAATATATAGCTTTCGTTAATCAGTAGCTAAACAAAAACAACATGGAAGCATTGGATTCAAATAGTACAATATAAATCGCAGTGAGCATGACATTGCACAACAGAAGAAATAACATCACTAGCATGTTATGGTTAATTGCATTGTGTGCACCACCCGGACTACCACTAACCCAGCCGAGTATAGTGTCCAGCTGCGGTCGGTAGTGGGAGTAGCTGCCGGGCGGTGACGTGGGGAGAGGGCAGGGTGGGTGGTAGTAAACTATGGATTATGGAGGTTTACAGGTAAGTAAACATATAAATTAATAAAACAAATTTTGTTGCTTGTACTGCATCGCATTTGGGGATGCAGTGCGCGAAACAAAATTTGTTTTATTAATTTATATATTTACTTACCTGTAAACCTCCGTAATCCATATTTTACTACCCCCCACCCTGCCCCTCCCCCTCCCCACATCACCGCCTGGCAGCTACTCCCACTACCGACCGCGGCTGATAGTGTCCCCAATTAACTTCTAAAATCAATGAAGCTGTATCTGCACAGATGTGGGGTATGTCCCCAGGGCACTGGGTTAATGTCCTCACAATGAGGTTACTTCATTTTTGGTCTCCGAACGTGAATCAATAAACTCACACCATGAGTTGTAAATAACGTTGATTTATTCTTTGGCGTCTGTTTTGGGATGAAAAGCGATGATAATTTTATTGCTTTATCGCTGCCGCTTGTTGATATGCCCCCTGGTGACTATGACTCTCGGAGGCTCCCCAGGAACAGTGGGAGGGCCAAGAGTCAGATGGGCTCGTTCCACCGCAAATGATGTGGAGAACGCCTCCCGTCCGAACAGCTCCACCAAAACAGTTTCAACAAACTTAGCCTTGGGGCCAGTATTAGTCTATTCCGCAATTCCAGAGATGCGGATGTTGCTCCTGCAGGAGCGCGCCTCCAAATCCTCCGCTTTGGTAATAAGTTGTTTAAGGAGTGATTTGGTGCACTCCAGGCGTTTCTGGATGGAGGGCTGTGCATCTTCTAGGTCCGAGATATGCTGACCTGTACCTGATATTCTTGTGTCCTGTGCCTTCAAACGGCCTTTAATATTATCCAATTGGCTATTAAGTGTGTCCAGACGGGTATCAATGGATTGAAAGCCAAAACGAAGCTCAGCCATTATGGTGGTGGCCCCCTCAATCTGGCCTTTCTCCTGCCCTGAAGCATTTTCTGCCTCATCCCTTCTAGGGATCTTGCCCGCCTCAAAATTGAGCTGGTGCTGTTTGGGGTCTCTATGGCCCATTGTAGGAGCTCACGCCGGGGAGTGCTCCCACTATGCAGCACCCTGGTATATTTGAGGTTAACCCGAGTCAGGGCCGTGGAGATGTAGGAGGTGCAGGTCCCACAGCCTCAGGGGGGATGGGTGCCTTCCAGGCTAGGGCAGTGGACCAGGCGATTCTGTGTGTTGCTTCACGATGGAGGCAGGCGGCTATGTGGCGCCACAGCGCTACATGTAGAGGATGGTTGGCCCAAAGTTCAGGGTGAGTTGGGGCCCAACCGATGCCAGCATCGGCATGGAAAATATAGGTACTTGCAGCTGCGGTCGGGATCCTCCCACTGCACCACTCTAGGCAGCGTAGGGATGACTGGTTCACGTGTGCAGCACTACGTGGCCCAGCAGGCTAGCATAGGTGATAGCGATGAGAGAGCCCTCTGTTCCTCGCTACAAACCTCAGCTGATCCCATTAGTTACAGCCCAGCGTGACGGTACCTTATGAGGATGAGTCTCCCCGCCATCCGGTGACTGCGGGCCCGGTCCCAACTCGGCCGCAGGGTTGATCTGAGTCGGCCGCTGCGCACACGTGTCGGGGTCCCGCCCTCAGGTTCACCCGAGTCCCCTGTCAACTCGGGGCCTCCGAGAGCCACGTCAGGCACATCGGAGTTCCTCATTCTTAGCAGCTCGGCAGGGTATCAGCGGCTCATCTGGATTACTGGCGTTCCACAAGCTGGTATCACTGCTACAGGGCTGAAATTACTGCAGTGTTGCGCGATGTGGCGGACTGCGTCTACCGAGAGCTCCGGAGCTCCTGATTCAGGTGGCCATGTTGGTTGCCGGCTCGGCCACGCCCCACATAACACGCGTTTTTAATGCCATTTTAGCAGAAGGTGACATTCCATCCTCATGGAAAGGGGAGGAGCTTATTCCCATACTTAAGAAAGGCCCAAAGTCTGACCTAGCCAACTACCAACCAATTAGCCTTATTGGTTATTCTCCAAAAATATTTTGTAATCCTTTATTAGATCAGCTCCTTATTTGAGTCAAAGAAAATGAAATCGTAACCCAGTTCCAGCTGGATATCGCCCGAAAATGAGTGCATTTGACCAGGCTTTAGGTTTCAATTATTAATGTGGAAAGAAGTAGACATAAAAAGGGGTAGTCTTATGTCGCTTTTTGTTGATCTCCAGGCGGCATTTGAAATGGTTCCGAGGGATAAGTTATGGTGCACACTAAGTGACCTTGGGCTTCCCCACCCTCTTCTTGATATATATGCTAGGTTTCACTACAATAATTTTTCTCACGTCAGATGGGGTATAAATAGGGAAAACACTGATCCTTTTAAGGTAACAAAAGGAGCCAGGCAAGAATGCATCTTTGTCCCCACAGTGTTCCTGCTGTTTATAAATGGCTGCATCGACTACCTCTTGGGTTGTGATAACAACTCTCCGGTTCTAGGGGGAAATAAAATGACTGCCCTCTTATTCATGGACGAAATATTATTTGTATCAAAAATCCCCAAGGGTCTAGAGAACCTTTTGAGCAAGTTTAATATATTTTTCCTAGCTCATGGACTAGCAATCAACGTAAGACAACCGTTATGGCCGGCCACCCGCATAGATGCTTTAGAGGATCTATAATGCTGGAAGGGGAGAGCTGGAGACATTTATAGAATTTGATTATCTTGATATTATCCTCTCTAGTGCAAATACTTGGGGTTCCAAGGTTAGCAAAAGTACCCTTCTACTAGAGCACAAGGTAGCATCAATTCTGAAATTTCCAAATAAGTCTTTGTTCCATCTAAGCACACATCTAGCAATGTTTATTGATCGCTGAACCCACTTTTTAAAGTACATTATTTTGATCCAAAGTTTTCCAACACCCTAATTACAGCATGACGTACAAAACTTAATTTTAGGCATGACAGACCATAATATGTTTTTGTCTATGTTGAAGTGTTTGTGCATATGCTTTGTGTTTTTTCGGCCAATAGTAGATATTTTAAAAATATTTTAAGCCGAATATTTGTATATTTCCAGCTGTATTGTATAGTGTTTCCTTTTTTGCAATTATTTTAATTGTATTGCTTTTACGGCCTTTGGCCATAATAAAGTTAATAAAGAAAAAAGAAAGCACTGACTGATATAAACATCTTTTACTACAGTCCTCTGAAGGCAGAGGTAGTAATGTGTGACAATCAAGAATGCTGGTGAATATAAAGTGTGTTGCATTTTGTTGTGGTGAAGTGTTTTCTGTGCTGTTGTGTTTTTTTGTGGTTGCATTGTATTATTTTTTTGTAGGTGTTTTGTGGTTGTTTTGTTGCATTATATTTGCCACTTTCTTACTGTGTGGTGATGCATGCTATGTTTTGCGCTATGACACCTTACAGATATCCTCAAGTCTGCTACATTTACAGCTAAAGACTAGGCACTCCTTTGAATTTCAGTCACAAGCAAACATTTACCAATGTCAAAGGTGGTGAAATACAACTGTTTGAACTCTTCTACTATTCGCGACACCAGGCTGTCCAAAACAGCACCAAGGCGGATCAGCCCCTCCTTCCCTCAGCACCTTGAGAACCTTACGGGTGAGTAGCTGCGCTCTATAAACCCCTGATTGATTGAAACCAATGACAGAGAACTGTATTGAATTAGCATTTCCAGTTTTCACTTTATGTGGTATGGCCCGTAGCCTTTCCCAGCTTCATTGTTCAAGAAAGATAAATGAACGCCACCAGTTGGACATGATAGTCCTTTTATCCCCTTTTCTTTTTTAATTTCAATAATGATTAGTTGAATAAATTAGTCCGTGGCACGAGTATCCGTGAAATGCAGCAATGATTCCAAGGGCCAAATATTTGCCTAGTAATGGTGTGTAGTATTGTGCCTTTGAAATCAAGGTGTTTTGCCATTCAGAATCTTCTTCATAAGGGCCGGCTTTAGGAGCGGTGGCGTCCTGTGTGACAATGTTTGTTGGCGCCCCCAATGACCACTGCTGCCACAGATTCCCTCACTCCCACCAGTTAACAGTTTCCCTCAAATCTCCATAACCAGTCTCTCAGATTCATTTACTTTTATAGTGCCACTCATACCAGTGTGAGGTGTCAGAGCACTTTACATCATACACACATTTAACGGAGACAATCTCACGTTTAAATCAGTATATAGGAAAGGTTATATAGGACAGAGGATTACAAGATGTAGGAGTTACATGTCATCCATACTGCTAGGCAGTAGGGTTTAAGAGTCCTTGGTCTGGAAAAGCACAAATTCAGAATTTAAAACATAACACTAATAGTTAGGGGTATCTTTATTAATAATAATGAACTTCTACCCAAATGAACCCTTTTTGCAAGATTAGGTTAAGGAAAGACTGGGGAAAAAAACGTTTAGGTCTAATATAAACCTTGCAGTTTGCATGCAGACCTTTGATGACAGTTAATAGCTCATTGTTCTATATTAGGGTTTTAATGTATAAACTGCAAGTAACAAAAAGATATCTCTGACAATAGCAATAACCCATTGACCTATTAACATTACATGCACTTTGTGATCTGCATGGCACATGTTTTTAGCAGCAGGCATATTAACCCTCTGAGCTACATTACGAGGAGTCAAACTTCCACTAGACAAAACTCTGTCTCTCTCCAGGGAGAACATTAATCACTGGAGTAATCTTGACATTTTTATTGATGTCTGCAAATTGCTGGAGGCCAGGAACACAGCAGCAGGTGGTTTTTAAGCCATGATATATTTTCAAACAGGGCGCCCCCACCCCAAGTCAACGCTCGGTGCGATGGCACCTATCGCACCGCCCTATAGCCGGCCCTGATAAGGGCATATGTTATGCATATATATAACTCATATATACTTCCTAACACTGGAGTCGTGTGCTCTTGTAATACACCGGTGTAAACCATCAATGGAGGTAGGCCACAAAACTGCTCATCATGCTGTAGCTAATGGAAGTGAAAGATTCTGTCATGGACTTATTGAAGGTGTATAAAAGAGCGGCAAGGGGCAGGAGAGGCTAGAATGGCCGAAGTACTTTTCCCAAGGCATGCCACCGTAATTCTGATAAAAACAAAGCAATTTTTGGAGATTGAGAGAATGTAGGGAAGTGGGGATCTGCAATAGATCAGTGCAGTGGCACAACATTGTTCTGCTTCTTTAGTAAAGTACTGAAAAGAGGCTGAGAAAAACTAAGATTTGAATCTAGTTCACACTCTGTTTCAGTCATGCATCCAGTCACCAATTAATCACCAACGATACAACAAAAAAAGTTAACAGAAAATACTCCAATGGACTGAATTAAAATGTGAATGATACGTTTAGCAAGTAATATCACAACATGGCCGCCACAAAGTAAGTGATAGGGAAACTGGCACTTGCATAAAGACTCTATAATTGTCTTATGAGCTATAGGAGACTGCAAATGCTGTTTATAGCTCATCTAAAAATATGGGGGCCTATTTATGAGCCGGTGTGCATCATGTTTGCACTATGCAGCGTGGCACATGTGTGACTCAAACCTTATGTGGGATTAATGAAGCCACCACAGACCGCATTACTTGGCTCGGAGTGGCTCCATAAATCTGAAGTAAACAACACAGTGCAAATCACTGTGCTGCCTTACTCTGGACAAGGGAGGTGTTCCATGGGCATTGCATGGGTGTTCCCACGTAACTCCTATGGTTTTTGATGAAGTTCCAGATTTATCAGAACTGGTAAACCCAGTTATGCACCAAAAAGATATGCCATCCATGGAGAAGTGTAATGAGGAGATTTATCTTTATTTCTCGTTGTTACTTCCTCTTTCTATGAGAGCTGCAGCACATATAGAAAGAGGAATATGCCTCTCAGGATTGGTTTTGTGCAGGAGGGTGACCTTTCCTGCACAAAACAATCTTGCATGCAACACAGGCACCCTTGCACCATGTTGCAAGAGTGCCTGTGTTGGTGCAAAGCTGCCAAAAGGGTGACAGCGCAGGGTAAAAGGCAGGAATGCGCTGTAATATCTTACATTACTGCATGTTCCCTGTCACGCAATGCAGCGCAGCAAGGTGACTTGCTGCGTTGCACAGCGTGACAAGTTCATAAATCTACCCCTTAATGTCTGTGTGAATTTGAGATTTTATATTGTGGCACATTCAATGCGCCAAAAATGCGCTGGATGGAAATTCCCCTTCAACTCTACAATTTAAATGGTGTGCGATATACCTTTGCAATGCCTGCAATATTATACTTTCCAGCTGTAAAACTCGAACATCATGAAATTTCTTTTCACCTAAAACCTGAAGTAAAATGGCTGAATTATTCAATGTATTTAATTGATGATTTAATAATGAATAAGTTATTTTTGTACACCTACCCCAATAACATGAACTAGAAAGGCCACCTTTTATCGTTCGGGTTCCTGTGTATATTTAAAGAACGTTTTTTATTAAAAACGACAATGAGCAATAAATAATGAAAATGTAACATCCTGCATTTCTAGTTAAAAAACGAAATGCATAAAATCAGCTCACAGGCATTTCTGGCTGGCAGTGGTTTGATAAGTCTTTTGCTTCTTTCAATTATTGCAAACCCAAACAGCAAGAAATGTAAAAGATGCAATTCAAGGCACGAATAATACTGAATGGACGTAATGCCCAGGCTTGATGAGACCACCGATTTATGGCCTTCTGAAAGCAATCAAGAAGCTATCACACGACAAAGTGCATGAGGTAAGTGCTTCTTTTGAGACAACATCGACATTGACAATGATGTACTGATGCATATAGTCAACTGATTTCCAGCACGTTGTCTTTCATGTCTTAAAAGGCTTTTACTGTGCAGTCCTCTCAAATACGTTTCTTGCTTCTAATGAGCAAACTAGTTAGCTCGGTCCATGAAAAAGTGTCTGGTGGATCCACTACTGGAGGTATTCTGGGGGGGCAGATATACAAGAAACTAACACAGCGCTACAAGAACCTAGCGCAGCGCGGTGCCGCAAGTCATTTTGCTGCGCCGCGCTGCGTTAGTTTCGAAACACAGGGATGCGACATATTTACAACAATATGTCGCATCTCTGTGCTTCCCCTTGTGCTGGTGCACTAACAGCTGCCATACGCCGGCGCCGGCACCCTTGCACCATGGTACAAGGATGCCTTTGTGCCGTGGGGAGATTGTTTTTGTTCAGGAAGCGGCACCTTCCTGAACAAAAACAAACAATTGAGGTGATTTCCTCTTCCAATGTGTGCTGTAGAATGCAGCACGTATTGAAAGAGGAAAAAAACGAGGAGAAATGCAAACATTTCTCCTCGTTGCACCTCGCTACGCCACCGGGTGGCATAGCATTCTGACGCAATTCCAGATATACGATTTGTCGTATATCTGGAAATGCATCAGTGGAACACCCAAGCCAACACCCATGTCCTGCCAATAACACGCAAAGTGTTGCGTGAACAGGGGCGATATTTAACAAGCAGAGGTTAAGTCACGCAGGGTGACTTTACCTGTGCTTGTAAATATCACTCAGCAGGCTGCGCCACAGGTGCGTCACGCAAAGTGATGCACCGGCAGCGCTAGGGGCTTGTAAATCTGCCCCTGGATCTCAGCAGCCAGAGCTATCTGAGGAGGTTCAAGGAGACGGTTCATAAAGATGCAGATCCATTGATCCATGTTGATGGACAAGTTCATTGGGCCTTACTGGCACATGCATCAAGCCTAAAACAGCTCGCAAAATTTGCGAGTAGCTAATTGTGAGCGCAAACCACCGATTTCCCATGCATCAAACAAATCCCCGAAATTCGCTAAAATACCGACTCGCAAATACCGGGATCCCCGAGTGATAGCGAATCGGAATCAGCACCAACCAGAATTGCGGGAGCAAATAAGGAATCGCAGAATGAACCCGCAAATGGATGCATCAAAATTCGCTAATAGCGATTTCACCAAAAATCGCTATTTAGCAAGTGCAGAATAAGGAGTATCAGAAGCAGGTGGTAAAAATATTTTTTTCTCATTTCACTGCTAAAACAATGATGGAGCTGGTGAGGGCTATTGCAACTAACCAATGAGTCCATTTAGGAGGCACACAAAGGTGGCACACAACATGTGTGATAGGGGGATGAGGACCCATGCAGCAGGGCAGGGCAGACGGAGATTCCAGGAGAGGGCATACTGCCTGCGCATCACTCAGATGTGACACACCCAAGAGGACTTATATGAGTAGTACATGATCAACGCTGCGATACAACTCACCCACATATCCAAATTGAAAACACCAATGCTGCGGTAAACACAGAGGACCCATGCAAAGGGTCCCCATGTCCAGGTGTAATGTTGCCTGCACCCACTGCATCATGAGGTGTCCAGGGTGTAGTGGCATTAGCGGGAGGGGTATCACTGGGCTCCCACTCACGTGTCCAGAGAGCCTCCCTGCCTGCCATGATGACTCAGACCCATGACCACATCAGCCTCCCCAGAACCCAAAAGGATTTGATTCCACCAAGACTCCATTCAAATAGGACTGCACAGTTCCCTGATGTGAATTGAATGGCTAGATAGCTAGAGCTTCCATGACCGGAATTGTTATCACTCCATCCACGTCCAACCAATGTGCAATGTGGATGACATCATGTCCGACATCGCAGCGCAATCTCCTTGGAGCATCAATGATCCATACATCTTCCGAAACATTGTCATTCACACACGCCTGCTCAGGGGGGGACATGGCGAGGGACACCTGCTAGGTCAGACAATATACTCATGCACACTAAACCATACTGTAATGGCAATGCAAACCTGACACATACACATTCCACGCTACCCTGTAGGTGATAGTGCATGCGCAGTGAGGTACGATATCCTGACTCCACAGTTGAACACAGGCGCACAACTGGAGCTGCGGTACAACGCACCACACACAAGCACAGGTAATGTGATTGAAAGGACATTTGGATAGGTCAAGAGTCGCCTCCACATCCTACACAGACCTAGGGCTGTGATGCAGGACCAGCTGGTTACCTGCTGTCGGATAGTGGCAGCATGTGCAATGTAGCCCATCGTAGCTACCACGATACGCATACCCATAGATGACCACGGCACTGCGGCCAATCAGCCCCCTGTACATCCAGCACACCCGCATCATGGAAGCTATGCGGCGGGGTAGTTGATACGTGCCCACATTACCCAACATCACAACAAAGGTACGTATTAATGAGACAGAAACGATCATCCATCAAATGCAAAGTTTTTATTGTCACTTGCACATGGATTCTTGGGTGTCTGAACAGACATGTAGCCTGAGGATACATTGACGTCATGTACCGAGGCACGATGATGAACAAGGTTTGGGACTCCATTGGCAGTCCCTCTGTACGTCCTGACCATGGTTACGCCACCATGGCCAATTGTCCGGAGGGATGTGACTGCTCAGCACCTCCTCCCACGCACACCGAGGCGCCTATCTCCTGCTGCGCCCTCCTCACCCATTGGTGGAATTGTAGGCGTTGAACGGCGTGCACTACACCTTCTGCCGGTGCTGACTGGCGCAGACATGCTGCTTACGCTGGATGCCCCCTCACTCCCCTCATCGCCAGTGGCATTGCTGAGGCCACCTACACCAGCCTGGATCTGCTCTACAGCTGTTGTAACTTGTCCAAGGGCCCTGGCCACATCCCCACAACAATGCCCCATGTCGATCTGCATTGCCACCGACCGACATGACAGCAGTGCTGTGGCGTTGCTCAACTTGAGGTTGGAGCGTGTCAATCCAGACAGGCGCCCGATGAATTGGGGATGCCTCCTCCGCTCGTTAATCTGTCCCTCCTGCATCACATGCACAAGCTCGTGCAATGTTGCGTTGGTGTCCCTGTTGCCCTCCACAACAGCTTGAGTGAGGTCACTCATGCGCTCTGCCATGGTGGAGAGGTTTTTGTTCAGTTTGGACATTTGAAGGCTGATGGCCCCCATGTGGCGTGCCTGCAGGCGCTGCACCTTTGTCATCTGCAGCTCAACTGGTCCCCAGACATTTGGTGTCGATGGCTCCTGCGCAGTTGTCTGGCCCCTTGCCCTACGTCTTCGCCTCGTCGGGACGGGTGTTTGCGGGGTGGTGGTGGGGGACCTGACCCGAGTCGCCCCTTCTGCAGTTGCCCTTTCAGGTTCAGGAGAGCTCTCCATTGGCTGCATGGGAGGGACTGTAGCCCTGCGTCGTGTGGGTGCCTGGGATGTGCTGGGAGGTGTGACTGGTCTTGCGACGGCAGTCTCTGCGGTGGACTGGACAGTCTCCCCACATTCGCTGTCATCACTGTCTCCTTCCTCAGCACCTGTTGTGTGAAACAGTGCAGGATTAATGTTTCATTGGATAAAGTTTTGCTACATGGTGATTATGTCTGCTATTACGTTCTCACTCTCTGTATTCCCTGTCTGTAATGCATCTTGGCCACAATGGTCACACTATGTGCTATGTGACTCAATGATTGATTCAGGGGAATACAACTCCCATGATGCATTAGTTACTGTATATGGACTGTGGACTGGGGTTGGTTACAGCTGCCTGCCTTCTTATTACTGTATGGGCGCTATTATGATGTACATTGATGGGTATATCATTGTGCCTCTTACCTTCAGTACTGCAGGCTGCACCGGATGTATCCATCTGCGTAACCCCCGCAGCAGCTTCAGGCAGGATTGTGCCCTCGACCAGGTCCTCCAGGGCTGTGTTGTCCGGGACTGTAGATGGTCCTCCTCCGGTGCTCTTAGCCTCCCTCAGCCTCTGGGCAATGCGCTCCTTTGCACGGCTGCGCAAATCGTACCAGCGTTTTTTTAAGTCATCTATGCTGCGGTGTGTCACACCCACAGTATTGACCCTTGACTTTATCTTGTTCCAGAGGCGTCGTTTCTCTGCCTCTGGGACTTTAAGGGAGAGCTTCCCGAAGAGCTTGTCATGGCTCTTCACTACCTCTTCTATGAGGTACTCCAGTTCCCTCTCACTGAACTTCAGTTTTCTTTTCCTGGCACCTGCACCCTCCTCATCTGATCTATTGGCCATTTCCTGGGTTGGCAGTGGTCTGGATACTCAGTGGTCCTCTCCACAGCTCTTTGCAGGCACTCAGCTTCCTGCTCTGGCTTCCTGTGGACACAGAATGCACCATGGGAAGAGTTACTTCCTGGTTCTGATGTCATCAGGCAGTTCCCAATGCGACTTTCGCAATTAGCGATCTCCCAATTAGCGATCTCGCAATTAGCGATCTCGCTATTTGCGAGTTCGCAATATGAGTGTTTTAAAAGAATTGCGATTTTTTGGATTCTTTCGCTAACGCGTTTAGCGATTTTTACCGATTCGGTAATTTTCCGGTGTCTGTGTCATGCATAGGAGATAGCGAGTCCTTATTTGCGATTCCTTAAAATTCACTAATAAGGAATCGCTATTTCTTAGCTTGATGCATGTGCCCCTTAGTTCCTTGGCTTTCCTCGGGAGAGTGCATTTGGTGTATCTGTAGTGTTCATACCTTTGCATTCAGCTCCTTATATTTACTGGGGCAATTCATTGAAAACCATTTTTTAAAACTGCCAGGGGTAGCGAAGGCGGCATCATGCGCCCCTTGACCTTCACTTTCACCTATGCATATGGTTATAAATGCAGACACATTCACAATTACACACATTTTTTTACCTACTTCAGCTTCCAGGGAAGGTTCTATTCCAGCTAACTGTACTCCATTTTTTTATTATACTAATAATGAATATTGTAACATTATTCACTATTAGTGTGATAAAACAAAATGTACCGAAATTAAAGAGATGGAGCCCCAGTCCAAACGTACAAGCTGCCACTTTGCTCCTGGCACTAATTTTGTCACCTCTGAGGCCATTGGTCACAAAGGCAGTGCAAGTGGTTGCAAGGGGCAAGCCTGGGGTAGCAGCTGTGAAAGCGATGACCCCTAAATGACGTCCATTGGGTAGTTTGGCTGTTTATTACCAGAAGGTGTGGAAGTGAAGTGATTTTTTTCTGTTTTCCATAGTATTATCCGAGAAACCTGCAAGTTTTACTCTTAAAACATCAACTTGAAAAGCTAAGAATGGCCCTCACAATGGGCAGAGATCCAAGGGACCACAGCCTGCCCCTAAAAAATTAAACTGAAAAGTTTCATTTTTATTTTTTAAATGCATCCGGTTATCCTTTAAGGAAAATGGACTGCATTAAAAAGAAACTGCTTTATTGGCAAAGCAGTCCCAGACATGGTGGTCTGCTGACCCCAGCAGGCCCCCATCTCTGGGAGTGCTAGCTATTCCCAATGGGGCCGCAAATTGTGACAGCCTCATTAATATTCATGAGGCATGCAATTTGCGATCCGATTAGGAATCGCAAACAGTGTCTCAGACACTGTTGTACATAGCATTTTGCGACTCGAATTTTGACGCAATTTGCGAGTTGCAAAATGCTATGGTCATACATCAGACCCCCAGTTCCTTGCAAGTGGATTGAAATATTCTGTGATATGTGTTGGTCAGTCAGTGTACGAAAGTCTATGAGACACCCACCACTCACACAGGACCCCAGCCTATGGCCAGTTGCAGAGGAGATGTAGCTTTCCTGAATTCTCCACACACCAAGGGGAATATTATCAAGAAATCTTTCGCCACTTTAGCGGCACATATCGCCGAAAAAGCCGCGATTTTTTTATCGCACTATGAACAAGAACACGCTACTATGCTTTAGCGCTTGTTTTCTTGAGATAGCTGCCGTTTTTTTTTTGCTTTGGATGTCACCGATACTTATTGCTAATGACATTCAAAGTAGGCGTTCCTCACCAATACTACATGAAAACAGTCGCAAACACAACTTCGCACTATTAACAATGCAGCACCGGACCCGCGAAGCGATTAAAAGACCAGCGCTAACCGCGGTTATCGCAGGTATTTAACACCTGTTTAAAAGTTGACTTAACCATCTTTTGTATTGGAGGTGGATTGTGTGGTTAAGTTCACACTTGCCTATTAGCAAGCTTTTCATTAGAGCTTACTAATTATCGCTTGGTTTCTCACGCTATTGCTGTTTATCACCGTCTATCGCTGGATTGGACTTTGCCTCTGATCAAAGCCTTGCTAATACGCCGCTAACACGGCGATGTCAACCAGCGATAGACGGCGATAAAAGAAAACGCGCTAAGCTCGATTTGCGATAATTATCGCATTCTGTTGATAATATGCCCCTCAGGCTTTTTATAATTTGGCTCAACATGTAAGGCAACATTTAGTGGTGCACAGGCTGCCAACCACTGCTCCAATGTCCCTTCAGCACCACTCTCTGTTGAGAAACTTTGTGCACTGGCAGTAGGATATCATTCCAAGTTCACATCAGGACTGCGGCTTCTCTTGTCAATAAATTATTAACCTGATTCCCTAGAAGAATTATTTATTTATTTATTTAAGAAGCTTATAAAGCGTACGGCTACCCCCAATGGGAGTGTCCCGGCGCTGTAGACTGTATACTTAGAGAAAGAGGCGATTTAAGGAGAGGTGAACAGCCAGGTTTTCAATTTGCTACGAAAAAGAGATTCTGAAGGAAGAAACCTAAGATCAAGTGGTAGGCTGTTCCAGAGTTTGGCCGTCATTACGGTAAATGCTCTGCTGCCCATTCTAGAGCGACGAAAACGAGGAACCGTGAGAAGGCGTAGGTTATTTGACCGCAAAGATCTGGCCGATTGGGAAAGCACGAGTTTAGCAAGAGCCTCCAGCTTTGACCGGAAATTGAAAGGTTTAGAAGCTGCTCCTTATATCTTCTGCACCCCTAACATGCTGCTGTAGAGTTTGTATGAAGGGCACAAGCTGGCAGTGCTTAAGTATCCTCCTCTGCGCCATTTTTGTCTGAATAAAATGAGTTCTCATTTGATATTGGAAAGCAGCTATACATACACCAGACGTTAATGGGAAAAAAAATTGTACGCAATGTAACCCGATTGGTTTTACTGCTTTTGGGTGCAGCATATAGCATTAAGCCAGGCCATGGAGATTCATGCTTTGCTGATCACTCTCCTGAAGAGCGAACCCAGGCCACGTTTTACCAAGCCTAATGCAACATAACAGAGTGGAAATCTGCATAGTAGCAAGGAGCAAACCACAACATTTAGTGCAGCACCTACCTGTTAAGTTTTGCCCTGATGATGTCATCAACCATGCATGCACAAAAGAATGCAGTCTTAGTGCGGCTGCAAACATGACACGTTAGAGTGCAAAGGCAAGAAAAGAGCAGTGTCATTGCATGAGAAATGTACTTGAGCACACCCTCTACTAGAAATCTTTCCTCTCAGTTGCCTAGTGTTACTATAAGAATAAGTGAAATTTTGCATATATTTGAAATATAATGTATAGTAACAGTATTCAAGATTGACAGTGCCCATTGTTTGCACCTGTTTTCCTTTGATCCAACGATTCCTTGCAAAGTCTTGTAGTGCCATGTCCCATGATTTTAGTTGACCTGGCTTATTCTGAAATAGTAGAGGGGTTTGTACTGCTTCTGCCTAGTTATGCCCACTTTACATGAATTATCCGGTTTGGTCCTATATCATGCGACTCCACTCAATATTTCGTTTGAATTAACCCTCAAAGCCAAAATTATTTTGGAAAAGTTGATAGAGTTTGCCTTTTGCTCAATTTGTGCCAATTAGCGTTGGTGCGCCTCGCATGAAATCCCACACTATTGCATAGTAGTTCATGGTTCCCCCAATCTGGCATCATTTTTTAGAACTGAAAAGATTAATCAGAGCACAAGTCTTTACCATAGTTGGAGAAACCTTCTATGTCATAAGGGCGGAACAAAAGCTGCCTTATTCACAACTTCTGTGCTGAGTATGCTGTAGAAATGTAACAAAATATGATCTGTCATAATATATTTTTTACCGCAGTCTATTTGGAAATTTGAAATCTCTTTGTTAAAAAATGAGAACGAGGTGTGTTTTATTGTCACTGCATCACAGAGTTTATTTTGCCAAATAAGTATTGGGAGATTCTTTACAGGCTCAACATAATTTTTCGATAGCTATATTGTCACAATCTTCATACTCATGATACTTCGGGCATATTCTCAAGAACGTGTGATAATCATCGCAAAAGTAACTTAATGCACCCTACAACATCCTAGTCTATCGCGGGAAATTTAAGCCGTGCTGACCAAGTATTCACAACACGGTGGTACCATGCAGTAGTCACCAGATAACGCATCAAATGGCCGCATTAAAATCAATGTCACGCCGCAAAAATGCGAAACACGAACGCCAAGAAAGCTACGATGATGCCAAACATGATACACAAAGCTGCGAAAACCAGCCACAGGCCTGCAAATCCCACACGTCTGGCGGGAAAATGCACTATAAAAGCAGAACAAGAAAAACACACCAGAAACAATACAAAGTGCGCAGCACCATGGATGCACCCTGACCATGCCCAGAGGCCACCGCAAACCCCACAAGCCCCACAGACCAGCAGCAAGGTACAACGGGGTCAGGGAAGGCCAGGGAGAAGAGGGAGAGGAAGACGGGGAGCAGTCCACAGCAACACAAGACCAGTGTCACGGAGGTGACAGAACACTACCAGCAAATGTCCCACAATCAGACTACCTGGAATGCAGCCGGAGTGTCGAGGAGGACAATGGATGAGGCCAAAAGGCACTGGCATGACCTGAAAACCTAAACCAGGCACAAACCGGCTGCCAACAGGAAGGCAGCAATGGCGACAGGAGGTGGGAGTCCTGTGCCACAGGAGGAGCAGGAGGAAATGGAGGCCAGTCGTCAGTGTGGAGATGGTGCAAGGAGGTGGTAGTACGGACACAGTTCGAGAGGACTTATCACCACAACAACAGGGTGAGTAACGACCAGGGACTGGGGGACGGGGACAGATGGGCACAATGGCACACATGCACAATCAAGTATAGCACACTGCACACCCACAATGACCCAGGATCATGTCTCTCATCCCCGTGGCACACTGCAGCACATACACATAGCAATCACAGCACATCCCATGACAATGTGGCACAAAGTGCAACACCGACACTGCAGAACATGGGACACAACTGGGTCCACTCATGCCCAGAAACAGGCCAATCACATTGGACAGAGCAGGGAACTGTGAGATGCATATGCATGGGTACAACCTCACATCCGATATGTAGTCCCAATGTCCACTCTCCCCCCCAAATTGCCAGCACTGCCCAAACAGTCACAATGTACATTGTCATATAGTCTGCATTTAAACAAGAACAATGCACAAATATAAATGTCAAAACAATGTAAAACATGCATCTCCCCTTCACATTGCAGAGGGACAAAAAACACTGCCAGTAGGTCAGACCAAACAAACCATCAGTGATGCTGGAGACAACCACTACACCTCTGACACCGACGTCCAACAACAGCTCATGGACTTCTCAGGCAACCCACCCCCAGGAGCAGGGCAGTCAATCCACATAGAGAAGACCCCAGCCCCTGCACAGACCACACAGCAGGAAGCACCCACCACCACGGCTGACTCCCAACATTTCACCGAGGCACAAATCGCATTCCAATGCCAGGTGTCAGAATGCAAAAAGGAGGTGGCCAAACAGGTGCGGGTGGGGTCAGAGCACATGGAAGCCGAACTAGATCACATACATGGGTGTTCAAGTCTCATCAGGGACCACCTACACCCAACAAAGGAGACCTAGGCTGCGACAGATACACATGTATGTGCATATGTCCTGCAGTGAACCACGCCCAGAGCCACAGAATCATCATTCACACCCCGACGCTGGTCCTCCATACGACGGCCCAGTCCACTCCTCTTACGTATTTAGTGGCTGACGACCTACATGTCCAAGGTCGTACCCGCTGCCTGCGGTGACATGTCTTCGCCCACTGTACACAGCACAATGTAATGTCATAGGGCCCAGGGCCCTCATGCATACAACAAGACCACAGGGTTACACGCAAATATCATGTTGGACTGGCTACGGGCACCTGCGCCTGGCCCCTTTATTGGCAGGGCCACATGTACAGTGACGCCTGTGCTGGATGTGTGTGGGGTGAGTATAAGCCAGCCCACACAGAATGCTTGGTGCTGGCAACAACTTGAACAGTGGACACCAGTACAATGGAAACAGAAAACACCTGCATAACAGAGTCAACTGCTGAGCAACATGGAGAGAGCCAGAACAAGGACAGCAGTCACCCAACGTTCAAACAGAAGTGTCTGTGAGTTGCAGTGCACTGAGGTTTGGGCACTAGAGATGAGCGAGCTCATGTGAAGAAACTGCTAGGATTGAGTCCCTTCGGGTTAGTCCTGGTGCACATGCAGTGGGGAGTGTTACACCTGCATCAACTTCCTCATCAATGTCCCAGGTCTCCCACTCTGCCTGATGTGACATTCCTGCGCAACCTCTACACAGCACAAAACGCAATCAATACCAGTCTATGGGTTGCGGTGCACTGAGTCAGTGGCACCTGGAGTGCTGAACAGGGGATCTGGCAGATGATGGCATCCACGACAGATCTGAGCAACTCTGTTAGTCTGCCAGTACCACTGTTTCGACTCGGGCAGATGGTGGATGGAGTTGGCCCTTGCGATGGTGGCATGTGCTTCCTGCAGTGATTCGACGTCCAGCCCAGTCAGGACTCGATTTGATGTGTGAGCCCTGGTGGTCCGTAGTTGAGGCCGGAGGCAGCAGACAGCGCAGGGCCACATGCACATGGTGTCGATTACCCCAGGAACCCCGTCACAGAGGTCATCCAATATTCATTCAGACAGGGTCCCTGACGAAAGCTGCACAGAGTAGTGGCCCCGGATGCACAGCGGTCATCACAGCCACACTGCCACTGGACGGTGATTTGCGAATAACTGAGGTAGAGCCACGCAGACTGGGCAGGTCCTCATCGATGTCCCCAACACGTGCGTGCATCCAGCTATAGCGTATGGTCCCTGGTTGGTCCACAGCGGATCCTGCTCATTGTGGTGGATGTATAGATACTGGGGTACCAGGCTGATGATGGCATCCAGGACAGGTGTGAGGGACTTGGATGTGGCTGGCTGTGAGACTCCTCTAACTCTGGCGGGTGTTGGTTGGGGGGTACCAGAGGCCAACAGGTGCAGCACAGCCAGCAGCTTTGTGTGGGGTGGGATGTTGGTTGTCCGCTGTGTTGGTGCCGTTGGCCTGTTGGGCGATGATGGTCAGGATGCATAGGATGGTTGTCCTTTTGAGCCTATAGTGGGCAATGACATCCTCTGGTGTTAAGTCTGTGAGGCTGGTGCATTTCCTGTGGGTCCGCTGTCTTTGTCTGTGCTGCCTCTGTGGTGGTCCGGGGGTTGTTCCAGGTGGAGGGGTTGTGGTGGTGGTGGGTGTTGTTGCCCTATTGGGGCTCCGGGCTGCCTTTTCAGTGGCTCCATGGCATCTGTTGTTCTTCAGGTGTGGCTCTGGGCTGGGCTCCCTTGGCTGCTGCCAGTTGTCCTCCGACTTTGCACCAGTCCAGAGCAGGTGTTAGTTTTCTGCTGCTAAAGCGTCTTATCGCATGTTTTGTGGTCTTTTCGCAGATGTGGCTGGTCGTTGAGAATATTGAGGAGAGGTGTTGTCACGGCTTTTTGCACGGGAACGCCTACTCTGCATCTCATTAGCGATAGTTGCCGGGGCCATCTGTGGTGATGTTTTTAGCAGCTGCTATCGCGGATAAACTGATGTTATGGGCTGTTAACACCAGCTTGTGAGTGGGGTGATAAATTTATCGCAACTTTGGCTGCAATAAAGTGCCGTTAACTCGGCGATAGCTCCTTGAGAATATGGCCCTTCATATTTAAACACTGAGGAATTGAAAGAATTTAGGAAAACAAAGTAGAATTTCTAAGTGACATCCGAAGTAGGTGGTTGTGATAGTATATATGTTGAGAATAAAGAATTATATGCCAAAAATATCCCCTTTAAAAGGTTCTGTTTGTCGATGCGAGAGATTCCATCAGTTTATCTAACAAGGAAAGTCCAGCCCATCTGCAAAACAAGACTGATTTTCAGATGGCTGGATTTAAAGTGAGGTGGCATGCTCGATGAATGCCAATCCGAGCTATTTTCAGTGCTTGCACTTATTGCAAGCATTCTTTCCTCACTTTTGTGTGTTTGAGATGTGCTGCAAAATGTACACTGGTTAGGAACATAGTAGCAAATGCGATCCAACAAACAAAGGGGCATATTATCTAGGATATGCGATAATTATTGCAAATCGCGCTTATCGCGATTTACTCGATCGCTAGTTCCGTCGCTGAGTTAGCGACATAGTATCAACGTTTTGCTAACAGGTGATGTAATTCCTGCAATAGAGTCTGATTCTCAGGGATAGCACGTGAAATCCAGCGGTGATTTCACAGCGAGAAGGAGAGGCTTGCTGATAGGGGAGTGTGGACCTAACCAGGCAATCCACCTCCCATTATCAGTATGCCTAAGTCACTTTTCAAGCAGGCGTTACATTCCTGCGATAACTGCGGTTAGCGAGGTTATTTTTATCACTTCGTGGATCTGCTGCATGGCTTGCTAATATCGCGAAGTTGTGTCAGCGAGGATTCCCATGTTGTTCTACTCAGGAACGCCTACTTTGCATGTCATTAGCGATATTGATCGCTGACATGCACAGTCGCAAGGAAACACGCGCTAACGCTTGTTAGCGTGTCCTTGATAATGTTGAGATGAAATAATCGCCGCTTTTTCGGCACTATGTGCCAAAAAAACAGCGATATATCTCTTGATAATATGCCCCAAAGAATAATCAGTCCCTGGTGCAGGAGAGGACAACTGGGAATAGAGTACCCCAACCTGCTGCAATCTTCATAATATCCAGAGAAAAATGTTGTTTCCTATCTTCAATTTTTTTTTTTTGGTGTCTTTTTTTACATGGCTTTACATGACTTCAGTCGCTGCTGGGATGGTTGCCTTGGCTGTTATGTTTTCAGAGTTTCTCACTTGAAGGCCTTAAATATTTTTCATCTGGTTTGGTGCTCCTTTAGGAGATTGTTTCCGGGTATTAATCCGTTTAATCAGCTTACATATCTGGGCTATAACCCTGATTTACCAAACGGTGTTCATGAAGGGTTTCAAGAGCAATGGGGAAGGGTTCATCTGTTGATCCTGGAACAACTTTTTGAGGGACATGTTTCATTCAGTACCTTGCAACAGTTGGTTCCTCTGCAGTCTAGTTTTTTCTTTTGATATCTACAGATGCAGCATTTTACTTTGAGCCTTAAGGACGAGGAATTGGAATGCACCAGTGATGTTGGGCAGGATCTTATTAGGAAAGCTACTTTTAGAAGAAGTATTGGGAATGTTTATTAGGTGATCTATATGGTTTCACATCTTCTAGTCGAGGACAGTTTCAGTAGCGGACTAATAAGTGGAGCTCTTGGCTAGCACGGAAATTATTGGGGCTGATCTTCGGCGTAGTAATGTGATGGGCCATTAGGTTTTGAATGTGTTGCGGATTAAGTCTCATCATCTTAAATGTTTTAACAATTGATATTTTACTCCGCTATGTCTTTTTATTATGAAACTACAGCCAGATGATCAGTGCTTCCATTGCAAGATGGCAGGGGCTAATGCAGTTCATGTTTTTGCATCCTGTCCTGTGTTTCAACTGTTTTGGCAATTTTCTTTGGTAAATTAGGGGGTATTTCCAATACAGCAGTGTTGGTGGATTTTAAAAAGCATGTATAGTATTACTACATAATTTGCCTTGGAATCCCAGTTACTCAACTCCAAACTTAACTGACTCTATAAGATGCCACAATTTAACCAGTATAGGTCTGTATGGAAATTTTTATCTCAGGGGACATGTTTGTACATTCTCAGATGGTTAAAAGTAGGTTGGGTGTTCTCAGTTCTGTTAAAAGTAATTATTTATAGTCCCTGTCAAAGTTTATTAGGTGATATATATATTTAATGACTCAAAGATTATATAGTACATCTGCTACTTGTTAGGGTTTTCCAGCAGCCGTGGCTATAGGTTCGAATAGACCACTACGTTTAATTTCCTTGCATTGAAGAATGATTTTATGATGTCAAAGATGTGATTGAAAGTCGATCTCCAAGTGACCACAAGTCTCTAATGGACAGAAAAATGATAGGCACCTGGCAAGGTTCAACAGGAGACTGACGAGGTACTGCTGTAACTGGTCTCTAAAGTAAAAGTCTCAAAGGGATTTGCTGTAATCTAGACAGTTCCCTCAAGATTTACACATTTAAAAAATGGCTGGTTGTTGTGAAAATTCCATATACAGTGAACAAAATGTATATAACAATGAAAACATTGCTCTGGCATGCTCTTCAATAAAATATTTAAACCAGAAAATCTACTGAAGTCCATTTCCATAGGGAAGGGATTCTGTCACTTAAGGCAAAGCGAGTTAAATGGTCCTCAGCAGCACAGGAATAATGAAAGAACATGTTCCCAAGATAATTCTTTAAGCACCATTTTCCTTCATAACCCCTCTCATTACTATCCTGTATGGGAGAAAAAATGAGACAATTATGTAACCTATTGGCCAAGGTTACCTAATAGTCAAAGCACAATTCCTTGTGAAACCATATCACAGCCACTCAACCTATCCTGCCAAACTCCTGGTTCACACTCAACCTGCAGCCAGAAAAAAGAAAACTTCTTACTTTGAACAGAATGTTGTGCAAATCAAACAATGATATGACATAAATAAAAAAAGGAGAATCTAAAGCAGTGATAGCTGCATAATAAACTAGTATCGGAGGCCAAAAGAAACAAAAATGAAAGGCTATGGGTCTCTTTAAATGCAGATGGCTTCTCCAAACACTTGTGCAGATTTTGGAGACTGTCATCGCTAATTGACTGTCCCTTTTTTAAATACTTTATATGCTACAGTGTGGGAGAACTATGTAACAAACCAATGCACAGGAAAAGAGCCTAAAAACAAACATCACCACAAATCTGCTTTCTCCCAAAAACAAAAACAGCCATGAAACTACCCTTAAAAGGAGACAGCAACCAATAGGAACACCAACAAGGTACAGAGTGCAGCACACTTGTTAGACAAGATGGAAACAGCCCCCTCACACAGGGTAAACAAGGAGTCTAGAAACTATAATCTTGAAACTTCTGAACGATGGTGCTCCAGGACTAAGTTGTATACCAGCAATCTATAAAAAATACAAATCCTGCTTACTTTTTATACCTGCTTAAATAATGTCTTGGTACTTTTCCTGTCTATACCATCACCCTGGCAAGGTTCCTACATCAGATTCAGAAAAAGAGGGGAAAAGGATGACCCACCAATGTACAGGCTTTTAGCCCTCCTGGATGTTCAAGCAAACTATGTTGTCTCCCTGGTCCAGAAGATGTGAGAGAGTGGGTGGAGAAAGGTAATTTGATACCCTTAATCCAATTTGAATTTAGGAGAAACAGCATCACCAATAACAGTACTGTGACCCAGCCGTGCTTGTATACAACTCTGCAATCAATAAAAGACCCATACATGCATGCTTTCTTGATTTGTTAGAAAGTATTCACAGCATCAAGAGGAACCTTCTTTGTTCTATCTTGAGCAACTATGGGCTTAAGGCCAATACATTAAATGCAATACTATCTGTATACCCAACAACTGGATGCAAGTAAAGTTAGGGGCAGATGGAGCCCTTTTCATGACAGTATTTCCTGTTTTACAATTTCCAGACAAAACTTTTTTATTGGATTACCCCACTACACAATGGGTCTACAAAACTCTCTTTCTGTTGCATTGTTAGCTTGGCGAACATCAATGCAGATCTGCACGACTCCTCCACTATTGTTCCTAGGCACTGCCACTATGGGTGACCCCCAAAGCGTCAGGCCAGTGGATCGCTCACTAAGGTCATGATTTAATAGTGCCTCAAGTTCTTTCCCAAAAGCTTCTTGGAACACGATTCGACGATGTCATTGAGCAACAGGATGGATGGCATCATTTATGTGAAGTAGGCCCAGGTGGAGTTAGCATAGTCATGCTATGCGGAACTCCACAAAGTGGCAAAAACACTCTGCTGCACTATGCGGAATTGCTCGCAACGCTCGTTCGCGCAATGCAAGCAATGCAAAGTGTGTTCTATTGGAGGAAATCGCACACAAACAGCACCACACGGTTCGCATGGGCACAGCCATCTTGTTTTTTGCTCTGTTAGGATGTTGGGGCCTACTTTATAAGCATGACTATTGTACTTTGTTGGTGTACTTTCTCATTTCATTTCCTTCCTTCCTTCCTTCCTTCCTTCCTTCCTTCCTTCCTTCCTTCCTTCCTTCCTTCCTTCCCTCCTTCCTCCCTTCCTTCCTTCTTTCCTTCCTTCCTTCCTTCTTTTAAAACTCTTCTCTTTCTCCCACACAGCGCCATGTCAAAACAGGGGAGCAGCAGCACCAGGTTCTCCAAAACCAGAACCACCAGCTGCAGACACTTACCTTGTGATAAAGGGGTGCAGCCCTGTGCCATTTTATCAGAGGTGGAGGTGGCTGTGCTAAATGTGTATGTGTCGCACCACCTCCCATCCACCATGGCAGCAGGCCAGGCAGTGGGTACGCCCTCTGGGAGCATAGGCAGCACTGAATGAGGGTACGCTAGGCTGTGCTCCACTGCTCTGGGGTCCGGTGCACCCAACAACAGCTTATGCACCGGTGGGCTGACATCCTGGATAGGGACCAGGACCTGCTCGACCTTTTGGGTGTGGAGGTTGAGGGGCTCAGTGAGTAATATTTATTTGTTTGTAGTGTTATATCTATGCTAATATTTTTTTCCCACATAGCAAGCATGCTGCTCACACTTAGGTACGTTAAATTTATGTTACAAATATTATGTCATCATAGAGTAGACAGGTGCTCAGCGGCGCTATCTAATCCTAAATGTTGGTGCCCACTTGGGCTGTTTATTTAGGAAGTCATGCAGAGACTACTCTGTCGTGTCGTTAAGATAGTGGTAGCTATTAGTATTAGCGGGTTAGTGCGTGCTCTCACTTTTCTGAGCCTTTATTTTTTTGCAGTTCGTACAGTACCAATCCCAAGCGTTTCCCAGTGATGTGTAATATGCATGCAGCTATGCATTGAAAAAAATGCAGACTGAGTTCAGTTGACCCATCAAAGTGGTTTGAGACTGAGAATGAGACTAGAAGCAAGGATATTAGTTGCAATGTATTTGTTGTTCCAAAATGTAGTGTATGAAATTTGGAATTGGGTTAGGAAATGAAGGAATAGGTCCATGATACTAGTAGTAGAGGAGATTTAGAAAAGTTACATTTTACTGTGTTTGCCTCTCTCTGTCAAAATATTTTTGGGGAGATTAACTGTACCACTAATCTTTTTTAAATTGTATTTTGTTTATTTCTTACATCAACATCCAGGGGCGCCGGCGGATAAGGAAGCTGGATGTACCTCCAAGATTGCTCTGGTGGCCCCAGTAAGTCCTCCTGTTAATATTGTTATTATTTCCCTAACTTTTACAGCTCCACATTAAGAATTATCTTTTTTACTTTTTATTGGCATGTCTCCTAATTTTTTCCCAAACCTCCTCGATCTGTTTCAAAAATTCTTCTTATCCCTGCATTATCCTCTTTTTATTTTCTATATTTTTCTGTACTTGACTTCAAATTATCTGTACTAGTCTGTCTGTAGCTCCCATTTTCTTCTGCTTTGTCAGTAAGCTTTCCTTCTCCCCTAATAGACTCGTGGTACTGTAAGACTAGGAGACCCCATTTTCGGTCAGGTACTCTACTTTGAAGATTGCATGTCCAATTAAAGTTTTCTACGAATGCTTGTTGAGAAGGCTTCCTTTTTCTTACTCATGCTCAAACATTAAGACAAGAGAGTGGCCAATGGCCATGGTCATAGTAGACCCCCAATGTTGTGTATGTATTATTATTATAGCATACCATTACCAGCAGTTAATGACCATGCATCGTGGCTGGAAGTATGAGGAGGACAGCCCCATTGCATTTGCCAACTAAGACCATACGTCCTTCATTATTGAGCAATTATTTCACCCCTTCATTGCACTTTAATACCTTAATTCATCATAGATTTCCCCCTCCATTACAAACATTTTTTGTTTGGCTTGACCAAGTGGCATTTAAAATATTGCCAACCAACAAAATGCTCTACGTATTGTTTAAAAATTATGATAGAAGATTAAGATATGGAAACCTAACTGTAGTGATGTTTTGTGCCTGTATTTTGCTAAATAAAAAATAGTGGGATGCATATCTGCCATGTAAAATGTGTAATTGTTTTTCTAACCTCACAGACCACTAGTGCCGGGGCCGGCTCCAAGAGCACCAGCGGAGGGGCCATGGCAGTGGTCACTGAGGGAAGAGTCCCAGCGGCAGGAGGGGCGGGCAGTGGTAAATCACATTGCTTCCTTATTGACAAATGGTAATATACTCACTACAAGGGCATTGACTCTTGAACACCCGGCTTCAGCAGATACAGCGGGAGTTGAGTAGTTATATCCTCTTGATTGGCAACTAAGCAGACAACGGTTCATAGATAAACTTCAACTATGACAGGGTGAAGGTAAAACAGGATGGAAGGCGAAACGATGGGTGAAATGTATGTAATATATGAGTGAAAGGATGCATGGGTGAAAGGATGCAACCATATAGGTGGGTGATGATGATGATAATAATCTGCATGACTAGATGAAGAACAAATGAAAGGGTATATATGTATATGGGTAAAAGAATGCCTGCCTGGGTGGGTAAAAAGAATGCTTGGGTGGGTTAAAGGCAAAGCAGGATGGGCAAATGCCTAGGTGAAAGGATCCATGGGTGGGGAAATGGATGTTAGTGAAAGGCTTGTTCGAAGCTATCTTTGGATGGATGGATTGATTGTATATATATATATATATATATATATATATATATATATATATATATATATATATATATATATATATATATATATATATATATATATATATATGTATATATATATATATATTACCTACTGGCGGTCGCCAGTAGGTAGTTATAGTTAGGACCCCTTTTCCATAGGAAAACCTCAACATTCTATTTTGAATAACTTTGGCGCCGGTCGACGAATCCTCGTGAATTTCTCAAAATAGGTGGGGCGCTATGCTCCGCTCCTACCCTGAAAGTCTCGGGGGGATTCGTCAAGCGGGGGCTGAGATAAAAGGGGGGTCCCAAAACGCGTTTTTCCCATGCATTTTTCCATAGGACCTTTAGAACGAGCTACAGCCCGAACGGCTGAACAGAATTACTCAAAATTTGGCAGAGAGGTAGTCCCTAGGTCAAGGAAGTGCCTTTTGTAGGTTTGGTGTAAATCTGTTCAGTAGATTCTGAGAAAATAGCCTTTAAATCAATATATATATCTGAGCCCGCTTACGGTACGCTTACCGTACGCTTACGGTAAGCGTACGGTGGCGTGCGCGAGCGCGATTCTGATTGGCTCTTAGATCTTAGTAAACATTCGAATCGGTCGAAACCAGGAAGCGGCGGCCGCCATTTTGTGTATTTCACTCTGAAAAAAAAGAGTGAAAACAAGGAAAGGGGGCAATGAGGAGAGTTACAGACCCCCTAACATTTGTAAGGGGGTCAAAGAAGGACAGAAAAGTACAAAAAAAACATTTATTGATTTTAAAAAAAATCACGGGGTACGCGTACGGTAAGCTTACGGTAAGCGTACGGTAAAAAAAATAAAAATAAATAAATGAAAAGCAGATTTAAGAGTTTAGATATTAGGGAGCTCTAAAAAGAGCTGTTGTGTTTATGAAGTCATTTTTTTAGTGGTACCTACAAGTAAGTACCGATGCAGAGTCTAAGGTTCAAGAGGAAGACTCTGTTCCCTTCATCATTGAAGTGCACACCATCTCCTCTATAAATGTCTTGCATGTCATAACGCAAGTTGTTGTGGTAAATGGCACCCATACCATAGTCACGGAGGAAAGCAGAAACAGATTTGTTGACGTGCTTTCTTGCTTTGTCAATCTGTGGACAGAAATGATTGGACCAGTTCCATTTTTGCCTTTGGCATATGTTGGAAAACACAAAGGCAGTTTTAGGGAAAAGTGTAAACAGTTGTGCAAAGGTGTCCTTCATAAGCATTTCCAGACCTACCCCAGTCAAAGTGCCTAGGTCATTGCCACCACAGTGCACTATTATGAGGTCAGGGTGTTGGATTTGAATGAAGGATTTCACCAATGGCATCAATTGGTGCCACTTTAACCCTCTCTGACCAATCCATTTAATGTCTACATTTGGCAAAGCAAGGTCTCTCACCATATCTGTTTTCTCTGCAAACTTTTCACTCCAGAAGACATAGCTGTGCCCTACAATCCACACTGTGAACATCTTCAAAGGAGAACTGGATGCACTCAGGAGGTGTCTTTCAGTAGAATGGCAATATGAAAAGAAAGACAGTTTGGAAATGGAGGCATACATATTTTTTAGAAAACAAAAAGAACTGATTGGCTGTTTCATACCATTCTAGAAAAAAAACTAGGCTGTATGTGAAAATTAATACAAGCATGTTTTGTATTGGTACAAAAAAATGTGTAACCAAAGAACAGTACTATGGATTTGCTGTTAGGTTTGAAAAGTCAAGCACTCTTGCTCTGTGGAATTGAAACATTGTGTGTCGAACTTCTGACCTAACTGAACACAGCAGTGTTCCATGAGCTGTTGCTATGGTAGCAGGCAGAAGTCAAGTTGGGGGAAGGGTACTAGGCAGAAGTCAAGTTGGGGGCAGGGTACTTTTGGAAAAGGGTTGGTTTTCAACCAATAGAAATGTGTGATTACATTTAAAAAAAAGGGGGAAGCACTGAGATTTGAAACTTACATGTATATGTGTGGAAAAATAGAGGGAAAGTTTGCCATTATCTGGTTCTGCTGAGAGGAGACAGGTGAACAGAACAGAGATCCTGGCTCTGATAATCTGCTGTTTGAGTGTCACATTTCTTTCAGAACTAACTAATTTTAAAGGTGAGTTTTCAGTTTGAGAGGGTATGTATGTGGTAACTTAAGAAATGAATAATAGAAATGGGAATTGTTTTTGTTGTAGTTACACATGGTGGTTTCATAATGTGTCAGTGTGTAAAAGTGATTTACATTTGCCCCTGAAAAAATAAAAGAGCAGTAAGTGTGCTTTGAAATTGGCAAAGAAATTTCGTTTTGGCACTAATGTGAAAACATGACTCTGTGTGCATAGAAGAATTATAGACAGAGATTTATTGCGTCTTGCTCTGGTGATTTCACAGTTGCATTAGATGGAAAGGGGGAGCGAATTTTTGGGGGAAGAAGCAGAGGCTTAGCACACACCCATGTCCTTGCCGTGTATAGTCATGCACAGTATGTACAAGCCAGTGGGGTTTTCAGGTTTAAGTCTGTAATGCAAATACATTCAGCATCACTAAGGCTGGTTGCCCTTGGTGGAGTGTAGGCAGTCACAGAGAATGCACATGGTGGTGGTCTGAAAAAAAAAGAGCTTGGACACGTGCAATTAAATAAAGCAAAAATAGTGGTTTCATAATGTGTCAGTCTGTAAAAGTGATTTCAAATTGTAAAAAGAGATTTTCACTTGCCCCTGAAAAAATAAAAGAGCAGTAAGTGTGCTTTGAAATTGGCAAAGAAATTTCGTTTTGGCACTAATGTGAAAACATGACTCTGTGTGCATAGAAGAATTATAGACAGAGATTTATTGCGTCGTGCTCTGGTGATTTCACAGTTGCATTAGATGGAAAGGGGGAGCGAATTTTTGGGGGAAGAAGCAGAGGCTTAGCACACACCCATGTCCTTGCCGTGTATAGTCATGCACAGTATGTACAAGCCAGTGGGGTTTTCAGGTTTAAGTCTGTAATGCAAATACATTCAGCATCACTAAGGCTGGTTGCCCTTGGTGGAGTGTAGGCAGTCACAGAGAATGCACATGGTGGTGGTCTGAAAAAAAAAGAGCTTGGACACGTGCAATTAAATAAAGCAAAAATAGTGGTTTCATAATGTGTCAGTCTGTAAAAGTGATTTCAAATTGTAAAAAGAGATTTTCACTTGCCCCTGAAAAAATAAAAGAGCAGTAAGTGTGCTTTGAAATTGGCAAAGAAATTTCGTTTTGGCACTAATGTGAAAACATGACTCTGTGTGCATAGAAGAATTATAGACAGAGATTTATTGCGTCTTGCTCTGGTGATTTCACAGTTGCATTAGATGGAAAGGGGGAGCGAATTTTTGGGGGAAGAAGCAGAGGCTTAGCACACACCCATGTCCTTGCCGTGTATAGTCATGCACAGTATGTACAAGCCAGTGGGGTTTTCAGGTTTAAGTCTGTAATGCAAATACATTCAGCATCACTAAGGCTGGTTGCCCTTGGTGGAGTGTAGGCAGTCACAGAGAATGCACATGGTGGTGGTCTGAAAAAAAAAGAGCTTGGACACGTGCAATTAAATAAAGCAAAAATAGTGGTTTCATAATGTGTCAGTCTGTAAAAGTGATTTCAAATTGTAAAAAGAGATTTTCACTTGCCCCTGAAAAAATAAAAGAGCAGTAAGTGTGCTTTGAAATTGGCAAAGAAATTTCGTTTTGGCACTAATGTGAAAACATGACTCTGTGTGCATAGAAGAATTATAGGCAGAAATTTATTGCGTCTTGCTCTGGTGATTTCACAGTTGCAGTAGATGGAAAAGAGGAGCGAATTTTTGGGGGAAGAAGCAGAGGCTTAGCACACACCCATGTGCTTGCCATGTATAGTCATGCACAGTATGTACAAGCCAGTGGGGTTTTCAGGTTTAAGTCTGTAATGCAAATACATTCAGCATCACTAAGGCTGGTTGCCCTTGGTGGAGTGTAGGCAGTCACAGAGAATGCACATGGTGGTGGTCTGAAAAAAAAACAGCTTGGACATGTGCAATTAAATAAATTTTTAAAAAAGGTTTCATAATGTGTCAGTCTGTAAAAGTGATTTTCACTCGGCCCGAAAAAAAAAGAGCAGTAAGTGTGCTTTCAAATTGGCAAAGAAATTTCGTTTTAGGACTAATGTGAAAACATGACTCTGTGTGCATAGAGGAATTATAGGCAGAGATTTATTGCGTCTTGCTCTGGTGAAAATAAGGCAAAAATATTTTTTTGAAAAAAATGTAAATATGTATACTGTATTATAAATTGTTAAAAAAATATTAATTCTTTTTTCTTTTTTTTCAGATCGATATAGAACATTTTCGAAAACTACAACCATTTTTAAAACTATTTTTTAAAAAAACAAATGAATAAATATTTTTTTGAGTGAGTATGGTAAGTCAATAATAATAATTGTAGTCTCTCAAGGACCTTGTAATGTGATAATTGATTTTTAGTGTTTTTTTTAAAAAATAAAAAAAAGGTACGCGCACCGTACGCGTACGGTAAAAAAAAAAAAAAAAAAGGTTTTAAAAAACATATGTAAAAAAAAGATGAAAGATAAGGTTGGCTCTTAAAAGAACCGTTGTGTTCATGCAGGGACAGAGGAAAGGAAGCATGGGAAAATCATTCAAAGCTACAAATGTGCTGATCTATTTTGTTGTTCACTAGGGAAACACTGGTCTCCCTATGACAAATTAGACCTTTACAAAATGTGCAATGAATATCAACCTTCCGAAATCGAGGGTTGATTTCCAGAGGGCCAGCAAAAGGAGATTCTCCCCCCACAGATGAAGGGCTCACCTGACCTGCAGAAGAAGGAGTCTGCCCTGCAGATGATGGTCCAGGCTGAGCTGCTGTGGATGTACTGGCTCGTCTTTCTGAAGAGTTACCTCCAAAAAGATGACCATGTGTCCTTCTGTGTACTTCCTGGAGGTGTCTCTTCATGGTGTGATTCCCAAAGGAATACTTCCTGTTAGGATTACCTCTAGAAAGTACACGCTTACACAGCTTGCAAGTAACTAAGGGTGCATTCACCTTTTGCTGGCCTTCTGGAAAAGTAAAATACTCCCAAACGTAAGAAGGCTTTACTTTCCTCGCTCTCTGCCTCAAGACAGTGCTGCTGGTGCTAGCCTCACTCTCAGAAGAGCTCTGCTGTTCTGCCATCGTATCCCAAAGACAAACCAGCTCCTTCTCCCAAGGGATCACAAGCAGAAATGAGGGGAATGGGTGTGGTGTAGGAGAGTTCTAGAACTGAAAGTACTTTCAACCAATCAAAAGTTGTGTTTCATGATCACATGACCTACCGTACGCTTACGGTGCGCTTACGGTGCGCTTACGGTACGCTTACGGCAAAAAGTACGCGTGCGCGTAAAAAAGACACGCGCTTGCGCGCATGCGCATAACAGTCATTTCCCGGCACTTCCGCGTAACGTGCGCGTGTTGCGTAAGCGCGCACGCGTCCCACGCGCAGTACGCGCGGCTACGCAAAGTACGTAACTATGCGCAAGCAGCGTAGATAGATTACGGACGTTGCGTAAACCGTACGCTTACCGTGAGCTTACGGTACGCGTACTATAAAAAAAAAAAAAAAAAAAAAAAAAAAATCTGGAAATACATTTTACATGTTTATTTTAAAAAATATATATAAAAAAAATATTTAAGGATTTTAAAAATTTAAGCATAGTCTTTATAAAAGATAAGAAAATTAAATTAAAAATATGTTTGAAAAAAATGAAGAATAAAAGAAAAAAATAGCATTTAAAAAACCTTGCAAATTCACTGAAAAAACCATGGGTTTCACACACGTTATAGTTAGGAATTAGCATTTAAAAAACCTTGAAAATTCACTGAAAAAACCATGGGTTTCACACAGGTTATAGTTAGGAATTAGCATTTAAAAAACCTTAGAAATTCAGTGAAAAAACCATAGGTTTCACACATGTTATAGTTAGCTGGACATTTTACTCGTAAAAAACCAATGAAATTGCCCCGTTATAGTTAGTTCAGCTAACTATAACTCGCGCGCCCGCAATGCACTGCTGATGACGTCACATATTACATCACTCATGACATGGTCAGTGACATCACTCATGACATCACTGATGACATCTCAAATGACATCACTGATGACATCACTGATGACATCATCCAGTGAATGTGTGTTTTTCTGAAAATTAAATATGTTTTATATATGTGTATCTCAAGGTCGATGGAAGAATAAATGTGTATATAAGTGTCTAAATGGATGATTTGTTTTTGAAAAATTGATTGTGTTACTGACTGATTAAGTGTATCTCTCACTTTGTGTATAAGTGGCTGCATGGGTTGGTGAGTAGCTACATGGGTGTTTATATAGGTTATTAGTTGTTTTTTTGAGTATCAGTCTGAGTGTCTGTATGGTACGGTGGGGGGTATTACGTAGTGCATAGATGCATGAATGAGTGACTCACTGTTTGTATGTGTTGAAGACAGCATGTGTGCAGGACTGTATGTGTGGATGAGTGTGTGTATGGGTGTGTTATTGAGTGAATGACTGTCTCAATAGTGTCTTCAGGAGTAACTACATATGTTTTTAACTAGTATATGTGACTATTGGTGTATATATGTGAGTATATGTGAGAGGGAGAGATTGAAAGAGTTCCTGTATGAATAAGTATGTGTTTCTATAAGTGATTGTTTAAAAGACTAAGTATGTGTAAGTTTCCGTAGAAGTAAGTATGGTGGTGTGTGTATTACTGTATATGCAAGTAAATGTATGTTTTATTCTTTATTAGCATGAGTGACTATGTGTGTGAGTAACTCTATGGATGAGTGGCATTGTGTAACAGGATGTATAGATGTATGAGTACATATGATGAGTGAGTACATGTATGAGTGACTGTATAGGACTGTTGGTGAATGAGTGGATGTGTATGTGGATCTTAGAATTACTGAAGAGGTTGTTGTAACTGGTATTGGTATGTCCATTGTTTTGAAATTTTTAGTCTCTATTTTTGAATGTGTGTATCAAAGCTTATATTAAGGTGAGAGGAGGTCTGCCACTCTATCACAAGGATGATGTCATCAGTGATGTCATCAGTGATGTCATTTGAGATGTCATCAGTGATGTCATGAGTGATGTCACTGACCATGTCATGAGTGATGTAATATGTGACGTCATCAGCAGTGCATTGCGGGCGCGCGAGTTATAGTTAGCTGAACTAACTATAACGGGGCAATTTCATTGGTTTTTTACGAGTAAAACGTCCAGCCAACTATAACATGTGTGAAACCTATGGTTTTTTCACTGAATATATATATATATATATATATTCACTGAAAAAACCATAGGTTTCACACATGTTATAGTTAGTGGAAATTTTACTGATAAAAAACCAATGAAATTGCCCCGTTATAGTTAGCGCAGGCAACTATAACTCACGCGACCACAATCCTCTGCTGATGCTAATACTGTATTTAGACACTTATTTGCCCATGCCTTCTTCCATACATTTTTAGCTATACATATATTACAAATATTTTTTTTTCATAAAGACACATATGTCATCAGCAGAGGATTGCGGTCGCGTGAGTTATAGTTGCCTGCGCTAACTATAACGGGGCAATTTCATTGGTTTTTTATCAGTAAAATTTCCACTAACTATAACATGTGTGAAACCTATGGTTTTTTCAGTGAATATATATATATATATATATATATATATATATATATGAATGGATGGCTTCCTACGGTGAAAGAATGGATGAGAGAATTTAAAACTTAAATGGTGTGTATCAAAGCCAAGTGTGAAGATTAACAATACTAGAAGAACAATGCAATGATAAATGGCTAACTGCTTGACTTTTGTGGGTGGGATAGTCTGTGATGAATATCCCAAAGCTATATCCTTTTCCTTAATCCTTTTCCTGCACTGCAGTACAACGCCTTTCCCATCATCTACTTGCCACAGATAGGATGTCCACATGATTGATTCATTTTATATGTGACATGTATCATTCATATTATTCATCTACCTTGTAGTCAGGGTAAAATTGAAAAGCTTTTTGGGGAAATGCAGGGCCATTGGAAAAAGATAATTATATATAACAGCTGCCCCATCTGCAGACTGCAGAGACTACGGGTGCAACTAGAGCACCAGCTGAGGCATACCTCCATTAAATAATTTAGCACAACAAGAGAAAGAATGCTTGCACTCCAAAGTGCATAATGCCTTTCTCATTAATGAAAGGTAATTTTATTTTATTTTTCCACTTTTTTTAGTTACGTATTAGTTAGTAAGCAAGCACACAATACATGTGGATTGAGGCATTCTGTTGTAGACAACATAGGAAAATAAAAATTCCTAGACATAGCAATTCAACATCCTGCAGGGCATTTTATATGTATGTAGGATGTAGGTTATAGTAGGTAAGCGAAGCAAAGGGTAAATAGGCCTGATGTGATTAGAAAAGTAACATGCACATAACAACACAAGGATTCTTGTTTGGCAATACAGGGTTTTTTGCCAGCTTGTATGACATACTATTTAAGGTAAAATAAAAAAAACTGACCCATGGCCAACCAGCTTCCCAAACCTTGCAGAGACAAAGGTCCGATCACTTTGAACAGTTTGTGAAGGTTGATTTGGGTTTAATTCCTTTCAAACAGTATATGCATTAGCCTTTATGTTACTGAAAGGCATGTGCTGGTAATGGCTGTGACTCTAATCACATCAAATCGAATAGCACTATTGGACCTTCAATGTACTGCTACTGTGCCACCCACTACATAATTTTAAACACATGTTTAGCACAGAGCATTGTTTACGATTTATCTTTTTTCTTTCTAGCTACTCCTGGTCACCAACATTGTCCATCTTGCAAGGATGTAGCAGCCCAGCTGCGTCAGCAAAAGCTGGAGGCAATTAGAGCTGAGTACCAGCAGCTGGTGGCCCTGAAGGAGGAGGAGGCAGCTGCCCAGGGCCCCAGCCAGGCCACAGCACCAGCAGCACTTCCTGCTTTTTCTTGACATCAGTGCCACAGTCTGCTGGCAGCTGCCTGTCCAATCAATCACTGATGCCCCCACTCAGACCAGTTCCCATGCCGCATCCTTTCAAGGCTGGCGCGGATTGAAGCCCGACAGAGCCAAATGGAGAGGCACATCAACAAGCTCCTGAGCCTGGACAGCCGTGCCCAGTGGTGCCCTTTGCCCCTTTTTAAACTTTTGTTTTGGTGGCAGGGACTTGGTTGTTGTTGTGGGTAGAGAAGTTTGGAATGTGGGAGTTGGGATCGGGGATGTTATACACCTTGAACTACATTAGTTTGTTTTCCGGACAATGAACATTTTGATTTTGGTTGGACAATGGCTGGGGATGGGGAGATTTCATTTGTTTTTGGAGAGTGGTGGGCAAGTGGTGAGTGGAAGGAGGTTTTTTTTTATTGTTTGGGTTAAATAATAAATAATTATCTTACGTTATTAATGCCTCAAATCTAGGTTTTGGCGGTGTTTTACTATTCAGTACTGCCTTTTAATGCAGCCTATTTTTTTAATTTGCTGATAGTGTTTACAACAATTAGGTATGTGCTATGCCTATGTGGTACCCTTGTCCTACTCCTACTACTCTCCCAGTCTCTGCAGTCTGTAATTATTGGCCAGTAATGGGTGGTTGCCATGGCCTATATTGCGTACAACAACTTAGTAGAACAACGTACCATAGTTCTCCTACCAAACAGAAGAAGCGAGGGCTGCAGCTTTTCCCAAGGCGCCATGGTGGTGGTAGTAGTAGCAGGCTAGTGCACTAAAAACAGTGAAGGAATCAGAAGTGAGGTCCCATTCCCATCTAGGTGAACTCCAACTATAGGATTTTAATCAGGAGGAATGATCATCGTAGGCAATTACATTGAAATAAAAACTGAGTTAGTGAGTTTGCTGCAGATCGGAACTTATAAATTCTCCCTACTTCCACGGATAGAGTGTTTCCACAGTCATACGCACATACACTCACCATACGCTAGGGCCCATCACACTAACATTCATTCTATTACTCTATCCACACTGAATATACGAGAGAACTCCTAAATCAATCTGCATCTAACTGAGGTCAATGCAACCTAATTGATTTGTCTCGAGTCATGATTTAAACAATAAGAACACATTTGAGATCTCAATAAATGACAAAGAAATAACCACCCGACACTGAAATTCAAACAAGAAATTACTTTATCTAAATTAATTCATGAAGAAAGTTAATCAATTGCAAAATCATCATTCTCATATTTACCTATTCTAGCTAAATGTCGTATTTTAGGTAAAGACAGGTCACTCAGTAAAGAATCAAAGTCTCTTGAGTCGCCGTCCTCTCATTCAGCATCGATCCTCTTGAGCATAAGTTCAGGAAGAAGTGGCCTTAGACCCTCTCTAGTCTAGTTATATTTATACTAAAACTTACACATTAAAAGTTACAAACAAGCTCCAAACGTCCGTTGAGCAGAGCGAGCAGGAAAGGATGTTGGCTCGCAACATTTAGAAAAAAACCTCCGCTCTCGAATATCACAAAAATAAAAACACGGAAGAAGGAAGCACAAACTAAATCTGCAACATTCATGGATGCTCTTCTCCGGAATTATAGTGAAGCCACCGCAAGTTTATCAAAATGTTCATTGTGGCAATTGTCCTCTTCCAAGGATATCTGGCGATGAGCCCAGAGCTGCTGTCCTTTCGGAAACTTTTAGCTCAGACAGAGGCCGAGGTCAGGTTTTCAACCATATTCAGCGAGGCCTCTCTTCGTATTTCATCTACTCAAATGCAGGCTGTAAATATCGGCCATCTTTCAATAGGCCAAAATGGACAATCTTAATTAAAAGAAACACAAAACAACGTTACTACATCGTAATAATTATACAGTGTTAATTCCCACTAATACCCTTATGTGTATGTAATTATCTAGCCATCTGCGACATAAAGAAGCATTAAAGCATATTATTTCAAAGCGCAAACACATAACAAATAGCACTTTACCCACACGTATTTAATTAATCTGCTCACCAACTTAGTTCACGTATTAATTTAAGCCATGCAATTGCATTCCCACATGTAATTCTTTCATTAGAAATGTTGATTAGTTAGAACACTTGACAAAATTAATATCTAGTAATTATTCTTTAGTAATTTTAATTATGACATATAGAAATATAAGCTGATGTTCGGGTTTAAACAGAAAACCCTGCTCCAGCAAGTTATATATTATTATTAGGCCTGGGCGAAAATCTCGTTCTGTTTGCGGAAATTGCGATAATTTGACATTTTCGCGTTCCGAGGAGAGCGTGAAAATGTCAAAATTTCCGGTTTCCGCAGCTTGGCGATAATTTGTTTCTTGCTCGCGCTGTAAAAGAATACATTCTCGCGCGCGCGATCGCCTTACCTGAATCCCTGCGTTCGCTGACAAGTTTTCTTGATCCGGTCGCATTCTCCATGAGATGTTGTATTGTTTTTAGCCATTTGCGCTGTCTCGCGACAGTTCGCGCCCGCAGTGACGTCATGCGTCGCGCGATCACGTCTTTCTTCTCGCGATCATGCACCGCGAGACAACTCAAAACAAGATGGCCGCGCCCGCAAGCAACCACATGGGTAAGTTGGCGACCCGCAACCATGCAGAAAATCTCGCGAACATGCCGGAAAAAAACTTCCGCATCTTCGCGATATTACCACTTGTTTGCGATAATTTTAAATATTTTCGCGATAATTTGCGAAAGTTAATTTCACAAATTCCGCCCACCCCTAATTATTATATCATAGCTTTACAAAATTACAAACAATTGAGACCTGACTACTACACAACAAAGAATACCTGATAGTGAAAATATACCAAGCAATACTAAATTATTCAGAGCAATGGTGAGCAAGGATTTCAATTAAAACAAAAGTAGCACTCGAATTGTGATCCGTGAAGAGGATTTTGGAGTGGAGATGGTATTTGTTTAAGCATTTACGTAACCCAACACAGAATTTTTGAGTGATGATGCTGAAGAATGATGTTCTTCTATACCTAAAATATTGATCACTTTCATGTGTGGATGGGTAAATGGGGCCAGTGTAGACCATTGTTTCAGTAATAGAAGTAGAACTGAAGATCCTGCACTGAGTTGGTATTGCTTTCACCACATCCGCCCCACCAAGTGTGCGATTAATTAAGGGTGAAAATTATTAAGTCACACCTCAATAAATCACACAATCCATGAGAAGACGCTTAGGGGGCTTTATTAATGAATGAGAAACAGGATTTAGGGAAAGGTGGACAAAGACAAACACTACACAAAGACAATATTCATCTGGGCACTGAGCAGCCAATCATGTCACTGTCCTGTGAAGTACTGGGATTTTAAAACCCAGCGGTGCAGGGGAACACACCCTAAGACTTCGGGTTCTTCCTGTTTCAGACCTACAGAAACACAGAGTCTTCTAGGTGAAGTCAAAGATCGTATTTATTGGCTGCAGACCAATTACAGGTATCCGAGAAGTACAACACAATGTATGTTCTCAGGAGACTGGTTAAACTTACAGAAACGGCCTTCTCCTTATATATAAAATATCATGCTTCAGGCACACATTCCTCGTTTTACGATATGGTCATTCATATGTATTCATTACAAACGAAAAGGCAGAGTCATGATGACCATCCCACATTCCAGTTAAGCCAGCCCACAATTATTTACCCAGCGAGGCTCAGATCCTGCATCAGATATCAGCAGACCCCAATAAACACGGGCACCTCCTGTTTGTAAAACAAGCCATAAAGCAGGAAGAGTCAGGTGTGAAAGAGATTAGCCGGAGGCTTGTGTGGGATGAAAAGGCTTTATGGTGTGTCAAACCCTGATGCTAATCACAGGTGGCCGTAGGACGGGGAGATCATGGGACCGGACTGACCTGGGGCGGCGGAGCCAAATCGCGTAGGTCACAGCAAAGTCTAATGGAAGGCGCATGTGTTCTGGAGGCCTGTACTTGTCCTTAATGTGTAGCCTATGTGAGGGCAACCATAAGATGGCCACCGCTCCAAGATGGAACCCACGAAGTCAATGTGTAATATCGTATACACAGTGCATTTATCGATGAAACGTTATGCAAAGCAATTGTATATACTGCATTGGCCTTTTGCGGTTCGCTGATACCGGAATAGGCAGGGTAGGGCCCTGCCCCCTACGCGGTCCCAAATTTTAAAGTACCACAGACCCTCCTTTTGCCCTTACATAGGCAATAACTATACTCATATCAATCCGAGTCCAGGTCTACATTCATGAAGTCATGGAGATGTTGCTGTAGCATCATCCTATTACTTAGCTCGTCCCTCGATACAGGTTTCCTTACACATAATGTAGCACAGAGGCCACATATCACAGGAGCACACTGTATACACAGACAGAACAGGAAAAGGATGGCTAAGACCATACCAATGACCATCAGAATCTTCCAACCCCAGGCAGATATCAGTTCCCAGAACCACCCCATCAGTGACCAATCTCCTTTATCCACGTGAATAGATTCAGATATTTTATGCAGTTTGGAGATGGCTTGATAAACTGTTGGAGCGTTATCTGGTATGAAAATGCAACAGCTAGATTGGATGACCTTACATACCCCACCACGGTCTGCAAGTATGACGTCTAGAACCATACGGTTCTGCAAAGTCATGAGGCAACTGTTTGGAGCTCAGCTGTCAAATTACCAAGGGCACCAGCCGTAACATTAACAGTGGATTCAACCACTCGAGTCAGTTGTCTCAGGTTCCTACTATTGACCATAGGTCCCCAAAACGGCAGGAAACCCAAAAAGAAGTCTCCCGCTTCCTGACCGGCAGTATCCTCCTGACTAACAACACCTCTCACAACTCTGGTCTTGTGATAATCAGAGGCAGCAGTAAATGTTGGCGGTAGCAAATTTGCAATATAACATGTGCCCGAGAAATCAGGGGGCAACCATGTATATGCTCGGTCATTACAAACAAAATATGTACCCTTGGCAGCCAAAAACGCAGGGGAAAACTGTGATGGAAAAGTGTACGTTTCAGTACAGTCACTTTTCCCCAGTTGAGCTCTTGGATTCTGACCATTACCTTGTAAACAGAACCGACCTATGTGGGGTACGACCCAAATCGGGGATGAGATTTTTCGCTGCCTTTCACCCAGACTAATGCTATACCCCGTCGCGTTCCAACCTACATAAGCTCGCAATTCATCCTTGGGAATAGATGAGTATGCGTCGATATCTCTGCTCATATCGGCGACTCCTTTCATTAAGGCTTTATTATTTGTGCTAGGTCTGATGGAACGCGGTTGTCGCGGGGAGTAGGCATCTAATGCAAAAAGAAACATGGTCTGGAATGCCAATGACGATCCATTATAGCTGAACGGCAGCACTAGATATGGGATACCCTTATCAATGGTATGTGGCATTAAACCACACACCCAGCAATTGGTTGTATTCATAACTAGCTGGTGCTGGTGCAGGAGTTGAATAAACAAGTTGTTTACGAACTCAGATCGTCTAGCTTGTTCGTGTTCAGGCAGAGGTTGGAAAGAGTGTAAGGAGACAGTAGGAGGAGGTATAGGCTGTTCAGTGGGTGCAAATGGTACTTGAGAGGAGAAGAATACATAGCCTACAGTAAACACCACCATACTACATAGTATAAACAAACATAATAATATAAAACGTTTGCTCTTCATTATTTTACATATTTTCGTTTTAAAGTTCATTTCCAGAGCGGGTCTCTCCATCTTGAAAAACTCCATCCTCTAATCGTGCCGCTCGCGGCGGGTGAGTATCTTCTGCTAAGGAGTACGCCTGTTAGTCCAGGGAACGCCCCAGACCAACCAGAACCGTTGACCTAACGTCTTCGGGCTGTACCCCAAAGTCTTGGCACCGCGACCCTGCGGCTGAACCCGGATGGTGGTTCGAAAAATCAAAATCAAAAAGTCCTTCAGATGGGAGAGCTATAATATCAAAAAATAGTAAGGGAAAGGAATTTTTATTTGTCCATAGGCATTGGTCTTAAGTTATAGTGGTTTCTGCCAGCTACTGTCTGGTCTTGAAACAAGAGTTCAGGCTCTGTGGTGTCCAATCGAATTGACGGTGGCACAGCTTCTTGCAAAATATCGTCACTTTCTTGTTCTGAAGTTGTGCCTCTTACGCGTGCATCACTAAATGGTACAAAACGAGGTACAGTGTCTGTTTCAGAATCAGCGATACCCTCCTGGACCCACTGGTCATATGGTGGAGGCAAAGGGATCCGTTTACAGTGGGCGCCGTGTATCCAATTCTTTTTCCCTTTCACTCGAACCGCTGATCTTGTCGATAGAAGTACGAGGTGAGGGCCGATCCAACGGGGCTCATCGTTGTTCTTTTGCTGAAAGTTTTTCACGAGTACCCACGAGCCAGGGTCGATATGGTGTCCTGGAGCTTCAGAGGCCTGGGGGAGTGTATCGTGCACCTGTTGAAGTAAAACACGCAATTTAGCCGTCAATTCATACAGATAGTCAAGCAGTACTGGATGTTCGATTTCGCAGAATTTTGTCGGTCTTGGCACACCCCATAAATTGGCCGGGCGGCCAAAAACCACTTCATATGGACTAAGTCCCACTCGTGATAGCACAGTCATTCTTGTTGAGTGCTAAAGGCAGAGCGTCAGGCCATTTAAGACCGGAGCTCGCCTGGATTTTGGCCAGTTTGAGCTTCAGAGTGCCATTGTAGCACTCTACTAATCCAGCTGATTGGGGGTGATTTGCAGCGTAGAACTTCTGCTTTATACCTAATCCCTCACACACATTCTTCATCACTCGACCCACAAATTCACTCCCATTATCACTCCACACCATTCTTGGCATTCCAAACCTAGGGAAAAATTCTTTCACAAGGGCTTTGGCTGTGGATAAAGCAGTGTTGTCTTTTAGGGGATATGCTTCTATCCATTTTGAAAAAGCGCAAACAACAACCAGTACATATTTCAAATTGTTGCACCTTTCCATGTGGATAAAATCTAGTTGCAAAACCTCAAATGGATATGATGGAGGCGCAAAATGACCAGCTGGAGTCGGGGTTCCTCTACCAGGGTTGTATTTCAAACATACCATACAATTCTTGATCACATTCTCTGCACACTTGGGAATTCCAGCGTTCTGCCATACTGGAGCCAACAACTTACAGATTCCTTTCACACTGATATGTGCCATTCCATGTGCCATAGTAACCACTGGAAGCACATATGCATCAGGTAGCAACCATCGCCGGTGTTCTGACAAATCAATCCAACAACCATTCTCATCCAATTTACCCTTACTTTCTCTCCACTTGCTCAACTCTTTCTCTGTGGCTTCAGCTTGAAGGGACTTCACACTCTCTATCGTGTCTTCACACATTCCAACATCACCAACCCATCTTGCAGGGCCTGCAACATACATTCGTGTCTTCACATCTTTTGCTGTTTCTTTCGCGATTTCGTCAGCAAATGCATTACCACGGCCAACATCATCAGTGATCTTTTTGTGTGCACTGCATTTCATAATCGCAACTTGTAACGGTAAGGTCAGTGGCTCAAGGAGATCATTCACCAATTTGCCATTCTGAATTTTAGCTCCATGCGAAGTCAGGAACCCACGTTCTTTCCATAATCGCCCAAAACTATGGGCCACGCCAAAGGCGTACTGACTGTCAGTATATATGTTCACTTTCATTCCTTCAGACAACACGCATGCTCTTGTAAGGGCAATTAATTCTGCTGCTTGAGCCGAATGATGTGGCACACGTGCAGTTTCAACGATCGTGTGCAAAGTCGTGATAGCATAGGCAGCAGTCGTATCACCATTCGGAAGCTTGAAGCACGAACCATCCACCCATAAGGTACCATCACACTCAGTTAGGGGAGTATCTTTAAGATCTATTCTCCCTTTCGTCTCTTCTTCTGTTCTGAACAGACAATCATGCTGCTCAATCTCATCTATGTCTGCTGGAATCGGCAATAATGTAGCTGGGTTCAACGTATTGCATCTCTTTATGTGTATATGGTTTGCCAATAGTGTCAATTCATACCCTGACAACCGAGCACTAGTTAGATGCTGTGTCTTGGTCCTGTTTAACAATGTGTCCACAGCATGTGGAACCATAACAATCAATGTGTTATCCATTACCAATCCAGCAGACTGTCGAATAGACATAGCTGCTGCGGCTGTAGCTCTTAAACAACTTGGCAATGCCCTCGCTACCGGGTCCAAGGTTGACGAAAAATATGCGCATGGACGCGGTCTGTCGCCAAATGGCTGTTTTAACACTGATAATGCGCAACCGTCCTTTTCATGAACATATAATGTAAAAGGCTTACTGTAGTCGGGGGTACCCAACACAGGAGCTGAACATAATGCATCACGTAATTCCCAAAAACTTTTCTGACACTCTTCTGACCATGGGACAGGATTCGGTGTTATTTTTACATGTTAATGCTAATAGAGGTTTTGCCAGCAAAGAAAAATTTGGTATCCAGTGCCTACAGTATGAAGTAATACCCAAGAAAGCACGCACTTCTCTCTGTGTTCTTGGCACACTCAACTGTGCAATGGCTTGAATTCTGTCTGGGGTCAGTTTCCTTCCCTCCTTCGATAAGAGATGACCTAAGTAGGTCACCTCTTGTCGACAATATTGCAATTTGGAGAGAGACACTTTATGATGAGAGGCAGACAAATGGCGCAACAATGACAATGTAGCTTCTTTACAAATATTTTCAGTATCCGCGGCGATTAGTAAATCGTCAACGTACTGAATAAGAATAGCGCCACTAGGTAAAACGAGTGCATCAAGCTGCGCTTTTAAAGCCTGACTATATATTGATGGACTTTCACAGTAGCCCTGTGGAGCGCGTTTAAAGCGGAAGCTTCGACCTCCTAAACTGAAGCCAAAAATGTCCCTACTCTCCTCTGCAATTGGGATGCTAAAGAAAGCATTCTTTAAATCGATCACTGAGAACCATGCAGCGGAGGCTGGGATCATAGTTAACAAGGCAGTTATATCAGGGACAACTGGAAACTGTGGCACAACAATCTTATTTACCTCTCTAAGATCAATCACAAATCTGTAAACAGGTGGCTGTGAAGTGTCCGTACGTTTTAAAACAGGTAAAACAGGACTATTGCAAACGTTGCCTCTTGTCTCTTCAATTACACCCTTTTTAATCAAATCACTGACAATTGCTAACAACGCTTTCTGACCTTCATTGGAGATCTTATACTGGGGAATGCGTGGCAATCTGACATTGGCCTTTAAAGTGACCACGTATGGCGGTATTTCCAAGAGACCCACATCATTGGGACCAGTAGCCCAAAGGACATCCGGAAGGGATGACAATTCAGGTGGCAATGTATTCTTTGACAAATACATTGGGGAAATCACTTCCTTACCTAATGTAAGTTGTACTCCTGAGGGAGAACAATATAGTGTTGCATGCAATCTTTTTAACAAATCCAACCCTAACAGATTTTCACCACAACCTGTCATTAGGATGAGGGGTGCTTTTAACTCACAAGGTCCAACAGAAAGTGGCATAGGACTAGAAATCGGGTTCCTAACCGGGGCGCCAGAAAAACCTACTGAAATATTGATTTCGCCAGACAAAGGTCTGCCAGGAAGTTTTGAATGCATAATCGAACTCTTTGCAGCACCAGTGTCCAGCAGAAAGGGCTCTGTTACACCCGCTGTAGTTACCTTAACGTATGGTCCACTCTGATCCACTGGTACTGAAACAACTCCCTCTCTCTGTCTACGGCTGTCCTAGTAATCATTACCTTCCTCATTGTCGTCTTCTGCATAATAGTCATTATTATAGTATTGAGCTGTGTTACCAGTTGCATTGGCTTGCTGATCAAAGCTATTTATCGTATTTTGGGGCGGAAGAGGACGCGCGTTCTGGGGAACATTTCCACGCCCTCTACCTCTAGGAGCTTGCTGACCACCTCTACCTCTTGTGCCATACGCATTAGTAGTACGCTGCAACAATTTAGGACAACTATACTTAAAATGACCTTCCTCTCTGCAATATGAACATTGATTGGGACCTATAGGGATACGTGGTTGATAATACCCATTCATTTGCTGGTTATTCTGAAACTGTTGGGGTTGCTGATAGACACCCTGGGTTTGCCTATAATTATTCTGTCCTCCACGTGGCGGATAAGCCTGCTGTAAAAGGACCTTCGTTTTCAATTCTTTCGTTTTCTTGTCTGTTCTATCCTTCTCGTCTTTATCCCTATTTTCGTAATACTGTGCAGTAGCCAATATTTGCGCTGAAGAGGAAACAGCCCAAGAACTCTCTGAATCTTTTAACTTCTTACACAACTCGGGAAGTAGATTCTGCACAAATTTATCAACAAACAACCGTTGGCCACCTTCAGTACTCATGTCTTGACCACTGTGGTCAATAAACGTTTCTTCAAACCTTGTAAAGAAATCGGACACCGTCTCATCTTTCTTCTGCTTGCATGCGGATAGTTTATCCCAATTCACGCGCATCGCGGGCATTATAGTTTTCATGTAGGTAATAATTCTGCCAGGGAGTTCTGCTACTAGGGGCTCAGGTTTTGCACCACCAACTTGTCTAGTGTCTGCGGCAACGATATTAGCCCATGTGTTACCCAATTCTGCAGCGTGATCTACATTACGAATGGATCCCCATAAAGGCTGTGGAACCACATTCCCGAACAACATATCTATGTCAGCCAGATTCATGACACACGATTCTGCAGTTTGTGATAACTCCTTATAATATCCTGTAGGGTTTTTACGGAGGTCAGGCAATGTCTGTTTAAGTGCTAACACTTCAGAACGCTTCCATGGGACATGTACCCAAACACGCTGGAAATGAGCTGGAACCGGTGGATTAAAATTTGCATCAGCAGGTCTCCAAACTGGAGAAACCTCACGCATCGGATATTGGCGCGCTTTTACCTTTTTCCCCACAGGGAATTCCTGTTCGAACAATGATTGTTGACAATCGCCATTCCTGAAGGACAGTAAAGTCGCAACTGCTTTATCTACATCGGGACCCACAATTGTACCTGTTCCAAAATCAAATCACACTCGACACAACTCCTGCGGGCTTGGGTTTGAACCATGATCCTCCAATTCCTCACAGAGGAATTCACACATTTTCTCAAACACATACCTCTGTTTTGGGGCGTCCCATTGGTGAAAAACGTTAACAACTGATTCCACATCATAGAGTGAAGGAAAAACAATCCACCTACGCGCCATATGATCTAATACCTCTTTCTCTTCAGGATTAGGCAGCTGACTACGCAACTGCTTACGTTGCAAACCAGGGGTCATACTAGATGACCCAAAGAGAGGCGACATTAAACTAGTAACTACATTAGCTAGTCGTTGTCGTGCTGAAGGAGAAGTTGAGGCGAAAACGGGGGGAAAGACAGAGGGAAGAAAAGCGGGTGCAGATACAGGTACCTGGGTAGTGTAAGGAAGAGCGCCAGGGGAGGCAGCTGATGTACTAGGCAAAGTCGCAGGAAGCGCAGGGGCAACAGGTCTGAAGGAGAAGTTGAGGCGAAAACGGGGGGAAAGACAGAGGGAAGAAAAGCGGGTGCAGATACAGGTACCTGGGTAGTGTAAGGAAGAGCGCCAGGGGAGGCAGCTGATGTACAAGGCAAAGTCGCAGGAAGCGCAGGGGCAACAGGTAACAAAACTGGCGGCCCTTGAGAAGGCTGCACTGTAGGGATAGGAGCCAGCTGAGGAGGAGCTGGCGGCTGTGGGAAGGCTTGCGGCACATTAACTGCAGGCTGCACATTTACGAGCTGTGGAGGCGCTGTGGCATTTTGCGCATACGGGGGTGGCGAACTTAGTAGATGGGACATTAGGGAATCCTTTTCTTTCTCTTTTGTCTCATCTTGTACAAGGGGTGACAAAACTGGGTAACATTTATCGATCCCTAGTTTGCGCTGTCTATGTAATTGCTCATTCATTTGTTCCTCCTCATTATCTTTAAATTGCACAGCTGCTTGCATCATTGACATACCTTTTTCTCTCTTATTCCTTTTTGCTAGCTTAATTTCCTTCTGTTTGGCTTCCTTTCGCCATAGGCGGAAAGAATCAAACATCGCCGGCCGGGCTTTCTTTTTAAACAACTTAACTTCCAAATTATCTAAGATATCTGTATCGAAACTACCATTTTAGGGCCATTTTAAAACACCGTCCTTTCTGGTGTATCGGATCCATACTTCATTATATGCAATGGGGCCCACGCCATGTTTTACATAAAGCTCATAAGTTGGAGTTCCAATTGGAGGAACCGGACACGAATCCTCCAATTGGGAATCCCTTCTACAACCCAAACAAAACAACCTTCCAAATACACTAGAACCAGGCATCTTCGCTCACTAGTCTAGTTTCAAACTTCAAAGGAGTATCGAATACGATAATCTCGTGAATACATGAGTCCTCTGGCTTTGGCACTTGCAAGTTCCAAATCAAAACGATCCCGAAGGATACCAAATTCCCGAAGGATACCAAACAAACTGGGAGACGCTCCACTTATACTTAACTGAATATCGATGATCGATGGCGTCACCAGAAGACTCTCTCAATTGTTTCGCTCTACCAAATCGTCAAGGGTCCAAAACAGGGCGATTAATCAGGGCAGCAGTCCTTCGTAGCCGTCGGGACGCGGAGAACCTCGCAGAAAAGACTTTCAGACCACGTCGACATGCAGGGGTCGATGAAGTGGCGGCCTTCCTCCGGAATTTCCACACGAAGCTCCTCACGAACCTCTGGCTTGGACCGGTACTGCTGAAATCGCCCCGAGTTTGGCACCAACTGAAGTACTGGGATTTTAAAACCCAGCGGTGCAGGGGAACACACCCTAAGACTTCGGGTTCTTCCTGTTTCAGGCCTACAGAAACACAGAGTCTTCTAGGTGAAGTCAAAGATCGTATTTATTGGCTGCAGACCAATTACAGGTATCCGAGAAGTACAACACAATGTATGTTCTCAGGAGACTGCTTAAACTTACAGAAACGGCCTTCTCCTTATATACAAAATATCATGCTTCAGGCACACATTCCTCGTTTTACGATATGGTCATTCATATGTATTCATTACAAACGAAAAGGCAGAGTCATGATGACCATCCCACATTCCAGTTAAGCCAGCCCGCAATTATTTACCCAACGAGGCTCAGATCCCGCATCAGATATCAGCAGACCCCAATAAACACGGGCACCTCCTGTTTGTAAAACAAGCCATAAAGCAGGAAGAGTCAGGTGTGAAAGAGATTAGCCGGAGGCTTGTGTGGGATGAAAAGGCTTTATGGTGTGTCAAACCCTGATGCTAATCACAGGTGGCCGTAGGACGGGGAGCTCGTGGGACCGGACTGACCTGGGGCGGAGGAGCCAAATCGCGTAGGTCACAGAGAAGTCAAATGGAAGGCGCATGTGTTCTGGAGGCCTGTGCTTGTCCTTAATGTGTAGCCTATGTGAGGGCAACCATAAGATGGCCACCGCTCCAAGATGGAACCCACGAAGTCAATGTGTAATATCGTATACACAGTGCATTTATCGATGAAACGTTATGCAAAGCACTTGTATATACTGCATTGGCCATTTGCGGTTCGCTGATACCGGAATAGGCAGGGTAGGGCCCTGCCCCCTACGCGGTCCCAAATTTGAAAGTACCGCACCTGATCGAATAAAGTCTTCTTCATACAGGACAGGAGATATTTTTAATCACTAGTTATGCTGTAAGACTGCAAACCACACAGACAGTCTCCCTCCTGGTGGAGGTTGGTTAATCACCTGGAGAACCGAACACTCAGGTGATTACGACCCGATGATGACACAATCCACCTGACCACACGATAAGCGTAGTAAACATCTACTGCGTACTGTGTTAGTGTGGTTGAGGGTCTCCATTACAACACATGTGAGACTCTGGTTCTTTGTCACTAGTGATTCATTCCCCTAATATTATTTACAGAGCAGCCAACACCAATCTGTTGTGGGGGTAAAAATAAATGAAGGAATGACTATACCACAGTTAACTTAGATGCAATGCATTGCAAACCAAACAGTCCGTTAGCCCTAGAGAGACCCAAGTTATATTATTATACATGTAAATGTCCTGTCAGTCACCTAGGTTTGAAAAATAGTAAATACAAATTATGTGGGAGTGAATTGAACAACACACACACAGTTCTGAAAAAAATATTATTAACCCCTTGAGTACTCATACAGAGCGGTTCCATCATGAGTCACGGTGGACATGTGCTCATGATGGAACTGCTCCCTCATGGCACTCACCCATATGGGAAGCGCTGGCGCTCTCCCCATGGGCAGCCCATCTAGCCCCAACAGAGGGGGATGGCAGTGGAAGAGTTTCCGCTGCCACCCCCGAACCCCTGTGGGAATCCCATGATGTCAGCGCGCATCCCCTGAGGCGAGGTATCATTTCGCTCGGGACACTAAGGAGAACGCTGTGGGGTAGGACGTTTGTGTCGGCACGGTGATTCCACACAAAACATTTGTGGTAAATGTGTTTTTTCCAGCTACATTTGAGGTTTGCAGGGCATTCTAGCTAGGAAAACATTGGGAAATCCATGCAAGCCATACCTCATTGGACTCCCCCAGGTGTCTAGTTTTCAGAAATGTCAGGGTTTACTAGTTTCCCAAGATGGCCACCGAGCCTGGGGCCAAAACCCCAGGTACCTCTGCAAAACCAGGTAGTTTTGTTATAGGTAATTTTGAAGTCTCCACAGTACGATTTGGGTCATTTCCTGTTGCAGCCACTATGCCTACCCACACAAGTGAGGTACCATTTTTATTGGGAGACCTGGGGGAATGCTGGGTGGGAGGAAATTTGTGGATCCACGCAGATTCCAGAACTTTCCCACACAGAAATTTGAGAAAAAAGTAATTTTTTCAGCCATATTTGAGGTTTGCAGGGTATTCTGGGTAGGAGAATGTTGGGGGACCCACGCAAGACATACCTCGCTGGACTTCTCCAGGTGTCTAGTTTTCAGAAATGTGTGGGTTGGGTAAGTTTTTCTAGATGGCCACTGAGCCCGGGGCCTAAAACTCATGGGTTCCCCCTTGCAAAACCAGGTTGGTTTGTGATAGGTAATTTTGATGTCGCTTCAATAGGTTTTGGGCCCTTGCCTGACACGGGTCCTTGACCCACCCACGCGAGTGAGGTACCATTTTTATTGGGAGACCTGGGGGAACGCTGTGTGGGAGAAAATGTGTGGTTCCAGGCAGATTCCAGAACTTTCCCACACAGAAATTTGAGAAAAAAATGATTTTTTCTGCAAAATTTGAGGTTTGCAGGAGTTTCTGGGTAGGAGACTGTTGGGGGACCCATGCAAGCCATACCTCGCTGGACTCCCCCAGATGTCTAGTTTTCAGAAATATCTGAGTTTGGTAGGTTTCCCTGGATGGCCGCTGAGCCTGGGGCCAAAAACACATGGGACCCCCTTTGCAAAACCAGGTTAGTTTGTGATAATTTTGATGTCGCCTCAATAGGTTTTGGGCCGTTGCATGTTGCGGGTACTTGACCCACCGACGCAAGGGAGGAACCATTTTTCTTGGAATACTTTGGGGAAACTGGGGTAGGTGGAATTGTGTGGATCCACGCCAATTCCAGAACTTTCCACCACAGAAATGTGAGGAAAATTTGTTTTTTAGACACATTTTGAGGTTTGAAAGGGATTCTGGGTGACAGACTCTGGTGAGAGCCAGTCAAGTCACCCCACCCTGGATTCCCCTGGGTGTGTAGTTTTAAAAAATGTATAGGTTATCTAGGTTTCTCTAGGTGCCGGCAGAGCTAGGGTTCAAAATCTACAGCTAGGCACTTTGCAAAAAAATTGGTCCTTTTTTTACTGTGAAGATGTGGTGTGTCCATGTTGTGTTTTGGACCGTTTTCTGTCGCGGCCACTAGGCCTACCCACACAAGTGAGGTACCATATTTCTCAGAAGACTTTGGGAAACGCGCGGTGGGTGGAATTTTGTGGATCCACGCAGATTCCAGAACTTTCCACCACAGAAATGTTAGGAAAATTAGTTTTTTGGGACAAATCTTTAGTTTTGCAAGGAATTCTGGGTACCAGAACCTGGTGAGATGCAGTCAAGTCACCCAATCCTGGATTTCCCTGGGTGTCTAGATTTAAAAAATGTATAGGTTTGCTAGGTTTCCTTAGGTGCCGTCAGGGCTAGGGTTAAAAACTACATCTAGACACTTTGCAAAAAAAGGGTCCGTTTTCACTGTGAAAATGTGGTGTGTCCACGTTGCTTTTTGAGCCATTTCCTGTCAAGGGCACTAGGCATACCCACACCAGTGAGGTACCATTTTTGTCGGAAGACACTGGGTGGGTAGAATGTTGTGGATCCACGCAGACTCCAGAACTTTCCACCAAAGAAATGCGATGAAAATGTGTTTTTTGTTTACACATTTTTAGGTTTGCAAGGTATTCTGGGTAATAGAACCTAGTGAGAATTAGTCAAGTCACCCCATCCTGGATTCCCCTGGGTGTCTAGTTTTTAAAAATATATATGTTTTCTAGGTTTCCCTAGGTGCCAGCACAGCTAGTGTTCAAAATCTACAGCTAGGCACTTTGCATTAAAAGGGTCAGTTTTCACTGTGAAAATGTGGTGTGTCCACGTTGCGTTTTGGGCAGTTTCCTGTCACGGGCACTAGGCCTCCCCACACAAGTTAGGCACCATTTTTATCGGGAGACATAGGGTAACACAGAACTGTAGAGCAACTGTTATTACCTATTGACTTTTGATGCATTTCTGCCTTCCAAATGAAAGACAATGTGTAAAAAAGAAGTAATTTTAAAAAATGATCTATAATTCTCATGCTAGTATGGGTACTCACAATTTCGAAAATGTGCAAATATCCACTGTTTATAAACTCTATATTTTGTTCCAATTTCAGAAATACATAGGTTCTTTCATACCGATTTGTCCATGTATATATTTTCACAAATTAATTGCTATATACCCGGTACATAATAAAAACCATTGCAAGACGCTGCTCAGTTATTCGCTCTGGGTTCATCGGGTTCTTGGTGAACCTACAAGTCCTATATATCCCTACAACCAGAAAGGTCCAACGGATGTAATGGTATATTGCTTTCAAACAGCTGTCATACTTAGAAGAAGTTACAGGTGAAAACATTGACACATTTTCAATGTTTCCTTTATTTAACTGTTAGTTTCTATAAAGAAACCTTGAAGGATCTACACAAATTACCCCTTACTGAAATCAGAATTGTTTCTACTTTTTTAAAATGTATAGCTTTCCAGGATCCATTATTGCTTTCATACCCATTTCTACCATTAACTGGAAGGAGGTTGTTGAAAGCACAAAAAATAGCAAAAATAGGCTATGTCTAAGAAAAATGCCAAAACTGTGTAAAAAATGTTGGTTTTCTGACAAAATGTCTGCTTGTCCCTGAAAGCTGTGAAGATGGAGATTTCAGCACCACAACCCCTTTGTTGATACCATTTGCAGGGAAAAAACCTGACACTTTCATCTGTGGCCCTTTTTTCTCAAATTTTCCACACAAAAAACAAATTGTAGCTGTATTGTGGCTAATTTCTTGGTCCCCTTCAAGAGAATACACAAACCCTGGGTACCTTTAGAATCCCCATAATGTTGGAAGAAAAGGACGCACATTTGGTGTGGATACTTTATGTGGTCAAAAAGTTACAGGGACCTAAGCGCAAACTACCGCAAATAGCCAAAAAAAGGCTTAGCACAGGAGAGGAAATGCCTAGCAGCGAAGGGGTAAAAAGAAAAATAATACCGTATTGGGAGGTGCATCTGCATTCTTCTTGGATTGTTCGTCCATCTTGGGTGCCTGGCTGATGTGGTCCAGTAAGATAAGTGTGAGTGTTACGGTGCTTTTGCCATTTTATGCAGGAGAAGAGAAGGCCTGTGGATTGTAAAACAAAAATGATAATGTACAATCATATTGCAGGAGAAGATCAGAAGTTAAACTTCATAAGGAATGCACAAAGAAGACTATGAGGCAGCACTAGGGAAAAAAATAGTCCTTTGCAATCATTCATTTTATGACTGATGTGCGATCAATTAGGCGGGAGCAATTACAACAATCAACAATCACAGACAAGTAGCCATGTGTATCGGGCTGATCAAACATGCAGCTATCATGATCATTATCATAATATGTATCCTAGTGTGTGCATAATTTGATGACCACCACATGTCTGTCTCCAGTTACTTACAACAACAGGCCCCACCAAACAACCTCATAGTTTCAAATTTGAGCTAGCCAGCTGTAGCGCACACACTCAGCAACATGGCATTTCCTAGATCAAGTAAAATCGGTGCACCTCTCACCACCAGTGTCCAACTCCGTACCGATTAAATCTAGACTCAGATGTCATAGATCAACTTGTAATGCAATGCTGTTGATGAACAACAAGAGAAGCATTGAGTCATTTTTTGTGTAGACTAGATTTATTTGTGTTTGTTAGCTTTGAGTAGTTTGAACTGTGAATCAGAAAACAAAGCAGTGGACCTGGAACACAAATCTCGCTAAGTATCGAAGGGGAAGGAAAAAATCACCTTCAGGAAAAAAATTGTCAATCATCGTCTTTAGGCCACCAACATTGTAAATTATCACAAACACAATCAAGCTCAAATATTATAGTTAAACACCCAGTCTCACTGCCTACCACCACATAAATAATCTCAACGCACTCCAAACGACAATCACTCATATCAACCTTTGGTGCTTGCATGCCACCATTTTCCTGTTCTGATTCAAGCATGGTTAAGGTGGTACATTGCCAATCCTCTTTGTTTAACAAAACACAAATTGGCCAGTCTTGTAAATCAAATAATGTGGCCAGTCTGACTAGGGGAATACAAAAAAAAGAATAGATAGGCACGTGATGAAGGTAGGCACATTGTCTCTCCAATGTCCTTGAGGAGAATGGGGGTAGGCTTCTTCACTACACACTGGTCCAACTCCAATCCAGCAATACAATTCCATGTGTCTAAAGCAGTGAGGTTGCATTAGTGATTCAGACAAAAACAAACAACTTAATATAATGTCCCCCTAACTAATGTATTTTTTGTCATCAAAGCAGTCAGGCAATAGAAATAGAAAGTTCTACTGTTGGTGGCCCACACATAGTAGTCAGGGAAGTAGAGTCCATCTTCAAACTCAGGTGGTTCGACCCCAGAAGTTGGTCAGCTAACACACTAACACCATGACCTGAGTCTGACTAATCACCCCCATCCTCCTCCTGTCGTTCTTCAGATATGGTGTAATTTGGTGATATAAAGTGCTGATTCATTTTGATCATGGTTAATCATTCCACGTTTTGTGGTGAGAGACTGGTCCTTCTCACTGTCACCAACTACACCAGCTGCACTGAACAAACTGGCTACCGGGCAAGCCAGATACTTTATTGCCAGCCTGCTAATCATTGGTCATTGCCACCTCTTCCCATACCAATACACCATTGAGTTTTGATCAAGATAGACCTTTGTTGGGCCATCCAGATAGCCCTGGCCATCCTCTCAATAGTCATTGATGCTCCACTTTGGTCAACCTCTTTTAACCTCAACCCCTGCATTGGACTTAAGCCTCACCTTTAGAAACCAATCAAATGCAGATTTTGGTGGTGATGCCCCAGTTCTTGTTCTTGCTGGTGTCCTTGTTGTTGTTTTTGGCTGGTGTGAGTCAGCAGCTGCATTGCCCTCAAACTCTGAAGTTGAAGGCTGCACTGCAGAACTTGTGCCCTGGAGGAATGGGCCTCAAATTCCCAGATGTTCTTTTTTTAGGTTACTGGCTTGCTCAGCAATCCACGTCTTGTAGTTTGAAACATACCCATCTGAAAAAGGAATGAAAGTGACCAGTAATTGTTTGTAGTATGGATCAAGAATTGTGGCACACATGTAATGTTTGGATGACACAATGTCTCTTTGCACCCTTGTATTAACAGATAAGCGAACTATTAAGTTCTTCACCAACATATGTGCATCTTTTTTTAGTCCACACCTCCATACCTCCTTTAGCTGTATGGTAGCATATGCAACAACGGAATAGCTTGGCCCATGGTACTGTCCTCCATGCTGACTTCCCATGTGAAAACCTCAAAAGGAAGCAGCATCACTGTGAGGCATTTGATTAGGCTACATTGGTCCATCTCAATGATCAGGTGTTTCACAGTTGCATCCCCTCTTTGCATGACATATTCATTGATAGGTCTGTACCGCTCAAAGAGATGTTGCAACATGTAATAAGTTGAGTTCCAACGTGTTGGCACTCCTTTATGAGTATTTTAACTGGCATTCTATTATGAAGCTGAATTACCAGCAACTGCTTCCAGGCTTTAAAGGAATGGCAGAAATGAGTGCAGATTCTTCTTCTGGTGGACAGTAAACTGCTGACTCAGTCTTCTTTTTTTAGCAAGTCCTGTACAATGATGTTGATGCAGTGCACCAAACACAGGACCATTAAATTGTCACCATCTGCCATGCCTTAACTATATTACTGGCATTGTCGAGGCAACAAATCCAATGTTAAGCCCTCTTAGTCGTAGCCATTCAAATACCTTGTTGTTAAAGTCATCAAAGCTGTTTGCAGCTGTATGGGAGTGCTCCATGGCAAACATGGCTACTGTTGCATGCTTTTGAACTCCATTAAAAATCACAGCAGTGTCAACCCCTGCAGATATCATTTCTCTAACCCCACAAAAGAGATCCAGTGTGCAGTGTTGCACATGTAATAAGTGGATTGGCAACTGGTCCACATGTCTGTTGTCAGGTAGATAGTGTGAACAGCACTTTGCTGCAAAGCTTGTCCAACCAATTCCAGTCCATCATGATGTAGCATTGGAACAGCAACTCCGGCAAAATAGGACCAGCTGGGTACCTTCCATTTTGGGCAGATGGCTACCATAAATTCAAGAAAACCCACCCCTTCTGCTAATGAAAAAGGGTGGAGGTCCAGCGCTAACATTGTGGCCAGCTTCGCATTCTACAAACTTGTCATTGGTGATTGCGTTTGTACTGCTCCTCCTGCCTAAATATGCCAGGAATTGCACCCTGGATTCTTTTCTTTTCTGATGCCACTGATGCAGGTGACTTCTTGAGAGCAGAAGGGGGTAGGCTCAATATCCGTCTCAGCGGGGCAGTCATTGTATGCTCTTGCCTTGGTGTCTCGACGTGAGTCTTGTGCCATTGCGATGTAACTGACCAAGGGAGTTTTGCCGTGCCGGCCCCTACCTGTAGAGGTGCGGTTGTGGCGCAGGGCTGTTGTGTGCTGGGCGCTAGGCGGAGCGAGCTGTGCTCTTCGCAGGCTGGCCGAGGCTCCATTGACAGCTCCGGGGATTCGGACTTCCTCCTTCCCTGCTCGTAACATCATTGAGGGCTGGGAGAGATGAGGTCGCCGCGCCCGCTGTACGTGCAATGGCACCGCAGGCCGTAGCTTGGAACTACAGGTCAAGCGCGTGAAACTAGGTGCAACAAGCTTATCACCGGTGGATTCCACACTGCACTTTGCGTCCATCAATCAACCCAGCCACCTGAGGCGGGGTCAAAGCAAGTGCGAACAGCGACGAGGAGCACAACCAGGAGCACGTCTTTGCGTTCCCCTTCAGTTCCAAGGGAATTTGCCAGTTTTCATTACTGATGACCCCTGATCCTCAAAGGCACTCCTCCTGTGAGCTACCAGGGAGACTACAGGCTGGGAGAGCACAAAGTCCAACTGGTCAGTAGTTGTTCTCGCACGCCAGCGCCGAAGGGTGCTGTGAGACACCTAAGGTCAAGAACCAGGATGACAGAAGGAAAGGACAGGGTGTAGCAGCACCAGATTTAGAGAGATGACTGAAAGATGGAACCCAAAGTAAAAAGGGACCAAGAGGGAATCTAAATAGAAAAGACATAAGAACCCTGAAGGGGAGGAAACCCCCGGTGGGAAGTATGCAATCCCAAGGCCTTGAAGTACATAGGAAAAAGGAAAGAATGGGGAGCAGGGCGAGTGGTAAGCCGTCCGGTATAATAATAATGAGAGAGCCCTCTTCAGATCAACCCAAGAAAAGAGTCTGCCCAAGGCCGGAGATAGAACCCACAGTTGGGAGGAGTAAAGGGATGTAAAATAACAGAGATAGCCTGTGGGTGTTTATGGAACCATGGGGGAGAAGGTTAGGGAGAAAGCGGCAAAGAAAACTAAAACCCCTAAATCGCGCAAACCTGCTACAAATACTGGTTAAATGACCAACATTGGGTGAGGTTACATCTGATGATATAAGGCAAATAGGCATTGTAACAAATTTGGAAGGACGTGAGGTGACAAAGGTCCTCTTCTATTCCGAATGTGTAAAGCAGATGGTGGTAAGGGCAGAGGGAAAATTGGAAAAGGAGGGGATAAGATTCTTGCATGATGGTTAATTGGGTATAGAAGGGAGTAACCCCGGGAATCCTGAGGCCCTCACCTACCATGCAGAACTATGCCCAAATACAGTATTGTACTGATAGAAATCAGGGAAGGAGAAAAGTAACAATAGCAGATGAAGTAAAGGGTCCAATGTTGAGCAATTGATTTGAACCCCTATTTGACTCTTTAATATGTTGGGATGATAATATGACTGAAGGGTTGAGTGACCTGGATTGGGAAGGGTAGTACTCGCACAGCCTACGGCTATTGTCATGGAATATAGGGGGATATAAGAAACATTTAACCCAAGACACCTTTAGAGAAATGTTGGGCAGTTACGAAATGATGTGTTTTCATGAGTCCTGGCTGTGTGAGGTACCCGAACCAATAGACAGTTTTTTTATGCTTACCAAAGAGGCTATGCGTATGAACCTAGGGCACCCTTCAGGGGGGTTGGTGATGTTGGTATCATCATAAATAGCCAACAATGTAACCAAGTTAAAAGTGAAATGTAGGTGGCTTTCAGCTAGTCAGGTAGAGCTCTATAGTGGCACGTGGGCAACAAGACAAATAATTGTGATCAATATATATATATTCAGCCAAGAACCATAACACATTATGAAGAACAACTGGGAATGGTAGAGGAAGACCTGGAGCTCATCTGCACAACAAAAGCATCACAGCTGATAATGAGCCTAGGAGATTTTAATCACAAAATGGACCCTTCCCCTAGCAACAAACTGTTTGAAGACATATTAACCATGATATAGGGGCCCCCAGCAATCTTTGCTAGAGTAGGTAGCTCTGCACGAGACAAATCTCTGGCAAAGTTTCTTGGATCCATAGGGCTATTCTGTGCCAATGGACGGGCTGATTCCTACCGCCCGGCAAGAAAGACCTTTCGCATAGGGAATCAGAATTGCCCAATTGATTATGCCTTCATAAATGCTTGGCATTTAAAGGAAGTAGAAGGCTAATAAGCACACCTCTGATTGTCACAACAGTTATCAGTGTTGCCAGCTTTTTTAGGCATATTATTTACTACCGAGATATTACTGGCTGCAATGATTTATGTATTGGCACTAAGCAGTGGAACAAGTAGCATCTCCTGCACTCTTGTGCTTAACGCAACCTGTCGTAACTATTAACATCACGGTACTACTATTTAACACAAGTATATATTTTTATTAGTATTCGATTTCAACAGCACTCCGATGTAGTTATTAACTTCACAACATCACTGTTTAGCATGTGTATTTTTTCACGTTCACGTAAGCATGAACTGCACGTGTTGCAATGTACAGATCATTTAAGATTATGATTTGGAGAAGTCTCCTCATAGTATTTTATTTTGATCAAATTACAGCATTGTTCCCTGATGAAGGGTATATCACCCGAAATGCATTGGAACACCGATGATACAGTCGCACAATAATCCAAATACCAAGGTTATTCATGGACTGAGAAATACATGTATTGTGGATTAAAAAACTACAGAATTATTACAAATTATTTGGAATGGTTACTCGTTCTTACTACATTGGATACTGAAAAGTTCATATTAATCAAGTAACCCTTTATAGGGTCAATTTGTGCCCAGGGGGATGTATCCCATTTCTAGATGCGCAGCTAATACATATTATACAATGTACCGGACCGAAGTACGTTACCCCAGGGCACATCCGAAGCATAGAACATTCATATAATCATCATATGATATTCTAGTTGTGCACGTACAAAAACTAATCAATTTAACAGACATCACAGAAACAGTTATTTCATGCACCCAGGCCTAGTACTCGGTCTACTGACTGGAAGACTCATTAGAATACTAGGCCACATAGTGGATTAAAAAAATATTGCCAACTATCACAAAACATGGAGAAATGTACTAAACTGTGCAGCATTTTTCCTTTACAAAAGAAGAAAAACTACGTGCAAAAAATTCCGAGGGCCCCACTGAAACTGCAGGCCCTCCCCACCATAATACATTTCAAAAATCAAATAAAAATGGAAAGAAATCCTAGTGTATGCTCTCTATGAAACAAGCAAACCCTTTTAGAAAAGTTCTTTTACTTACTTGTAAAATCTCAAATTCAAAGTCCTTAAATACAATGGTGTATATGCAGCAGATACAGAGCGGGATCTTTCTAGCTCCAAATCCAAATGAAAAGTGACCAAAGATTGACAAAGCACTGGGAGGAGCCTGCTGGACAGGAACAGGTAGTTAGAGACTGTGGGGCATTTTCTGTTGGGAAAAAAAACATTTAAAAAAAAAACTCCTTGCACAATAAAACTACTCAAATGGTCATTTTGAGAAGGTTTTCAACTCCAAATTGTCTTTTTGATTAGATTTAGCTGCTTCTTGAGGAGAAAATCTTCCCTAGGTTGCAGTTGCGATCAATTGCACTCACTTGCGATCACATATGTTCAAAAAGAAGAGCTGGGGCTCGGGGACTGCTTGCAAATCCTGTGGCACTTGTGAATGGCTAGAAAATTGTGGGCGCTCGCACTGCCTGGCATGTCATTCCTGTGCACCTGAAACAACATTTGGAACATGCCAACTAAAAAACCTCTGGTCCGGTGCTCCGTTGTGGAGTGCAGAGTTTATTGGTTATTCTGTATTCTCCGTGGAATGCGGATTTGCCGAATTCCGCAAACTCCGTGAGCGGAGCAGAGTTTTATGCCCAGGCCTACTGTGAAGTTGCAATATCATTCTCTTCAGTCTTCCTGGACCATGAAACAAGGATGGAAACTGATTCACTTTCTCATGATATACATTGACGTTGTAGTTTACAGAAAACAACCGCATGTCAGCAACAGTGCTAAAACTGAGTAAACATGCACTCAATGAAGTGCCTTGCAGGTCATGGATTGGTGCTTGTATTTCCATCTTTTCATGCTTCACAGTTGCTAGAAATGAACCTTGACTTTGATATTGCGTCGAAGCAGCCGACTTATACACTTTGGTTTTCAGCTAGGTTAAACGGGGCTCTGGAGACAGTTCATTGTACTTTTCCTCTGGCATAATATTTATTGAGACGCTGCTGTCTATCATTAAAGGGATGGAGCACCCATTCACCTACAGTGTGATTTTGGGACACTGTCCAAATGAATTACGCGCATCCACTTGTCGATCCCCCTTCGACCTGCATACCTCCTTGCATAAAACTAATCCTACATGCGCATGTTGGCCAGTGGTCAACATTGACATCTCACACCATCTTCCGTACTGTCACTTGACAATGATGGTGATGAACTTTTAGAAAAGAATCCGACGCACAAGGTAATCAACATTGTTCAGTTTCTACTTGCCTCACATGATGTTGCCGCTTGGCATTGTTGGTATGGTTGGAATGTCTATGGAAATTTCTGGCATCCATTTTGTTTTCTCAACATGACACACTTTATCTTTTATTCACTTTGCAAATTGTTACAAAATGGTTCTATTTCCTGCAGCCTTTGCATATCTGTCCAATGGCGGGACATTTACCTTCATGTGTCAAGGAAAATCCACACCGAAAACACAACTTTGTTTTCTTTGGAGACATTACTTGGCCTTCTACCTTGTGTTTTAGCTTGCTTTTCACACTCAGTGCTGATTCATTTTGGGCCATTCCAGTTTCCATGTCAGCGGCTTGTCTGTCAGCTCTTTCTTTCGCTCCAGCAGCCATGAGTACTTACTCCAAGCTGAGTGCCTTTTTCAGCATTCATTGTTTGAAGGGATCAGAGAGACAACTATCTATTACTCTGAGACGCAATACCTCTTCCGTATTGAACTTGGTGAACTTGCGATGTTTAATGAGTGAATCAAGTCCTTCTACAAACTCATCCTTTGTTTTACCAGTTTTCTGCTTTTATTGGTTGAAAATGTACCTTGCAGACATGAATAAAAGCTGAATCTATTGTGAAATTAAACAAATCAAAAGACAGTTCGTAATTTGTTCCAGAAAGATATTTGCATCAGTTTAACGTAAGTCAGACATGTTTTGCATATAATGAGCAGTAGTGTGTCAAACATTAACAGAATACCATAAATAACTCCTATCTGCTCATCACTGCTTGTTTTAGCTACAAAAATTATAAGAATGAAGAGCCAGTTTTAGTTGCATAGTTTACCTGCCACTGTATTATGCTCCACGGCCTGTCTCTCACCTTGGTTGCTGTCTCTGACAACAGGCGTTCTAGCATAAAAACTCAGCTTTAATAATGTATTACAGTAGAGCAGCTGCTCAATTTCCTTACTGCAGACGACTTGAGACGTCACAACTGGATTGTAAAGAGAACATTATAGAGAGGCTTCTATATGGGGATTGCAGGCTCCCATGTATTCTAACAGCAATTACTTTCTGCTGCTTTAGGTTTTATTTTGTTTTTCATAGCCAGTACTGATGCTAAACTGTTTCCTATTATGTGCCCTAGCTGAAAAGAAGATAAGAGGCCTTGTCATTGTTGATGTGTTAATAAAGAAAGGCCACGAGGTCTGCAGCAAATTTTCATGTCAAACGCTGTCAGTTTGATGGAAAGAGCAGATAGCTTGCCTCCTTTAACAAGATATGATTGTCCACTTAACAGCAATGCGATGGGGCTTTTCTTCCGAAGCCTTGATTATTTGTGATGCAGGCAAGGTTTGCAGTATCATTTATTAGGATGACAACAGATGTTCAACCGACTATCCAGCTAACTTATGAACTTAATGAAACTTTTGCTCATTTAACATGATATCACAGTTTTATGACTAGTCCTGAGTTTTTTATATATTTGTTTATGTCATAAATGTACACGCTTTTAAGATATATTTTTATCGAAATAACGCTTATTTCATTCATTCATTTAACATGTGTTACACACAGGAGCACTTTACCAAAACATTAACACGTTTCCTACCAGAGGCATCACAAAATTAGCTTTAATTGAAATATATACCACAAAACAAGGGACCCATATGCAAACGTCGGGTTGAAAAGCAATCTTGAAAACAGTGTTTAGACATTCAGTGCTCTGCATCCCGACCTCAGATTTGTTTAGAAACGGATGCATTAAGCAGTGCCAACAACAACACCACTTGGAATGAACCACAGAAAGTCTTCCGTCATCAATATGCAGATCAAGAGGCCTTTTTGGACTTATTGCGAACGCCGATGAATGCACAGATGGAGGCTTGCATGGGGCAGCAGACCTCGATCTGTGCTGCCAGGATGAACTATTTTACATGTTTTTATTTATTTTAGCATCACCTGCATTTGAAAGAAAATTCATTTGTATACACGTCGTCTACTAGTAAATGCCTTAATAATTGTTTCCTTGAGAATATTACCAAAAAGTGCAATGCAAATTTAGACTCAAACCACTAAGAATGTAGGTTTTCATTCTTATCTTTTCCGACTCAGTTGAAAAAACAACTAAATAGGAGATATCTAAGCTGGGTCATTACAGACTTTACATATTTTTCAATGTATTCTTACACAAATGAGCCTTTAAAAAGACACCATATCAGGTTAACCTTCCTGCATATTTCCAATAGTACAACTTTCCATCATTTATCAATAACATCCCATTGTGGTGAGCTGTGGATTTTGGGACCTAGTTTAGTGGCCACCTAGGGAAGCGTAGGAAACCTGCACACGTTTTAAAACTGAGGGTGAGGAGAATTACATTGCTCCCACAAGGTCTTCGTACCAATAAGATTTTGCAAACCTCAAACTTTGAGTAACAACACATATTTTCCCCACATTTATGTGAGGAAAACTTCTGGAATATGCAGAGTGCCACAGATTTACTACTACGCATCATTCCTCATTTTGTTTCAATGTTGGTAACTGTGTACTTTGGGTCCTAGGTCACCAGGCACCATGGCAAACCTAGCAAACCTGCAAATAGGGGAATCCAAGGTGGGGTGACCTAGCGGAAGAGGTGTGGCGCCGCTGCCAGGGCGACTCACACTGGAATTTGGGGATCACGGTCCGATCCCCAGCGCCGGCGGCAGATTAGCCCAGCACCGTGTGACTCTGGGCAATAGCTTGCTTAATCTTCCCGACGGCCCCCAGCGCCTAGAGACCCTTACGGGTGATTGTTCGCCCTTTACAAATGTGGATATTATTATTATGGTGCCCCCCAAAATATTTTTACAGAAGCACTTGCAAACCTTGACCCTTGAGTAAATACACCCATTTTCCTCACATTTCTGTGAGGAAAACATCTGGAATCTGAGGGCAGAGATACCATGGATTTAAAATATTAAGAAAAATAATGCTGGTTATAATGATTGTGCAGAATTAGCGAGCAAGCTTTGATGAAAATATGTAATTTGAATGTATAAATCTGTAGGCTGTTTTATTTACTTGTACTAGGCCGCAGTATTGCTTGAAAGCTGTTTGAAATATGAACTTGGATAGAGAATGCTGTATAAGCATAACAAGTTTAACTTCTGACCCCTTTCGTAGGCAAAAACTAAATAAATAATAAGTTACTTGTGTAGTTTCAAGTAGTTCCGTAGAATATGTCTATACACAAAGACAACTGTTGACAGATACTTCATTGTTTCTCATTTAACATAGTAAGAGTTTATATATTGAATTGCAGAGTCTTAAATGTGAACTTAACTTTCTAATCTACTTGTTTTTCCCCATCAATGGTGACACTAAAATATATTTTCTATTATTAATATACGTGTTTCAACTTCTACATAAATTATTGTTTAGAACATTGATATTAGGAAGTTAATGATGTAATCCTGTCATACAGTTTCTATAAAACCTACACAGGATCTGCACGTTTAGACAACATACACTCCAGGCTTGGTGTCCAGACTGATTCCAGAAACCCCAACGGGTATGTTGGCTTTTTTATACGAGCTAGCAAACAGTGCCACTAGAAACTCCTCTTACCAAGGATAGAATAGTTCTTGGCAACTATCGAACAGTACAACCCTGATCCCTCAGGACCATGGAAACAGTGTACTACTTTTCGCTCAATCACCCGTGCTCACTCAGTATCTGAGAGATACACAGAATACACAGTAGGGACATTTTCAATAAGTATTTATTGACCGGTCATTATTCTAGTGTAGAATAGATATGCTGTAAAGATTATTAGACAGTAGCAGATATAAATGACTAAAAGCACTAAGAAAGTAAAAGGATGGTAGATTTCTACATGAATCATGAATCATCAATACAGGCAAGTATGTAAAATACATGTCAATAAAATTACCATAAATTGCATACTCCTACAATGCTTCCCTAAATAGATGTACCTAGGTGTACCTAGCATGTATGTAGGTGTTAAGCCAAGAATCCCTCTAGGATAAAGCCAACCCCCATTACCTGAAGTAAGAGACTGTGGGACCCCATCCTAGTCTCGTGTTGGACAACCCGCAAGGGATGTCAGACCACTGTAAGATGAAATATCTGCATGCAGGGTGCTTCAGCGTCTCGCGTCAGTGTGTCGGCATGAAAGTCCTGATCTCCTCTCTCAGTCTCAGCCTGATGTGATGTTTTTATACCCAAAGGTCTCCCTGGGGGTTCTACCGTGCTGTGCCAGTGTGGGACTTAGGATGACGGTGGGAATGAAGTTTATACACATTTATTATGCAGGAGATGAGCCCTGCCGAGTTTCCAAGAATCCTCATGCATAATATATAAGGCTGCTACTAGGGAAATCCTGTGCTCTGTATGCAGTGTCGTATCTAGGTAAAAGTTCAGTCCCCAAGAACCGTTATGTGTGTAATGTAGGGGAGAATATAGGTGATGTTACCTGAGCCTATATTAGTGTACCTATATGGAATATAACACACACTCCTCATCCGACTGGATAACATAATTAAATGCTAACGTACTACTAGGCTCTCTAGGCACTGGTACGCAAATAACAACAATAAAACAGAAGTGCTGCTTAAAAATGTTTAAAGAACTCTAACAATGCAAAAAATTAACATTGTGACTCAAACAAATAGTTATAATGTGTCTGTTTATATAGTTAGAACAACTACATGCATTGGAAAGACATGCAGGTCATAGAAAGTGTCAATTTTGTTTTTGAGTCCCAATTTGGAGTTTGTTCAAAAAGGCTGAATTTTTCCCAGCACACGACGAGCCAAATGTTTATGTGTCCTGGCTGGTAGACATAACATTGCTGCTGCCTGCCTCCACAGACAACGAACCCTGGAACAGTTCTCACATTACGTCAATTGATCACAGATGATCTTCTGCACTGCCTGCAGCCAATGCTGGGGCAGTCTGTGCGCCATCCAAGTCCTGGGGGTCAGTGGAGGAGCCGATATCCATTCCAACAGGAGACAAAAACTCCTGTGGTGGCTCTAAGAATGCTACCAACAACATTGGGATGTGCAGGGGACACTGCAGAACATGGGCCATTATCGGGTCCAGTAGAGCATCAAAGTCCTCATGTGCACATGATGGGAGTGTCAGACAGAGATCCAACATGCATTCTTCTCCACAGAACAGGCACAGGAGAAGAGGTAGGACACAGTCCAACCAGACAGGTCTAAATGACAGGAACCAAGAGGCGCTCAGTTCCCGTAGGCGAGGTGTGCCCAGATGCTGTACCATGTGATCACAGTTTTTACTCCCCAGGAGCACTGTTTCCTTTTCCTTGGTGACTGGGGCGTCCATTGCATAGAAGAAAAATTACAATCAGGAAAGCTATTAGGAACAGGTTCAGCGGAAGTCCTCCAAAAAGGCTTCCGAACATGCAGTGTATAAAGATTGGTATAACTCCGAGAACCATCTGAAACGTGCTTAATAGTCCCAAACCTATGGCCTTAAATAGGTTGTATCAGACATGTTAAAGATACGATTTACCATTTCTGCGAAACGGAAGGGGCAGTTTGTACGTATGAGTGCCTGTATCTTGGCCAAGGACCTTGCGATCTGGAGAGCAAAAGTCTCCCGGGCGGAGGTTAAGGGCACGGTTTTCTGTAGAAGCATGGCTTTCATTCTGCTCAGAGTATCAAACTGTATAAGAGAAACATTTAGCAAAGGCCATAGCGGCACCTCCCTTGCTGCATGTGTCGGTGGAAACAATACTTGCATACAGCAAGTAACCCTGGAGTTCACGGTTTTTAGATAAGCGATGCCCGGAAGCATTCCACAGCAACCTTGATCGTTCAGCATCAAGTAACTCCCACTTGAATGTAGCTTGAATACCAGAGTAATCACAGCTGCTGGGGTACCCCTAAAGTAGCAGGATAGGTTTGCAACCGAACCATTGCTGGCCCCGTGCAACATAATACCCTGGCATATGAGAGATCCACTCAAAGCGCTCTTGCAGTTTGTACCACTTAGAAACACTTCTCAATCCCCCCTCCTGCATCAAAATCTGTACGGTAATTCCCAAGACTCCTTCATATAGTCCATACCCATTTATTCATACCTGCCTGCCTGTTGCTGTTCTAGGCAGTACTGAAACTGGAAAGTTGTGACGGGTGGTGGTATATGGCCATGGATCAACCATTCTGTGGATGGTGATTCCCCCACAGTAAAAGGTAATCTATCCAATTTTTAATACGCAGCATTGTATATTTTGCTCCACTCTGTGCCGTTTTCATCTGTTTATCTGTTAGATTATATGCAGAAAATAGTGATGTACTGTTAATAAAATACCAAGGCACATAACCCGCGCACAATGTTTGCGCAGCGTCCAGCTCAATAGCATAATTGAACGTAATTGTGATTGTTCGTGCTGTAGAATGGACAATTCTTATTCTAGTACATTAATAGCAGAAGATATACTGTTGCCCAGTGAAGAAATACTGGATGTTATCTTAGTCATGCCATTGTCAACTACAGCTAACGCCTTTTCTAAATTGATCCTATCTATCTCTCGTTGTCTCTCCGCAGCTTCTTGTTGGGAGATTTTCCAACTTTCATTTTAGACAGCGTAACAGAAATGTTTCTGACGTTGCGTTTGGGGACCTAGTAAAAAGTCCCTTAGATCCACATCTTCCGTGAGTACGGGTAAGAGTTGTTTCGCCTGTGTTAGTGTTGAGGTTCTTAGCCAATAGAGGCATAACTTCCCAACACTGTATGATGTTACCACCCCCAGATGTTCACTTTGTGCATAGCGAGGGTCTGGCCTATGGATACTAAACCCTTTGGTTGTACCCCTGAATCTTTCCTGACATCAATTAGTGTCTGTAGGCCAAACCAACCATCCCTTCCAATTGGGGTCTGTCCTATTGTATTGTAGAATGTCATCTAGTGTAACCCCTTCTTTCGATGTAAAGTTCGCCTCGGTATGTGATGGTGTTGGAAACCGAGGTGTGTTCAAATCCTTGTTCTTGGCCATTCCAAGGCAAGAAGTCTGTTGCACAGTCTCATTTAGAAATATCATCTGCTGAGGAATGAGGCATGCTCTAAATAGTGTTTCTATCCCCCGAACTTGCCAGTCTCTAGAATCCCATACTGATTTCAAGTCTTTAGTGTCTTTCCATAAGTTGAAACCTTGTTCAGAGAGTTGGGTAATAAAGGAAGCAGAGTAAATCTGTTTGGTGTTAGTCAACATATTTTTCTGTGCAGGTGTAGGTGCAACCTTGTAATAATATGAGGTCGGGTCTGAAATATTAAACCTTGAAAAATGAACATTTTCAAACTACTTTTCGACAGTGTTGGGCAATGTTCCCATGGGTGGTCTGTAAAAAAATTTCTAGGGGTACTAGATTTGTGTAGGAAATGATGAACAAAATGTTGATAACAATACATTGTGTTAAAGTCTGATGTGTCTTCTAACATTTCATTTTTAGAAAATGCTGTAGATTGTTCTAAATCAGACAACATATTATTTACAGTTTCAGAATCCCAATTTTCAGAAAATGTACTGTAGGTAATGTCATAATTTAAAGACATTTTAAACAAATATGGTATTTTTAAAGGTTCTGTCAGTCCGAATATATCATAATCAACTTTGTCCCATACTAAACCATAGGGTATAGGAACTGCTGTAATGTTCACTGATGACAAGTCTCTTTGTTCACAATGTGATGAAACGTGGTTTCAGGAGAAAGTTCACTTTTGATGCTGCAGAGCTTTGGCGATGGTAAGTTCCATTAACAAGTAAGCAGAAGACAGTTACTAAGCCTAACCAAAAGAGAAAGAAAAGTATCCCAGTGCTTATCCAAAGGTCTATCAAAGGTGACACCAGGTAAGTCTTTTTTAAGAAAGATGTAGAAGTCTTTGAATTGTTGTTTATGAGAAATTGGGGCTGGCGTTGTTTCAGGTTCACTTGGAACCAAAGAAAAGGTATCAACGTTGATGAAATAGCCAGATGCAGTTCAATCTATTCTAGGTAGCTCAGCAGGTTTTGTTGAACTTGTACATGGTGCTTGTTGAGGCATATTTACGTAGACATCAGTGTTAGGCCGAATTGCAATTTGTCTTTCATTTTGATTCTGAATTTGAGTTTGAACTTCATTTTCAAGAGGAACGAGTTCCATGGCATTATTGCATAGTCCATCATTCCGTATAGGAGGCTCTTCAAACATGATGAGCCTTACTGTCTGAACTTACTGTATAGTAGTGAGAGGATGGTGTCTGCTACTCAGGAGTCCACGAGGCCTACTATTTAGTTCAGTTCATTAATCTTTATTCGGTTTTGGAAACCATAAAAAATACATAGTAAGATAAATAACTTTCATAGAAATCGGAAATACATTGCCACATATACATTGTCATTTTTTGGGCTTTCATTGTATTCCTATTCAATGTTTTATATAAAAGAACCAAGCTCTATGCTGTATTCAACATTTGTAAAACAAGTAAAATTTCAGATCGAACCATTAAAAAAGAAGTAAAAAAAGTAATAGGTAAAAAGAAAAATTAATTAAAATATTATAGATCCAGGCTAGATTTGGGTATGCATACTGCTAGGCAAGAGGTAAAACTGCACATGTATGGGCCTCTTCATATCGTAAAGTGCAAGTGATATAAAGTGCCACGATGATTTTCAGTCCCCATGATTGCAACAGGCCTCAAAATAAACAAGTGGAATATATCAGACACATCAAAACGAATACTGTATTAAAATGTTAAACCTTCCTTCATTTGTATTAAATTAGCTATGCAGTATCGGCCACATAGTGTGGTTTGATCAGGTCAATAGAGACAAATCTTTTCTCCTTTTTCCCGGTAAGAGGCGGCAGAAGTACAGTTGTTGTTCCTTCAACGGGCAGGACAGATACAGGCTTTCTGTATGATGGCCCAAATTCTTTTTTGTCTGTTATTTTCTCTCTGACCAGATCCCCAACGTTAGGAATCCAGACAGGTCTTGCAGTGGCTGACTTGACATTCACATTGATGGTCCTTTTTACCTTCACATTTCTTTGCAGGTCTCTGGCTTTGTTCAGATACTGTAAGACAGCAAAATGTTTATTGATGTCAAAAGGTTTTTCATCCACCACTGTGCCTTCACAATCAAGATCAGGTACCCACATTGACACTCTTAAGGAGTGACACCCCCAGAGAACTTCTTGGTATGTTGTTTAATGCCCGCTGAACCTCATATAAATGAATAACCCAACTATCACCCTCGCCTAATACTCTAGCAGTTATTGATTGCTTTAAGTTCTGGTTTTTCCTCTCCAGGATTGAATTTCCCTCAAAACGGTATGGAGAGAAGTACCGCAATGGTACACCCAAACCTCCAATGGTCTCCTTGTAAGCCCTAGAGCTAAACGCGGGGCCAGGGTCAGAATGTAATGTGACAACTGCGTATGTCATTATAAAGACTTGCAAATCTTTGATAACAGTTCGAGCATGAGCCGAGCTGAGGCCATACCAATAGGAATCTTGAGCAGGAATCCACTGCAACCATCATATACTGGTAGGCCCCATCAGATTGTAAGGGGCCGCAGTGGTCCAAATAGATACACGCAAGAGGTCTGTCTGATATTAGCAATGGTGTCCGTGCTGGAAGTGTTATGGTGGAGCCTTTCATCTGCTGACAGATGTCACATTTTAAAGACATAGTCTTTGGTCTGCTTTTTTAGCTTTGGCCACCAATAGAGCTGTTTCAATAAAGACCTTGTTGCCGTAACTCCTTCATGTGCAGAGCCTAAACCCTCGTGTGCAGATAATATTAAGCCTAATCTGCGATCCATGTTTGGTATTACTCTATCCCTACTCCAGGAATCTGAGCAAAAGGAACGTTGTTTGCATCTAACTTGTACGAGTACTTGAGTGGAAAACCTTTTGGAAGTGCTTTGTTGTCCTTGATCGAAGCAATGACAGCTTCCTCTATCTGTCTGTCTATTCTCGTTTTGAAAAAGTGATCAAAGCTACGGATGCAGTTTGTATTGCCCCCTTCGCGGCCTCATAAGCCAATGAATTCCCTTCAACGAGAACGCCATCATGTTGGTGACTTAGCGTGTGTATCACTTGAGCTCTTGGTTGTTCGTTTTTCAAATCAGCTACCTTTTCCCTAACATTTTATGCTTTATTGTGCCACCTTTTGAGTCCTTAAACCCATTTTGTCCCCAATAATGTAGATATTCATTGTATGACTGGACACCGTAAAAGGAATCGCACACAATTATTGTGGGATATTCAGGAACCATATTTTTCAGTGCAGCAAAAGAGCTTTTAGTTCTGCTAACTGAGCCGGGCAGTCTCCTAGAAACTGAGTCTTTGTACAGCTTGGATGGAACTTACCATACTGCATACCACCTGTCAAAATTGTGCATGTAGCGATGTATTGCTGTTTACTTTCTATGGCCAGTTGTGCAGATCCGTCAGTGTAAATTATGGATTCATACTGATCTAGAGGCATAATTTCATTCTGTAGAGGATATTCTTGTTCATTTTGCAGAAATGCTTGTGTTTTCAGACTGGGATTGTATCTGTAGTCTACATCTGATGCAGTGAGAGAATTAGCCTATTGTATCCATCTCGGATGTAAAGTTTTAGTGTTAGGAACGCTCGCCTTTGTAGCAGCCTCTAAGGCTGGTGCTGGAGTCACGACCATTATTCGTTTTTCCTGAGCTAGTGTTCTTTTTCTCACCACCACAGTCTGTACAGCTGTCAGAATTTTTTCTGTGTATGCTAAACGCATCTCAGCATTTGTGTACAAATGAGATTTGTAAGCAATGGGTACCATTTCGCCTTCATTATATGTGAGGTATGTGTACCCAGATTGACCCGGAACTATACGAATCACCAGGTTGTGGACATTCATGCGTGTCTGTAAGTGTTTAGATGCTATCATGTCAGCCTGAAGGGAACTAAGTGTATCTGTGTGTTTCTGTGTCCACTGCCTAAATGAAAAATCAGGTCTTATGATATTGTAGAAAGGTTTAACATTTTCTGCGTAATCCAAATTGTATGTTCTATCAAAATTCAGGAATCCCAGTATGGACTCTAACTTTTTTAATGATTTCGGAGATTGGAACAGCGAACCCTTTTCTAAAAAGTTGGCTGCCAGGCTTTTTCCTTCACTTGAAAGCTCATAACCCAAAATAGGACACTGAGGTGGGCTATTTTAATTTTGTTTAAGTTGAATTTGTAGCCCTCAGAGATGAGTCCCAAAATTATGGTGTTTACCCTGGTCAAGTGTTCCTCCAGGTCATCATCCGTTAGATAAATATCATCCACATAGGACAATGCCTCTTCATCCAGTTTCTGAAGTAATTGAGTCACCCTGGCGGAAAACAACCCTGGGCTGTTTTTATATCCATGGGCTAGTCAACAAAATTGACGCTGGGACCCTTGCGCTCGGAATTCTGTAAAGTACCTGTTCTCAGGTGCTATATTCTGGCAGAAAAATCCATTTGAGGTATCTAGTGTTTTGTTTTTTTAGCGCATAATGTTATTCATTAATGCAGCACTATGTGCGTTTTGTACTGCAAAAGTTTTCATGCATACATTTAGATGTCTTTAATCCAAAACTAGATGATATGTATTGTCAGGTTTCATTACGGGAAACAAAGGATTATTCATTGAGGAGGTGCAAGCTTCCATCACCCCCTGGTATTCAAGTTGATCTAAGATCTGCCTGACCTGTTTTTTTTATCTTCTTGCTTAATTGGATATTGTCTCTATGGAGTTGGAGTAGATTTTAATGGTATCAGGTGGTGGGTTGAATCGTTATCCCATCCAACATGGTTTCGATATAGTGCTGGAGCTAGGGCTACTGCCCACTCCCGTGTGTATCTATGTTTTAAGTATTGGGAAAAGAGATTGGAAAAAGTTAGCTTACTTACTATTTCTCCATTTGGGTAATCTATAACAAAAGCAGGTGGCCAATCTTTTTTTTCCTCTAGTAGGTTGTCATAGCCAAATGTTAAGTTCTCCCAAAACAAACCTTTAATCAGTCTTGGTTTGTCCCCCTCCATCCGGAGTGTTTTTTCATTTACCTTAAACGGGACGCTTACCCTAGTATCAGGCGTTTCCACCGTGATATACTCACTCAACTCCGCTGTCAGCAGAAATTCCATCAGGTTCTGGCGAGCTATTGTTACTTCTGCTGCGCTGTCTAGCATCGTCAGAGCCAATTCCCCGTTCAGTAGTTTAGTCCTCAGAATTCTGGGCATGTCTAACTTTGAGACCTGCTACTTTCTTCTTTTGGAATTGAAGTTTAGGTTTTAGTTTTTCTTCTTTTTTAGGTGCTTAGCCTGCAGCGCGTTGCATGTCTCTGGACTTTGTACGCTCCTCCTGTCTGTGCTCTGATTGTCCTTCTCTCTCAGAGTTTTTCAATGAACCCTGAAAGGATCAAGAGGTTTTTGAATGTTGTCTCTAGTCCTAGGGTTATACCTCCTTTTGGAGAGCTCCTGTTGAGGAGATTCACTTCTTTGATTGAGATCAATTTGTTTTATTCTTTTGTTGTTTGTTATTGTCCCATTTCCTTTTCGAAAAAGCAGGTGCTTGCTTGAAGGTATCCTTTGCAGGACTCCCCATTAGCTGAGGTTTTACTAGTCTAGCTCCCAAACATTCTCTACCTAATTCTGCTTAAGCAGTTTCGATTGTTTTAGGTATTTCTGTCTCCTGTTGTAAAGGAGTGAAATCTCTCAAAGGCTGGCGTATTGCCATTGATGCTGCCTCCCCTTTAATGTTTGCTAATATATATTATAGCTGATACCTGGATGAAGTTTTTAAATACCTTCATCCCTAAGTTCATAGCAAGTTCTGCTCCATACTAATTCTGTATCTGTTGCACTACGTCTGCTATTTCTGCTAATGAAGGGATACCATGTGTTCTGGTATATATGACAAGAAAGACCATACCCCAAGAGATACAATCCTCTATTGGGGAAGCTATTCCCATGGGCAAGCGAATTGTAAGAATTCTATGCTTTTCTTGTCAACCAGCGTGTGGAAACACTGCCTCTAGCTGTGTTATCTTTTGAGCTATTCAAAAGGTCATTTGCTCACGTTTAGTGGGCATTTCACCCATTACTGCGTGTAATGTTTGTGGTGTAATTTTTGTTGTAGTAGTTTGGACTGGTCCTGCTGGTATAGCCGGTGTTGGCTGGAGTGTGACTGTTCTCATTACAAACTGTGTCATGTTTCTGTAACTTTTTATTAGTTCTTTATGATGTGTGAGTAAGTCTCCTCCTAGCATTGTCTCACTGTCAGGATGTGGTGCATATGTTGCTAGTACTGGCCATGTTGCTCCGTCTCTTCGGAGCGGGCCAAGTCTTACTCTATTTCTTGCATGGTAAAGGGCACCTTTAAACCAGTAATAATGCTCCTGGTAAGTGAGTGGAATTTCAATGTCCTCATATGGATAATATTCGTTCAGTATGTTATCAATTCAATTCAATGCCAGCTTTATTCGATTTTTGTGCAAAAAATCATCAAAGCATACAATTGAAAACATCAATATTACATGATAAAAAAGTGCACAGGATACTTTTAAATACAAATTACTCAATAATATAGCGTTTAATTCCAACAATATTTACAAATTCATTTTGTCATCTCCAGCAAATTTCATATAAAGATTCCTTTCCTGCAGTTTACAATACTTTTCCAAAAAGATGCTATTGATTTTGCAAATCATTCATTTTCTAAAAATTGTAGTGATAAAAGCACTGGTTGACATTGTCTCAATCCTAACAGTCTTAAAATAGGTAAAATTCATCTCCTTCTTTCTATTACAAAATATTTACAGAATTAACCACATGCATTGTTGTTTGCTGAAATTGTTTATTGCATGGGCAACTACTTAATATCATGGACCAGTCGTTTAATTCAGGAAAGCTTATCATATGATGGAAAAATCAGAATCTAAAATGAGTTAAAACAAATTGGTCTTACCCATCTAATGCAAAGTTTAGGTACGGCTGTGTACCATAAGTAGTGAGTATAAGTTGGTTAGATTGTACCGACGATTCAGCCGCCTCGGCAGAAATTCTATTTGCCTCCATGTGTGTCAAACAACATTTTTCAAGGTGCTTTCCAGCAACAGAATGTAAAATTCCAGGATTATTAAAATATTCAGAGTGGCCCAAATCATTCATAAATTTCTTTATATATTTCAGGCAAGGAATCTCCAGAGCCCGATCTAACAAAAGGCTATCTTTTAATATATTACAATTAAAAGAGGTTTTTGGAGCTGTCCAGATCCTATGCCACAACAGAACTGGATGGACTTTTTTTTATTAAGTATGAAATGTAGGGCAATCCTAGTTCTGAGTGGCATACGTAGGTGTAGGTACTATCTGGAACCACCAGGATATATTTTAAGAAAGCATTATCCACCTGTTGAGTAGGTTTAGTGTTACAGTAGCCCCACACACCCGCACCATACACCGCCATACTGATACATTTTGCTCTATACATTTGTAAAAGTTCCACTGGTGGGTTTCTACCCAACTTATGTTCTCTTCTAAGTAGTAATGAAATGTTTTTGAATGGGCACCTGCATGTGGGAATTTAATCCATTAATAGTAAACCTCTGTTCTATATGATTTGTGTGCCTCAATCACGAATATTACTGGCCCAACCCTAGAAGTTATGCCATATTCTGCTAGTTTTAGGGTGATGGCAGTACTTACATTTTCTGGAATGCGTATTGCATCTGCATCGTCTGCTCCGGCTGAGAGGTGTAGATCTTGTACTATGTTATCTTTTTCCTCAGTCATTGTTTTAGTAAAGAAGAGTTTTCCAAGGGAACTAAGATAAGGTGTTATGCACAATATGAAAAATGTGTCCTTCAAGCTTGATTAACCAACAGCAAATACATAGGATTTTGCCCACTCAGCTGCGGCGGAGTTTTGTTCCCTCCCACTCCAGACATCTCGGGAAATGTGAGTAGGGGTCCCTGAGAATAGCACAACTGAACTACTCAGATTTGACTGTTAAATAAGTACCCAACCAACGTTGGGCGCCATGTCGTATAGTTCCTATAAAACCTATACAGGATTTACGCGTTTAAACAACATGCACTGCAGGCTTGGTGACCAGACTGATTCCAGAACCCCCTACCAGGTATATTGGCCTTTTTATACCAGCTAGCCAACAGTGCCACTAGAAACTCTTCTTACCAAGGAGAGAATACTTCTTGGCAACTATGAAACATGACAACTCTGATCCCTCGGGACCGTGAACACAGTGTAATACTTTTCGCTCAGTCAGTCATGCTCACTTAGTCTCAGAGATACACAGAATAAACAGTAGGGACGTTGTCAATAAATATTTATTGAGCGGTCATTATTCTAGAGTAGAATAGATGTGCTGTAACGATCATTAGACAGTAGCAGATATAAATGACTGAAAGCACTAAGAAAGTGAAAAGATGGTAGATTTCTACCATTCTGATATAATCATGAATACAGGCAAGCATATAAAATACCTGACAATAAAATGACCATAAAATGCGTACTCCTACGATGCTACCCTAACTAGATATACCTAGTTGTACCTAGCATGTATGTAGGTGCTCAGCCAAGAATCCCTCTAGGATAAAGTCAACCCCCCATTACCTGAAGTTGGAGACAGTGGGACCCCGCAAGGGATGTCAGACCACTGCGAGCTGGATCATCTGCATGCAGGGTGCGTCAGCGTCTCGCGTCAGTGTGTCGGCATGGAAGTCCTGATCTCCTTTCTCTGTCTCAGCAAGATGTGATGATTTATACCCAAAGGTCTCCCCGGGGGTTCCACCTTGCTGTACCAGTGTGGGACTTAGGATGACGTTGGGAATTAACTTTGAACAACGTTATTATGCAGGACATGAGCCCTGCTGAGTTTCCAAGAATCCTCATGCATAATGTATGAGGCTGCTACTAGGGAAATCCTGTGTTCTGTGTGCAGTGTCGCATCTAGGTAAAATGTCCATCCCCAAGAACCGTTGTGTGTGTAATGTAGGGGAGAATATAGGAGATGTTACCTGAGCCTATATTGTGGTACCTATATGGAATATAACAGTCCAAGTGTGAGAAAGTAAGCCTAAGAGGCAAACTTCACATAATTATAGAGTTGTTATACGTTAGTAGGAAGCATAACATTGCTGTCCATGGATTGTTGTATTCATGTGAGAAGATAAGGAGTGATCATTTTTCCAGGAGAGCATTGGTGGGAGATGAGAAGAGAAACATGTTGCAAAGCTTAGTGAAATATGAAGACTATATTAATGCGTGTTCCTTTAGTACTTTTTTCTAAACTCATTTACCCAGTCTTTATATCATTTTTTTTTGCTTTGGGACTCTACTGAGTTTCTTAAATCTCTTTTTATGGGAAGCTCTGCTTTTATATTTTTGAAGCTTTTGAGCTGATTTAAATGCTGAAATTGTATGCTTTTCTCTCTCTCTCAAACTTGAACTCTTTATGGGTTCTGACTAACTCCAATTTAACCCGATTCTTAGAAAAGGGATTCATTCCATTATGCAATGTGCTCAATGCATTTATTAGATGATTGATTACCCAATATTGATTCATATTCTGTAATTTATTGACTATTGAGGTTAATCTGAATTAACTTGTGATTTGCAATAAAGATGATCTACTAAAGGATTTTATTATTAAAACCCTTTAAAACTTTACCAACTCTCACTATTGACTAAACATTCGATAATTGATTGTGATGATACTTTATGATACATTGCACTCTTCATCTCTAAAACAACAGCAAAGGGGCATCGTCAAAATGGCAAGATGTGCTTTTACTCGTCTCCCTGCTCCTGTCTGCCCACTGCAACAACAGCCAACATTTAGAGTGCCCAAAATGCCCCATAGTTGCTGGGGGTGAAAGCGCAATTGCCAGAGGTGCCCCTGAAATAAATATATCCCGGATTGCAGCCTAAAACTTCAGCGAGCCATCAGAGAAGACGAGCCCAGGAGAACAAGATGGCGGCAGTAGCTTGGCGTGGCGCACTGATGCTAGATACGAACTGCATCGCCTGCCTCTCCAGAAGAGCTATCCCCGGAGAGAGTGCATGAGCTGTGTGGAGGGTGCCGAGACCCCTTCGGGGAGCAGAAGAGTGAAGGGAAGAAACTGGGGTGCAACCAGTGGCCCAGGCCCCAAAGGAGCAAAGGAAAGACATTGAAGTCCGCATCTTAGTTAAACGTCACCCTTTGCGCTAGAGGCGGGGCAATAGCGCAACGGAGGCAATGGGCAGTCAACCATTGAGGCCGGAATTTCCAGGACCCCTCAGTCGTCTTCCACAGCGCTTTCAAAGGCATGAAAGCCCAGAGCTGGTAGAGCAGAGCCGCCGTTAAACCAGAGGTCTTAGGTGAGCAGAGAGGGATGAAGATATCAGTGGGAGCACCTGCCGCTCACCGTGCTGGGTCTGCATGATTGACCACAATGCCAGGCACCTAATCTCCCTGAGGAGACGACTCATAGACTTACCCAATAGATAGAGGTGCTGGCCGCAGGTAGGCACGCCGCATCACAGACCAACGCGCGGAATTCGATTGTCACATGCGACCCACTTCCATCCATAGCTGCTTTGAAATAGAACCCCACAAAGCTCACCTGCACTGCATATTCTCTCCGGAGAGGAATGTGGAGCTGTGGGCCTACCTTATCGGGGGCGAGACAATACGGAGAGGAGCCCGATGGCAGGCAGCGAAGTCAGCCGGAGGGGCAGCCTGAAAGGTGCCCCCAAATATGAAACCCACAATACAAGTAAGAGACATTGGTTGTGTGCAAGACTGATAAATAACTCCTTGACTTAGAAATTGGATTTGATGGGTACATTCTCTAGTAGGAGACCCCTGTGAAGGTAGGGGTGACAACTAGGTTTGGGGTATGATTTTTGAGGTGGGGAGAAGGGTTTGGTGGGGTGTCCTGGTCCTTCCACTGGCAGAAGCGAAGGAAAGATGCCTGCTTCTCTCTTAAAGGTGAGCCGTGGGCTTGTACATCCCGCAGACTTTCCCACTCAGCCCTCCCTCCCCTATCTCAATCCCCAGTCCATGTGCTGCATTCAGCGAACTTCCGTACCTCCATCAACACCCTACAGGCCCACGGGGATCTCTGCTGCTGCCTTGGAGTTGTCGAGGCAACAGTTATAATGGGTGTGAGGAACATCTGGACATCACCAGCTCGAGAATCCCTCCAGGCCCTAGATCACTGCCCATGAGTGCAACAGCACCCTGAATGCCTGGCTAAATGAGCCCCGCAAAAACCCAGCAATGGCAAGAAGATCATGCTCTGTAAATATGTAATATGTATTTGTCCTACCATAATCGCTTCAACTCTTCTTTAAATGTAATCTTGAGTGAATTTGCAACTTGTATATATGTACTTCTAACCACTAGTATCTGAAGTAGACAAATTTACTTACTACCAGTCTTATGAGAGTTTAGAGTTTGTTTGTTTCATATATTTTGTTATTCATGTACTCTGCAGTTCTTATGTAATGTAACTGGTTCTATTGTAAAGCGCTCTGACACTTTCAGGTAAAGTTTGCGCTATATAAAAACGCATAAATAAGTAAAAACTTCCTGACAAAGTTGCACAGTATTGTGCTACAGTGGCATGCATATTTAACAGAGCATATTCAAATGAATATGAAGAGGACATTGTTTTCTCAATGTGGTTGTCAGTGACTGATACTTGGGAAGAGCTTAAAAGATTGCAAGAAAATTATGCAGAAGCAGAACAGCAGGGTTTGTTCATTGCAGGATGTCATAAAAATGTACATGTTATTTGGACATCAGCAGGCAGAAGACCTGTTTTGTCAGTTATTTTGCTGTTTCCTGTTAATATGGAAGCAGTCAATACTAATATGAAAAATGATCCATTCATTTGTGAGAACAAAATCATGTCTTTATTAATGAGTTCACACTTTATGAGCTCCACATCAACCCAAATCACAAGTACCCAGTCAGGCAAGCTCTGAGACCTAGGCCCAGGTTTCTGTTTGATAGGCCACAGTTGGAGGGGCACGTATCCAGAAGACAAACGCATGGAGAGAAACTATTATATCCATCCTACAGATAGACTCAGCGACACTAAAATGGCCAAGAGAGGTTGGCCCAATAAAGCACACATGGCGGGAGGAGTATGCATGATTCTAAAACACCATAAAGCCAGATGACACATGAGTTAGGAAGATATAGCAAATCAGGACACAGCACATGCAGTGATCACGTGCCTCTCAATGCCTGACATCTAGGCACGTTACCCACTAGACACATTGTGTCCATGCAAGGTTGAGGCCCACCTGTACTTTCCATTAGACAATCAATTTATGACTCCAAAGGCAGCAACTTACATTCCTCACCATACATGGATCACGGGGCATTCTTTATCACCTACAATGAACTGTGTAAAAGAAGGCCATAGACTGATTGTAAATTGAGACAGTCCTCAGACCCTGCACCTTTGAGTGTCCTACTGGCTGCTCTGTTTAGTTGAACAAACTGTTCCTGTTTTGCCAAATGCCTCTTTTCGCTTGTTTTTACATGGCATTTAATTCTCAAGTAACACTGAAATGACACAATTCTTCCATGGTTCAAAGTTTAATCACAGATTTAGGTTCACTGCAGGAGAATTGTGCCATTGTTGTTCAACAGATGAACATAGGGAAAAGGACACCAGTAGTACTAAGTCGCATAGCACTGAGTCACATAGGAAAATCAGGTGGACCCTTTAACAGATGGCAAATGAACTTTATTGAGATGTCTCTTTGAAACAGGATGAAATATGTGCTAGTAATAGTGTGCTTTTGATCTCAATGGGTAGAAGCCTACCCAACATGCCTCATTGTAGCAAAATTGTTGAGAGTTAAACCTGTGGTACAGATTTCCGGTTTCTCTGGAGTCAGATCATGGGCTCATTTTAATAATGAGGTCCTGAGAATGATTTGTGTAGCATTACAAATTGAGCAGAGATAACACTGTAGTTCAAGTCAAGTCAAGTCAAAACCACTTTATTCGATTAATTAAAATCATAAAAGTATGCTACACAGTTAAATATATAAAATCTTGCAATTCACAGATATGCAGATTAAAAACAATTCCTATTAAAAATTCATAATAGACCATAGTCAACGTAATTTCTTAGAACAGGTTCGGTTTCCAAATGTCAGATAGGATCCACATCTTGTATTAGTTTTAGTCTAACCCTCCTTTCTCTGACAGCTGCCACTAAAAAGCTAGCAACACTGAACATAGTTAATGGACATTCAAGCATGCTTAAGAACAATAGAGCTGGCTTATACTGTGTAAAATTCCTACTTTTTAACAAAGGAATAATAAACTTCTTCCTGGCATATTTAAAAAAAGTACAAAAGAGCATAAAGTGCGTAGTGTCTTGTGGAGAAATGTCATCGCACTTGCAAGGGGCAACATCTTCTAGCCTGTTCCAGCCAACCACATCCCAAAGAACTATATGTACTTGGTTGAACCGGAATTTGGTCAACAGCCATCTATGAAAAGGGTTGGTTACTATTGTAAGATATAATGACAACCCTGAAGGCTGGGATACCAGGACATGTCCCCTAACAGAGGGTTTACGAAGTTCATCTTCTTCCCGCTCGGCCTCCCTTAATTTCATAAAGTTAGATTTTACCCACTCAAGATCTGCCTTACAAAGAATCTCAGGGTTAGAAAAGATTTCAGGTCTCCCAATGTAGGCAGATAACAACTCGATATTTGACAGCCATTGAATTTTATTCATGTTGTCAAGTCGAGTACAGTCCTTTAGGATTTTATGATTTAAAGTAAGATTCGGGTTTAGCCATATTTTAATCCATAGCAGCAGAGGGGCTAGTTTAATCATATCTGCTATGTAACCAATCCCGAGTTCCAAATGGACTGAATAAGAAGCGGTTGATTGGGGGAGGCCAAGGAGGGAGCGCAAGAATTTATTTTCCTCCGTTTGGATCACATCGTGTTTAATGTAACCCCAGATTGACGCTCCATACCTTACAATGGAAACAGGTTTGGCTTTATAGATAGTTAATATTGCCTCTGTCGGCTTTCCTCCCAACCTTTTTGCAAAACCAAGTATGGCCGCAGATGAGCTTCTCACGGAGTTTACCTTTATAGAGAGCTGAGGGGACCATGAGCCTTTGTCATCAAAGACTACTCCAAAGTAAGTGAAAACCTTCACTCTTGAGATTTCAGCTCCCCTACAGAAAAAAGGCTTTACCTTGTTTTTCGCGTGACCTAACGACATAGCATGTGATTTGCTGTTATTAACCACCAAGTCCAGGCTATGCATGAAGTCCCCAAACGAGTCCAGCAATCTTTGCAGCGCCAGGGGGGTCCTGGCCAGCAGGACTGCATCATCCGCGTATAGGAGGACCGGGATCGGGGTACCTCCCATACGCGGAATGTCCTGCGTAGCAGCCAGCAGGTTTTGCTCCAAGGAATTTATATATAGGGTGAACAGCATGGGAGCTAAAATGCATCCCTGTCGTACCCCTCTGCTGGACTTAAAGCTGGACGTACACTTCCCGTCAGTCGTCATCCTTATCGAGGCATTCAAATCATTGTGGAGCTCTGAAAGAAAAAACACAAGGGGTGGGTCAAGTCCCATCTCCAGGAGCATTGTCCACAGCTTCGACCTATTTACGAGATCAAAGGCCGTGGACAAATCCATAAATCCCAGATAAATGGAGCCCCCGGCCGCCTTAGTGTATTTATCTATTATTAGGAGGAGGTTCAGACATTGATCCTCCGTGCTCCGGCTGGCTCTAAAGCCATACTGTGCGTCAGACAAAATGTTATTATCCAAGGCCCACTTCGTTATCCTAGCAAGTATGACCTTCCCCAGGATTTTTATAGAGGAGTCTATCAAGGATATGGGCCTATAGCATCTAGGGTCAGCCCTTTGGCCTTTCTTGAACACCGGTATTATGATAGAACGAGTCCAGGATTTAGGAAAACCCACAGTAGCCGAGGAGTTAAATACATTAGTCAATATGTTGGCCCAGAACACCGGGTTTGCCTTGTACAGGTCGGTAGGGACTCCGTCCGGGCCAGGGGCCTTCTTTCCTGCAGAGTCTTCAATCGCTTTAGTGACTTCACCTATATGAAACCTAACTGGTGTCAAGGTGGTAACCAAGGCTTGCCCATTAAAAGATTCTAAATCAAGGTGGCTACCATATATGATTTTAAAATGACTCAACCAGTCCTCCTCTGCTATATTAGTTTCCAGGACACCGTTTTTGACGTCGGAAAAAAGAGGAGATTGATAATAGACCAAAATTTCGCACTATCTTTTAAGGTTGCTTTATCCATAAAATCGGCCCAGGCATTATGTTTAATTTCTTTTTTCCGGACCATCAATGCTTTTTTATAGTCGCTTCTTAACTGCGACACCAGAATTTTGTTCCTCGGACTGGCCCGAAGCGCATTTTTGAGATTATTATTAGCTTTGGTACAAGTGTGATCAAACCAGCCGGAAACTACATTCTTGGGAGCTGGTGTACTTTTACTAGTTAGGCCCTTAGCCACAATGGAGCATATAACTTCAAACGAGGAAATTACTTCCTTCCCCGTAAGAAGTTGGTCTCCACAGATTTCCAGGTCCAGGGCAGCCTTTAACTTAATTGATTTAAAAAACTCCTCCGGAACTACCTTAGACCAGTTTAGCCTCCTCCCCTGGTCCTTTGCCTTAACTTCAATGTCCATCATATGTGGGGTTAAGGTATTTAAAAGGGAAAAACCATCTAACATTTCAATTACCACTGGATTATGGTCGCTAAAAATAGACTGAATCGCATTATAAAAACATACGTATTTTAAAAGACCAGAAGAAAGAAATATGTAGTCAATTATAGTGTTACTATCCCTTCCAATAAAGGTGGGCACCCGAGAATTTTGATCGTAGAAGCCTGGGTCGTACAACTGGTTTTCGGAAAGAAGTTTTTCCAGAGCTTCCCCCTTGCTTGAGTGCTCAAAATGCTGAGGGGATATCGAATCTGGCCCATCAATATCATATAAGCAACAATTATGACTACATAAGTGTACATTAAAATCACCTAACAAAATATAGTGACAGAAAGTGGTTTGCTTCAAAGAATAAGTATTTAAAAAATCCGCCAACCATAACAAGTGAGCGTTCGGCGAGTCCCCTTGCTGAGAGTTATAGCAATTTATCAGTAATAATTTTGTGTTATTGGATAGTTTAAATTCCATAATAAGGAAATTATTACATGAGCAAGTTATCCTGCTAACTGTTCCTTTTAGATTCACCGAAAGCAGAACCACTAAACCTCCTGTAGCCCTCCCAGATACTGATTTGGAGGCTGGAACAAAATAGGACGTATAGCCATCTAACCAAAAATTACATTCAGTTTCCCAGGTCTCTTGAAATGCCAAGATGTCATAGTCCTTCAAGAAACTTAACCAGGATGTGTTATCTCTCTTGGCACGTAGGCCCGCAATATTCCATGTTAACATTTTGATTAGCCTTTTGGTTGATCCCCCCTTACAGTTATCAACAGTTGAGTGACTAACATTAATACATACGGGAGATACAGGGGGATGATTTTCTTCGTGAAGGACCTGGGATGGCTCGTCCCCCCCAAGAATACCAGCCTCCTGTCAATCACACATATCCAGCAAAGAGAGTGCCTCAAAACGATTACACGTGGGTATGTTAGGCCCACCCAAAGACAGATGGTCAGCTCCTACACCCTGATGGGGAAAAGGCATCAAATCCGTCGCTAAAGTGTGATTTCTCCACCTTGTCGGGTGATAGCGATCCCTAGGGGGGAGGTGGGTGTAAAAGAAACCTAGGGGACGCGCCTGAATACTATTTGCATCTTGTGCCAAGGATGCTGCCCTCAGTAACACGGTAGCCACATGTTGCGGGTGTCTGAAATTGGCTATGACACAATCGCCAGTAAATGATTTTTTGGAAGGCCCGATCCAATTTACTCTTCGAGTAGTTAAGATGTCGTTAGCCAGATTGAGAGGGAACCCACACTTCCTTTTTTTTTTTTTTTTTTTTTTTATTTGTGAGATTTTTTATTTTTCTTCATTACAACAATGGATTATGAGCATTACCCATATCACAAGCCTTAAATACTAAATTATACAATAAATCTGACCGATCACAGTGTACACCTTTATAGAAATCAGCTATAATTAAGAAACTCGACATCAAAGTACAGGCAACAACCTACCCCTCCCCCTAGCTATTCCTTCTTTGTCTCTCTTTCCATTTACATAATGGCTCCCAAATTCTTTTCCCCAAACGTCTTCCACTCCTCCCCTTTCGTGCAAACATTTTTTCCTCTATATTATATGCATATAGGGTATTTGCCAGCCAACATTGCATTTTTGGAGGGCTTTTATCTAGCCATGCCCTAGCTATTGTTAGTCTATAGACAGCCATTACTACAAAAAGGAATTCAGCATATTGAGTCTGCTCGTCGTCGCTCACCCCTAGCATAATCCAAACTGGTGTAAGAGATATCTCAATATCCAGTGAGTTCACCAAAAACCCCTCAATTTCCCTAATCAGAGTTCTTAGTTGTGGACATGTAGCAAAGATGTGTACGCTATCTGCTTCCAGCTCATTACATCTGGGACAATTGATTCCTTGATTCCCTCCCCATTTTGCAATCTTTGCAGGAGTAAAGTACAAAGAGTACAATGTTTTATAATGCTGCGACTGCAGCGGGGCAGCACATAATATCGTAGATCCAAAATTCAATGAATCATAAAAAAGCCTAGTATCAATACCCAGTTTATCTTCCCATTTTTTACTAAATTTAACTAAATCATCCTGCTTGTCTTTCACCAATGCTGCATAAAAAGACTTGATGGTACAATCCCCCAACAGTTTTATTTTCTCCATTATTTCCATTTTATTAAAACCTGCCGGGCCCCCAACTTTATTATCAAGGAAACTTCTAACCTGTAGGTATTTGAAAAATCCCCTATTATCTAAGCCATATTTTACTCTCAACTCTGAAAATTGCATAAAGCCATCTTGTGTATATAAATCTCCAATTTGCATAACCCCCTTTAGTGCCCACTCTGCCATAGTATGATCTCCAAAAATTTCCTTAGGGAGTGACCTGTTGTTACTTAATGAGACATATCTGTTATACCTCCCTAGTTTTACCCTCTTCAAAAATGCATTCCACGTCGTAACTGCCGCTTTAACAGTTTTAAACTTAGTCCTCTTGAAATAGCTATAATCAATGCACTTCAGAAAGCAGTTCTCAGCATTTACCCCTAAGGCGACAGCATACACATCTGTAGACATTTTCTGCATTCTAACATCATCAGGGCTTCCACCGATAAGACCTTGAATGTATTGCAGCACAGAGGCCATATAATATAAGCGAAAATCTGGTGCCCCCCATCCCCCTTTTTCTCTAGGGAGTGTCATGTACCTATAAGCTCTCCGGGTTTTACCTTGGGCCCATATAAACCTATTACATATAGCCTCTATGCAATTAAACCAGCTGGCTTCAATCAACAATGGTACAGCCCTGAATACATACAAAAATTTGGGTAAAATCATCATTTTGATAGTATTTGTGCAACCAACTAGCGACAGATGTAAATTGTTCATTCTTTCTAAGTCTTTTTTCATTTGAGTTATCAAGGGATCCATATTTTTTTCCACAATTTTACTTACTTCTGCCGTCATTTGCACCCCTAGATAGGTTGCCGTATTTGTCACTCTTACATCATTACACGTTACCCACTGATTTTTGACTATCTGTGTTTTAGTTGTGTTCAAACTATATCCAGAGAACTGACCAAACCTCTCAGCTTCTGATTCAATTGCCCTGATGGCGGCTACAGGGTCTGGAGTCAGGATGGCAACATCGTCCGCATAGGCTAGTGATTTAAGTCTACAACCGTTTAGTACTAATGGAAGTATTTGTTGATTCGTTTCCAATTTACGAATATAGGGATCAAGATACAGAGCAAACAGTAGGGGAGAAGAGGGACACCCCTGCCTTGTTCCTCTCTGGATGTTAACTGCAGCTGAGTAACCTCTATTGACTCTTATCTTGGCCGTCGGCGCTATGTATAGCGTCTGCAGAGCCTTTATAAACCCTGGTCCTATACCGTGCCACCTTAGGGCATCCCATAGATAACCCCATGAGACCCTATCAAAAGCCTTTTCAGCGTCAAGAAACACCGCTGCCATTGGATCCTCCAGGATGTCTGCTACATCAAGTGCCGTGATTACCTGCCTGGTGTGGTGGGTTGTTCCTTTCCCTGGAATAAATCCATGCTGAGAGGGTGTAACTAAAGATTCAATTATCTTGGATAATCTTTTTGCCAATATTTTTGAAAACACCTTGACATCGGCGTTCATTAAGGTGATGGGTCGATAGGAGCCTGGGACATCTGGCGGTTTACCTTTTTTTGGGATAACAATGATGTCTGCGCCACCCCAGGAACATGGAACAGTTTCACCCAGTTGCGCTGACACCATTATATTAAACATGTCTGCTAGCAAAGAGGTCTGGAAGATCTTATAAAATTCAACTGGAATCTGGTCCGGGCCAGCAGCCTTCCCCGATGGGAGATCCCTCAGCGCTTCAACAAGTTCATCCACCTTGAGTTTCTCTTCCAGCTCTATTTTGTCTGACTCCTCCAAATTTGATGGCTCAATATCCCTCAGATAAGCCCTCATGTCCTCCTCTCTTCCATGCCCATCTGCCCGATACAATTCCATATAAAACTGCCTAAAAACCTCTCTAATCTGTTCTGCACCCTTAACTTTAATTCCTTGATCATTTTTGATCTCCTTAATATTAGCCATACCATCTCTTTGTCTAGCTCGCACCGCTAATATATGACCCACTCTTTCGCTAAGTTCATACGCCTTTTCTTTGTTGGCTAAATATTTCTCCACCGTCTTTTTTGCCATCTCTTCCATGACCACTGCTTTGAGAGCGACTAATTTTAACAATGTCTGCTCAGCTGGTGTATGCGCATGTATAGCCATCATGAGTTCCTCCTCTGCCTCTCTAATTAATTCATTGTTTCTTTCTAGTTCCTCCCTTTCTCTTCTTTGCATTCTAATAACATAGCTAAGGGTCTCTCCTCGTATTCCAGCTTTAAAAGCATCCCACACACTCCCTGGTGACGCGGTACCTCTGTTAATTACCCAAAACTCCTTAATCCATTCAGCCATTCTTTCCCTATATTCATGATCCTGAAGGAGTGCTCTGTCAAATGTCCATTGCGTCGGTTCCTTATTTCTCCTTTGCCCAATGTTTACGTCTAACACTAACGGGCTATGGTCTGATATGATCCTTGGTTCTCTTACTATCCTTGCACCATCTATCAGCCCTCTTGTAATTAAAAAATAATCCAGCCTGACTAAGATCTGATGGGGCGCTGAAAAGAAAGTACTCCCGTCGAGATTCGGATGGCAATGTACCCAAGGATCCTCTAGAGAGTTATTCCTTGCTAAATCTGCTAGAGCCCTATATGTTCTTTTTTTCCTCCCCGCATACTTCCTGTTAGGGTCCAAAAAACTACTATCTGAATCATGAATATTCAGGTCGCCGCATAATATAACAGGCTCAGGCCACTGAGCAAGTTCTGCATCTAGGAATTGAGGAACTTCTGGGTCATCTCCAGTAGAGCCGTAGACTGAAACAAGCGTAAAGGTTTCCCCCCTAAACAATAATTCTACTATAACCCATCTTCCCCATTTATCCTCCAGCTTTCTCTTTACTATTGTATCCTGTTTCCTGCCCAGTATCGCCACCCCTCTTGTCTTGGTGTTCTGATTAGTTTTTGCAAGTACATTAAAACCTAATTGATCAAGTAAGTAGACCTTAGTGCCCTCGATGTGTGTTTCCTGAAGGCACACTAAGTCCGGTTTAAAAGATTTTAGCAGTGACGCAGCTTTTAACCTCTTATTGATCTCATTGAGTCCACAAATGTTTATTGATACTATTCTACACGACATTTAAATTTCATAGCCTTCCCTGTTCCGCTTTCCCGATTTAACCAGCAAGATTTAGTAATTATCTTTATACTTTGAGCTTTCCAGAACAATTTCTCCCCTCCTTTAGTTTGTTTGTGTACCTTGATCCCTGCATCTTTTTTTAAGTCTTTTTTACCTCTTTCTTCTACACCAAAAGTGTGCCCAAAACCAGCATGTATGTCTCCCCCCCCCATCCTCCCCCCTCCCCCCTTTACCCCCCGCCCCTTGGGAGCCCCCCCCCCCTCACTACAGGCAAATAGGCCAATCCTGGCCTATGTGTAGCCAACCGTACTCTGCAGCGTCGCTACTCTCTCCCATCCTGTTTACCCCTCTGTCTGGTATTGCCAAATAGGCTATTTGGCATTACCATCTAACCATCTTACGGAGTTTTTGGTGCAGTTCTCCGGGGAGACTGCGATGGGGTTCTGGTTCTAGCTCTACTCTCCTTCCCTTTATTAATTTCGGAGATTTCTGCTAGATATTCTGCTGCTCTTATCTCGGATGTAAACATTTTGGTATAACCTTTCATGATAACTTTCAACCTAGACGGAAACAAGAGATATGCTTCTGCCCCTTGCTTTTGGAAAGGCCCAATCATCTGTCTTAATTTCCACCTTCTTTCGGGAACCCACACTTCCTATGTAACCACGAAACTGTCTTTTGCTTGAGGGAGTCATGCGATTCCTTGTACGGAGAAACTAAATGCCTGTCCTGAGGTGGGACATTGGTTAAAATCACAACATAAGGGGAGCATGCCGGGGGTAAGTTTATGATTCTACCTTTCATTTCCACCTCTTCTTTATGTGCCGGGACCAACTCATTTACTACAGGGATAACTGGATTCGAAGCTAAAGTAATCACTGGAGGGGTTGGCGTGACTGTAGCATTAATACTGAAGGGCTGAGAAGATAACTGTAGGTGTTCTACTCTATCTAGGCTTTCTTGCCCAGCTGCACACTGCCCCTTCTTTTTGTTGCTATCTACCCAGTTTGAATGTTTTGTTAATAAACCTCCCAGCATCTTAACCTCGTCAGCGACCTTATCGAGTTTCTGTACTAGAGGTTGCATGAGTAATTCTAATTTAGCATCAAGCAAAACCTCAAAGGAACTAAGTAGTTGGGAGAATTGGTCAGGGAATAGTGGGGTTAATTCACCATAACTATTGTTTAAGTGCTCGTCTAATTCGGTGTGAGCTTTTTCCGTAGTATCGACCCTTTTTTTTTTCTTTGTGAGAACCCCCCCCTTCTTGCTTTGTTGCTTTCTACAGTTCCTGACCAGTCTAGGAACAGGTGTAACCTCGTCTATAACTTCACTCGCTGGGGTTAAGTCCGCGACTAAAGGATCCGTGTAGACCTGAGCTATGGCCATAACGGTAGCGTTGGCTGGGGGATGGAGAGAGGAGTCACAAATACCTTTGTCCAATGGGTCTCTCAGAGCATTTAAAAGATTTTGGGGGTTATCTTGAGGGCTATCCATCCCCAAGGAAGCCCTTCGGTCACTGTTAATTTTGTTAACCTTTTTCACTAAATAATTGTCAAGAGGGCCTGACCCCGATAAACATGGTTCCCTTTGGCTTATAGGCATGTTGAATGCAAGACTGGGTTACAAGTGTCAATAACAGTGGGTATTAAACTGGCTTGAAAATTCAACTGAGCAGTCAACCGTTTGACAAATTACCAGAGTAGATGTCTTCTAAGATCCGGGAATCCTAAGCTCGGTGGTAAAGAGTATGGCCCAGCCCAGCCTCGGACAGCCCCGGACGGCCACAGACGGCCCGCCCTCTGCCCGGGCTCAGCCCGGCGCCACCCGCGCACGTCCCGCGACGCGGAGGGAGCCTCGCTGTTTATTGCGCCTCCGGGCGCGTTATCCGGCGGAAGTGGGCGGGGCGGGAAAGAATGCTGGGACCTGTGGTTCTCACCCGACTTCGGCCTCGGATGTCAAGAGGCGGCGGAGAGAACGGAACGGCCAAGGAGATGGTTGAGCTGCCACCAGAGCCCAGGTAAGTCCGCTGAGTCCGCTTTCCTCAGGTATCGCTGCAAAGTCCCCCCGCTTCACCGAGGGAGCCTCGCTGTTTATTGCGCCTCCGGGCGCGTTATCCGGCGGAAGTGGGCGGGGCGGGAAAGAATGCTGGGACCTGTGGTTCTCACCCGACTTCGGCCTCGGATGTCAAGAGGCGGCGGGGAGAACGGAACGGCCAAGGAGATGGTTGAGCTGCCACCAGAGCCCAGGTAAGTCCGCTGAGTCCGCTTTCCTCAGGTATCGCTGCAAAGTCCCCCCGCTCCACCGAGGGAGCCTCGCTGTTTATTGCGCCTCCGGGCACGTTATCCGGCGGAAGTGGGCGGGGCGGGAAAGAATGCTGGGACCTGTGGTTCTCACCCGACTTCGGCCTCGGATGTCAAGAGGCGGCGGGGAGAACGGAACGGCCAAGGAGATGGTTGAGCTGCCACCAGAGCCCAGGTAAGTCCGCTGAGTCCGCTTTCCTCAGGTATCGCTGCAAAGTCCCCCCGCTCCACCGAGGGAGCCTCGCTGTTTATTGCGCCTCCGGGCGCGTTATCCGGCGGAAGTGGGCGGGGCGGGAAAGAATGCTGGGACCTGTGGTTCTCACCCGACTTCGGCCTCGGATGTCAAGAGGCGGCGGGGAGAACGGAACGGCCAAGGAGATGGTTGAGCTGCCACCAGAGCCCAGGTAAGTCCGCTGAGTCCGCTTTCCTCAGGTATCGCTGCAAAGTCCCCCCGCTCCACCGAGGGAGCATCGCTGTTTATTGCGCCTCCGGGCGCGTTATCCGGCGGAAGTGGGCGGGCGGGAAAGAATGCTGGGACCTGTGGTTCTCACCCGACTTCGGCCTCGGATGTCAAGAGGCGGCGGGGAGAACGGAACGGCCAAGGAGATGGTTGAGCTGCCACCAGAGCCCAGGTAAGTCCGCTGAGTCTGCTTTCCTCAGGTATCGCTGCAAAGTCCCCCCGCTCCACCGAGGGAGCCTCGCTGTTTATTGCGCCTCCGGGCGCGTTATCCGGCGGAAGTGGGAGGGGCGGGAAAGAATGCTGGGACCTGTGGTTCTCACCCGACTTCGGCCTCGGATGTCAAGAGGCGGCGGGGAGAACGGAACGGCCAAGGAGATGGTTGAGCTGCCACCAGAGCCCAGGTTAGTCCGCTGAGTCCGCTTTCCTCAGGTATCGCTGCAAAGTCCCCCTGTAGTTATTGACCTGATGTTTCTGGAATCCTTGAACAGCTCTACGGAACCATTAACTCCCGATTGGCAAATATTAGTGTTTCTGCATAATGAAATGGCCAGATGCATTACCTTTTGTGCTGATGAGTCTCTGAAAAAGTTTTGACAGACAAACTGGGTTATCCCCAGATGAGATATTGATGGGGAATGCAATGACTCTGCCTGCTGTACATGCAAATGCACTTTTGAATATCACAGATGATATGATACTTGACTACTGCAAAGGATTGGCTAATGTAGTGCATTCTGTCTCTCACCAGGTTGAAGCTGTCACCTTAAATCCACATTGATAACAATGCTATGATCTTAGTCCTGGTGAATGGGTCCTGGTAAAAATGCATGTTCAGAAGTCTTGCCTGAAGCCAATGTTGAAAGTCTCCTACCAGATGATCCTCATTATGAACACTGCTGGATGCATGCGTCGCATACCCAGAGATGAAGAACTCCATACAAAGAAATTATGTTCTATGAGCCTGAAAGAAAAGCTTTAGTGACAAAGGGAAGACAACTGCAAGGAGAAAAGCGGCAAGAGGCACAACAGCGGAGGAGAGAGGGGTGAAGCGTCAACGCACTCGGAGACAGTACCTTTTGTTGTTGTGGCTGACATGATGGTATGAGCCGGTCCGCGGCACCCTTCGAAGTTGCGATGTGAGATGGGAGCTTTGCAGCATGCAGTGTCCAGACAGAGTCGGTTACCCTTTTATTCTCCAGTAGTTTCAGAGACGGTGCCCAGAAGCTTGGTAAGGTCTTTGATGTTCCTGAGACCTCATGAACAGGGGGCAAGCTCCACGTCAAGCCCTTGGAGATCTTCCTCAAGCAGGGGAAACAGCACACTGCAAAGTTCTTCTCCTTTCCTTGGCAGGAAAAGCCACTGCAGGCCAGTCCCTGACAGCACACAGCAAAGGGGCAGTACACCTTCTCCAGTTTCCCCAGCTCTTATCCTTGGTAAAGATTCTTCTTGATTTCCCAGAAGTGATCTAAAAGGCTGGAGTTTGGACCCCTCTTTTTATATAGCAAAATACTTTGTTCCGTGGTGGCAGAGAAGCACTGTGCTCTCTCAAAACCAGTTCTGTCCTCTCTGGTGCAGCTTCCTGGTAGGAGGTGGAGACAGCATTGTGTCAGGTAGACTAGGCCCATTCAGGTAAAAGGAAATCTCCTCCCCCTACTCTAAATGCAGCAGAGGTCTATTCAGCCCAGCCCTGACTCATCGAGACTCTCTGGAGCCATTGCTCATCCCAGCCCCTATCAATCCAAACCCAGACAGTCAATACAAATTCTAGCAGAGGCACACTAGATGGCTAGGCCAGAAAATACCTACTTTCTAAAAGTGATAGTTTCAAACACAGAATGTAATAACCACCTTCACTAAAAGATGCATTTTAACATTCTGAGTTCAGTCAACCTAAACTTTATTTTCCTACCTTGTTCCCAGGGGTAGTTAGGCTAACAAGATGTTATAAGCAATCCTATGGAAACCGGTAGCCTTGCATTAGTGAAAAACAAAATTGCCAGTATTTCACTATCAGGATATGCCACACACACCAGGGTATGCCCTACCTTTCACATATACTGCACCCTTCTCACAGGGGTACCTTGGGCCTACCTTAAGCATGACTAACATGTAGGGGAAGTGACTCTATAATAAAGGGTTTTTAACGGCCAGGGATTGTAGGCGCTCAGCTATGTAATGTCAAATATTACTATACAAAAATGGTCAGATGGTGCTACTAGGAGAGGGGATAAGCCCTGTAACCCCCCAATGTTGTGTGAGAAGAGGCCCTCACACTTACTAAATGTTTATCCAAACCTAGGCACACATCTAGGTAAATCAACAGTATGTATATTCACTACAAAAGTTCAACAAAATCAACACAATGATTCATCAATAAATCAGTGCGATGTTGCTTTGTCTTTAATTCAGTGTTCAATAAGCCAAAACAGAACCAGCCGACATGTGTTTTGTCGCATATAGAAATAGTTCCATGACTTCCTCAGGGCTGAATGGTGATGATAAGGTCTTTGTAATCGCGCTGCCGGTGATAATTCCAATCCAGCTGGGCTATTTACTGTGAGTGGTAGGACTCCTTGTGAGTAAAGAACGTTGCTCAGCCAGTGAAATCATTCACCGGCTAGCCCCAACGTGGTCCTTGAGTAATGGACTCAAACTGCAATAGCGGGTAAATGATTAAGAATCCAGGTATGGGCGCCAGGAGGTTGATCAACATAGAGAAGGCGACCGCAATCAGTATCCAATCTGTAGTGTGTGCGCTACGGACCTCCTCACTGCAATTCACAGTGTTCCGTACGTACCCGGAACACTGTGAATTGCTATATTCACAGTGTTTTTGTTATTTAGCGTTACTATTTCCTAAAATATGTCATGTATATAGTATAGCTGCATTAACAATGACATCATCACACAGACATACTGGTAATATAGGTGATAGAGCACAACCTGTTGGAGACATATTTGGTGCAAGCATACCACCTCTAGGAGTCACATTGAATGACAAAAAGATTATAAACTTTTCAACAATTAGTGACAAATTGGCAATGAGTACTTCTGGAGCTTTATTAGTTAGAAATACAGAACTATCAGCTGTTAGATCTAGAATTTTGCAAAATCGATTAACATTAGACATTTGACCCACATTAAAAGGCGGTGTCTTCAAGATGCTGAGAACTCAGTATTGTTGTTTGTGCACACATGAAAAAAGTAAGAAAAGTTTAGAATTTGCAAAGAAATTTTCTGACCTTTTACCTGAATTAGAACTTCTAGAGACACCTGGGGTTTTTTGAAAATGTAGGCAAAGGAGTTTCCACTATCGGAAATTGGCCCACAGCAGCTGGAAAAGAGACAATTAGAGATATATTTATACATATATTAGCTGTAGGAATATGCATACTGACTTTGTTGGCAGTTTTCAAACTTTGCAAATTGTTTTTTAAAGGAAGATAGATCAGATAAAGAGACAGACAAATGGAGAGAGAACTAGCATTAAATGATTGTATCTGTGAAGAATACACAAAGGCAAAACCATATGAGAGTTTAAAAAGAAAGAGAAAAAACTGAGAGTGAAGATGGACTCTAATGACTTATTTGACAAAATTTGATATTTGAGATAACCATCAGATGGGGAATGATAAGGTAGAGTTTGGTTTTAAGGAAAAATAATGCTGGTTGTAATAAATGTGCACAATTAACATGCAGGCTTTGATAAAAATATATGTAATTTGAGTGCAGAAAACTGTAGGCTATTTAATTGACTCATACTAGGCCTCAAAATTAGTAAAGCAGCATTGTTTGAAAGCTGAATACACTGAAAAGGTTTAACTTCTGACCTCTTACAAGAGCAAAAAAAAATACATTTTTAAATAATAAGTTACTCATATAGTTTCAAGTATTTCAAGTATTTCTTTAAATGTTTCTATATACAAAGACCACAGTTGACGTGTGATTACATTTTATTGTTGAATATGGTAATGAAGTGCTCTTACATTGAGAGTTCATACACTCTAAAATGTGAACTTGACTTTGTGACCTACTTGTTTTTTCCCGATCAATGGTTTTTCTGAAAAAATGTTTCTTTTACTAATATAAATGTTTTATCTTCTACATAGATGATTGTTTATAAAAATCATATTTGGAAGTTAATGATGTAGTCTATGTGTAAGATGAGTGAGAAAGTAAGCCTAAATAAGGAAAACTGAACATAAGAATACAATTGTTATGTTAGTGGAAAACATTTTACTGTTTATTAACTATTGTATTTTTGTGAGAAGATGAGGATGCATCCTGTTACCAGGAAAGCATCAGACACTGAATGACTGATGAGAGATGAGGAGAGAAACATGCTGCAAAGGTTTGTGAAATGTGAAGACTATAATATTGGTGCTAGAGGAGTACCAGTGAAGCTCAAGAGTGAACATTATAAAAAGGTACAGGTTTATCAAGCCTGGGATATTAAACTCTGGGTCCTCATATTTGATGTGGTAAAGTCAATGGAGAGGGAAAAATCTGGGAGCTAGTGGCCAACAGAAGTCAATGCAGAATCTCAACTTTAAATAATTTCATCCAACCCCAGGTATGACGCAAGTGCTTTGCTGATTTATATGTGAGACATCCTGTGATTCTGGGCAAATCACTTAATCTCCCCATGCCTAAAAAAAATAATTTAATGTGTTCTTCTTTAACGAAACTGGTGCTCATGTACAGTTCTCCGATACCCGATTTCTCGGGTCTAGTTTGTGCTATATAAAACAAAAAAAAAAAAAGTATATGATATAGCAGGAGAGGATTCTCCTGCAACCTCTGACCGGTCTTGGACAGAATGTTCTATAACCAAATATGAACTGACTATAGAGCTTAAAACCACTAGGAGTGCAATCAATAGTATTATGGCAGGCAAAGCTGCAATGACCGATGGGATTCCAGGTGGCCATTATAAAGCTGATAGAGACAGAGAACTTGGCTTTATAGTTTAATAAACTTGCAAATACAATAGTTGGAGGAGGTCAGAACCCGGCCTCTTGAAAAGCAGCAGAAATTGAATCCATCCACAAAAAGAGCTCTAAGGATCTACCATTGAATTACAGACCAATTAGTCTTATGGACGTCTCCCAAAAGATCCTTTTTAGACAGATCCTGAGCACTCTTGAGACATGGATTGAAGATGCAATTGCTTTGTCTGACCTGAAAGCTGGTTTTAGGAAAAATGTCAGCACCATAGACCAGGTGCTCAGATTTCTGACTATATTTTATAAAACAGTTGTCATCCAGAAAGCCCACTTACATGCAATTTATGAGGATTTAAAATCTGCTTTTGACTTAGTTTCCAATTGCAAATTCTGGGAGACCTTATGGCAGTTGGGGATTCCCTTCCCATTGCTAGACACCCTACTTTGTTTACAGTCTGATACATATGCAAAGGTATGATGGGGCCAACATGGTGAGTTCCCAGATCACTGTAGGGTCAAGAGAGAGCTGCAGCTGGGGTGTTTGTTAGCCCCTACCCTCTTCTCTTCATATCTAACAGATGGAAAAGTTCAGGAGTGATGTTCCTATGATCGCAGGCTACAAAATATTTATACTTCATTTTGCGGACAAAACCCACCTGGTGTCTAAGATACTGTCTGGCCTACAGACCCTGATCAATAAATGTGCTCTTTTCTGTCTAGACCAAAGTTTGGAAATAAATCAGTGGAAAATAAAGTTCATGTGTATAAATTCACACAAATCATTTAGAGAGCCCATAAAACTCAGTGGTTGTTGCCTGGAGAGGCTGTATGACTTCGACTATTTGGGCATTAGAATGATCTCTAATATGTCCTGGCTTTCACAAATCAGGAGTGGTTTAACTGTGTGCCATTTTGCGTCTTGGGTGTCAAGGTTGTTTAACTCTTCAAATTCAAGACAGATATCCTTAGCCCATAATATTCATCAGATAAAGGCAGTGGAAAGTGCCTTATATGGAGCCAAGCTTTGGGGGCCATGTTGAGTCAGCAGCTCTGGCAACTGCTGAAAATAAATTTTTAAGCTCTCTACTGAAGCCCCCCTAGCACCTTGAGACCCTTAGGGGTGAGTAGTCTCGCTTAACGAACACCTGTTGATTGATTGAGTGAAGATACACCGGGGCACCCCCTTCTTTGCCTACACAGTTAATGCTTTTATATGAATGATGAACCAATATTGAATTAAATTTCTGTCATTTATTGACTATTGAGATTAATATAAATTAATTTGTGATTTACAATAAAGATTATCTACTGAAAGATTTAGCTAATAAAAGCCATTAAACATTTACCAACTCTCATTATTGACTGAACATTATAAATTATCCCCCTAACTATCATATTTTGCTCTGTGAAGGTCACAAAGGGTGGGATTGGATCTTGATAATTTTTATAATGATAACTTAGATGGCCATATGGCACAGTGGTGGCGAACGAGAGAAAGATATTTTCACCCTTACAAAAACCCATCGAAATTGTCTCAAAGTCAACATACTATGGCTGAGTGATTTCAATGCCCATGGTTGCAATAAGACGGGTACCTCTGTATGTGGATAGACTGATGGCGAAGGGGAAGCCATCCCTCATTTTGTCCACAACAAATATGGTAATGTGTTTAAAAGATTGCAAACATTTAACAATTTGGAGATAATTAACACCCCAACCCAAATCTAGGTCTACTAGACCATGTGTTTTGTTCCATGTCTCATTGATTACATTCTTGTTTCAGAATCCTTTAGAAGGCAATTTAATCATGCTGAGTCCAAATATTTTGCTATTAGTGATCACACAATCATCACATGCCAAATGAATTGGGGAAATAGGCGAACCCCTCCTTATGATAAAATATTGACGCCCTCAATAGCCAGACAGAATGGGATTATGTTCAAATGGTACAGGATTGACAAAACAAAACTTACCCCACGAATCATCGCTAAAACAAATCCAGAGGTAATGATCTGCCTATACTCAAATCCAGTTGTGTGGGATATACCATTATCCTTTGAGCGGATCCTGTGTGAAATTCAAACTTACTTGTTTTCCGACCTAACTGCCCTAAAAGGCCTAAAATTGTACGATGGTTTGATGTTGTCTGAAAAAGCACTAACAAATCTCCATGCTGCCCTCAGGATTAAGCTGAGAGATATTGCTTTAGTAAGGTCTTTGCGCCACACTAAAACTGTACATAGATGGGAGAAGATTGGGTGTGGTGGACACCTTTATCCTATCTTATAGGACAGCAAGAATACTTGGTTATATATGGTAGACAACAGAACACTTCAAATGGAAAAGGATATCAGGGCCCGCTCTAGATTCATAAAATAGTTAAGATCCAAACCACTGGATACAATAAAAAAGGTGTATGCGGCAAAAGCCATCTCTGTTGCTACGTATGGGGCAGCTGTATGGGGAAAGGTAGGCATAGCAACCCTGCAACGAACAGAGGACGGTTTCCTTAAATATTGGTAGCTGTCCCACAAATCTGCACTAACTATAATTGCCACATTGATTTGAACGTACCTTATATCACAGACTTTGCACCGATTTTGCTGTGGCAATTAGTGTGGAGAAGGGAAACTGTAAACCTTACCCAGGATATTCTGAGAGATTGCTTAAAACTTGATCAAGTAGACAAGATTACATGGTTGCACTATGTCAAGAGTACTTTGAAGTCCATCGGTCTCCAAAAGCTATTTGACAACCTGCCTAATAGCTTGACTATTCTGAGGGTCAAATTAAAGGAACTACTCATAGCCAACATCTGAGAGCTGAATTACAACAATACTACAGTCAGACAATATCAGACAGCCCCTAGAATAACCATCAAGACACCCTCCTACCTAACTTTTGTCTCAAATCTCCAACATAGATACATATTGGTTAAATTCTAATTGAATTACATGCTGATTGTGTTAGGTTATCCCACTGCTACGCATTCTCTAGAGGCCCTTCCCATCTGCCCTTGTGATGGACAATCCCAGCAAACTGATTTGCACTTTATACTGTTCTGCAGACTGTATATTGAGGAAAGGAAAAGATAGATTTTTCCGCTTATACGTTGGCTTAAGTTTAGACAGTGTTGCCTAGCCTTATATTTTTTACAAAACCTACCTGACCCTTTTACATGTTATTGCTTAGCTTAATTTTTATGGTCAGCTATAAAATGTAGGAGATGGCACCCGTAACCCAGAAAGCAGGAAAGTTAAAGAGTTAGGGTGTCAAAGTGTACCTTTATATTTTTAGATATAATCTGTTTCCCTGCCCTAAAATTTAATTGCAAGTTTTATGAATTGTGTATAGCAATGTATTCTTTTAGTATAATGTGTTATTTTAACACCTTGTATTTCACTGTATGTAATATGCTTTTTATGCTATTAATGAAATAGTGAAATAAAGTACTTTGATTGATTGATTGATTGACTGAACATTATATACTTAATTGTAGCAAAGATCTATTAACCAAGGGAAGCTAAATCATATGAGAGTGCTAATTAGCCCATGTGATAGTAAACCGAGATACTAAATTATTGATTACTGAATCCCGCTCCAGCAGGAGCCATAAATTTACCACCACCCAGCATTCCCCCAAGTCTCCTGACTCATGTTCTAAATAAATTCTAAATGCATTTGGTAAAAGCAATTGATCCAACCTTACGACTCCTCATCTTTTACCTTCTTGTCCTCAGGCAGGCTCATTAGCGCATATTTAGATAGTGTTACTAATAAATGTTTCCCAAAACTTTATGGATTATTTTTCTTAAAACATTCGGATGTGGACAGTTTTGAGGAAGGGTAGCTTTAAACAGCTTTGGTCAGGGTAAAAATAGAAGGTTTTAATTTCCTCCTTTAATTTAGAAGGGCCTTTATATGTTTCAAGTAATGGTTGGGTGGCGTGTTCCTTGTAAATGTCCAAACTGATAAAGGGACAATTAACTTTTTCAAGTGTTTTGGTATCTATTCATAAGAACTTAACAATGGTTCTAAACATTCATCGAACAACATCTGATTAGTGTCCTCATAACTTGTTAATATGAACGTACTTAAACCATGTGGTACTGTCTCAATATCATTTTAGTTTTATAGCAAATGTCCCCTGTCACCATTAGCTTTGCTTAAGGTTTAGTAATTTTCCAATTTCCCATTGTTCCTTTTACCTTTCACTCATTCCTTATAGACTATACTGATGCTGTCTCCTCACAGAGTGCCGCCAGGGCTTCCTCTCCCATTTGTTTCTGCTTGGTTAAAATCCTTTATGTAAACAATGATTATGACTTCACAATATTTCTACTACTAAGCTGTGTCCAAATACTGTACCCCTTAGGTACCAGGCACACCAATGTTACACTGCTGCAATCCACTGAATTGAATTAGTGTTTTTGATCATTTTTTGAATTAGCATTTGGAGTGCAACTGCAGAACTAGTTTAGATACAATAGATGACAATATTTCTGTCATAAAAAACAACAACAAATAAAAGCACCATGTAATTAAATAACAGAATGCATGTAAATTCTTAAATAAAAAGAAATTATTAGTCATTCATAATCATGTCCCAACATTTTAATAAATATATCATAGATATTATATCAATACATATTATTTGAAGCAAATCTAGTAATAAACATACATTACCACAATTGTGATATAGTGCAAAGTTCAAACTCAGATTGATTACCACAGCACATCAAAACTGACATGAAAATACATTGGTGCAGATGCACAAAGGTAATCTGAGCCAAAAGTATAACTTTACGACTTTTGGTATTCACAAAGATCATTCGCGAGTCATATCTTTATGTCCGCAGTCAGGCTGAAATCTCCGCACTTGGGCCGTACGCCCCACACCCAGGCTGTATTCTCCGGCTCGGTCCGTACTCTCCTGCTCAGGCTGGATGAAGTGTAATCAATGGGCCAGAATGCAATGTTTACACACGGGAACATTAGGAACGTGTGATAAATGGTAGAGGAGGTCATGAAAAACAATTTGTGCAGGTAAAAGGGTGTGGCCACACAATAGATTATATCACAGAAAAGTTTTCTTCTTTGCATCATGGTACAATTTGCGCTCCCCTCAGTGTTGACTGTAGTATTAAAATTACAGTCAACACTAAGGGCGCTCACCTTAGTGTTGACTGTAGCGATGACACTACAGTCAAAACTGAGTGGAACGCAAATTCGGCACGGGGTGTACCTGATGCAAGGGAGCAAACTTTTGTAAAAATTGAATTCTGGCCCATTGATTAAACTTCATCCAGAGCGAGCCGAAGTGTATGGCCCAAGCCGTGAGTACAGCCCGAGCCAGAGAGAACTGCCCATGTGCTGAGAGTACGGCCCAGGTATGGAGATTCCAGCCTGACTGCAGACATAAAGATACGACTCGTGAATGATCTCTGTGAATACCAAAATTCGTAAAGTTGGACTTTTGTCTCAGATTACCTATGTTAATTAGCCCCATTGTTTGCTGTCTCATAGTTTCCAGGTACCAAATACTATACACAGGGAAACATGCTGTGAAAAGCATCTTCAATGTGATTTTAACGTTATGGTTGTGGCTAAATACGTTTGATTGAAGCAAATATACACAAAAAATATGCAATGGCATAAACCACAAATGCAGATGTGCAAAGTATAATATACTATTTTTTTGCAAGTTTAGGGAAGCAACAGGCATTATCACCTGTTTGAAGCGTCACTTTTCTTGGATGCCCCTTCTCCACTTAACAATGGTAATAAATAGCACATTATACTCTGTGCATCTGAATGTGTGTGTGTCTGATATATACATATGATACAGACCTGTTAGCTAGCTGCAAAGCATTTCTGGTAACATTGTGAACTAAATTATAGAAGGCCAGTTGGTAAGTATGTCACCAGAACCACAAGATGGCAACGTATTACTATATCTGACATTACCTATTGTGCATATTTCATATTACATGCATTTCTCACATGATTCCATGCATCATATAAAATAAGAGAACATTATACCTATAATCCTTAAGATGTTTTGGGTCTCCCTCATTATTAGTTTTTCATGAGCATTGTACATAGTTATTAATATTTCATACTGAAAATGAAGCAGGAACAACCTTCAAATTAAGAAGGTTAAATGGAGAGGAAAGTAGTTATCGATCCATTTTCATTGATTTGTCTGTACTTTGCACACAATCATGTGTTTACAGACAAAGCGAGATTGAAATGGTGTTGTAATTATTAAGGGCAATAAAAGTCAAATAACCATTATTTGCAAAGTGTTTAAAAATAGCCTTAACCTTCATGTGCCTCAGAAATGGTCTTGTAAACATTTAGATTAAAAGGAAAATAGCATGACATTCTTGTTTGTAGTTTTGTGTTTCATTTCAAGAAGGGCGCTGAATATTAGCCTAAGCCTTTTATCCTAGAATGATAAGACCTTTTTTGGCTAGTTGGGGTAGATCCTACTTAGGCTTCCATAATTTGTGTCCACATAAGATATCCACCACAAATGTGCAACCTTTTTTTCCAACATACTGGGGATTCTAAAGCTACCCAGGGTTTGTTGCTTTTCCCGGAGGGAACTGAGAAAATAGCCAAAATATAGCTAAAAATTGTGTTTTTAGGGAAAAAAGTGATCTGCAAAAAATTGTCTTGTTTTTTTTTCCAAAAACACCATTAAGAAAAAGTTTGCTGTGCTAAAGTCACCATATTACAAGCTTTCAGGAACATTCAGAGCTGAACAAAAAAACGATTTGTTTACCACAGTTCTGACATATTTCAAAGAGGTAGTCCATTTTTCCAAATTTTTGTGCTTTCAAACTGCTTTGAGTTTGTGAGGTAAACTTTTGTAAAATCTATGAGTGATGCCAGAAAGCTATAGATTTCTGAAAAGTAAAGAAAATTCTGAATTTGGCATGGAGTCATTTGTGTAGCTCCCTCCAGGTTTTCCTAAAGAAACTAATGCTTCACATATAAAAATATCTAAAATGAGTTGGGAAAAAACACCCATTTATGACAACATTTCCACATGAAACCTTTTGTCGCAATGGCCAATTTACAAAAGCGATATATCATTTAATGCAGCAAACTCTTTTGTTTGCAGCAATATATAGGGAAGAACTTGATGTAGCAGGAGCCAACAACTGAGATGCACCTTACCATGTTGTTTCATAGTGTTTTGGGTATTGAGCAATTCATATGATGAAATATATAGAGTGAAAAATGGGCTGCAAGGACACCTATCTATTTGTGAAATTAACACCAGGTCTGAGGTTTAGAAGACGCGGTTATTTGTACATCTGTGAATTTGTGGGTACCCCTACCAGCATATGATTTTTCAAAATGTCTTCTTTGCTAGACACTGGCTTACATTTGGAAGGCACAAATGCAGAGAAATATGATTGGTAATAACAAATGTTCTGCTGTTCTGTGCTTCCACATGTCTCCCAATATAAATGGTACCTCACTTGTGTGGGTAAGCCTAGTGTCTGCGAATAAAACGGGCCCAAAACGGAGACACCACATTTGTTCACTGTAAACCTTTTTACCCCTTTTTACAATGTGGGTAACTGTGGATTTTGGGGCCTAGCTCGGTGGCCACAAAGGGAAACCTAGGAAACCTGCAAATCTTTTAAAAGTAGACACCTAGGGAAATCCAAGGTGAGGTGACTTGCATGTCTCTTCCCAGATTTTGTTTCCCAGCAGCATTTGCAAACCTCAAACTTTAACTACAAATGCACGTTTTGCTCACATTTCAGTGAGGAAATCATCTGGACTCAGTGAGGAGCCACACATTTCCTACCACACAGAATTCTTCCACATCCCATGATAAAAATAGTACCTTACTTGTGTGGGTAGACCTAGTGCCCACAACAGGAAAGGGCCCAACACAATTGAAGGTGTTGAAGTTGAAAAAGTTTCAAAGTCCCAGGTTTCCAGAGATGGTATGAGATGTTCACCCTGACACAGCCAAGGGATTCAGGACCTCAGAAACAGCACTTGGGGTCAGGACTCACTTCAGCAGAGGCCAACAGCAGGGTCCAGGAAAGTTCCAGTTGGAACTGGTCAGCTAAACATTTGTATGAAAACAACTTGTATCCTGTTGGGTCCCTCTAGCTTGAAGATGAGATTATCCTTATTACCCTTGGAGTCCACTTCTTTGTCCTGGGTACAAGTGGTAGCCGGTCCATTCCTTCAGTACTCCTCTCGGGTTACAGACAGCAGGTGGAGTCCTCTTATGATCTTCCTCAGGTCCAAAAACTGTTTTGAGGAGGTTAACAGGGAATGTCAGAGTTATCCTTGGCATCCAATAACCATTAGGGTAAAGGTTTCCACGGTAACCATTCCCACATTGGCAGCAGTTTCTGTCTGCACTACTGCAAACAATCCCATAGTGCCCCTCACTATAAAAATCCATAATGGTGTAACCTATCTACCTTCGAGTAGAACATGTGTATCCACCCAGAGGTGTTGCCAGGGTAGTCAGCTGCCCCTCTTCTCTTATCACTCCAAACCAGTTTTGAGACCAGCGCCCCCCACTGGGTCAGTGCTAACTTGACGTAGAGTACAAAAGATGGTGCCTATCCAGATTTCCCCTAATATATCCTTATGAAAGGAGAGACCCAAATAGGCCGCCCTTCCAGAGGTACGAATACACCTCCCCACACCCAGGCATAGGGGTAATTTTCACACCTCATTCAGGGCCAACCACTCAAAGGGCTGCAGCTGGAGGTTAATGCACATTAGCCTTCAGAGGCTTTAGGCAGGAAAATGGTAACTTTTTAAAAGTTACTTTCCATAATAGGTTTTAGAAATATGACTTCATCATTGAGTTGGGCATTTAATAAATATAAAATAGTGTTGTTAAATTATATCTCAAGTGGTTCCCAAACTTTAGATAGCAACATCAATATTTCATATTGCTTCCGAGTGTTTTTCTACTGGCCATCCAGCCTTCGTACAGTGAAAATAGCTTTTGGATGCTAGTCACTGTAATGACTTGACAATATTACATTTCTACATGTCCCACTACTAAATGCCATGCACCCTCTCTTGTGGGCAACAACGTCAACTTATCTGTAGTACCGGGTGGTAAATTCAGTTCGGCTCGTGGAATTAGGGTAATTTTGCGTTCTGCTTAGAACACAGAATTGCCCAAATACTGAATCCCGCGGATTCGCATAATTATTTGCTTGTTCGCATTCTCCAAATGCGTGTTCGCAAGATATTTCCCCCCGATAACGCTAACAGCGTTCGCGAACAGGAAAAAAGCATCATCACGAACAAGCAATTCCGTGTGTTTGAGGAATTCCTGCGTGCTTGTGGAGAGTTTTTACCGTTTCGCTGAGCTTTGCGTAGCGCGACTACGCAAATTCCGTCCACCCCTCCTTATCAGTGACTTATTAATATGTAAAAGGAAGGAACTGACCTATCAAGAGTTTATTTTGACAGGTTGAATTGCAGTTATACACTGCTACAGTCAGGAAAACATGCACATTGTTATTTGTTAGCAGGGGTAATGTGCACAGAGTTCTACAGCCAGCAAAAGTAGATAGGGCAAAGATCTGGAGACACATCATGCAAAGGACGGTCATTTCATACTAAGATTCATAGCAGAAATTGTGTACAGCGATACCGTCAACATGATATATGTAAACACTGTGGGCCTGATTCACAAAGGTTATCTTACACTTTTGTTCTCTTACACAAAGTTGCTGAAGTAACTTTACTACTGTTTTGGTATTCAGAAACTACAAGTACCATTTTACTACTAGTAATTTTACTAGTAGTAAAATGGTACTTGTAGTTTGTGCATAGCAAAAAGTAGTAAAGTTACTACAACATGTGTAAACTTACATAAAAGTGTAAGCTTATCTTTGCGAATCAGGCCCTGTGTCCCTTCATAGCAGAATAGCTTTGGCTTCATTCACTGCTACCAATGAAGTAAACTATGGTATGTGTTGAAGCAAAGCCAAGTTGCTTTAATAATCATAAAACAAGAAAAAAGTAAATAATAGCTGTGCAAATATTTTCTCTCTTAAGAGGGCAAGAAAATAATGAAAACTGATTTTATATGTAGAAACTGTTTTCATTACTTGTTGAAGAAATTAATTTTAAATGCAATTATACATATATCATCTGATTAATTATTCTCAGTGTGCATTTATCCAACAATTTCTGTGGAATCTGCCTTTATTTTTGCTGTAGGCGTAATGATAGAATGCTTTTCTTTACACTCTTTAAACATTGTTAATGGAAAAGGCTGATTGTTTTATTACAAGTACTTGTATGAATATGCGAAATGCAGATTAGTTTATTATTTTATTTCTGCATTTGTAAAAATAGCAATTGTGTTCATTTTAGTTTGAAATCATTTAAGTAAATGTAAGTTATGTATCTGATATTAATACAAGGAGTTATGATTAATAGCCCTAACCCCTAATATGGTTTTCAATAAGTGGGCCAAGATGCTTAATTTAAAGATGTTACGGTTAAGAAAGCAATAGATTTGTGTGGAATCTTATAGAATCCAAGTAACATTTATAATAACTTCCAGTATTTTGAAAGGAATTGCTGATATTTGAGTAGGTCTTACTATTCAATAGAAAATTTGACTGCTCTTATTGACATGTGCTAAATATAATGATGCATAATTTTTCCTTTTTCACACAACACAACACTGCCTTGCCTGGACAGTGGTAAATCTACGTTCCACTTTGGTAAATTTGTCATAGAGTGCGTAAAGTATTGAGTCCTGAAAACACTTTAGAAAACATCCAACCTGTAATATAAGATTGTGGAAATAATATTGTGAAAAATATAAAATTCAGTGAGGTTGTATGAGAGAAATGCAGGCAGAATATTCAAATGTAAATTATAAATATCAAACCTGAACTCTCATGTAGGATTTCCATTTAGTTAAGTTTGCTGTATTACACTGATTAAGATGCTGAATGCACTAAAAGATTAGGATCTGGTCAAGGAAAGAATCATTCATCTAGACAGAGTCAGATCACAAAACAATTTTGACAGTCACTATTTATTGTCCTTGTTAGTAAATTATGGTAGTGCTGGATCCAAATGTCTGTTATCAGCGTATTACAAAAGCAGGTTTTAGAATGTGGTAATGTGTGACAAGAACATGTAAGCTTATTTGTTAAGTGTCATTTTCAAGAATTGGTGATGCGTTCTTTTGTTTTTTGTTCTGCTGTGTTTTTGAGCTGAGGTACTGTAGTGTTCAAAGCGGTTGCTTTCTTGTGTTCTGTTTTGACTGTTTTGTTGTTTAGTGCTTTTGAAGTTTATAACTAATGAATTAATAGTATTGCATTTGAAATGATTTTTCTGAATCATTCAGGAGATTGATTATTAACGTGTATTAGCTGTGCCACATTTTAACCTGGATGCTGATTTCTAATGTTCTCTTCCAGATTTCTCCTATTCATTTCCCATCTCAATCAATGTCTTCCTGCTCGTCATCTCTTCCTACTGGATTTTTAGAACCACAAAACACAGGATACTGTAGCGTAACTAATTATTTTTCTTTGAGTGCAATGTACTGTGAATCGAAAATGCTTGTGCATTGTAATATATCATTTTTGAGAGCTTTCGCTGTAGCTTCCTGTAGCTTCTTGATGTTGGACCGGATAGGCACTTATGTATGGGCTATTGTTTGACTAATGTAACATATTGTTGTGCATCTCTGTAAATCAACATTGTAGAAGCTGCTGGAGAGGTTAATGCTAATGTGTTATATGTGAAGTGTAATGTAGTGATTTGTTAGAAATGTGCTATTGCTAGTCATACCACTGTGAGTTTGCTGTTTTTTTCATTATAGATGTTAGAAATGTGTATAAGAACCCCTGGTTTGGGGGCTGAGTAACAGACTATCCTGTTTCCTCTTGAGACTGTCCATTTGTATAGAGACTTTCTCAGTTCCAGGAACTCTGTCCATTTCACTAAGGACTTTTCCAGTTTCTCCTGGGCCTCAGTCCATTTGCTCACAGTCTTTCCATTTCCACTGGGGACTGTCTGTTCTGTATTGATTTGCTGTTCATTTGGGACTTTAATTTTTTTTTCTGATTATGTTCTCTACATGTATGTCTTAAAGGCATTTAACTATTATTCTGTACTGTTTGCTTATTCAGATCTTGTAATAAATAATTAAACTTTTCTCCTGATCTCAATTATCTCAAACTCGTCTATTGAAAATGATCTACAATTTAGGCATTGAGTGGTCCCAGTTAATAATTCCTTTGTTAAATCTTCATTAGGCCTGATGCCAAAGAGGGTGGTGACTCTTATCGCCGGATCAAGGGTGCTAGAGCGGAACATCTGAGGTAAATTTTGGGGTGATCTAAAATATTGGGGTGCAGTGGAACATTGGGGTTCGGCTCCCATAGTTTCATGTTATGTCTTAATTCTGTTATGCTGCTTTGTGTGCATGATTTTTTAAAGTTCAGCTATTTACTTTAGCTATGTCAATAAAGGCTGTTATATTTCCAGCCATAAACAGCATAAGCCTTTAAAGTTCTGGTAACAAGTAACCATTTAACACTGTATAAGTTATTAAAATTACACTGCTCCAGCTCCTCAATTATTTAAGACACCACTGAGCCCACAGTTGTTGCATAAAGCTTGCCTGAACTGAGCATTGCCAATGCTCAACTTTCATAACACAGCCCCAAGTGCTGTTAGACTGCATATGAAATTAAAATTAGTCAGAAACAAACAATAAAACAGATTTTTCAGGAAACAAGGGATCTTTCAGGCCAAGTTATGAGAAAATGTTAGTTTTCTTAGGTAATTCTGTTTCCCATCTTGATAAGATGTGCTTTTCAAAATGTATTCTCAGAATGTCCTAAATTCAAAGGTGTTTCTTCAATCCTTCAGATTAAATTTTTTCATGTTCCAATGTGTGCTGCTCAAACATATAATGAGATCATTGGAATCAAAGAGATTGCATGCAAACTAGGAGTGTCAACATTTTAAAACAAGTTTCTCCAACTTCTGGATCTCCAGTTGGACTCCAAACCAAGAACACAGATCTCCAAACATGTGTAAAACATCATTTTGATGTCTTACCTCTCAGACTGATTGTCTTAAATTGACTGTATTGTATCGATCTCTGGTTGCAGTTTCCAAATTCCAAGTCTCACAATTGTTTTAGGAGCTACTCAATTCGAACATTTTACAGCACTTTTAAAACATTGTGTGAAATATTCACTGACTTTCAAGATTTTCTCAAATCTTGAGACTGGATGATTATTAAGACATTTTCAACTAAAAAATCACAGAAAGGGACAGATTTTGCACCAGTGTCAAATCACACAAAATTGTATTTGTTTCCAGTGAACATTTTTTATTGCACCGGAAAGTTGCCCAAAAAATAATGCAAATATCGCCTTGTGTAACTTTGCAACAAGTGGGCATTCCATGCTACCACCCAGGGTTTTTGATGCAAAGACCTGTCATCTGATATTCTAGACAGGACTTTGCCGCCAAAAAGAACTCATCTTTGAGCCAGGTATTAGCTAGTATAGATGTTTTGATTTCTCCTAATTTTTCTCAAACTGCATGTGTGCAAGTTTTAAAGTAAGTCTATGCATAGTATTTTGGCTGAAAGTGAACCCTTATAGTACAAAACCTCCTAAACATACCATTTTGTGCAATGTGCTGGGGAAGGGAGCAGTAGCACCATATTTGAATAGATATAACTCTCCACCTAGCACATCATAGCACAGGAACCAGCTGTATTGCATTACAAGATAATAAAACTGCCCCACGTATCAAAATTTGTCACGTCATACAATGAAATATTCACATAAGAGGGATCGGAATTCTTTAATGCTACACAATTATCTGATTATCTTTATTTGTTCAAAAATGTCATATATCTTGAACTAAAGTCATGCTTCCATGAATTTTTAATTATGTATTTTACTATCTTCTCAATGCCTGCCTGCTGCTTGGCACGTTAATTGCTTCTCACAGTGGCAGCATTCTTCTCTGCTGCATATTCATTGCTTCTCACAACGCAAATGTTCTTACCTGTCACATTTTGACGCATTTTAAAATACATTGTTTAACTGAGCTTGTGGCCTAGAAGTGCACACCAACTGTGCATATTTCACATCTGAATTGAAAATACATTGCAGGTAGTGATTGAATGTAAGCACAATAACACCATTTTCGAATATATGATGATCTTCCAACAAAATGCTTGCAAGGTATGTGCAAAACACTCTTTTTTGTGCAGCGATGATGCACTAATGCATCGCCGCATTACCCACTATGCACAGCAAGTGTATTTTGACCAGCTGATAAATATGAAACAGGTGAGTGTCTGATGCAGACTGTACTGTGCACAGATGGGTAAGGAAAGATTCACACATGGGAAGCATATCAGATATCACCCCTGATTGTGGGTTTTACATTGTAGCGTCACCCCCTTCTGAAAAAGGATACAGCCCATGCTACTACAATGAGTAGGGCATGGGGTAAATGGCACTAGGAGAGAACCAAATGTCCATGGAAAACCCTGCTTAACCACTCAGTTCCTGGAGCTGCTTTACATTGTTTAATTGTGAACTCATTCCAGGATGTGTGTATTTACTGCCTTCACATGACAAATCAACTGGGGGCAAGGCTTATGCGCCTTTCAAGATGGCGGCAATCACCTAAGCTCTGGCATATCGCTTTGTTTGTCTCCTTCTTCAATCCTCAGTACATTGGCACAGTCTTCTTCAAAACATGCCTCAGCTGCTTTACTTGTGTCCCTGAACACAGGGTTTCCTTTCATTCAGACTGCTTTTGTGTCCTGGAGCCATGGCGGTGATTCATGGTAAAAGCTCGGATGGCAGCCATTTTGTGCAAAGTGACCCCCGCGTATTATTCCTCTCCTCAAAACCAACTATGAAATAACTCATGTGCCAATATTGTTTGAGACATACCTGCCAGCCCTGCTCCAATTGTTTATTAATACAGTTTTGATGATACCTTTACATTTTATACACCTCTTTTGTCCCTAGGAGCAGTGGCAGTGATTTATCCAAATAACGCACATGCCTGTTCAGTCAGGGAGTCACCTGCTTTCTATTTTTCTTTTTCCCTGATGTTGTTGCTCTCTTCACAGTTTTTTTGGGGCATTTGCTTTGAAGCTTGGTCTACGAAACAGTTTTTTCTATGTTGACTACAGTTTATTAACAACCTATGAGCAAAGTCTACTTCCTCCACTCCTCTCTAAAGTTCTTTTTCTTCAGGACTTTCATTTTTGGATGTAAATACTACAGAGATTCTCCTTTGAACATTTGATGTGCCTTCTCATTATTATTTGATGCTGTAAAACCATCTTATCATACATTCTACCTAGTTCAGCTACGCAGTTTCAACTGTTTATCACTTCCAGACTGATTTTAATGATTACTACTATCCATTTACTGCCTACAAACTATGCTTACATCATTATTTAATATGTGAGCAGAATAAAACTCCTTAAATCTACTCCTAGTCATACTATGCCCTACATCAAGATGGCCGGTGACCTCCTTGCATCTGCGAAGACAACATCGTCTTACACAAAACTAAAGAGGGTGAAAAATGATCCCCCATCACCTATTATGTCCTCTCGTAATTCAGTTCATAACATCAGTCTTGGTGAGGTGAGGGGCTTAAAACTTTTTGGTTTGCTAATAAAAAGCTTTAACAAATTGAGGACCGCTGGATCATTATGGAGGGTAAAATGGTCAAAGTTGAGTAAAGTGTTAGCTCTCTTCAGGATGTGGCCGCTAAGATTCTGAAACTCAAACTGAATACTGAGGTTCTTGAAAACAGAAATCAACACAGCATCCTTTGCCTATATAGGCTGCTGGAAGCTCTTAAAGATCAAGTCCTACTTGAATTCCTGAAGAAATTCTTGCTTTCTGATTTCCTATTTTGTTGACATCATTTTTGCAGGCTTTAGGATTCTGGGCACCTTACCACTGCTGACCAGTGCTAAAGTGCAGGTTCTCTATCTTTAATACATAGAAACGTTGGCTTATCCACAATTGGCATATTTAATTTATTTATACATCCCTAGTAAAGTGTCCTACAAGTACCCACAGCCTGTACATAACATTCTACTAGTGAGCCTGCACCTCTGATTGTGCCACCAACTCAAGTACCCTTATATACACATGTCTCAGGCCTGCCATTGCAGAGCCTGTGTGTGCAGTCTTAAAATGCCATGTCAACCTAGTAAGCTAACCCATTTTCCAGGCCCAAACCTTCCTTTTTAATACACAAAAGTTACCCCTAAGGTAGACCCTGGACAGCCCCAAGGGCAGGGTGCAGTGTATTTAAAAAGTTGGACATAAACTTTTAAGTTTTACATGTCCCGGGAGTGAAAAACCTTTAAATTCATTTTTCACTACTGCAAGGCTTATCTTGCCCATAGGTTAAAATAGGGATTAACTTGTTTTATCTTATAAGTGTAATTTCCAATAGGGACAAGATAGAAATTTTAAGTTCGGTATCTCTAGACTCACAACTTAAAATCACAATTTAGGGTGAAGTCGAATTTTAAATCTTCAGTCTAAAAATGCCACTTTTATAACATATTCTGAAGTCAATACATATTTAAGGGAAGGAGTGCAGCCGCACATTTTCTGTCTTGCATTGTAATTTACTGTCCCAATGCGTGTTTGCACCCCACAGATTATTTGGTTGAACTTTGAATAATAAAGTCGATTCATTTTTATCACTTCGGAGAAAGTGAAAAACATGGAGTGTCCAGACTGGATTTTATGCAGTTTTTGTGATAATAACTGTTGGAACAGCACCATTCATATTGAGAGATAGTTGAAGTGTTACTGCTGCTGTGGTTTCTTTTCATCATCACGCATTTTGAAGTTTCTGTGTAATTGTCATGGATTTTTTTTCATTCATTCACTGGTTATAATGATGATATTCATTTTCAACACAGGTCGATTTGGTTCATATACACATTTTTTTGATCATTCTTTGATCATTGGCATGGAAGGGTTTACTATAGGGCTGGACAAAAGTGTATTGCTTCTGTGATTTTCATTTTTATGTTTGCATGGGCATTGGATAGGAGCGTTGGTTTGTTTTTCCACTAAATATTTCTTCAAGACACGGAGTTTCAACAGTGTCAGGTCACGGGGTCAAAGACAACCATTAGATTTCAAACTCTAATTATTCACATGTGAGTGAGCCTTCACGATTAACTGCTTGAGAAGTGGTGAAAGCTTATTCTTTTGTCAGTATCGAGTGAAAGCGCATGTCAAGATGAAGCTGCAGGTTGTGACTCCGGAGGTAAAAGCTTAAACATAGATTATTTAGCACACGGGGAGAATCGGTATCAAGATGCAGTGAGTAATTTTGGGGATATTATAAGTAGGTTTAGAGGGCATGATGAATAAGTTGGGAGTTTCATTAGATTGGTGCAATGCATGTAGCGATTTTATGTATTATATTATTTTGACATTTGTAATTCTGAGTCTGGGAGGGTTTCACACTTAGCAGTGAAAGGTGTAACATCTTTGTTTTGCAACATGTGGGTTTCTTCACAGTTTGGTAATTGTAGGGAGTGAGGGTTGATGAGGGTGGGGGCGCAAGGGGCAGTTATATTATGATTTCTATTGGACAGAGAAAGTTTGTTTAGTGCAGTTGGTGTAGCTATCTCTTTTATTTGTTTCAGCAAACCCCTGACAAAGAGACACTTGGCTCGAAAAGCATTGGGTGAAATGAAATTATATGAGCCTACTCGTATCAATGATTCTTCTCACGTGTTGCTGTTAAAAGCCTGGATGGGCGAGTAGGAGGCATTTGAAAATGTTCAATAAAAAAATCATGGTGACATCACACTGTCTTCGCAGTGATTTTCAGAAAAAGCAATGGATTAAAAGTGAAATGAGGAATTGTTCAAATATGTTTTCAATGATCAAAAATGGATTATTCAGCAAGGAGTGGCCTATGGTGAGGAAAGGTTTCCTGCATCTAGCAGTGCGACAGAGGGGTGGGCAAGCCTCGTGCCTTTTTGGTTTACTTTTTATAACATTGGCATTTTCTTACTTCAACCATTCTGTGCCGTTCTCTGCATACACGTCTGGAGATGGGTGACAGCTGAGCTTTATGCATTCCCTCTGGACAGTCACACACAAAGGGGACTGAGGTGTGACATTCACATCCTGATGATGAGCCTTCCTGGTCTAGGCGGGAGGGAGGAATTGACACTTGCATATGAATATGGATGTGCTTGTGCCCACACAAAGAGCTGCATAATCCCTTGAAGTGAGTCTGGAGCCAGGGCAGGGAAGAAAGGGACCCTGTGTTTTTCAAAGGCCTGTTTGAAGTCTCTCCTACTTCAAAGTCACAAATGGGTATAAGTACTGAACCCCTGACACCACCAACTCAGTACACTCTGGACCTGAGGAAACTCTTCCAGGAATAAGGGCTGCTCTCCTGCTAAAAGTACTGACACTCTGCTGGTTCTGCTGGACTCCTGCTCTGCTGTGCCTACCCTGCTGCCTGGTGGTGGGAAGGACTTGACCTGACTATCTATATCCCCAGAACCAAGTGTCTCCAAGGGCTTGCTGACTTGTCTCCTGTTCTGTAGTCTTAGTGTCATGACAGACTTCATTCAACTCTGCTTCAGCTGCTGGACTCTGCAAACTGTGAGTCCTGCCCTGACAAGAGGTGCCAATCCAGCACCTTCATGGTAAGGGGTTCGAAGATGGATTAGGACCCGACTGCATGGCTCGGTGATGATGCAGTCTCTTCATCGAAAGGGGTTCAATGACTACACAGGATCTTACTGCAAGGCTTGTCGACAACGCAATGCCTTCATGGTAAAGGGGTCGATGATGAGGGACCAGAATGAGTGACTCAGAACCGACACAGTTGCTCCTTGAAGTCAACACATCCTCCGAAAGGTACTGTTATCAGCGGGCCTGTGTGGCTTCTGCATCTGACCTGCTCTCCATTGTGGTTGGCTTGACTTTTTAGATTCGACTTATCCAGTGCGACCTCAAGTAACCTCTAAGTGCTACAGACTTTTAAACACTAGAATTGAAGATATCATTTAAAAAATTAATAACTCAGGTTCTACACATTGGATTATTGTCATCTTGGTCTTTTTCGTTCATTAAATTAAGCTCTATTTTCCTAATCTTGTTTTTGGGTATTTTTGTATGGTGTGTTGTACTGTGTTACTGTATTATGTGTTGCACAAATACTTCACGTTGCCTCTGAGATTAAACCTGCCTGCTCTGTGCCAATCTACCAGAGAGTGAGCAGAGGTTAATTTAGGGTGTGTATCTGACTTACCCTCACTACTGTGGTGGTCTCTACTGAGACAGGGTGCATACCTCTGCCAACTAGAGACCCATGTCTAACACTAATGAAGACACCTATGATTTTTTAATGATCCTGCTAAATTCAAAATGTTTCTTCATACTATTACATCGCATGGTATAGACACTGCTGTTCAGAAAACATAATAATTATTTATTGATCTTATTTCCTTTAATTTCCAATTTTTTTTTTACCTACATGGCTTTTTCTACGTTGTTGTTATGTTTCCTTTTCTCTGCTGTGGTACTTGTAATGGTGTCGACACGTCACACATTACTTTTCAATACAATTCGTCTCAGATCTGAATTTCAATCCCTAATCTGCCTCTTCTTCTAATTTTCAATATTACCTTTCTTCTCCTTTCTGTCCTCTTCTTCTTTTTGTTTCTATTATGTGAGTGCCTATATGTCATATAATATCATTATGTCACTCTCTATGTTGTTTTTAATATATGGTGGCATTTAGTTTCCATTTCCATTTTTTCAGCTTGTCACTCATGTACCTGTTAACTTCTCTCTGTGTCTCCAATATGTTTAATGTTGTTTTGTGAATCGTCCTGTTAAAAGACAGAAGGTACTTTCTCATTTGTCCAAGTTTAACTCCCGAATTGCCTTCTTATCGGAACGCACTGTAATGATGTTGAATTGCTTAAATTAAAATGCCAATGAGTTGGTCAGGTTTTTAGTTTTTTCCGGCTGTTGATCACAAGGGTAGCGGTGCTATTTTCTGTCATAAGGGATTGAAAGTACAAATTATATCAACTGAATGTGATACTAATAATTGATGGGTATTGGTTAATGCCATTATTCATATTAAACATATTACCTTGTTTAATATTTATGGCCCAGTCAAACCTGATCCTGATTTTTGGCATATTAATAAAGTAAAACTTGCTAATATTGGTAACCTTAACATCATTATAGCAGTTGACTTTAACCAATGGTCGGAAGCGTTTATTGATAGGAAGTCTAAATGCAAATGTAATCCTGCCAAAACTCATTAGATATTCAAATCAGCCATTGCATCGCGATAACTTGCAATCCTGATAAATGTGAATTTAATTTTTTTTCCAAAGTACATCATACAATGTCCATTATTGTTTATATTTTTGTTACAAAATCCTTACTCCCTTCTATACAATCAACAGAAAGAGATTGTATTGTTATTTCTACTCATGCACCAGTACTGTCCTCCTTTGATATATCTTTTTCTGACTCCAAATCTGGTCGATGGAGATTTAATAGTTCCCTATTATTTGATACAAATGTTAGAACTAAAGCTACTGCTTTTATTTAGAATTTTTTTCAAATTAGCCAATCTATTTATATATCCATTCCCAACAATTGGGATTCTTTCAAAGCTTAATTTCGAGCTTTAACTATGGCTTCTTTCTACCAGAAGAAAGAGAAGGTACATTTCTCAATTTCTCACTTAATTTGAGCAAATTAAATAAATTGAACATACTTCCTTTACTTCCAAATCTTCCTTGATTTTATATGAACTAAGCACAGCCAAATCTAACCTTAACAAACTTGCTACTATTGATGATGCATGCAACATCTTGCTTAAAGTCAAATCTAAATTCCATGGTCATCGGAATAAGGCTGGTAAAATGCTAGCTATTTGCTTAAAAATGAAAACAGAACATAAAAATATAGGCCCCATTTGTAATGGCTATAATAATACCACTACAATCTCTGATTCTGATATCTCCAGCGTCTTCCAATATAAGTCAATATATACAGAAGATACCACCCCATCAGAACCTAATATACAAAACGTTTTCAATGGTCTCCCTAATCTACCTTCCCTTTCTAACACATTTGAAGAACTAGAAGCTGACATTATGCTCCTAGAAATTTTAGACACTATTAAATCACTGAAAAAATCTAAGGCACCTGGCCCGATGGATTTTCTATTGAATTAATTTCCTCCCTTTCAATATTTTGTGGCCCTAAATTATTAGAGCTTTTTAACTCTTTTCTTTTGACTTCAAAGGCAAGAAGCTCTTTTTAGGAAACATTCATTGTTACTTTCTCCAAGCCAGGTAAACACCTCACTCTTTGCTAAAACTTTTGACCAATTTCATTGATCAATTAGGATTGCAAAATGATTGCCAAAATCATAGCAACTCACAAAGACACTGTTGTATCCCTGCTTGTCAAAGTTATCAATCTGTTTCCATTAAGGGGAGGCTTGTTGCAGACAACGCTAGGATGTTTTCTAACATTCTTGCATTGGCTAGAAAAAGCAGTTTCCTCTTATCTCTAGATGTTAAAAAAACATTGACTGCATTAACTGGCAATTCATGTTCACCACTCATCACTGCTTTAGTTTTGCTCCAAAATGTATGTAATTCATAAAATTATTATACTCCGACCCTCATGCTAGTGGTTTTGTCAATGGATCATTTTCGCCTTATTTTACTTTACATAGAGATACTAGACAAAGTTGCCCCCTTTCCTATTTACTTTTTGTTGTTTGTCTACAGTAATTCCTTGAAAGTATTTGTTGTAATAGACTTCTCTCTGGATTTAAACAAAGTTCCTTAGAGATTAAGTTATCTGCATGTGCAGATGATGTTATCACCTACTTTGTCAACCCCTTGACCTCCCTGGACCCTTTCATATAAGAGATCACTTTATATTCTAGAACTTCTGGATATAAACTCAATTTTTCTAAACTGAAATGTTCACATTAAACTCCTTTTGTCATTAATATATGTTTGCCAACACTCATTTTACATGGTGTCCCTCCGAAATTAAATACACTGGAGGTTGGTTCTCTCCTACTATCTCCAACACACTCAGTCATAACCTTACTACTTTCAAATCAAAATGACAAATATTACTCTCATATTGGTCTTCTCTGATTTTATCATGGTGGGGTAAACTAGATACAAATAAAATGATGATTGTATCACCTATTCTTTATGTAATCTCTATGATACCCTTCAAGATCCCTAATTATTAATTTTTACAAATGATCTCCATTTGTACAAAATTCCTATGGAACAATAAACATCCATATATTGCCTTCTCTATACCCACTCCTCAAATAAATTAAGGGGGAGGGGTTGATTCCCTGATTTTAAGCTTCATCATTCTGCTTTTTTATTCAACAATGTCATGCCCTAATCAATAGATCTCAAGACTCACCCATCCCACATTGAATTCCATTTGTACAATCCTTACTGTATGATTTCTCATTCAGAAATGTTATTCATATGTCAAATTGCACTTTTATATCCCAAAAACCCTATTTTAAAATAATGCCAGCATGTGTTACATTCACTATTTTCAGCTGCTCTCTATTTCTGACAATGTTTTTTATCTTCCACAATATGGTACAATAAATTCCTCAAATTTCATCACAAATCTTTTTTCTTTAAACACTGGAAGAAAAAGGATATTGAATTTGTTCACCAATTGGTGAAAGATAATTCTGTTATAACTTTTCCCCAATTACAAATACAATATCACCTACCTATCTCTTTTCTAAAGGAATATGAATTGATATCCTCTGCCCTCTATTCCTTTTTTCTCACTCACGAATACTCTCCTCACCCAGCTGCACCTCTACATTTGACATCTTTAGATTTAATTGTCAATGTCCTAATTCCTAAATCTGCATGTGTATACAAAACATTATTGTCACCACCTTCTGTTCAAACTAAAAACTCTCTTCAAATATCATGTAAAGGTGATCTTTCCATATCATTGTATGCACAATTCTGAGACAAAATCTGGCTTTATATATTTCATACCTCCAGAGTTGCTCATATTACTGAATCTCTCTAATTGTTTGCAATAGAGCTGTTATTACTCCAGAATGCGTTTCTAAATTTGACTCATCTGCTTCTTCACTATGTTGGTCATGCTCCACATGTGCCGGTTCTTTATCTTTTTTATTATATTATTGTTCACACGTTCTAAACTTTTGGAAATCTATTTGGTCTCTCAGGCACATGCATCAAGCACAATACCGGTCGCAAACGGGCAGATTCTCAGAATCTGCCCCTTTGCGACCGGTATATTTGCATTTGGGATGCTTCATCCCAAATGCACAAATCGCTATTTAAGGAATCTCAAAATAGTGATTCCTTAAATAGCGATAGCATTTAAGGAATCGTTAATAGAGATTTCTTAAATGCAATGCATTACAGTTTTAATAATAGCGATTTCGCTATTAGCGTGAGCAAATTACCATGAAGCTGGACTTCATGGTAATTTGCGAAAACTTTGAAAAATGCACTTATTTGCATTTTTCTAAGTTTCATGTTGCACACACACATGCCCTTAGAGCATGTGTGTATGCAACATATGTGCAGAGTTAACATACATGGGTGCAATAGGGTGTCATTTTGACACCCTTGCACCATCGAAATTGCGGGAGCAATTTGCGAGTACCTACTGGTACTCGCAAATTGCTCCCGCAATCTCTAATTCATTCCTATGGGCCTGGAGGCCCATAGGAATGAATGGGAAGACATTCCTTAATTGCGACTCGCAATTTGCTAGTCGCAATTAAGGAATTTGTGGGAATCGCTATTTCTTTAGCGATTCCTACATGCATAGGGTTTTGCTATTCCTTAATTGCGATTCCTTAATAATCTCAATTAAGGAATCACAAAACCCTATGATGATGCATGTGCCTGTAAATGTTTAAATATCTTCAAATATAATATACTATTAACTTTCCAAAATGTTTTCTTCGGATTTTTATTGCCTAGGTTTGAACCTATATCTCCCAAATCTCTGTTGTTTCATCTTTTTATTGAACTTGCTTCTAAAGTTTACTTTCTTGTTAGAAAGATGCTTCTAAACTATCTGTATTAACATGGTGGAAATGTATGTGATGAGCATAGAATACACCTTGTCTCTTCATTAACGTTACATCAGAAACACAAATCGGATTTATATTGGTTACCTTTGACTACCTATCTCACCTCACATTCATCATTAACATAGACGACTATTTCTCTCTTCCTTTCTTTGCCACTCCCCTTTTTAATCTCCCATTTTCTTCTGCTTCCCTTCTCATTCTTTCTTTCATTTAGTATCTCCTTTCATTTTATATAAAATGATGAACATGTGTCCTATTACATAAGATTTTCTTTCAAAACATCCAATATTATTCATGTATAAGTACTCTTGCAAATGTTACTTACTTTGTTATTGTTTTTGAAACTTCACTAAAAACCATTTAACAAAAAGCAAAAAAAATATGACAGAACAATACAGTGGGACCAGGTATAAACTTGCAAAGCATAAATTACTATCCTTACATGCCCAAAGGAAGGGGACACATCCTCTTTACATTGTAATTTACAAGGACTTACCATGTGAACCAACAAATTACTTTGGCAAGGGTTACTGGAATATCAGTGTTGAGCACTTAGGCTACAGACCATACATTACAAAAACGAACCCATTTCTGATACCTTATCTTTATGACTGTAAATTCAGCATTTACCTCTGGCCTGCAGTACAGCTCAATTTGTAATACCTAATGGACGATTTGAGTTTAAGTGGTTACAAGATCAGACATGCAAATAAACTTTTTTCGATTTAGGCATGCTCCGTCAGTTGTTTCTTTTATGGAACATGCACCAAAATAAAAGAGGCAAAGTCTGTAGTCCATCGAGTCTTGGATTTAAAAATTGCAAACTTCACTGTTGGAAGGGGGCTTTTTGTTAGTGGTATGTATGCACCTATACGTACTACCAGTAACAAGCCCACTAACACTGTACTAGGTCCTAAAAAGAGTCTCTATAAATAAGTCTGTTGCTCAACCCTTGGTAGCTGACACCGAGCAATAAAGCTTAACCTAAAAGACAGCCATGTAAAGCATTTGAAAACACCAATGCAGTAAATAAGTAAGACACAACACACCGTAAAAATGTCATTCTAATTTATAAAAATAGGAAATATTATTATCTTTACAAATCTACGCAAATGACCAACCTCCAATATAGGGAACCGGAGATATGATTTTTTAAAGAATAAACACTTTCTAGTGGACAAATTCAAAGTTTCAGGCTTACCACGATGGAGCCCTCCTCAGATACACTAAGTGGGAGTCCCAAGTCAAAATGTTACCTTCACACTTAGAAACTTTTCTGGAGCTTTTTCTTCCAAGGGCCCATGCTGCTCTTTGGATTTGGTGAGCGTTTCCCGGCTTGACTCTCAGGGAGCTCCTGGTCAAATCCTGTAAGTCAGTCCTCCAGAGCTCTTCAGCAGATTGAACCTGGAATCCGGGACAGGTTACAGTTGAAGGTAGCCGGCTTGGCCCTCGCAGTTGGTCACCTTATCGAGCTTTTTTCGAAAAGTTCCCAAAACATTCTCACACTTCTAGAGGTCGGTCCAGAAAATTGCCTTGTAGGTTCCAAGTGTCCTAAACACAAATCCAAGGGTCTGGAATCTCCTAGATTGTTCATGGGAGGCCTGGACAACACTTCCCACAATGCACTTTGTCAACCCCCTAAAAGTCCACTGGACATACTCCAAAAGGGGGAGTCTGGCTGGAGAAGAGTCAGTTATGCTCTGTTAACCTGTAGCTGCAGGGAGCCCACTCCTTGCTCCTTCTTGAAGTAAGGCAAAGTCCTCAGAGTTTTAATACCAGATAGTGGAGCAGCCACAGTCTTGACCAGGCAGGCCCTTGAGTGCCGAACAAGATTTCAGCAGGACAGTCTTCCTTCTTCTTGCAGTTTCAGGCAGCAGAACTGAGAGGTGATGCACCTCTCACATATTTATTTTCTGCTTCTGGGCATCAAGAGGGGGACACCCCTGACCAATGAGATGCAGGGTGCTACACAGGTGGATGACCACTTTCAACAAAGTGTGGCAGCTTCTTGTTCCAGAAATCACTATTGATTCAAAATCCATGATGGCTGAAATTTCAGTAGTAAGAGCTAACTAAACCAACTCTCAGTGTGGCTTATTTCCATAGAGCTCCCCCTACTAACATCTCCAAATTATTTCCTTGAACCTGCTATCTGGCTGGAGCACAGGGGCCTGGGGGTAGGTAGGCCAGGCATTCTCTGCCTGTCCTGTCCTCCGTTGAAGCCTCATGCTTTATGTCCTCTCTCCCCTGCCATCCCTTTGTAGCTGCAGAGCTCTATTCGATACATAGCCTCTCTAGATAGACACGCATCACCTAATCAAGGCAGCCTTGCTAGGCCTGCTAGCACTGACCAATCACTGGAGAATGCAGGACGGCTGGATTTTGGCTTACGGACAAGAAAGGATTATAACTGTATTTCTGTACAAGTTTTGATAAATTCAACAAGAGCAATCCGATGGATTTATCAATACCATTCTGTTAAGTCTTTGAATGATTTTTTTGTATTCCTTGATTTTTTTGTATTCCTTTTCTAGCAATAATAATGCGTGCATAACAGATTGCAATGTTCACCTTAAGTACAAGTATCTACAAAGGGGGAATAAATAAAAGGAGCAGATTCCCCTACAGGGTTTATAAAACATATTTTATTAAGACCCTACTCATAATTACAAGAAAGCCACCCCTGGGACATCTAGGGTAGACCTGGGGGTTGCTTAATATGTACAAATGATGTAGATTAATAATTTACAGTGCCCACAGAACCAAGGTCGACTTTGCAGGGCATTTCTTATACTGGGAAAAAGTAAAATGGACAGTTTTCCCTCACCAGGTTTAATAAAACATATTTTATAGGGACCCTGCTTATAGTTACCTAACCCACTACCCCTAGAACACCTAGGGAAGACCTTGGGGCTGCCTGATATGTAAAGATAATGTAGATTACTACTTGTATAGTGCCCCTCCCGACAAAGTGGAGTTTGCAGTGAATAAACTTTTTAAAAGCAGTGCTGCAACTCAGGGCTACTTTTAAAATTACCTCTGGCTCTCAGCAGTGCATGCATGCAAGTGCAAGAAAGGCTGCTGGCCTCTAAACGGCCACGCCCTAATAAATATCAGGGACTGATAGGTAGTTTTCATCCCCTCACTCTATCGTCTACTGGGGACTTTTAGGGTAAGTCATGCCATTTATAAGTGTACTTCAATGCATTTGTGAGTGTTTAACATAGCCCTGGGCCTGATCAGCAGGGCTCAGATTACAGTCAGCTTCCATCAGAACCAATCAGTACAGAAATTGGGGGGTGAACAAGTCAAAGGGTGACTTTCTAACATTCACCAATAGAAGATAGGTTTAATGGGTGGAGCGGGCTATGATTGTCTATGAGAATTGCAACATTACAGCTCCTTGAAGCCTTCTCCCCTCTAAAAGATTGCCCAGCAGAGCCTTGCCACCAAGGCGTAATGGCCCTGTGTCAGAAATCCATCCCCCAATCCTTTGAGGAGGCACCCACGAAAAGTGTGCAGTTAAGAACTACAATTATCCTCATGAATACTGACTGATTCTCCGCCCCGAAAGGAGAAGGTGCACAAAGTGCTTTATATTGCAAGCAAAGTGCAGCAGTCCACCTGATTTTTTTGTAACCCTGCGCATCGTCATGTACAACAAACGTAGGTAACATCTCCCTGCACCTTAGCACCTTATCACAAGCAGCATTAATATTTCATGTCATGATGAGTTACAAACCGGAATCAGAAATAAAAGAATGTGAACATGCAGGGTGTTTTTAAATATCTTTTGTCTATATAAATAAACTCTCAAAATATTACCATTCCTTGCCTTAGAATATTATGTGACAGTAAACTAACTGCTCCGCACAAGCTTGTATCGAATAGCATTCATCATTAATTATATATAATTTACTTTTGACAGTTTGACAACATCTAGTGGAAATATATATTACGCTCTTTGTGTATTTCTCATTTTAGGGGCAGATTTATATCAGACTTGCGCCACTTTTACGCCGCCGTTGCGTCACTTTTGTGACGCAGCGGCGGCGTAAATCCTGCGCCATGTTGCGCCCCATTTACATCGTGACGCATCTATGGAGATGCGTCACGGTGTAAAGCCCTGCGCCACATGAAACCTGCGTCAGGTTTCATGTGGGCGTTTATACTCGGGGGGGGGTTCCGTCGCAGGAACGCCCCTGAAAAGTGACTCAGTGAAATCTATAAGATTTCACTGAGTCACTTTCTCAATGCTGATGCGTCAAAACCCTGCGCCTGCTTGAAGCAGGCGTAAGGCTTGACACACCATGTTAGGGATAGGGTAGGTTGGAACAGTGCTGGAGTTGCGTCGTGCTTGCGACGCAATTTCAGCACTGCGCCAACCTTACGCCGGCAGATGCGTCACGTATCTGCTTGCCCTTGCGCCACGATGCACCGCATCTGCGGTGGCGCATGGGCAAACTTGCGTGACGCATCTTGCCTGGCGCATCCATGCTGATTTGCAGTGATGCGCCAGGGAACATAAATCTGCCCCTATGTAAGTAGAATTAGTGTCAACGGATCATGCGTGAATAGTATATTAACGATAATCTGTACTTGCATCTATTTCAGATATTACATTCTATAATCCGTATTCTTCATATAAAAAGATAATTGTATTCAGCAGGCTGCACCCGGGCCAAACTACTATTTATAAGTGGGATTAGGCACAACTGTTATTATTTGTTTCTTTCTGCTTGAAAGCACTGAGGTCAACTATGTGCACAAGCATGCCATTTTAGCTCATTATGTGAAATTTCATTTTAGCCTATTATATCGTATGAAAACTTATTAGAAAATCAAGTGAGCGAGGAGTGTGGTATTAAATAGCTTGACATCCTGCTATTCTAAGGTTTCAACAAATGGAACAGCTAAAGCTGCTCTCTCACATTTTGTTACTCATTTGCACCTGGTAAGTAATGAATACCACGATATCAATGGATTTAGTGGAAGAGGCATTCATGTCGTATTTAGAACCTTCTCAAAAATCCAGGGCTGGCTCACTTTCACTTAGAATAATGGAAAAGCATTGTTCATATTTATTTGATGTAAATATTTGTTACCTTGGTGACAATGAAGAAAGGATTTGAAATAATGTTAGCAGCCTGTAGGGAAAGCTGAGAGTGACTAAGAAAATGCTTCTATTGATGAAAATAAATATTGTTTACCTCCAATATTGGTTTTGGGCCAGGGTCATGAAACAGATAGAGAATATTTCCATGGTTATGTTTCTGTGGTGGGTGAGATTAGAGTGAGTGTTGTCAATAGAATTATTGCCCACCTGCTTTCAGGCCTGAAATGCTGATAATTGCCCATCCTTTCATTAAGAGCCCTCACCTTCAGCAATTGCTGAGCAGGCTATTAAGAGTGGTTAATATCCTAGAAGCACATGGTGTTCAACACTTTTATCATCCTAATGAAATCTTGATAACGCTTAAGCAGCATTATGAAAATATTTTCAAGAGAGGCTAGATCACGTGAATTGAAGGGTACCATGAAAACATTGTATAAGTCTCTGGTAATTTTGAACGCTGCTGGAAAAATTTGCAGTAACAATTGCCATGACAAAACATACTTTTTTTTGCCAGTTGCGTGGTGCAAATGTTTGTTTAAGACTCGGATGAAATTTCCTAGCAGCATAGAGGCATTACCTATCAACAATTTCAATTTATTACCACTTTTCAGATCTTTTGGGCCCAATTCCCAAAGGCGTGTAAAAGTACATAAATCTGCCCTATAGTTTGTATATCTATTACACAGATAGTCCTGAATAATGCAAACCCAAACTAATGGGGTCTGCACTCAGCATGTATTTACTCCTACTGCTGCTGGTAAATGTTCTCCTAACAGCTGGTGGCATTTCCTAAATCAATCTCTTGCTGAATCTGTGCGTTTTTGGAAACATTTATTAATTATTTCCACTTTTTACCTTGCAATATTTTCTTCTGCATTTTGTTTCCATGTGTAGTTATACCTTTAGGTATGAGAATTTTTTTAGGTCGAGCCTGGGCAGGTCATGCACTGCTCTGCAAGGCATGCTGTATTTGAGTATGGACTTGAAGCTCGGCCCATATTTTTCAGTTGGCTTGTGTCACTGTCTTTTGTAAATGCTGACTTCTGATTCGTTAATAGGCTTGTTAGTCCCTTCTTAGTACCGTTTTATCTTAATTTGAAACCTCCCATGAGGACTGGCCCTTTTACTTATGTTGTTACACGTTATGTCTATTTATTTTTATGAGTTTCTCCTACTGCAGGTAGGGCATGCTTTCCTGCAACACTGAGCATGCCATACGCTCCAAGCAGCCCGGGACAAAGGCGGCCGCTTCTTTGAAATGAAATAGGTTTCGCATTTGCAAGAGTTTGAGCTATTGGCATTGTAAATGACAAGGCCTTTTATTTATGTGTTAATTATCAAAACAGATAAATAAAAGACACTGGGGCATATCAACAAGGACCGGCGATAATTATCGCTAAGCGCACTTAGCGCTAGGATAATTATCGCCGGCTAACGTGGATTTTTAGCGCTGAGATAGCGTGCTATTAGCATTGCTTATCTCAAAAGCGATAAAAATCCTAGCGCTAACTGCCAAACATGAGATTATCGCTGGAAACCCAGCGATAATCTCATGAAGTTTGGCGTTAGCTTGATGATAGGGCCTCACATAGCCATGATCTACCTTCCATAGGATATCATGGCTAAGTCAGTACTGAAGCAGGCGTAAGGAAAGTAGCGATAACAGGGGTTATCGCTACTTTTCTTGCCGCTATGCTTCATAGCATGGGGCTTGATGATAGGAGAAATGTCGCTTAGCGACATTTCTCCAGTCATGTCAGGGCAGGAACTCCCCCTTTGCATCTCATTAGAGATGCAAAGCTGGGCGTTCAGAATTCAGGCGCTAATGCAAGGTTTCACGCGATAGCATGACCTTGCTGATTAGGCGATAAAATTATCGCCGCTTTTCGCCCGAAAACGGACGCAAAAGCGGCGATCATTTTTTATCGCCTCGTTGCTGATATGCCCCACTGTCATTAACAATGCCAATATCTTGAACTCTCGCAAATAAGAGACCAATTGCATTGCAAATGCTTGTTCTTGACCTGCTGAAGAAGCAGGGTTTTGGTTGTCGACCTGCTTCATCAGGTATGTTTTCCATTACTCGGCAAGGATGAAAGAACAAATGGAACAGAATCAAATGTTCCTTCCCTATAACCTCTTTAGTGTTATACCATTTTTTGCTGCAACACAGAGAAACATAAATAAATATCTACGAAACAATGAAATGAGCGGCATAAAAAGATTAAATTACTATTGTGTCAGAAAATGACTACAGTTAATAATAGACATTGACGCATCTATCATTATTTCTTTAAAAAGAAAATCTGGATCTAGCAGATAACTAAATATATATTTTGTTAACCCCTTCAGTGCCACGCCCTTTCCCCCTCCTGTGCCGGGCGTTGCACTAGTGGGTGGGGTTCATGACGAGATAGTCTCGTCATGGGCACAGCGCAACCGTGCTCCATGACGAGACTATCTCGTCATGGGCACTGAAGAGGTTAAGGTCTGGGAGTGAGATCTTTACAAATGCAATAGATTGTTATGATGTCAGTCGGGCATAAACATGTTTTCTCCATTAGAAGGCTGAGTTTTTTTCCGATTGATATGTTTTAGTTAGTTCAGAGAAATGACAGATCTCATTCTAGCATGAGGGATGCCGAGAGAGAGAAAGACCAGAAAGTCGATATGGAGTGCTGAGTTTTATGTGTGTTGCTTGTTTAACAAGACAATGAGCCAAGTGAGACCTGATGATAGGAGAGAGGAGTTGGTGAAGGAGAGCTGCGCAAATGTTAAAGGAGAAATGCAAGTAGTAGTCAGGAAGGAGATGATCTCTAAAAGAGGGAAGAGGGGCAAGTGCACAGCGCAGGGGAACCCTCTTATCACAGATAAAAGGAGAATTAGAGGAGCACCAAGAAAGTAAAAACAAATACTGTGTTGTATATCTTGTTTGCTTCTACTAGGAGACAACGTGCTGATTCCTGGGCAGTTTGATGTATATTTTTACATTTCTGCACATAAAAAAAGGACTGAGGGGCATATCAACAACAACACGCGATAATTATCGCTAAACTCGTTTAGCGCGTTTGTCATTATCACCGTCTATCGCCGGATCACATCACCGTGTTAGCGGCGTATTAGCAACGCTTTGCTAACAGGCGATGGGAAATCCGGTGCTACACGGTGAGAATGAGCAGTAGCCTGCGAAATCCCACGATAAAGGAACTGCGCTAATGAAAATGTAGATAATAGGGAGATGTGGACTTAACCGTGCGATCCACCTCCCATTATACAGATAGCTAAGTCGGAAAAAAAGGAGACGTTAGATACCAGCGATAACCACCGTTACTGCGATATCTGGTTAGCGAGTTTTTCCCTGTTGTTTCTGGGAAGCAACGCCTACTTCGAATCTCATTAGTGTTGCGGGCTGAGGCGTTAATATAACAGCTGCTAACATGCGCTAATGCATGTTAGCGGCGCTTTGATGATAATGAGTTAAAATAATCGCTGCTTTTCCAGCGCTATGTGCCGGAAAAGCGGCGTTATGTCTCTTGTTGATATGCCCCTAAAGAAGGAACCTTAGCTGAGCCTATTGGTAATGGGACATTAAACGAAACACTACTGGCATAAAAAGATCAGTACAAGGTTACCTTAGCACCAGAAATGAAAGCACAACGCATTCCAAGAAAACTACAAACAAACTAAGCTCAGGACCATACCCGGAAGCCGGTCCGAAGTGTTTTCCTGCCATGATTCAAATGAAAATTGAGCCATCAGAATAAAAGCTGCAAGAGGCGATACAGCAGCTGAATTCATATAGTTTATGTGTATCTTTTTTTTTATAATCAGAGTCACGTTGTTGGGGGAGTTTGGGTATCATCAATTTTCTGTGTTCTTCCCTATTATCTGCAGTCTACGTTTGAGACTCTGTTTTATTTATTTTTTTTTTTTTTTATTTATTTGTTTTTTTCCTTACAGCCCACCCCCTGTGGTGGTGGGGGAGGGATTGGCAATATATAATTCATGGAAACAAATACAATAAATCAAGATATAAACAAAGAGACAGTACATGACAGTGTATAACAGAAATACATTATTAATTTGCTAACCAGTCCTGGAATGGAGCCCAGTTTTTAGAGGCGATTAAACGTCTTCTCCTTCCCTGAAACTTTCGTACAGCAGTTTCTAATTTAAACCATGCCAACATCCTGGCCTGCCAGTGAGAGAAAGTGGGGGGTTGAGGGTTTATCCAGATAGAAGTAATACAAAGTCTAAGCATTGCCATTGCAATAAACAGAAAGGAGTGTAAATATCTTGATCTTGTAGAAACCATAGCGTGTTGATACCCAGTAATTACCATTTCAGCGGAAATTTTAATTGGGGATTGGGTAATCTGTATGAGAAACGTTTCAATTTGATTAATAAAAAGTGATAGCTCAGGGCAGTCGTAAAACATGTGGAGAGAATCCGCAGATGGGAATTTGCATCTTGCACATGATAGGCTCTTGCCTCCGGTAGCCGTCCCCCATCTGACTAGCTTTGCTGGAGTATAATAAAGATTAAACATAGCCATATAACTTTGAGTACGGAGAGTGCCAGAGATGAAGACCGTCCTGGCTAACATCAGTGGTAATTTTAAACCTATGGAGTGTACTCCGAATTTGACCGGCCATTTATTATTGAAATCAGATAAATCATCTGGGAGTTGAGACAGTAAAGTTTGATATAATGTACCGATTTTGGCTTTCCTTTTAACTAATTCAAATATCAGAATCTTATCAAAAAGTGCAGGATTTTCTAGAGATTTTTTATCAAGAAAACTTCTAATTTGAAGGTATTTGAAGAAGTGATTAGGTTGTAATTGAAATTTGTGTTTTAAAGGACTTGGTGGCTCTATCTCAGGTGGAGCAGAGATTGGCTCAAGAAATAAACGTTGGGGGTAGGATCGAGGAGGTACAGGCGGAAGTGGCGGCTACTCGGGCGAAAATATATCAAGAATTTGCAGATGTGGCGGCAGCAAAATATCAGGTACATAGGAATCAGTGCTATGAATACGGAGAGAGGGTTGGGAGAGTTCTGGCTAATAGACTACGCCAAAGAGAGGCATATTCTAGGATAGTTAAAATTAAAGATATGGATGGAAAACTTGTAGAGACACCATTTCTGGTTCAGGATGCCTTTAAAAAATATTATGAAACATTATACATGGCCGAACCAGTCTTGAGCCCTGAGAGCTATCTTCATAAAATGCCCTGTGTGGGTTTAGAGGATACGGATAAGGAATGGTTGTCAGACTCCCTTTCTTGGGAGGAGATTAAAACTGCAATGCTTTCATTAGCTCCGGGGAAGGCGATGGGACCAGATATGATTCCTCTGGAGTTTTATGGTAAGTTTAGAGAGCCTTTAGAGGAGATAATGATGTTAGTATTTCAAGGGGCGTTTGAAGGGGTACCCCCAGCATCTTGGTCGCAAACAGTAATTGTGGTGTTTCAAAAAAATGGAAAGGATCCTTTTGATCTATCCTCGTACCGACCAATATCCTTAATTAATGCGGATAATAAAATCTATTCAAAATGTCTAGCCAAAAGACTGGGGGTAGTCATCCCTTCATTAGTTTCATTACGTCAGCATGGATTTATTGCGGGGAGGGGGACACGGACCATGTTAGACGGGTTATCTCTATATTTGATTGGGCCCAGGCAATGAGTTTACCTGTCGGCGTGGCCCTTTTGGACGCTGAAAAAGCGTTTGATAGGGTCTCTTGGGACTTTCTCTGGGCAGTGATGAGGTGGAAATCATTTCCGGATGGTTATATACGGGCGATACGCTCAATGTATCTTGCTCCAGGGGCAACAATACGGCTGATCGGAGAGGAGTCATAGAGGTTTTCGATAAACAGAGGCACCCGACAGGGCTGTCCCTGTTCTCCACTTTTATTTGCTTTGTTTATTGACCCTCTCATATCCAGTCTGGAGGCGGACCCGGAAATTAGACCAGTAATGGCACACTCGTACTCTGTTAAAGTCCTGGCATATGCTGATGATCTGGCTGTTTTGTCCAGTGATATGAATAAGGCACTGCAAAGAATTGAGGTTATCACAAAAATGTTTGGGGCAGTGTCTGGTTACAAATTAAATCTGGGGAAAACCCAGGTGCTACATACAGAAGTCGGGTTAGTATCTGGGATGGAGGTAGTTTCGGAGGCTATCTATCTAGGCATAAATATTTCACCTCAAATTCAAACTATCCCAGAAAGAAATGTGGAGCCGTTGATTGCTTCCGTTAGTAAAACTTTGGAACGGTTAGATCGGCTCCATTTATCACTGTATAGAAGAGGTAATGTTTTAAAAATGTCTGTTTTCCCAAAATTTCTGTACCTCTTTCGGGCTATTCCAATCCTTTTTTCCAGATTGCTCTTTATTAAAATAGAACGAATGTGCACACGTTTTGTATGGGGATATCACCGATCAAGAAGAGCAATGAATTTCCTCTATCTCCCAACGGAACGGGGAGGCTTGGCTCTCCCAAATTTTTATTTGTATTACTGTGCAACATTATTTCAATTTATGGGTGTGTTGGTTTGTGGCCCGATAGCGATTCTGGATGCTGCTTTTTCTCCTTCAATATACGAATGGTGTCTTGGTGATTCAGCACAAGGCTTATTGATGAAAATTTTGGAGCCAAGCTATTACAAAAAAACTAGGTTTAAAATTATCCAGGCAGCTTACTCAGTCTGGAAGGGGTTACGTAAGCAACTGCATATTCCGAGTATTTTAGGGGAAACACCATTAGATTCTATTGGTATCTTACCTGGGATATTTCATGATGTGGTTATGCGGAGGTGGGCCCATTACGGTATTAAAAGAATTGGGGATCTGTTGGTGCAGGGTGAGATGATCTCGTTCGTAGCCTTGCAGGGCAGGTTTAATGTTAGTAATGCTGATTTTTTAAAATATCTGCAGCTGAGAAGTTTTCTTCAGGGTGCAGTCGCGGGGGGTTGATGTCAGATTCGACAGATTCGTATTTTGGATTTAATACAACAGAACTCTAAAATACGTCAGATTTATATGGAGCTTATGGGTATGCAACGGGGAGAAACTAGTAGTTAGTAATTTAGACTAACTAGTAGTTAGTAATTTAGACTTAAAGTTGGTAACCCAAATTGCTGGTTCCATTTTGCTGTCTGGTGGTCTTAAGAGCCAGTCATATATGGCTCTGTTTAATTTGTATTATACCCCGGCAAAGATAGCAAAATGGAAGGGTGGGAGGGGTGATAAATGCGCAAGATGTGATCTCTATGCTGCAGACTCAATTCATATGTTTTTTTCCTGCCCTGCCCTTCAGCCTCTGTTACGAGAGATAGAGGGGTTTATGATGCAATATCTGGGGATACAGATAACTATTACAGCAAGTCTGGTATTGTTTGGAATCGAACCTGAATCTATCTCAGATCCGATTGGATCACTGGTGCCCTACAGAGGCTTTAAGTTTATGTCTATGTCGGTTTTGAGGTTATGCATAACGTCGCAGTGGCTTGATCCGGACCCCCCATCCTTCTGTGGTTGGAGGGCCAAGATAATCTCAATATTTAACACCGAATCAGCCCTGTATAAATTGAAAGGTCTCTCAAAGAAAAAGCTAGGGGCTCAGATATGGGAGCCAATGAGAAAATGGCTACAACAATGATCGGTATTATTTGTTTATATGCTTTTACTTATGCATTATCTTGCTTTTTTTCTGTTGTGTACAGGAGAAATATCTGCATATTTTTGTTTTTATAATGTAATGCTTACTCGTTGAATCAATAAAAAAAAAAAAAAAATGAAATTTCTGTTTCAGAAAGGAGAAAGAGGCCAGCAGGCCAGAATCAGCTAGGTCACCTATATCAGTCAGACCTTGCGAACCCCAAATGGAAACTACTCAATCTTGAAATATCGCTGGAGGTAACCCAGAGGCGTTCAATGGTGTATAGTAATTGAATTTGTAATTGGAGGAGAGACGACGGATTTTTTGCCAGATCGTGAACAGTGCCAATGCAACCTTGAACCTCGTTTTTTTGAAGTAGCTTGGTTCAAGGATGCGTGTTAATATCCCATGTGTAGCATCGCCTAATGAAATTGAATATATTGAAGGAGCTAAAAAAAGCGGTAGTTCCACTTTCTTTCCAGATAATGGAAAGGCAAAATGTTGGATCATAGCAGCCCAATAATAATAAACAAGGTTTGGAACTGACCAGCCCCCACGATCTTGCGGGAGACAGGTCCATTTAGCAGCTCGTCTTGGCTTGCGGTATGCCCATAAAAACCTCTGACAGATTCTTTGTGCTTTTGTTAAAGTAGAATTGAAAATTAATAAAGGAATGGATCTAAATAGATATAAAAATTTTGGAAGAACCAGCATTTTAAGGACATTACAGCGCACAAATAGAGAGAGCTGAAGATGGTTCAGCCGTTCTAGTTTATTATGAAGCAGATCGATAATGGGTAGGTAGTTCAAATCTGAGATTTGATCAACATCAGCCGAAATCTTGATACCGAGGTATGTTGCTTGTGGAGTAATGGGAGCAGTTGATATTGGCATAGCCGATGATTGCAGAATTTGTGTTTTGGTGATATTTAACTTATAACCTGAAATTAGGCCGAATTGTGCTGCTAAGGTCTCCAATGCCGGAAGAGAAACGGTGATATTATTTGTTAATACTACTATATCATCTGCATATGCCAATACTTTGTACTCGATACCATGAACTATAAGTGGGGAGATGTTTTGGGCTTTTTCTATCAAAGACAGCAAGGGATCAATATATAAAGCAAAAAGAAGGGGGGAGCAAGGGCACCCTTGTCTGGTGCCCCGGGTGATAGGAAAGTAGCTTGATTCCCTTCCTGAAATACGGATTTTGGCAATTGGAGAAATATACAAAGTTTGTAAAGCCAAAATAAATTCAGGCGATATCCCTTTCCAATGGAGAACAGCCCATAGATAACCCCAGGAGACCCTGTCGAACGCCTTCTCGGTGTCCAACAGGATCACACCAAGGGGAGAGTTTGTCACCTGAGCCCAATCTAAAAGAGCGATAACGCGCCTGACATGGTCGGTGGTATCTCTACCAGGGATAAAGCCGTGCTGGCGAATGGAAACTAACAAAGGAATAATTTGCACAAGGCGAAACGCTAGGACCCTGGAATAGATTTTACTGTCGGTGTTTATTAATGCTATAGGCCGGTATGATGCTGGGTTTAGTTCGTCTTTACCTTTCTTTTTAAATAATACAATAGTCGACTGTCGCCATGTTTCAGGAATAACCCCCCTCTGAGCGAGTTGGAAAAATTTCAGCATCTGCTGCTTAAATAAATGTGAAAAAGTTTTGTACAATTCGAGATGTATGAGGTCGGGTCCTGCTGCTTTGCCGGTAGACAGAGATTTTATGGCAACTTCGATTTCTTCCCAACTAATAGGTTCAGCCAGAATTAAATTCTGATCGAAAGAGGGCTTCTGGGTATCGAGGGGTTTGAAAAAATATTCTAATTGTTTTTGTTGCTGCTGAGATATGTTTGACTCCTCGGTGTATAAGGTTGAGTAGAAATCCACAAAAGTATTTAACACTCCATTAGGTGAATCTTGTAATGTACCAGACCGATCTTTAACCTTTGATATTTGACTAGCTATTGCCCTTTGTTGTAATCTTTTGGCTAAGACCTTACCAGACGCTTCACCAAACTCATACATTGAAGTACGGAATTGAAAATACTTAGTGGCTATGTCAGCATACAAGGGATCCAGAAGATTAGCCTTAGCGAGAGCGACCGCTTTCTGACGAGATATTAGATCTTCGCCGTTAAGAATACTAGTACTTAAGTCTAGTTCTGCTTGTTGAAGTGCAGCAACTCTTTTTTTAAGATTCTGCTGTTCTATTTGCCATCGATGGGACGCGATTCTCTTGGTTTCGCCGCGCAAGGCAGCTTTAAAAGTGTCCCAGACTAGGCCAACCGATGCTGTAGAACTATTAATTTCAAAGAAATCTTGAATCCAGACTAGCATCCGTTCCTGATATAATTTGTCCAGTAATAATTTCCTATCAAAAGTCCAAGCTCTTAATTGATGAGGAGGGCGGTCCCAGGAAAAACTAAAGATTATAGGATTATGATCGGATATAGTCCGAGGGTCAAGCCGAACCTTGATAGACTTCGAGACTTCGAGAGTAGTGAAAACGTAGTCAATACGGACCATCTTTTGGTGGGGTATTGAATAAAAGGTAAACCCATTATGGGCTGGATAACTAACGTGCCATATATCTACCAAACTATGTTCAAGAAGTAATGTGCGAAGTGCTTTATAGACCTGGAGCTTCCGACCAACATAATCAGTGCATTTAGTGAGGTCTAACCAGCTAGGAATATCAATATTAAAATCTCCACAAAAGATTAGCGGGTGCGGCCAGGTGGCTAGTTCTACATTTAGATCCATCAGGATCTGTGGATCATCCAGGTTAGATGCATATATTGAACAAATCGAGAGTACAGATTTATTAATAAGTAATTCAACAATTAGCCATCTACCTGTATTATCTTGCTTAAACCTTTTAACTTGCACGGCCCCTATTTTAGAGATAATAGCCACACCCCTAATGGTGGAGGTTTGTCGGGTAGTGGCCACTAAATCGTAGCCCAAAAACTTAAGATAGTGTCGATTAGCCCAGGAAATATGAGTCTCCTGCAAGCAGATCAAGTCCACTTGCATCACTTGTATCAGCTTGTGAAAGATCCTACGCTTCTTAGGATCATTTAACCCACATATATTCCAGGTTGCACAGGTCAGTCTACGGTTTGCCATTGATGATAATAAAAAAGAAGAACATCATGTATATACTTTAAAAGATGATAAAGAATATACCAACAACTTGCCTTGAAAAATAAGCAGATAGTTAACATCCTAACTATATTTGAGATCACACTGCCATATACGTTAATAATATAGCCAATCACCTCGAGAATCCACCACAACACCACCCAGTGCCCCCCCAACCCACCCTCCCCACCCGTTTCCCCCCCCTACCCCTTAACCAAAATCTGGAGCTCAGGACCTTGGTCCTTGTGATGGTTGAGTAAGCGTCACCCCACGCTCCGCTGGGCCTATAACGGCACCCGAAGGCATTATAAATGAGGATCGATCCTATTGGCATCCCATTAACATAATAGAGAAATAAATCGATTGATCGATCCTATTGACATCCTGTTAACATGATAGAGGAATAGATTCGACAGCGATTTTAGTGTTAGATAGGTCAGTCCCCGAAAAATAATGAAGATCCCCATTCTAAGCAATGATCGTCACCATTTTTATAGAAGGAGCCTTAATAAGAGCTAAGGAGAAAAAAGAAAAAAAAGAGAAGCTACATTGAGTCCAGATAGTCCTTAGCAGGTATTTCAGAGAGAAAGAATTTTGTTTCTGATTTATATATTACTTTCAGCTTTGCTGGGAAGAGCAGGAAAGCCTGAGCACCTTTCGCTTAAAAAAGAGGAATCTGCTGACGAAAATGCCAACGGCGATCAACTGTCTCTGCAGCAAGATCAGGTCGAACGAAGAATTGAGAGCCCTTAGCAGATCTCCTTTTGTTTGGTCGAGCTAAGTCAAATACACGTTCACGGGCAAGAAAAGTGTTAAAGCAGACCAGAATGGCACGTGGATAGGAACTGTTGGCATTAGTAAAGGATTGTTTCTTTTTTGAAAGCGGGAAGCGATGCGCTCTCTGGATTTCGAAATTCCAGTTCCATTGAGTAACCTCTGGAAAAGCTTCAGTGAAAAGCTCAACTATGAACTGTCGAACATCGTCTACCTCAATATTCTCCTCAATTCCCAAAACTCGTAGGTTATTTCTTCTAGAGCGATTCTCAAGGTCCGATAGTTTCCATATTATATCCTTTCGCTGTTCCTTAACCTCTGTGACTAGATCCTTTTGGACGGCTGCAGCATCTTCGAGGGCTGAGATCCGTTCCTCAGCTTCCGTGACTCTTGTATAAATCTCAGCTGTTGATTTAATAACGCGGCGGAGGGAATTTTGCAGTTTACGGCAGACAGATTGTGTGTGTAAGTTCTCTTGTTTAGTTGCTTCTCTATGTTGAATGATCGTGTGATATATTGTTGCCAAAGAAACCTCCTCCGGTGCCTCAGAAAGGACCCCTCCGTTGTGATTAGGGGGTATCTGAAAATTGATTTGAGATTGATCTTCTCGAGAATTGTCGTGCAGGCTCTCCTGACATGAGGGTTTAGTTCCAGGGGCTTTGCGCACCGTGTCAGCAGTTAAAACTTCTGAAATCTCACTAGGTCGCCAATCAGCAGCTTCACTGTCATAATCCGACCACTCTAAGTCAGGGTCGTCCTCCTCACCGGACAGCGAGTGGTCTGATACAGAATAAAACTTTTCTGTTGAATCGCTGATCGCAGACCCCCCCGCAATGTGATATTCTGCCAAAGATCCAGAAGCGGTAGCACCTGGGTGTGAGTGATGACATGGAACTACATTGTCCAGAATGCACTGGGCTGAAGCAGAGCCAGAAGCAGACACAGAGAGACCTAGAGGGAGTGGATCTTTTTGAGGAGAGGGATGCGCCGTGAGCTGAAGTGTATCAGGAGTAGCCACAAGATGAGGAGGGTTAGACAAAGTATGGAGAGGGGGAGCACGGGTACTCATCAAAGGAGGGCTTTGCACTGAGGTAGACAAAGTAGCGGATATCGAGGCTACTGTAGCAGGTACTGATGAAACAGAAAGAGCAGTTTTTTCCCTGGCTCCCAGCTTAGCGAAGATGTCAGATAGAGTCTGCACCTTACCCGGTACTGAAGAAGTAGAGGAAATAGCTGTAGCAGCCGGCGAATCATGAGCGGAAGCTTTGTCCGGCATTGCAGCTCTGCCCTTCCGAGTAATCCGTGGAATGTTGGTGTCAGCATCCAGCGGCAGATTGCGAGTGAAACTACGAGACTTCGCCGATTTGGGAACTGCTTTTGACGCCTTTGGTGGCATCCCCGGTGCTGCGGGAAAAGCCGATGGGAACTCGGAAGCCGCAGAGAAGGTAAGCTGTGTGTAGAGCACCGTACACGATGCGGTGGAATTCGAACGTCGGATAGCCCGCCAGAGCCACCACAGTCTTAGTAAGAAGGCGGGTCTTAGGGTATCCAGGCGGGATACAAATGCCATATGTAATGTATTTTTCCTTTTGTTCCTCCGTCTAATTTTGACTTTCGATGGATTTTAGGTAGATTTTCAGTCCTCCCGATCTCCCCAGCATAGTCGATTCCTCTATAAGCATGAGATCCGTCGGGTTGTTGATGAGGCCCAGCGGAGTGAAAACGCTGCCTCACTCGGCCAGTGTCACGGCCGCCATCTTGCTCTCCACCGTTTTAGTTTATTTTCCATGTTTTTATTGTTAGATTGTATGTTATTTATTTTATTGGGAAATTCATATTGCTCTTTATGCAAGCATTGTTTTATTTTAAATTCGTCTTCTGCATTTTTTCTTGGCTGCATGCTCTTTAAAAAGTTGCACATTTTCAGATAAAACCACTAAGCGCAAAAACCTTCGAACAGAAGGTACAGGTAAATGTAATTTTCTATTTGCAATCCTATTGGTTAAGTATTCTCAATCATGAACAATGCACCTTCAAGTTAAAGCATTTTCACCAACAATCAGGTTCAAGTTCTGTTTCTTTAAAAGAAATCAGTGAAGAATAAAGAAATGCATATTACACTAATTGGTCCCAACTGATAGGCATACATGACTTGAGCAGTGTAACTAAAATGTAGATTTTCTTAGTAAATTATGAAGGCAATTCTTAAGTTTATTAAAGACATGGAGGCGAGAATTATGCTTTCTCTTATATTCCCTTATTGAACAGCAGCAGTCAAGAAACTTAAAAACCATTGGGGCCAATTTCGAGTCTGGTGGTCCATGGACCACCATACTCACGGGGGTGGGGCAGAGGCAGTCTTCCCATTGCCTTATTACAACTATGGCGGACGGGCCACCCTGAGACTGCCACAATTGCCTGGGATCAGAGATCCATGGATTGGCACGGGGGACTTGAGGCCACAATATGCTTGGCAGGACTGCCCCCATCCCCTCAATCATATTACGAGTTTCCTGTCCTCCGTGGTTTTATTGGTGGTTCCAGCTCCATGAAAACTGTGGCAGAGAGGAAACAAAGGGCCCCCTATTGTCTCTGGGCCTCGGGATTTATGCAGGGGGACAACTGTTGAGCCCTCCTGTGTGCACCCACCCCAGTACCTGCACAACATGAACTGCAGCAGTACATACAGTGCAGGTACTGATTTTGATGTTCCCATTGTGGTGCCTAGAGGAACAGTCTATTATAGCTAACCCGACTGCATGCAGCCCTCTTTACTTTAGCAAGAAGTTAAGAATAAGTAGACAACATAGGAGATATACAAAACACAATATTAATAGCTAAGATGAAAGGAAAAATGTCCTGAATAGAGTTTATTCAAATGGATCCAGAGTGCACAGAGGGAAAGATGTGAGGACCGGAATAGGTAGGAAATACTTTCTCTGTAGAATGCATGGACGGAGAGTCATTAGAGACCAGGAACTTCTTTTGAGGAAGTAGATGTTGAAATAGATGAAACTGTTAGGACGGGAGAAAACAGAAATGATACAGTGTTGCGAGGGGATCTTGCTCACCTCCATGTCTTTAATAAAATTAAGATGTTCCTTCACAATTTACTAGGAAAATCTACATTTTATGGCAAGACTGGAGGCTCATATTATGCATTTTTAAAACATATTTTGCATAGCTGATCTCAGAATGTCCTCTAACCGGGAACCCACCCAGAGGGCCTTGGAAGCCATAGCTCCATGGGAAGAATGGGCTCCAAAATTGAGTTATCAATACCAGCAAGAGATATCATTCATTTAACCCAACAGGCAAAGGTGCGAGAGGAGATGGGTTTGTAGGTTTGCTAAAGGAAATGGGAGTTGGGTGTGAGAGGACATTCTGAGATTTACTGTTTTTTTTTCATAAACCATAAGACAATTTCCCACACATAAATTGGGATGGGTGGAAAAAACAGGGATCAACCACAGATATCAAATTGGTTTTGGTAAGTTTCCTAATGTTGAAGAGGATACCTGAGGGAGTGAAATGGCGAGATGAAATGTCTACTTATTTTACATCGGATAAGTGTTTGATGGAAATTAAGCACAATAATATAGTCAACTTGGCTGAAAGCATTTTTAAAGAAAGAGAAACGTTTTCTGGCAAATAAATACAAATTGCAAAATTAGATTAATGTCTCATAATTCACTGTACTTCAGAATAGGAGGGTTAGACGACAGGTTTAGTAGACGACATATGAGCAGGTGTTCCCTGACTGGATTTCCATTAACATATGGATGGTTCATGGAAATTCCAAAAATGTACATATTTACTGTAAGGTGGGCTTTACCTGAGCTAGCCTTAGGTGATGGGAAGTTAACGGTGAAATCAGGTGTGGCCGGCACAGTTAAGAGCAGTGCGGCGGCAGAGAGGGAGTCGACTAAATAAAACCACTTACCTTGCAATCACTGCATTGCTGAGTTGGCGATGTGGAGTGTGCAAAGTAAGTGTTTTTTAAATGTGTTTATTTTATTTTATCTATCCCATCATCTGTCAGCTTCTGTCCCACCCCACCTCCTCATCACTCTCACCATCCACCAGCTAGCCTAAAAAGACCAGGCAGACTTGTATGCTTTGGGGGCCTGGGACCCATAACTGAGGCTTCTGCCGAAATGCCTTTATAAGGTTGGAAATGCCAGAGACTATCCAAGCTCTAAGGGGAAGAATGTTGTTCAGAATTAGATAGTGACTGTGACCCCCTGGGTCCAGAACGAAGTCCTGAAATGAGGGTCATAAAAAGGGAAAGTCGCTCGCAACCATGCCTGTGATTATCAGAAGGGGACGACTAGTATTAGAGTGACCCCCTGATAACAGACCTGAGATTGGGCCTTGTGGATCATGAGGAAGGGAAGAACGGCAACATCGATCACCTGTGGCCAAAGCTAAAGGTTTCGGATGCCAGCTGAAGAACTTGGGAAGGTGGGAATGTAGTCAGAACACAAAGAAATCTATTTGAAAACTTCCCTATTTGTGAAACAGCATATCAAAGACTGAAGGATGGAGTCTACAATCGCTGTAATTGTAAAGATAGCGAGAATGCCAGTCTGCTATGGAATTGGGATTGCATGGTAAATATTCAGCGCAACCAGAATGTTTGTGAAGGAGACAGAAATCCCAGAAGCTTTTCGCCAGTTCCGCTAAGGGTTTTGATTAGGTTCAACCTAGGTGGTTTATGTTGTACCACTGAAAGATTGTACATCCGGAGCAGAATGGAACACTGGATCCTATTTTTGGTGAAACTTTTGAACACAAAGGAGCCGGCAAGCATCACTAAACCACTGATGAGCAATGAGAACTTCTGTAGATACCATTTACCTCCAGTTGAGATTTGACCAGGGTTTGTAGGAGTATAGGCTGGGAAGTAATTTAATTACAAATATTTAATAATTAAGTGTTAAATCATTATTAATTATTTAATTGATAGTTAATAATAATGTAAATTGTGTAATTAATTAAATTTTGATAATAATATTTTTGGGTGCATGCTGTGGGTTTTGTACACTTAAATGGTGTCAAGGAAACAAATTATAATAATTATTATGTACTGTTTACTGTTAATTACTAATAATGATGTAATTGATAATTAATTATGTAAATTGTGTTATTAAGACTTTTTAAAGTTATTTATTAGGTGCGGGTTGTTGTGTTTGTAGGGGTAAAGGGTGGGAAGGTAATGAAATATAATTAATTTATTATTGGTTGATTGTAATTAATTGTTTAAATGATAATTAAGTATGTTGAAGATTTTTTTATACATATTAGGTGCTTGTTGTTTGGTTTGTAGGGATAAAGGGTGGGAATCTAATTAACCATAAATATTTTATTATTAGTTAATTTCCATTAATTTGTATGTTGATTATTAATCATATATATAATTTGTAATTAATATAATTTAAGATATTTTTTAGGTGTGTGTCGTTTACTTTGTAGAGGTATAGGAAGGAAGATATTTAAGTAAGTGTTAATTGAGCGATGCTTTTAAATTCTAAACAACATTATATTTGTTGTTTGTTATAATTGGGAAAATATAGTGTGGAATTGTAAATATATTTTATTTAAAATGTTTAATAAGCATTGTAATACAAATTCATTTGTTTTCTTTTTTCAGAAACAAATATATGTGTAGTTTACATTTAAATATGTATATTTATTGCTATTTAATGTAGCTGTTAAAATATTATATTTGTTTAAAGGGAACTACTTTCTTCTTACTGCACAGACGGGAGTGGCAATAGTACATTTTCCCCCTGCGCTATCCAACGCTTTCTCTAATGTTGCACCGACTGGAGTGGGAATAGTAAATGTTACCCCTTTTGAGTCCAACCCTTTCCCTACTGTTGCACAGACTGGAGCGGGTGTAGTACATTTTACCCCTCTGCAATCCAACACTTTCCCGACTGTTGCACCAACGGCAGTGGGAATAGTGAATTTTTATCCCTCCCGAGTCCAAACTTTTCCCTACTGTTGAACTGAATAGAGTGGGAATTGTAAATTTTACCTCTCCATAATCCAACACTCTCCCTACTGTTGCACTGACTGGAACGAGAATAGTAAATTCTATTTTATTTTATTTGTTTTTTTATTTTAATGAGGCCCCTGGGTGGGCTAGGACCCGGGGGCATTTCTTAAAAAATAATAACGAGGGCCCGCGGGGGCCCCCTCAGCCCAGGGCACCACCACGTCTGCGGGGCTTCACTCATGTTGGGAGGGGGAGCGCGCAGCCCTCCCAGGGCCAGCTTCTGCAGTGTCCCAGGGTGGACACTGCTGTTTGCTATGACAGGGCGGGAGCCGTGTGGCTCTGGCCCTGTCATAGCAAACTTGCTTTGGATTTTGGAAGCAAGAGCTGGGAAACCTGCTCCCGCTTCCAAAATCTAAAGCTGATTGCTTTTCCACACGGGGAGGTGCATGTCAGCAGCTCCCCGTGTGGAAAAGCAATGCCGGCTCCCGCAGGACGCGGCAAGCCAGTGTGACTGTGGGGGCATTGGGGCTTCGCCCATGGTCCCCAATGGTGAGACCAGGCCCCGGGGGATGGGGTCCTCGGGGCCGGAATTGGCCACGGGAGGGGGCCAACATGGCCCTCTTCTCGTTTAATTTTTGCGCGGCTCTCAGCGTGGCACTCGAGTACTTCTTAAGCCTTTCAAACACCAAGGGGTATATTCTGAAGGACACATCGTCAAGTAAACAGCACTTTATTGCAACCAAAATGGTGATAAATATAACGCACCATTCACAAGCTGGAGCAAACAGCCTATATCACCAGTTTACTAGCGGTAGCAGCCTCAAAAAGCATCTTCACGGATGAGCCCAGCAAATATTGCGAATGAGATGTAGAGTAGGCGTACCCGTGCAAAAAGTAGCGAACACTTCACTTCGCAAGTTTCTCAACCACCAGCAAGATCGTCGAAGAGAGTACAAAACAGGCGATAAGGTGTGTTAGTAGTAGGAAGTTTACACCTGCTCTGAGCTGGTGTAAAGTCGGACTACAACCTGCAACATGAAAGGAGTCCAGCCCAGAGCCACACCTGAATGACAACAGATGCAATGGAGCCAACGATCATGCAGCTCGGACACCCAGCACTGCTCCGCCACCCCCCGCCACCATCCCCTTGTCTACCATCCCCCCTCACCGCCACCCCCCACAAACAAATGTGAGAGCAACCTTAGGAAATCTGGAACATAACAAATTGGGTGATGTCACACAATTAGAATTAAGAACATGCATGTGAGGTTGGACAAATAAGAATCTCAGTATTCTATGGATTTACATATAAAACATTGTATTGAAACAAAACAACAAATTAAAAGTAGGTATAGGCATGGCGTGTCATCCCTTGACAATTTGTGAATCGCAGCCTGCAAGACAAAAAGAAAGATAAGATCGTGCGTCATGTGTCCATCAAAGGAGAGAGAAAGAAAGAGTGAGAGTGAGAAGAAGAGAGAGAGAAAGAAAGAAAGAGTGAGAGAGAGAGGAAGACAGAGAAAGAGAGAAAGAGTGAGAGAGAGGATGCGAGAGAGAGAGAGTGAGACAGAGAGGAAGAGAGAGAGAAAGAAAGAATGAGCGAGAGGAAGAGACAGAGAAAGAGAGAAAGAGTGTGTGAGAGAGAAAGGAAGAGGGAGAGTGAGTGTTGACACTGTGGAGAAAATCCTCACAGCTCACCTTTCTGCCACCGGTGTGTCTCCAACCACATGCTGGGACATAGTGCAGCCCGCAGGTTTAGTCATCTGAAATATAGTATAAAATCAGTAATGGCAGAGTACATACGACTGCACACGCGTAATTCTCTGTTATGCCCCTGTGCACTCAGGCTGCTGCACCCCATTGACTCCTGCCACCCAGAGGTGTCTGCCCACCTCTGCACACCCAGGCTGCTGTACCCCATCCACTCCCACTGCCCGGGGGTGTCTTCCTGCTGCTGTGCACCCAGGCTGCTACACCCCATCCACTCCCAGTGGCCAGAGGTGACTGCCCATTCCTGTGCCCCCACACTGCTGCACCCCTTCCACTCATACTGCCTAGAGGTGTCTGCCCACTCCTGTGCATCCAGGCTGCTGCACCCGATCCGCTCCCACTGCTCGGAGGTGTCTGACTGCTCTTGTGCACCCAGCACACTATCCATTCCCCCCGCCCAGAGGTGACTGCCCGCTGCTGCGGAAACAAGCCTCTCTGCTCACCTTCCGCCACCGGTGTTTGTGTAAGAGGGTCCACCACGTGCCAAAGCAACCTCCTCGGCCGTTGCGTACATGTGGTCAAGCCAAGATCACAATTCAGGGTGGGTGTTGGTTGCAGGATGGTCACGCATCATCGCAGGCCTGCTAGACAAAAAGCAAGATAAGCTTGTGCGTCATGCGTCCATTAAAGGAGAGAGAGAAAGAAAGAAAGAGCGAGAGGAAGACAGAGAGAAAGAGAGAAAGAGAGAGAGGAAGAGAGAGAGAAAGAGAGAAACAGTGTGAGAAAGAGGAAGAGAGAAACAGAGGAAGAGTGAGAGAGAGAGTGAGAAAGAGTGAGAGAGAGGAAGAGAGAGAGAAAGAGAAACAGTGTTAGAGAGAGGAAGAGAGAATAAAGAGTGTGAGGGAGAGAAAGGAAGAGATGGAGAGGGACAGTGAGTGCCCACACTGTGGACAAACCCTCACAGCTCACCTTTCCGCCACCGGTGTGTCTCCAACCATGTGGAACCCTCAAGCTCACTCATCTGAAACATAGTACAGAATCAGTAATGGCATAGGACTGCGCATTCCTAAATGGCTGTCCTGCCTTTGTGCATCCAGGCTGCTGCACCCCATCCACTTCCACTGCTCAGAGGTGTCAGCCCGCTGCTGCACACCCAGGCTTCTGCACCCCATCTACTCCCTCTGCCCTGAGGTGTCTGTCCGCCCCTGCGCACCTAGGCCTCACTGCTCACCTTTCTGTAGACATGGCACCCTCCACAACATGCAGCCCCTGCTCCGCAGGCCTCCAGGTCTCACATTTGATGCTGCATCTTGATTTCACTATGGCAGAGTGCACCCGCCATCATCGCAGGCTGCACACCCGCTCAGCCCTTGCGGTGCCACTAACTCTGTGACCAGTGAGGCCATGCCACGTGGCGGTAGGGCCCTGCTGGTTGATGGCTCAGACCTACACTGCAGTCCAGCAGGGCACAAAAAACCTGACTTGTCCGGACCACCGGGACGGGACATCATCGCAGGCTGCACACCTTCTCAGCCCTTACAGTGCCCCTACCTCAGTGCACAGAAAGTCACCGTCCCGTGGCGGTGTGCCTGTGCTGGCCACAGTGCATCTGGTGCCCAAGTCTGAAATGGAAATGGCATGGAGCACGTGCGCCCGGTCCTTTTTATTGGCAGGGTCACATGTCCTGTGACGCCTGTGCTTGATGGGTGTGCTGTGGGTGTAAACCAGCCGTCGGAGAGTGGCTGTGGCGTATTGACAACAAGCCCTGTGAGCAGTAGATCACTACAATGAAAATCTGGGCCGTGTAGTGCGGTTGTCCCTCCCTGTATGCGTAAGCGGAGTGGGCTGGCCTGGTGTGTGCCAGTCCTGCGTGAGGCTGTGAACAATGATTCCAGAGCTCTGTGCGTGGTTCCATCCTGGGCTGTATGAGGAATCAACTGACGCGGGTGTCCGTGTTGTAGTGCTGCTGCCACCCGGGCAGCAAGCGCAAGTGTCACCCTGTGACCCAAGTTCTAAAACATGGCCAACATGGAAGGTAGGGGGAATCACTGACCCTACATTCATCCATATTTCCACACATGAAAGATCGTGCACATGACATATCTGTTTGGATATGAATGTTTATTGCACTTTCAGTGGAGTGTTGTAGCTGGAGCAATACAAGGCCATGAAAAGCTCAAATTTCCATTGTTGACACATGGAGGACAGCCAATTAGAGCCAAGCACATGCTCAGGGGTTAGGCTCCATTAACATATCTACTTATCCAATCACTCCGCCAATTCCGAAGCACTTATAAATTCACAATACACTCTCCTTGCAGTACTCTAATGATCCAGTCTCTACTTATGTACTTATACAATGACCGAGACAAAGTTACATAACCAAAGTTTTCCCCACTGCCAGAGGTAACATGGTTGCGAGCGCTGTCCACAGCAGAATGTAATGTGGAAGGGCCCAGGGGCAGCATCATGCATACATAATGAAGACATGGACACAGTTATATAGATAGTGGAACTGGGTACGGGCACGTGCGCTCGGCCCCTTTTTATTAACAGGGTCACATGTCCAGTGACGTCTGTGATGGATGCGTGTGGAGTGAGTGTAAGCCAGCCTTCAGGTAATGGTTGGTGCTGGCAACAAGCATAACAGTAATCATCGGATCACACACAGAGATTCAATCATAAAGGGTCCATGACTTGTGCTGCACTAAGGTAGGGGCACCAGATGTGAAATAATACACAAAAGATTCTATCGTAAAGGGTTCATGACTTGTGGTACACTGAGGTTAGGGCAGCAGATCTGAAATCATACACAAAAGATTCTCTCATAAAGGGTTCATGAGTTGTGGTGCACTTAGGTAGGGGCATCAGAAGCATTCCATGTGTGCACAGCTAGCGATGATGCGTGGTCCGGGAGAGCCGCACTGGTAGCAATGTCTGTTGCCTACTGGACTGCATCATCTGCAATCGTAACTCGATCTGAATTGTGAACCCTGTAATCCGCAATGTAGATGTAAGGCAGTAGTCAGCACAGACATCGAGGAATGCTTTTTGTCACCTCCTCTTGACAAAATGAAGGATGTTGACATAGAGAACAATTCTGTCTGCAATTAATAAATCATGTCTTAATGTAAATTGTGAGCTCTGCTGACCGCAGTGTAGGCATCCAAAGATGAAATATGTATGGAATACATTGTCGAAATGTGTAGGATTCGGGAACGTTATCGTTAGTTGCCTACTGGACTCTGCAATTAAAGAATCAAGACTGAATTCGAACTGTGAGCTCTGCTGGCCGCAGTGTAGACTGCCATTCAGTGTTCCTTTGGACTTGCAAAATGAATTTGCTCATTGTATTAAAGCTATAATTGATATAAAAAAAGTTCTTCAAGCAAGGATACTAAAAGGATATTGTGTAGGTTTCAGCGACGTTGTCGTTAGTTGCCTACTGGACTCTGTAATTAATGAACCAAGACTCAATTTTAATTGTGAGCCGTGCTGACCGCAGTGTAGGCCAGAGTCAGTGGTCAGCAAGGGCCCACAGCCACATGGGCGCTGAGTTGGGCTGCACAGTTAGTGGCATCAGAAGAATTCAGAGTGTGCGGAGCCTGCGATGATGCATGGTCCGGACGGGCCGCACTGGTAGCAATGTCTTTTGTCTAATGAATTCTGCCTTAATAAGGCTACGTGGCGATGACTTGTGTTGCAGTGAGTTAGTGGCCCCTGAAGCATCCAGCGTGTGTGCACTCTGTGATGATGCATGGTCCGGGCGGGCCACACCGGTATCAATCTCTTTTGTCTACTGAATTCTGCCTCAGTAAGGCCACGTGGCGGTGACTTGTGGTACACTCAGTTAGTGGTACCTGAAGCACTCAGCGTGTGCGCACCCTGCGATGGTGCGTGGTTCGGTCAGGCCGCACTGGTAGCAATCTCTTATGTCTAATGAACTCTGCCTTAATAAGGCGATGTGGCATTGACTTGTGGTGCACTGAGTTAGTGGCACCTCTGGCTCTCAGCGTGTATGCAGCCTGTGATGATGGGTGGTCCGGGTGGAGCAATGTGTCTTGCCTCCGGACTCCGTCATCTGCAATCGCGACTCTATCTGAATTGTGAGCCCTGCTGTCCGCAGTGTAGATCAAAGGCAGTAGTGTGTACAGACATAACTGTGCAGTGCTGTGCTGCTGTGTTCACAGGGGGCCTGTGTTGAGGAGGCCCGTGGTCATGGCGCCAGCCACATGGCAGGATGAGGGCCGCCGCTCTGGCAAACACATTGGCCTTCACACAAGTGAACCACACCCAGAGCCCCGGACTATTTATTCACACTTCTACGCTGGAGTGGAGTACATTGGACCAGCCCACTGCGCTTCCGCTTACAGGAGACGATGACACAGGCACATGACCGAGGTCTTCCCCACTGCCTGAGGTAACATGGTTGCGTCCACTGTCCACAACACTACAAGCACCAACAGCATATGTACATATGGAGAGGTTTGTGCTCTGTATAGTGAGGTCTGTCCAGCACATCACCGCTACACTTGGTATTGTGTGCATTATTATTGGTGGGTGACTTGCGTCCTTCACACATTTTTGGTTGCCACATCTCGCAACATTCAGCTATTGTGTGGCTGAGAGGCCATGCCGTTTATGGAAGGCTTGCTGTCCTGTTGTGCGCTGCCTCGGTGGTAGTAGGGGGGGTGGTCTGGGGGGAGGTCCTGAGGGTGGTGGCAGTGGGTTTTGTGGGATGTATAACGTACCAACGCGAGTCATTACAACGCGTGCAGTTACATCGCATTCATTACAGCGACTGCGATGTTACTACGCTATGCCATTACAACGCAAGTCTTTACATCGACTTGCGCTAGATGGCGTGCTAACATTAGAAAAGCATAATTTACTATTCCAACTCCAGTCCACTTAACAGTAGGGAAGGTGTTGGGATAGTAAACTACACTATTTGTAATGTCAGCACGCCATCTAGTGCAAGTCGATGTAAAGACTTGCGTTGTAATGGCATTGTGTGGTTACATCGATGTAACAGCATCGCGTTTTACTGAATGCGATGTAAACTATGTTTCCCGGTTTTGTGGCCCTCTTGGGTGTGGGAGGTGCATGATCAGTAGCTCTATTACATGTGTTGGTCTTCTGTGCTGGGCTCCCTTTCACACTGTAGGTAGTCATCCTACTTTACACCAGTAAAAGGCAGATGCTACATTCCTACTGCTGACACAGCCTATTGCCTGTTTTTGGATCACACCACAGCTTTGGCTGCTCGTTGAAAATATCGGGAAGTGGTGTTTTCTTGTTATTTTTGCATAGGATGCCTCATTTGTGGTGATTTTTTTTTTCGGAAGCTATTGCTGGAAAACTGGCGATATTGTCTGTTTTCACCAAGTTGAGAATGGAATGATAATTTAAAATCACTGAAAAAACTATAGGTTTAATGAACATTATAATTTGAAATTAGCATTTAAAAAACGTTTGAAATTCACTGAAAAAACCATAGGTTTCAGGGACATTATAGTTAGAAAATAGCATTTAAAAAACAATAGAAATTCACTGAAAAAACCATAGGTTTCAGGGATGTTATAGTTAGTTGGACATTTCACTCGTACAAAACCAGAGAAATTCGAACGTTTTAGTTAGTAGAGCTAACTATAACTCACGCCCCCGCAGTGCACTGCTGATGACATCATATATTACATCACTCAGGACATGGTCAGTGACAACACTGATGACATCTCAAATGATATCACTGATGACATCACTGATAACATCAACCACTGATAATCTGATGCACCTCCTCACACTCTAATATAACCTTTGATACACCCACTCTAAAATACAGACTACCGTTTTCGAAACCATAGACAAATCAATAGCAGTTACTATATACCCACTGACTAATTACTAGCTATACACACACATTCATTCATTCACCCATACAGTTACTCATACATGCAGTCACTCATCAATACAGCACCATTATATGTACTCATACACCTATCCAAAAACTCAGACACCATCACTCATCCATAGAGTTATTGACACACCTAGCTAGTCATGTAAATAATCAATAACACTGCCATTTACTCACCTATACAGTTATACATTCACCATCTAACCTATTGGTACAGATGCTAACATATACTTACTCTCTCATACAATCACTGACACAAGCACATACTCATTTATACAGCCACTCTCACAATTACTCCCTCTCACATATAGTCATTTATATACTCCAAAACTCACATATACTACCTTTCACATATATAGTTACTCACACATATACCAATGAGACATACATTCACTCACCAACACACTGATGCACATACTCACTCACCTATACAGCTATTTCCACATGCACTATTGAACCCATACACCCAGTACATTTTCCACTCACACGTGGAGGCAGAAAGTCACACACTGCCCAACCACCCACACACACAAACACTGAGGCACCCATACAGATACTCATGCAACTAATAAGTAACCCATATAGACAGTCATATACCTAATCATCAACTCATGCAGCAGCTTACACAACAACTGAGAGACTGATACAGACATTCACATATTTTAGTCACTAACCCATGCATTCAGTAAGACACATTTAATCACTGACTTATACAGTCAGTCACACACCTAATAAATCCTCCACCCACACACTTATACACCAACTCATTCTTCAATACACCTTGGTATTAACATATGTAAAATATATTTAACCTCTTCAGTGCCCCGCCCTTTCCCCGCCCTGTGCCGGGCGTTGCATTAGCGGGCGGGGTTCATGACGAGATAGTCTCGTCATGGGCACAGCGCAACCGCGCTCCATGACGAGACCATCTCGTCATGGGCACTGAAGGGGTTAAACCTTACAGAAACACACATTCACTGGATGATGTTGTCAGTGATGTCATCAGTGATGTCATTTGAGATGTCATCAGTGATGTCATCAGTGATGTCACTGACCATGTTATGAGTGATGTAATATGTGACGTCATCAGCAGTGAATTGCGGGGGCGCGAGTTATAGTTAGCTCTACTAACTATAAAATTCAAATTTCTCTGGTTTTGTACAAGTGAAATGTCCAACTAACTATAACGTCCCTGAAACCTATGGCTTTTTCAGTGAATTTCTAAGGTTTCTTAAATGTTAATTTCTAACTATAACGTCCCTGAAACCTATGTTTTTTTCAGTGAAAAAAAAATAATATATATATATATATTCACTGAAAAAAACATAGGTTTCAGGGGCGTTATAGTTAGTTGGACATTTCACTCGTACAAAACCCTAGAAATTCCCCTGTTATAGTTAATTCAGCTAACTGTAACTCACGCGCCCGCAATCCACTGCTGATGACGTCACATATTACATCACTCAACACATGGTCAGTGACATCACTCATGACATCACTGATGACATCTCAAGTGACAGCACTGATGACATCACTGATGACATCATCCAGTGAATGTGTGTTTTTCTGAAAATTAAATATGTTTTATATATGTATATCTAAAGGTTGATGGAAGAATAAATGGGTATATAATCAGCCTGGGCAAAGCACTACGCTACGCTCGCGTAGTTTGCGAAGTTCGCGCTACTTCGCACTACGCGAACTGCAAGTAGCACAATGCGAACACGCGTAGCATAGTGTTGCGTAGTGCTGCAGTCATTTTTTGCTTGCTCGCGGTCCTCAACGTCAAGTTGGCGACCGCGAGCAAGCAAAATGACATCCCGGCGAGACTTTTTCCTTGTTCGCGATCAGCAACTTCAAGTTGGCGATCGCGAGCATGGAAAATAAACCTCCCGGCGAGATTCCCAACGCGAGGAGGTCAGGTTTCTCATTGCGAGTGGTCGCGTATGCTCGCGATGAGAAACTACCAGTTCGCGTTGAGAAAGCTGAAGCTCGAGTAAAAATCTACTCGAGCAGCAGAAAACTACAGCTCGCACTGTGCAAGATGCCATTTTCAACGATTGCACAGTGCCGGTTGCTTGTCCGCACTGTGCAATCATTGAAAACGACATCTGGCTAAGTGCGAACAAGGTACTACGCAGTTCGCGAAGTGCTACGAGTAGCTCACGAACTACGCCCAGGCCTAGTATATAAGTGTCTAAATGGATGATTTATTTTTGTAAAATTGATTGTATAACTGACTGATTAAGTGTATCTTAGTGAATACATGGGTTAGTGAGTAATGTTTAAATATGTAGATATCTGTATCAGTCTCACTTTGTGCATAAGTGGCTGCATGGGTTGGTGAGTAGCTACACAAGTGTCTATATAGGTTATTAGTTGGTTTTTTGAGTGTCAGTATGAGTGTCTGAGTGTCTGTATGGTTCGGTGGGGGTATTACGTAGCACATAGATGCATGAATGAGTGACTCACTGTTTGTATGTGTTGAAGACAGCATGTGTGCAGGACTGTATGGGTGGATCAGTGTGTGCATGGGTGTGTTAGTGAGTAAATTACTATCTCAATCGTGTCTTTATGAGTAACTAAATATGTTTTAAACTAGTATATGTGAGTATTGTTGTATATAAGTGGGTATATGTGAGAGTGAGAGATTGGAAGAGTTCCTATATAAATTAGTATGTGATTCTACAAGTGATTGCTTAAGAGATTAAGTATGTGTTGATTTCTGTAGGAGTAAGTGTGGTGGTGTGTGTATAACTGTATATGCAAGTAAATGGATGTTTGATACTTTGTTTGCATGTGTGACCATGTGTGTGAGTAACTCTATGGATGAGTGTCGGTGTGTAACAGGATGTACAGGTGTATGAGTACATATGATGAGTGACTACATGTATGAGTGACTGTATAGGACTATTGCTGAATGAGTAGATTTGTGTGTAGATCTTGGAGTTACTGAATAGGTGTCTTGTAACTGGTTTTGGTGTGTCCATTGTTTTGAAAATGTTAGTTTCTATTTTTGAGTGTGTGTATCAAAGGTTATATTAGGGTGAGAGGAGGTCTGCCACTCTATCACAAGGATGATGCCATCAGTGATGTCATCAGTGATGTCATCAGTGATGTCATTTGAGATGTAATCCTTGATGACACTGACCATGTCATCAGTGATATAATATGTGACGTCATCAGCAGTGCATTGCGGGCGCGCGAGCTGAACTAACTATAACAGGGAATTTCTAGGGTTTTGTATGAGTGAAATGCCCAACTAACTATAACGCCCCTCAAACCTATGTTTTTTTCAGTGACTTTCTAAGGTATTTTCAATGCTAATTTCTAACTATAACGTGCCTGAAACCTATGTTTTTTTCAGTGAATTTCAAAGGTTTATTGAATGCTAATTTGAAACTATAACGTGCCTGAAACCTATGGTTTTTTATGTGAATTTCTAAGGTGTTTTAAATGCTAGTTTCTAACTATGCCTACAGAGGTAGGACAAGTGAAGAAAGAAGATGAAACATACAGAAAGAAGCAAAAGAAATTCAGAAAGAAGCAACAGAAGTCCTCAAAGACAAAGAAAAGTGCATGAAGAAGCAAGACATGTGCAGAAAGAATCAACAGAGGAGCAGAAAAAGGCCTTGTTACAAAATCATCCTGTACCCACAACTTTTTCAGATGGGTATTGGTGTTAACTGACTCTGACTAACCAGGCCTAGAGCCTGTGGTATGTTAAAAGACACTTAGAATACAGTGAAAAGACCTACATACACTAGGGAACACTATGCGTTGGGGTACCCCTGTGATTAACATGACCTTCTCTGTAAGCCCCTAGTATATAATAGGGCAGGGGGATTAAAACTACCTCTTAAAACGCACCACGGGACGTGTTTGCACAGTGGTGAAGGGAGGGGGGAGCCTGAGGTGACATGTGTGCAAACACGCCCTGTGGATGTTTTAAGTTGGGGGATAAAGTGCTGTTGAATCCTGAGGGTCCCTGGGGTCCAACTAGCCCACTAGGTACCTCCAGTAAGCGCCACAGAGCTGCGTTGCAGAGAGGTGTGAAAAGGGGCACGGCATAGAACACCTCTCTGTAACGCAGTGCAGTGGCGCTTACTGGATGCATCCGGTGGGGTAGTTGGCCCCCAGGAGCCCTCAGGATTGAAGGGGAATTATTTCCCCAACTTAAAACGCGCCACAGGGCGTGTTTGCACACGTCACCTCAGGCCCTGTCCCCTCCCTTCCCCACTGTGTAAACATGCCCCATGGTACATTTTAAGTTGGGGGATTAAGCCCCCTTGAATCCTGCTGGCCCCTAGGGTCCAACTAGCCCACTACGTACCTCCAGTAAGCGCCACAGAGCTGCGCTGCAGAGAAGTGTAAAAAGAGCACGGCCTGGACCACCTCTCTGCAACACAGCACAGTGGCGCTTACCAGAAGCACCTGGTGGGCTAGTTGGCCCTCAGGGACCCTGAGGATTGAAGGGGAATTATTTCCCCAACTTAAAACACTACACAGGGCGTGTTTGCACACATCACCTCAGGCCCCGTCCCCTCCCATCCCCACTGTGTAAACGCGCCCTGTGGCCGTTTTAATTTGGGAGCTTAAGTCCCCTTGAATTCTGAGGGTCCCTAGGGTCCAACTAGCCCACTACATACCTCCAGTAAGCGCCACAGAGCTGCGTTGCAGAGAGGTGTAAAAAGGGGCACGGCCTGGACCACCTCTCTGCAACACAACACAGTGATGCTTACTGGAAGCACCTGGTGGGCTAGTGGCCCCCAGGGGACCTAAGGATTGAAGTGGAATTATTTCCCCAACTTAAAATGCGCCACAGGGCGTGTGTGCATACGTCACCTCAGGCCCCGTCCCCACTCTTCCCCACTGTGTAAACGCGCCCTGTGGCCATTTTAAATGGGAGATTAAGTCCCCTAAATCCTGAGAGTCCCTAGGGTCCAAATAGCCCACTACGTACCTCCAGTAAGCGCCACAGATCTGCGTTGCAGAGACGTGTAAAAAAGGGGCACAACCTGGACCACCTCTCTGCAACGCAGCGCAGTGGAGCTTACTGGAAGCAGCTGATGGGCTAGTTGGCCCCCAGGGGCCCTCAGGATTGAAGGGGAATTATTTCCCCAACTTAAAACGCACCACAGGGTGTGTTTGCACACGTCACCTCAGGTCACGTCCCCTCCCTTCCCCACTGTGTAAATGCGCCTTGTGGCCGTTTTAAGTTGGGACATTAAATCCCATTGAATCCTGAGGGTCCCTACGGTCCAACTAGCCCACTAGGTACCTCCAGTAAGCACCAAAGAGGTGCGTTGCAGAGAGGTGTAAAAAGGGGCATGGCTTCTGAACACCTCTCTGCAACGCAGCTCCCTGGCACATACTGTAGGTACCTGGTAGGCTAGTTGGCCTCCAGGGACCCTCAGTATTTAAGGGGAATTAATTCCCCAACTTACAACTCGCCAGGGGGCGCGTTTGCACAGTCGTGAAGGAAGGGGGCGGGCCTGAGGTGACATGTGTGCAAACACACCCTGTGGCGCGTTTTAAGTTGGTGAATTAATTCCTCTTCAATTCTGAGGGTCCCTGGGGGCCAACTAGCCCACCAGTTACCTCCAGTATGCACCAGGGAGCTGCGTTGCAGAGAGGTGTTCAAAGGCCATGCCCCTTTTTACACCACTCTGCAACACAGCTCTGTAGCGCTTACTGGAGGTACCTAGTGGGCTAGTTGGCCCCCAGGGACCCTCAGGATTGAAGAGGAATTAATTCCCCAACTTAAAAGGCGCCACAGGGCGTGTTTGCACATATGTCAGCTTAGGACCCACCCCCTCCCTTCACCAATGTGCAAATGCCCCCCGTAACACGTTTTAAGTTAGGGGATTAAGTCCCCTTGAATCCTGAGGGTCCCTGGGGTCCAACTAGCCCACCAGGTACCTCCAGTACGCGCCACAGAGCTGCATTGCAGAGAGGTGTAAAATGGGGCGTGGCCTCTGAACACCTCTCTGCAACGCAGCCTCCTGGTGCATACTGGAGGTTGGCTAGTTGGCCCCCAGGGACTCCCAGTATTTAAGGAGAATTAATTCCCCAACTTAAAACGCTCCACAGGGCACGTTTGCAGAGAGTTTCCATAAGGGGGCGGGGCCTAGGAACAATCTCTTTTCTTTTTCTTTTTTTCTTTTTTTGGAAGGGGGGCTGTGTAGCCCCCTTCTTTTTAATTTTTTGGGGCCCTGGGGACCCCATCCCCAGGGCCTGACCCCAATTAAAAAAAAAAATTATTAACGGGAAGGGGGCCGCATGGGCCCCCCTCCCATGGCCAATTTCGGGCCCCGGGGACCCCATCCCCCGGGGCATGGCCATTTTTTTAAATATTCTTTTGGAGGGGGGCTGCGTGGCCCCCCTCCTAAGGCCATTTATGGCCCCGGGGACCCCATCCCCCGGGGCTGGCCTTTGCGTGTTTTTATTTTTTTTTAAATACATTATTATGGGGGAGGGGGCCCTCTCATATATGTAATATCTAAAGGAAATGCTCTAGGTATTACAGTTTTGATTACATCAAGATGACGTCAGGCATTCCACACTTTTGTAATAAATATAGAATGTTAGCAATCTAGTTCTTCATTGGGATACTGTTGAGAGGCAGAGGCCAGGGGCACAGACTCTGAAAATTGAAGGCAGGTAGGAGAGTGCAGAGGCAACAATTTGACCACACTGGGCAGGCAGGAAGGGCAGTGGCAGCACAACAGACTATAGAGGCCAGAGGAAAGGGGGGCAGGGGCAACAAACCAACAATACAGGACTGGTAAGAGAGGCTGTGGCAATATAATAGACCATTGTGGGCAGAAGGAAGAGGCAGTGGTAGTACAACCATACATGCCAACAGACCCGTTTCAGCCAGGAAACGTCCAATGTTTTTAAGCTCAAATGGGCTTTATTTGATCTGTCTCCTATCAAAATCTCCTCTTTTTCAATGTAACTCAAAGGGGAAAATCAATACCCCAGTTTTTTATCAAAATCTCCCTCTTACCAAGTTCAAAATGTTCGCAAATATGGTACATTGGATCATGGTAGGCGGGAGGAATTGGGGTAGGGACATGGACTCGGGCGAGTTTTAAGTTGGGGAAATAATTCCCCTTCAATCCTGAGGGCTCCTGGGGGCCAACTACCCCACCAGATGCATCCAGTAAGCACCACTGCGCTGCGTTACAGAGAGGTGGTCTAAGCCATGCCCCTTTTTACATCTCTCTGCAACGCAGCTCTGTGGCGCTTACTGAAGGTACCTAGTGGTCTAGTTGGACCCTAGGGACCCTCAGGATTCAAGGGGACTTAATCTCCCAACTTAAAACGTCCACAGGGCGTGTTTACACATTGGGGAAGGGAGGGGACGGGGCCTGAGGTGACGTGTGCAAACATGCCCTGTGGCACGTTTAAAGAGGTAGTTTTAATCCCCTGCCCTATTATATACTAGGGGCTTACAGAGGAGGTCATGCTAATCACAGGGGGACACCAACGCATAGTGTTCCCTAATGTATGTAGGAGTTTTCACTCTATTCTGAGTGTCTTTTAACATGGCACTGGCTCTAGGACTGGTTAGTCATACTCAGTTACCACCAGTATCCGTCTGAAAAAGTTGAGGGTACAGGATGATTTTGCAACAAGGCTTCTTTCTGCTCTTCTTTGTTCTTTCTGCACGTTATCCTTCTTCCTGCACTTTTCTTCGTCTTTAAGGACTTCTGTTGCTTCTTTCTGCATTTCTTTTTTTTCTTTCTGTGCGTTTTTTCTTCACATGTCCTATCTCTGTTGGCATAGTTAGAAATTAGCATTTAAAAAACCTTTGAAATTCACTGAAAAACCCGTAGGTTTCAGGCACGTTATAGTTAGGTATTAGCATTTAAAAAACCTTACAAATTCACTGAAAAAAAACATAGGTTTCAGGGGCGTTATAGTTAGCTGGACATTTCACTCGTACAAAACCATTGAAATTCTCCCGTTATAGTTAGTTCAGCTAACTATAACTTGCGCGCACGCAATGCACTGCTGATGACGTCACATATTACATCACTCATGACATGGTCAGTGACATCACTGATGACATCACTGATGACATCTCAAATGACATCACTGATGACATCATCCTTGTGATAGAGTGGCAGACCTCCTCTCCCCCTAATATAACCTTTGATACACACATTCAAAAATAGAACCTAAATTTTTCAAAACAATGGACATACCAATACCAGTTACAGCAACCTATTCAGTCATTCTAAGATCCACATACACATCCACTCATTCACCAACAGTCCTATACAGTCACTCATACATGTACTCACTCATCATATGTACTCATACACCTATACATCCTGTTACACAACACCACTCATCCATAGAGTTACTCACACACATAGTCACTCATGCTAATAAAGAATCAAACATCCATTTACTTTCATATACAGTTATTCACACACCACCACACTTACTTCTACAGAAACTTACACATACTTAGTCTTTTAAACAATCACTTATAGAAACACATACTTATTCATACAGGAACTCTTCCAATCTCTCACTCTCACATATTCTCACTTATATACACCAATAGTATCATATACTAGTTTAAAACATATGTAGTTACTCATAAAGACACTATTGAGACAGTCATTCACTCACTAACACACCCATGCACACACTCATCCACCCATACAGTCCTGCACACATGCTGTCTTCAACACATACAAACAGTGAGTCATTCATTCATGCACCTATGCACTACGTAATACCCCCCACCGAACCATACAGACACTCAGACACTCATACTGATACTCAAAAAACCAACTAATAACCTAAAAATCCGATTGGCCGCACTCGGCTAGTCCTATCAGCGTGTTGCCCCAAAGAATTGTGGTCCATGAAGTAGCGTCGGCGGGTACGCCTATGCCAAAAGTTTAAAATGAAAATGAGTGTCGCGTTAGCCATCCCTGGACACGTGTTTTGGGGTAGTTGCCTCTCATCAGCAGGGAGTAGGTATGTGTGTGGGGTTGCTGCGTAGGCTGCCAAAAAATATTCTCAGGTAAAGTACCACTCAAGGCGCGCAGGTGCGTAGCCATGGGCTCGTCAGCCCCACCGGCTCAAGGGAGCCTGAATATAAACAAAAATCCGATTGGCCGCACTCTGCTAGTCCTATCAGCGTGTTGCCCCAAAGAATTGTGGTCCATGAAGTAGCGTCGGCGGGTACGCCTATGCCAAAAGTTTAAAATGAAAATGAGTGTCGCGTTAGCCATCCCTGGACACGTGTTTCGAGGTAGTTGCCTCTCGTCAGCAGGGAGTAGGTATGTGTGTGGGGTTGCTGCGTAGGCTGCCAAAAAATATTCTCAGGTAAAGTACCACTCAAGACGTGCAGGTGCGTAGCCATGGGCTCGTCAGCCCCACCGGCTCAAGGGAGCCTGAATATAAACAAAAATCCGATTGGCCGCACTCCTCTAGTCCTATTAGCGTGTTGCCCCAAAGAATTGTGGTCCATGAAGTAGCGTCGGCGGGTACGCCTATGCCAAAAGTTTAAAATGAAAATGAGTGTCGCGTTAGCCATCCCTGGACACGTGTTTCGAGGTAGTTGCCTCTCGTCAGCAGGGAGTAGGTATGTGTGTGGGGTTGCTGCGTAGGCTGCCAAAAAATATTCTCAGGTAAAGTACCACTCAAGGCGCGCAGGTGCGTAGCCATGGGCTTGTCAGCCCCACCGGCTCAAGGGAGCCTGAATATAAACAAAAACCCGATTGGCCGCACTCTGCTAGTCCTATCAGCATGTTGCCCCAAAGAATTGTGGTCCATGAAGTAGCGTCGGCGGGTACGCCTATGACAAAAGTTTAAAATGAAAATGAGTGTCGCGTTAGCCATCCCTGGACACGTGTTTCGAGGTAGTTGCCTCTCGTCAGCAGGGAGTAGGTATGTGTGTGGGGTTGCTGCGTAGGCTGCCAAAAAATATTCTCAGGTAAAGTACCACTCAAGGCGCGCAGGTGCGTATCCATGGGCTCGTCAGCCCCACCGGCTCAAGGGAGCCTGAATATAAACAAAAATCCGATTGGTCGCACTCTGCTAGTCCTAACAGCGTGTTGCCCCAAAGAATTGTGGTCCATGAAGTAGCGTCGGCGGGTACGCCTATGCCAAAAGTTTAAAATGAAAATGAGTGTCGCGTTAGCCATCCCTGGACACGTGTTTCGAGGTAGTTGCCTCTTGTCAGCAGGGAGTAGTTATGTGTGTGGGGTTGCTGCGTAGGCTGCCAAAAAATATTCTCAGGTAAAGTACCACTCAAGGCGCGCAGGTGCGTAGCCATGGGCTCGTCAGCCCCACCGGCTCAAGGGAGCCTGAATATAAACAAAAATCCGATTGGCCGCACTCTGCTAGTCCTATCAGCGTGTTGCCCCAAAGAATTGTGGTCCATGAAGTAGCGTCGGCGGGTATGCCTATGCCAAAAGTTTAAAATGAAAATGAGTGTCGCGTTAGCCATCCCTGGACACGTGTTTCGAGGTAGTTGCCTCTCGTCAGCAGGGAGTAGGTATGTGTGTGGGGTTGCTGCGTAGGCTGCCAAAAAATATTCTCAGGTAAAGTACCACTCAAGGCGCGCAGGTGCGTAGCCATGGGCTCGTCAGCCCCACCGGCTCAAGGGAGCCTGAATATAAACAAAAATACGATTGGCCGCACTCTGCTAGTCCTATCAGCGTGTTGCCCCAAAGAATTGTGGTCCATGAAGTGGCGTCGGCGGGTACGCCTATGCCAAAAGTTTAAAATGAAAATGAGTGTCGCGTTAGCCATCCCTGGACACGTGTTTTGGGGTAGTTGCCTCTCATCAGCAGGGAGTAGGTATGTGTGTGGGGTTGCTGCGTAGGCTGCCAAAAAATATTCTCAGGTAAAGTACCACTCAAGGTGCGCAGGTGCGTAGCCATGGGCTCGTCAGCCCCACCGGCTCAAGGGAGCCTGAATATAAACAAAAATCCGATTGGCCGCACTCTGCTAGTCCTATCAGCGTGTTGCCCCAAAGAATTGTGGTCCATGAAGTAGCGTCGGCGGGTACGCCTATGCCAAAAGTTTAAAATGAAAATGAGTGTCGCGTTAGCCATCCCTGGACACGTGTTTCGAGGTAGTTGCCTCTCGTCAGCAGGGAGTAGGTATGTGTGTGGGGTTGCTGCGTAGGCTGCCAAAAAATATTCTCAGGTAAAGTACCACTCAAGGCGCGCAGGTGCGTAGCCATGGGCTCATCAGCCCCACCGGCTCAAGGGAGCCTGAATATAAACAAAAATCTGATTGGCCGCACTCTGCTAGTCCTATCAGCGTGTTGCCCCAAAGAATTGTGGTCCATGAAGTAGCGTCGGCGGGTACGCCTATGCTAAAAGTTTAAAATGAAAATGAGTGTCGCGTTAGCCATCCCTGGACACGTGTTTCGAGGTAGTTGCCTCTCGTCAGCAGGGAGTAGGTATGTGTGTGGGGTTGCTGCGTAGGCTGCCAAAAAATATTCTCAGGTAAAGTACCACTCAAGGCGCGCAGGTGCGTAGCCATGGGCTCGTCAGCCCCACCGGCTCAAGGGAGCCTGAATATAAACAAAAATCCGATTGGCCGCACTCTGCTAGTCCTATCAGCGTGTTGCCCCAAAGAATTGTGGTCCATGAAGTAGCGTCGGCGGGTACGCCTATGCCAAAAGTTTAAAATGAAAATGAGTGTCGCGTTAGCCATCCCTGGACACGTGTTTCGAGGTAGTTGCCTCTCGTCAGCAGGGAGTAGGTATGTGTGTGGGGTTGCTGCGTAGGCTGCCAAAAAATATTCTCAGGTAAAGTACCACTCAAGGCGCGCAGGTGCGTAGCCATGGGCTCGTCAGCCCCACCGGCTCAAGGAAGCCTGAATATAAACAAAAATCCGATTGGCCGCACTCTGCTAGTCCTATCAGCGTGTTGCCCCAAAGAATTGTGGTCCATGAAGTAGCGTCGGCGGGTACGCCTATGCCAAAAGTTTAAAATGAAAATGAGTGTCGCGTTAGCCATCCCTGGACACGTGTTTTGAGGTAGTTGCCTCTCATCAGCAGGGAGTAGGTATGTGTGTGGGGTTGCTGCGTAGGCTGCCAAAAAATATTCTCAGGTAAAGTACCACTCAAGGCGCGCAGGTGCGTAGCCATGGGCTCGTCAGCCCCACCGGCTCAAGGGAGCCTGAATATAAACAAAAATCCGATTGGCCGCACTCTGCTAGTCCTATCAGCGTGTTGCCCCAAAGAATTGTGGTCCATGAAGTAGCGTCGGCGGGTACGCCTATGCCAAAAGTTTAAAATGAAAATGAGTGTCGCGTTAGCCATCCCTGGACACGTGTTTCGAGGTAGTTGCCTCTCGTCAGCTGGTAGTAGGTATGTGTGTGGGGTTGCTGCGTAGGCTGCCAAAAAATATTCTCAGGTAAAGTACCACTCAAGGCGCGCAGGTGCGTAGCCATGGGCTCGTCAGCCCCACCGGCTCAAGGGAGCCTGAATATAAACAAAAATCCGATTGGCCGCACTCTGCTAGTCCTATCAGCGTGTTGCCCCAAAGAATTGTGGTCCATGAAGTAGCATCGGCGGGTATGCCTATGCCAAAAGTTTAAAATGAAAATGAGTGTTGCGTTAGCCATCCCTGGACACGTGTTTCGAGGTAGTTGCCTCTCGTCAGCAGGGAGTAGGTATGTGTGTGAGGTTGCTGCGTAGGCTGCCAAAAAATATTCTCTGGTAAAGTACCACTCAAGGCGCGCAGGTGCGTAGCCATGGGCTCGTCAGCCCCACCGGCTCAAGGGAGCCTGAATATAAACAAAAATCCGATTGGCCGCACTCTGCTAGTCCTATCAACGTGTTGCCCCAAAGAATTGTGGTCCATGAAGTAGCGTCGGCGGGTATGCCTATGCCAAATGTTTAAAATGAAAATGAGTGTTGCGTTAGCCATCCCTGGACACGTGTTTCGAGGTAGTTGCCTCTCGTCAGCAGGGAGTAGGTATGTGTGTGGGGTTGCTACGTAGGCTGCCAAAAAATATTCTCAGGTAAAGTACCACTCAAGGCGCGCAGGTGCGTAGCCATGGGCTCGTCAGCCCCACCGGCTCAAGGGAGCCTGAATATAAACAAAAATCCAATTGGCCGCACTCTGCTAGTCCTATCAGCGTGTTGCCCCAAAGAATTGTGGTCCATGAAGTAGCGTCGGCGGGTACGCCTATGCCAAAAGTTTAAAATGAAAATGAGTGTCGCGTTAGCCATCCCTGGACACGTGTTTCGAGGTAGTTGCCTCTCGTCAGCAGGGAGTAGGTATGTGTGTGGGGTTGCTGCAATTAGACACATTTGTGGATCAAATATAAAAACATTTCATGGAGACAAATATCATGGAGACCGATGCATTGGATTCTAATACAAGATCTGGGGCCGAAGCATAAATAGTTCTGTCATTTCAGGCATCTAAATGGTCTAACCACCATTGGAGTACTAGCTTGGGTTTATGGTCTAAAAGGACGGAGTCGGAATAAGCAAGACCTTTGCGGAGATGGGTAATTTTTAATCTCTGGAGAGCTCGATAACGAAGCAGACCAGGGAATATGGCCTAAATGGATGAGGAAAGCAGCCACACAATCCTTGCAAGAGATCTGAGGGAGATGGTGGAGGGATTTAGAGTATGGACAACTTCTGATTTTATTGCGTGTATTTTACATTGGGGTAAGTAAAGAATTTATGAGAAAGCAGAGAAATTCCATCTGTTGAGCAGGAAGTAAGGTTGACTTCTCCTTGTTTATTAGGAAACCCAAATCTGAGAGGAGAGAACATGTGATGTGAATTTGAGATTGAAGAATCTGCTAATTTTGACTCATTTGAAGAATGTCATCTAGGTAGATAATTAATCTGACACTTTGGGACCTGAGGAAGGAAACAACAGGTTTCATCAGTTTGGTAAAGCAGCATGGTGTGAAGGAAAGACCAAAAGGAAGAGATGAAAACTGCTATGTTTTGCCCTGCTATTATAATTGAAGAAAGTTGGATGGGGATGGGGAGGTAAGCAACCTGAAGATCCAAATGTGCCAACCAATTGAACTGAAGAAGGGCATCTCAAAGAAGTAGAATGGTTTCCATTTTGAAATGGCGATAAACAACAAACTGTTTAAAATGTTTGCGCTTTATGACCGGTTTCATCTTTTTCATTTTCTATTGACATCAGAAAAGTGATCTTAAGAAACCTAACAGACAATGGATAGGGATGCTGGATTGCTTGTTTTTGCAAGAGAGTGAAGATTTCCTGGAAAATCAGAGTGGACATTTCAGCTGAGAATTATAAAGGAGGAGGTCAAGTTTTAAAACTAGTTTTGTAAACTTTTATGGAATAACCTTGAACAGTGTTTGAGGGTCAGAAGTGATAGATTGCCATTTGTTTAGAAAAAAACATAAGCGACCGCCTACAGAAAATAGGCCAGATGGAAGACTTGCTTGCTGGGTGTAAAGGCCTGGGTTTTACTTGGCTGTGGCTGTAGAAATCTCATACCATTCGGGATAGAACTGTGTCCAAAAGTCTTGATACCTTGAGTTGTAGGAGTCTCTGTATCCTTGATGTCTGGCAGTTTGGCCAGTAAAGCAGTTCATACCTCTACCGGCCCTGGCAAAAACATGGTTGTGCTTTATCCTGTGAAGCAAAAAGTGGTTACATATTTACTATGTTCCTTGATAAAGGAATCACTGAAGAGTAAACCATCTGCTTTGATACCGGGGTCCCTTGTTGCACGATTTGCCAAATTGGGATCTAGTTTGGATAATAAACCTTTGCAACGTTCATGTGTAATTGAAGAATTGGTATTCCCCACGAGACAGAATGCTTACTGTATCCACATGGACAACTCTTCAGCATCAATGGATGCTTTATCCAACCGGCCATTCCTGCTGTGTCAAAAATACGTGATAAAGGACCAACAATGTCCATCATCTTGTCTTGACAGGTAGACCATGCTTTATCAACCGCTTTGCTAGGTTCTTTTTTCAGATTTGGACAAAAAGGAAAGCAGATTGGAAACAATAGAAGGCGTTGAAGTAATATTAAAAAGAAGAGAAAGTCTGGGGCACTCAGATTTTTTTTGCCCTTGTTTCTTTGTCTAAGGGTAAACAAAGTTTGGCAGCAATATATTTACCTACATACAGTGAAGTCCGCCAATTTGGGATCGAACTTATGGTGGCCTTCGGCATCTAATATTGTCTTGGAATGGAAGGGATCATGAGAGGCAGGTAACAATTTATTTTTCTTTGCCTGAGGACCGGACCAGAAATATGAATCATCCCCCACATCAGGGTCATTGTTGTCATCTGGGTCCCCCATGTCATCATCTGTATCATAGATTGGATATAATAATCTTGGGGCTACTCTTCCCTAGGTGTTTGGATTTATTTTTGCATTTAACGCCATTAGAATTCCCCTCCTTAGAAGGAGGGCCTGGAGGAACATCATCCTCAAACCCATATGAAGAATCCTCACTAGCCAATAGCACAGAAATGTTTTAGTTTTTTTTTAATTGGTCTTTAGAGACTGAGTGGATGGCTTGGCCACCGTGGTCTTGTGATTTCTGCTTCCTCCAAAAAAAGGGGAAAAGAAAATTGTGAAAAACTGCAGAGCGAATAATATAGTTGGAAGGTGTTAATATGACAAGCAAGCCTGAAAGTTTGTCTCCCCATAGGTGAAGACACTTGGTTAAGAGGCTGAAGCAGAGGTGGAGCTGAAACCAAATAATGCAAGCTTCTCGCCACAGAAAGTAGAGTTGATAGATCATATAACTATATTAGTCAAATTAAAGTAGGTACACATATCACAGAGGATAAAGGGAATATAGAACAGGCATTTGTAGAATTTTTCCAGGAGCTATATCGAGTAGATCTTCAGGTTGAGGAGGAGCATATTGATAATTGGCTTAAAGAGAAACAGTTGCCAAAATTAATCGAGGATAGTCAAAAAATGCTCACATTAGAAATAACAGGAAGTGAGATATTAACTGCTTTGGACAAGGCTAAGAAAGGGAAAGCGGCAGGCCCTGATGCGATCCCGATTGACGTTTATTTCTTATTGAGGGAGGAGATCATCCCGGTCTGGCTGAGATTGTATAATGAGATCTTAGATGGTATCTCCCCCCCTGCCTGACTCCTAGAGCGATGCAGTTATAACATTGATTCCAAAACCCGGTAAAGACCCAACCCAATGTCAGTCATATCGTCCAATTTCATTGTTGGATGCTGATTATAAGGTCTTTGCTGGGATCTTGAATAATCGGCTGTGTAAGATCATAGGGCCAATTATTCACGAAGATCAAAAGGGTTTTCTTCCAGGCAGGCAGATGTCGGAACTGGTATACACTTTAATTGGGGCAGTTGATCTGGCATCATCACAGGGTCTCCCTCTTTCAATTATTACTGTCAACGCTGCCAAAGCCTTCGATCGCTTGAATTGGCATTTTTTGAATAGGACTATGAAGGTTTTTGGCTTCGCAGATGGTTTTAGGGAAGTTCTTAAAAAAATATATAAATCACCCCGGATTTTGTTCAATGGCAGCCTGTTCTTAAAATAGGGCATGGCGCTCGGCAGGGCTGCCCATTGTCCCCTATCCTTTTAGATGAGTAAATGAGTTTGTGAGGAAAATAGCGCTATATGCGGACATTTTAATTTTACTATCCTCAAATATCAACATTACACTTCCGGAGCTCCTTGCTGAAGGCCAGATTTTTGGGAAATTCTCTGGCTACGAAATTAATTATGATAAAACTGAGATTATGGCATGGAATATCGCTGATCAGGAGGGGATTTTTACCAGGGAGCTTAGATTTCTCGGGGTCATAATAACTCAGGATCTCACAGAAATTCAAAAAATGTATTTAGATAGAGTCTCGAAAGAGGTTGACGTTTTATTAAAAAGATGGTAGAATATCCCGCTCTACCATTACGGCCGGGTTAACTTGATTAAAATGTGCTTCTACCGAAATATACTTATCTGTTTAATAACATTCCCGATAGAATTCGCAAAAGTTGACCTGCTTAAAATTCAGGGCAAGATATCCTCCTTTATTTGGGCAGGTAAAGGGATCAGGCTGTCCTGGAAAAAATTAAGGCGCAAATTAACGCGTGGGGGTATGGGCCTATTAGACCTCCAGCTGTATTGCTGGGCCTACCAATTAAAAAACTGTAGGATGTTACTGCTTACTCCAGCTGATTCACTGATTGGCAGAATGTTTAAAGCAATGCTAGTCGGCATAGAGGAGCTAGGTTTACTGTATAAATTTGGCTCCGTAAAATTCTTTAAAAAATTCCGGTTGAAGACTTTATGTATGGCGGCCAAGCTATGGTCGTACTGTCGAGACTGTTTGGGACTTTCTTATTATAGTGATTGGGCCCCAGTGTGGGGCTCCCCTGGAGCACCGGAGTGTCTTAAAGATGCTCTGGCTCAGCCATTAAAAGATGCCGGAGTCTCACACTGGAAAGACATTGCAGTGGGTAATAAATGTTATCCTTGGGACTTCTGGAGCCACATTACGAGGGGTGCTTTGTCTAGGTTTAAGTTTTACCAGATTTCATCCTGGTGTATGAGTCAACGCTGGTCCCTTATGGAAGACAACTCCATGAAAAATGACCTACAAGATTTGGCCTCGAGAAAGAAAGAAGTGGCTTATTGGTATACCTATCTCCTGGATGCAGTAGACAGAAAGATGGAAAAGCCATACCGGATCTGAGAGAATTACTTGCCGAGCGGGGAGCTGCAAGATTTCTGGCAAGTATCTCTAGACACTCTTTACCCACTAATTAAATCTGCCGCACTCAGGAGAAACCACTTTTTCACACTCCAGAGGATATACTGGTCCCCTCTCAAACTATCCAGAATAAAGGGCAGTGGAGAAGCTAGCTGTCTGAGATGTGGTTCCCAGAATGCAGATGAAATCCATGTCTTCGCCTCTTGCCCTAAGGTACAAGAATTTTGGAAAAGTGTGGGTAAGACTATTTCCAGGGTCCTGGGTACAGCTGTGGAGGTAAGCCCATCTCTTATTCTATTTGGTATTATATCTATTCCTAGGGGTGTGCTAGGCCCAAGGAGGTTGCAACATAAATTGGTGTTTTATTTGAATCTGCTGGTAAGGAGAGAGATTTGTAAATTGTAGCGTCAGGTGGTATCTAGAAGTTGCGGCGCTTAAATTAAGCAGCGGCCCCCTGGGCACAACGTATCGTCTAACCAGAGGTAAGATTTTCAATATAAGGAAGGTGTATCCAAACTGGGTTGGTTGTAAACCATCAAAGGAATTTAATACATTCCTTTAAAAAATGTCACATTGAGTTTGAATCACAATGTAAGAGCTCTCCAAAGATTTAGCATTCCCTATGCATTTCAGACCCTTGGACCTTCTTCAGGGGTATTTATCTAGAAAAAACAAACAGCGAATTGATACCATGCTGATACCAAAAACAACATTGTATTAAATGTGCAAGAACAACGTAGTGCGTCACGTTAAGTGCAAGAAAAATCACTGAGATGAGAATCACCAAAGTAAAGGTCACCAATATGAGAAGATGAATGATGCAGGTGAAAAAGGTTTCTAAGTGCGCAATATAAAAATGTGTAAAATAAATTAAAAAAGTGCTCGTAACATTGTATATCGCATTGTGCGATGCGGACGAAAATACTGTGTGTTAACAAAAGAAGCGGATACTCATGCGGGGGAGTGAAGAAATCGTCATGCAGGAAGTTATATAGAAACCAAAAGAAAAACATGTACTGTATTCAGTTCAAGTATTTAAAACAAAATATCCCAGCGGCGGTAAGCATGCGTAAGTCCGATGGTTGTTACAAAAGGCCTCTGTGCGCTCCTGAATTAGTAGAGTCAGATGCTGCAAGCAATGTAAAACTTACGTTTGGAAAGCATCTAAGCGTGTGTAAACGAAACTCTTCAAGTCGGCTCAAAAACGCCGAGTGCACACCGGTGAATTAGTAATGCCGGTATAGAGTAAGCGACATAAAGATAGGACAAAAAGCTAAAATCTTGAGCGCCATCTTGGAATGTGCAATGAACTGTGATAAGAGATAGTGAAAAACAAGGATGAATTAAAGGTGTCAAACGAAATTATAATGATCATCAAGAAAGACAAAACGAAACATATTTAATATGAATGGTATAAGAAAAAGGAGAAGATTAGATGAGAAAGTAAGGAACAAAAGAAACAGAAAGGTTAGGGGAGAGTAAGAGTATCTACTGTGTCCTTAAAGGAGTAAACAATAAAGAATGCGAAGAATATAAGAAAAATATAAAAAACATGCAGGTGATGATGGTGTGTAAAAAATATGGAAAGATAGAAGGGATTGCGCAGAGCAAGACGCATATATGCACATCAATAAAAAAGATGATACAAATGAACGTTAGGTGACTAAGTGTAGAGAGATGATATCAGACAAAAAAAGAGGGGACACAGACGTGTCTAAAGATAGCAGGAAAACTCCATCCGATCATTGAGACCGTTGGGTTTCATCAAATTTAGATGTTCAATCCAATAATTTTCTCGTTGTAAAAGAGAGTTGTTGTTATTGCGGCCTTCCCGTTTCTCCACCATTTCTAAAACCGCAAACTGCAGTTGGCATACGTTGTGTCGATGTTCCTTAAAATGGGCTGCAATTGTGGATTTCATGTTGCCAGTCCTGATGTTATTCTTATGTTCGTTGATACGAATTTTGATTTTTCTCTCAGTTTTTCCAACGTAGACCAATCCACATGGACATTTTAAAACATAAATAACGTTTTTAGAATCACAGTTGGCATTGACATTTAATTTGATCTTGGTGCCCTTAATGGGATGTGTAATTGTGGGCCCTTTCATAATGTTGTTGCAACTTCTAGATTTTCTCCTTCACACCCAAGTCAAGGGGTGATACCCCAGGAGCACACAACAACGTTTCAGCCTACTCATCCTCCAGGTGTGCGTGTTCACACTTTTTTCAATTGTCAGGTGGTATCTCCCACCTGGATTTCCTGGTGGAATTCTGTAAGTTATTTTAGAGCCTTAGATCAGAGGGTAAATGTACATAGAGAGAACAGATATTGGGTTATTTTGGAACTTGTTGGATGAGTCATCCTTCGATTAGCTTAGATTAGATTAGATTAGATTAGATTAGATTAAATCAAGGTATAGGATAAGTTCCAATGATTAAAAACTCTGGGTCAGCTCAGGTTGTGTGCAACGGGCAGTCCCCGCAAGAACACCAGCTGAGATTTGAACCACCAAGTTATAAGCACCAGAGGTGGATCAGGTTGAGAGGTTGCTATAGCTACAGAGGTCATATGAGGAAAAAAAAGGTTTCATGGAGGTTCCTCCTTCATGAAAACCCTGGCAGAGAGGAAACAAGGGAAGCCTTACAGGGTCCCTTGAGCCTCACGCCCTGTGGATGTACCAGACACACATCTTAGGTTGGGCGCTATTGGACGAGCGCTCTAGTCGCTCTACATAAGGAGGGGCTTTGCTCTAAATCGGGAGATTACCTTGCATAGACCCCTAAGGCTGCTCCTGAGCGGTCGCTCGCTTAAAACGCTTTTTAAAACTTTTAAACTGCTCATTTGAATTGTTTGATTGAATTTCCCTTTGTGTCCGTCCCCTCCCCTTCGAGCTACTTTTTGCACATTTTAGGGGCTGATATTAATGCCCAGGACACACTAGCACCTCATTACTCTTCCCCGCTTCCCAGGTGGGGCTTGGCCGTCCTCGAGGCTTAGTTCACCGGGTCCCGGGTTGCTGTAGTTGGCGGCCATCTTAGGTTGGGCGCTATTGGACGAGCGCTCTAGTCGCTCTACATAAGGAGGGGCTTTGCTCTAAATCGGGAGATTACCTTGCATAGACCCCTAAGGCTGCTCCTGAGCGGTCGCTCGCTTAAAACGCTTTTTAAAACTTTTAAACTGCTCATTGGAATTGTTTGATTGAATTTCCCTTTGTGTCCGTCCCCTCCCCTTCGAGCTACTTTTTGCACATTTTAGGGGCTGATATTAATGCCCAGGACACACTAGCACCTCATTACTCTTCCCCGCTTCCCAGGTGGGGCTTGGCCGTCCTCGAGGCTTAGTTCACCGGGTCCCGGGTTGCTGTAGTTGGCGGCCATCTTAGGTTGGGCGCTATTGGACGAGCGCTCTAGTCGCTCTACATAAACGGTCAGCCATGCCTCCGCGCAGCGGACGCGGACAGCGGACGCGCCGGACCTGCGCCGGAGGTTCGCCAGAGGTAAGCCCGTTTGCGCCCGTTCGCGCTCGGTCGGGCTCAGGGACCAGAACCTCTGACCAATCTCCCAGCTGCTCACAGACTTACTCCCGCCTGGCTCTCCTTGCATTGAGGAGTGTCTCGCGGCCCCCTTGCACTCATTCTATAAATCTTGCGACGGATCGTCCCTTCTGTCAACACTGCCCGTTTAGAACCTCGGAAGCGGATATTAACACTACTAATCCAGAAGGCACCCTGAAAATGGCTTTGGTCAATTGCCGCTCATTACCCAAACATGCCACTGAAATCTTCTTGTTAATCCAAGATCTCGGACTTGACATTCTTTTTTTAACTGAAACGTGGTTGGGATCCACGTCCGGTCCAGATATTGTTCAGGCCCTTCCTCCTGGATATCTGATCCAACGTAGGGACAGACAACTCAAAGTTGGAGGAGGGATAGCCATAATATACAGGGAGCACTTAATTTGTCGTATGATCGACAGCTCCATTCCTGACTGTGAAAGTGCACAATTTGCCATCACTTTATCCCCAGAAGTGTCATTTTCTGGACTTCTGATCTACCGTCCCCCTGGCGCTATTGGACAATTTCCGAAAGGAACCATTGAATCAACCATAGCGTTAGCTAGCAGGGTCTCAAATTTTATAGTACTAGGAGACCTGAATCTTCATTTCAATAATCCCTCAGATACCACTGCCACAGAATTAACTAAAGATCTTGCGGCATGTGAACTGAACTTGATAGTCTCACACCCTACCCACTCTAAAGGGAACCTTTTAGACCCCATATTTTCCAATATTGTGGACTTAACATCAGCTGAGCCCTATCCCACCCCCTGGACAGATCATATGGTCATCCCCTTCATATGGAATACGCCCACACCCGGTCCAACAGAACCGTCCAGAAAAACTCTGAGTAGGCGGTGGACGAAATTAAAAATGAACGAATGGGCAGAGGCACTGAATATAAGCGAGCCTCAGGTTAATCAGGACATTGACAGGGCTAATGTGGACTTTAACCAATGGATTGAATCATCATTGGATAGGGTGCTCCCTAAAACAAACATCTCCAAAAAGAAAGCCTCCACTAAACAACCTTGGTTCACTTCTGAGCTAAGGCTCCTAAAACAAGAATGTAAACGGTTAGAGAGACAGTGGAGAAAACACTTTGTGGAAGAGAAAAAAACTAAATACAAACTCTCTCTAAAAAAATATAAATCTGCTCTTAACGTGGCCAAATCCATCTTTTATGCAGAAAAAATAGAGATCTCAGCCAATGCCCCAAGAGAGATGTTCAAGATAGCTAAATCCCTGTTAAAAGCCCCCGACCCGCCATCCTCATTACTCTGCACGGAGGAGGCTGATGCTCACTGCATCAATCTGGCGAATTTCTTTGCTGAAAAAATTCAAAAGATCCTCCTGTCCCTTCCCCCTCTACCTCCTGAAGAACCTATCCTCCCTTTGCCAGATGATACAGATATTACTCTGCCTTGCCTCCCTTCCTTTTCCCCCCTCAGTACTGAATTGTTGCCCACGCTTTTCAACTCTGTAAAAAGCAGCTCCCCGCTAGATCCTGCCCCTATGAATATTTTAAAGTTAGCCTTATCCAACATCAGTACATACATTATCCATCTAGTTAACACCTCACTGGAATTAGGAAGGGTACCCCAAGACTGGAAACTGGCAATGGTTAAGGCCCTGTTAAAAAAGCCTCATCTCGACCCCCAGGACTTCTCCAACTATCGTCCCATTTCCCTGCTCCCCGGCATCAGTAAACTCGCAGAGAAATGGGTAAATAAACAACTAGCATCCTTTCTGGAGACCCATAACCTGCTCCACCCAACTCAAACTGGGTTTCGGAAAGGACAGGGCACGGAGACGGCACTGCTGAGGGTGGTAGAGGACTCCAGGAGGATTCTGGACGCAGGTGGCAGCGCGGCCATTATCCTCCTGGACCTCAGTGCCGCCTTCGACACGGTGAACCACCGTGTCCTCCTGTCTCGTCTTAAAAAACTGGGCGTCAAAGACAGGGCACTCATGTGGTTGGAGTCCTTTCTTGGTGACAGATCCTTTAAGGTCTTTACAGAAAATAGCTGCTCTCCAGCAATGCCATTACAGTGTGGGGTGCCACAGGGCTCCTCCCTTAGCCCCACACTGTTTAATGTTTATATGGCGCCCCTGGCAGAAGTAGTTGCCCCTTTTGGGATCCAACTGGTAAGCTATGCTGACGACACCCAGCTAGTTGTTTCTCTTAATCAGTTGGAATCCTCCCCCTCCAGGCTCTGTCATTGCCTGGAGGCAGTAGCAAACTGGATGGACCTGTCCCATCTGAAATTGAATGGAGGTAAAACGGAGCTGATGCTTCTAGGAAAACGAGCCACATTTGACAACTCGATACATTGGCCCTCCTGTATGGGTCCAGGACCCACTCCAAAGACCGAGATAAAGAGTCTCGGCTTTTGGTTGGATGCCGAGTTGTCATTTAAGACCCAGGCAAGGAAAACAGTAGCCACTTGCTTCGGACTGCTGAAAACAATCCGGAAAATCCTTCCTCAGTTACCCGAGGCAGCAAAGGAAACCATTGTCCGGTCCCTTGTTCTATCCAGGTTGGATTATGGGAATGCGCTCTATCTTGGAGCCCCCGTGTCGGTTATACGACAACTTCAGGTTGTCCAGAATTCCGCAGCACGGCTACTCACGGGCACCAGCCATCGTACCTCAGCCAGGCCCGCACTTTGCACCTTGCATTGGCTCCCCATAAAGGAGCGAATCTATTTTAAGACCCTCTGCACGGTCCATAAAACACTCTATGGGAGTGGCCCCCCCATTCTAGATGATATGATCAGACCTTACAATCCTACCAGGAATCTTCGCTCGAACCAACAAAATCTGCTGACAGTTCCTAGGATCAGCAGATCCCGCACAGGAGGTCGCCTGTTCTCGCACAACGCGGCTGGGCTGTGGAATGCTCTTCCCCCACCTCTCCGCCAAGAGCCTAACCTCCCTGTCTTTCGAAAAAAGTTAAAAACTCTTCTGTTTCCAAACAACTAGTTAAAATAGCTCTAGATTCCCAATCCTTCTCTGCTTGGTTAGTCTTAAGCGCTGGGATGCTCCCGAGTAGCCATGCGCTATAGAAGAGCCTTTTTAATAATAATAATAATAATAACAATTGATGGACGGAATGCAAAACAAATCAAAACATCCATCCCCAGCAAAGAGATCTGGGTTAAATCCATCATTCTTTTGCTCATCATGCCATCCCAGTTTAGACCTGGCCATATGCAAATCAGTCTTGACCCTGTGCCTCATGGGAACAGTCCTGCCTGAACTGCCAAGCCAGGTCCTCCCTGGACAGGAAACAAGCATTCTAGGACCGGTTTCGGGGTTTCACCCCTCTTCAGCCAAGATAGCTTGATTCCAGTGGCACAGTGAGCCCAGGACCCACGTCTGGGCATACCTGGCGCACTTAGGGCAAGAAAGAAAAAGACACACAATTGTTGTTTTTGCATTTGTACCCAGGTGGGCACAACATGTGACCCCCTGTATGCATGCACTGAAGTTCCAGCATGGCATGAACATTTCAGTCCATGCCGTGCGAGAACTGTTTTTGACATTCCCATTGCAATGCCTATTTTATGGGCACTGCAGTGGGAATACCAAAGGAATCCCCCGTCAATGACTAAAAAAGTAATTATACGGCAGATGGGTCTCACATGGGTTTGGCAGTGCGGCGACGAGGTGCACCCAGCGCCGCACCATGAAACTCGTAATAAGTCCCATAGAGTGGATTCAAACAGAAATAGCCTGCGCATACACTATAATGTAACAAATGAAAATATTGCTGATTTAAGGACAGTGAATGCACATGAAAATAAAGCAGAATATGTATTATTACCTGACAGTCAGTTAATAAATCAATACTATGACCCTTATACACTATAAACTACAAGATCAAATTTTTCTACCGAGCAACTAACTGTTTTATTTTCCTAAAAAATTGAGAAATTTAAAACAGTTCGGAATATTTGCAGGTGGGAAAATCTTACACAAGTGGAAAGATGGGTGGTAAGAATAACAAGGATGACAACAAATAAGTATTAAGCCTGTAGGCAAAGGAGTAAATATTATGATAATAAATATAACATAGTATCTGGCAGATGATAAATGTCAATTGGACAACACAGTTAACTATGGCAACCTAGAGACAAATCCAGTCAGAGAAATGAAAGACTAGCATGATAAGGCTGGGGAAATGATTAAATGAATAATTGTTGGAAGGGGAGGAATACAGATTTATCAAAATGAAGAGTCCAGCCTATGTATTTTCTTCTAATAGTCCACACAAATCTGAAATATATCCTCAAAGGAGACCGATCATGTCTGGGTGCCACGCATAGTTTGATAAGCCATCCCAATAATGAATTATTAGGTAGCAGCTATTATAAGAAACCTAAGTTCACATATCCTTTGCCCCTTGGTAAAATGGCAACTATATAGTCACAAATGATGTGGAGGCTTTATATACTTCAATAAGACGTGACACTAGACTAAATGCTTGTGAAAAGAATGAAACATTGGAAATGGGAACATAAAAAGGTTTAGGCAAATTTGATGATATTTCTATCCATGAAATGTTTTTATATTTGATCCACAAATGTGTCAAATTGCGATGGGCACCTTCGTTTCCCCAAGATTTTCAAATTTGACATTGGGCCGGCAAAAAAAAAGGAGATTACCCGGGCAGAGAATACTTAAGAATATACGTAGAAGATAACTTCATGGTCAATACATACAGACAAATTGTTTCCAATTCGGAGACAAACACAGGAATAATTCAATAAATATTTTGAACTAATAAAGCATTCCTTTTGCTCTAAAATTAAGCGACAGTACAAAAAAGATGTGATGTTGTATAATAATGAGTTAAGATCTACAGCCGAAAAAGTTAGCTCTAAACAACAAACCCTATACCTCCTCCTTCCCAGCAGCCGATAGTCTTCTATAATACATCAAACCAACCTAACGTATCCCATAGAGATACGGAAAAAGAAAAGCTTTAAGTAGTTGCTGCTGTGTGCTGAGAAGAGGCATCGAATCATCATAGTATAGGGAAACACAAATAATATAGCATAACCAGTAAATTATCGTAACTTAGGGAAACAATATGTCAGGTAAGAAATCATGGAGTATATCATCCTTGAGACAAGTTTAAAATTCCTCCATAAATGCATCCCCACGCCTGTGCCATGAAATATTATTGCAGACTAGATTGCTCCTCTCTGTGCATCAGAGCACTCTCAGAATGAAACCAGGAGAGTGAAACTTTGCTCCATTTTACAATAGATGATGGAAGGGAGCTCTTCCAGTGGATCGTTAGAAGTAGACCGAGATCAATGAAGTTAGTAGAAGCCTTCTCCAGCTTTTGGCACAGAAACAAAACGAGAAACCCATGGGAGAGTTCATCATCAAGTAGTCTGTTGTGGCCATCAGCAACTCAAGAACACCCATCCAGTATGGGAAGAGAAAAGAGCAGGACCAAAGCAAATGCAGCAAGTCAGCGTTTGAAAGCTGAGAACCAGGATATTGGACATCTGCCCCTGGATATATTTTAATAATACGAGCCAGTGTGAAGCAGGTCTGATTCAAATTTCTCAATTAATGTACCTACATCGGGCACCATGCAAAACCTTGATAAGGTATTCCAATATTCTAATCTATTCAGTGTCATGCATTGGCCTTGCCAGGGCTCAAAGTGGCTCAAATTGAAGCCCTAGAGTAGTCCCAATGTTTCAGGAAAGCTGTATGGAGCTATTTAATTAACTTACCGCAAGTGTTTATGGTGGAAAGTATCTTATATACCTCCTGTGTAGTTGGTGTAAGGTGACAAGACTGAAATAAATTGTTTTGTGCTTTCTTAATACATTCATAAGTGAGAAACTGACCAGGAGCAAGCTGTCCAGGTGTAACCACACTGAGCGAGTGGGAAGACCAAGCAAGGAGATAGCAGGTGCATAAGGTTTCACCTTGCTAGTGAGCACTTCGGTTCAATTAGAGCAGGAAAAAGACACTTCAAACAGCTCAGGGAACTGGGGCACTTGGAAGAGAATAAACAATAACATATAACTCAATCAGTCAGTCAAAAAATCTTTATTCAGCTTAATGACAGCCATAAAAGAACAAATAAAACATTTTTCTAACAATAATACACATATTAAGTTTTTAACCAATGTGAATAATACCCAAGAATTCATTTTCCGACATTACGAAGTCGAACTGCAGTGGAGATATACTTATAGACCATGAGACAGGTGAATTCATTATTTAAAAGAAGTAGATGACATAATGCAGGTCGACACTTTCTAATATTTAAAAATCTTAATAATGGTTTTACAAAAGTGCGTCTGGGGTTAAGATACAATTTACAAAAAAACATAAAGTGCAAAGTGCAGAAATTGAATTGCATGGACACGGTTCTAATTTGGCATCACAATATGCATCACGTGGGTACGATACCAGTAAATGATCAATAGCCATCCTGAACCTGATCAGATAGAATATCTTTGCTTGATTAAAATAAAAGGAAAGATAGGATTCAATTCGTGGGGAGCTAATTAGCAGTGAATGCTCAACGACCCTTTTTTTTACCATCTCTTGGCTATCTCTTTCATGCTCCAGAAGTAAAAGAAAATTGCTTTTAAGCTTGGCCTTAGGAATTGCAGATATATTTCCGGGACTGTTAAAACAATCCTGCAATCCCAACTTCTCCAATTGTTCTTGCAAGTAAGAGAGCCATGGTATTCTTTTTACATAATCCAATTTTAAACAATCTAAAATTATGTCACGGTTCAGGACTGGTTCCTCTTTTACCCAGATGCTACGTCAAAGCATCAATGGTGCTAATTGCATAAGAAAGGATAATGCTGTAACACCTAATTCATTATGACATATAATGACACAAAATTGGCGGGGTGCTTTTAGGTAATGTCAGCACACGTTTTAACATTAAGTTCTCGGCTCTTTGGAGGCCCGATGTGTTTGAGCAACCCCAGACTCCAGCGCCGTATAATGTATAATGCAAGGGCGCATGGTCTTGCTTTGTAAATATCAATAATTACTTTTATGGGGCGAGAACCTAATTTTTTTGTGAATCTAAAAATGGCCTCCATGTTTTTATTGAAGCTCCCAATCCTGGCATTAACTAGGTGGGACCAAGAGTTTTTTTCATTAAAAAGAATGCCCAAATAAGAGAAAATTGGCACCTGACATAATATTTCATTCTTTATGTAGAATGTTTTCGTCTTAGAAGGAGCTTTTCCTGCTATCAAGACGTGTGACTTGGCTCCATTTGTTTTTAACCCAAGATTGCTCATGGATTCATTAAAACTAGTTAAAAGCCTTTGTAAACCCACCCCAGTTCTCGACATTAGGACGCAGTCGTCCGCATAAAACAGGGCTGGTAAAGTCCTGCGGCCTATTGTTAGTGCATCTACGTTTCCAATTCTGATGTGGCTTTCTAAGTCATTTATATATAAACAGAAAAGGAAAGGAGCAAGTACGCATCCCTGTCGGACCCCACAATCCATCTTTTTGGGTCGGGTAAGCTCTCCAGTTGCTCCATAGCGTATTCTACCAGTGACACCCTGATGCATTGCAGCTAAAAAATGGACGATGGAGGGATCAATGCCCATAAGGAGCATTTTCTCCCACAATTTCCCCCTCTGCACCCAATCAAAGGCAGATGTCAGGTCCATAAACCCCAGGTATAATGACCCTGACTTAGCCATGATGTATTTGCCAATGACCAGGTGCAGGTTCTACAGTGCACAGGCCCTTCCTGAAGCCATACTGGACAGCGGAGAACTTCCCTTTTTCTGTGACCCAAGTCTCTAATCTCTCCAGAGTTACTCGTCCCATAATCTTGCAAGTGCTATCGATTAAAGAAATGGGTCGATAGCATTTGGGATCTGATCTATTGCCCTTTTTAAAAATGGGAACTATTGTAACTGATCTCCATGACTCCGGGGGCCCATAACTGCATAGCATCTTAATATATTTGTTGATAATGGGTGCCACAAAGGTGTATGTGCTAAAAATAGGTCAGCGGGTATACCGTCCGGCCCAGGGGCCTTGTTCTTTACAGTCTGGGAGAGCGCCCTGTTTACCTCAACTAGATTTGGGGGTTCCATAGGACATGCCACGTATTGGAAGCGAGCGGCATTTTGTTTCTCAGTGCTATTACTATAGAGGCCGGCAAAATATTTTACCCACGATTCGGGCATGATTGTTGCATCAATATGGCCATTTTTTGTGTCACCAAAATATTCTTTGTTAACAGTTTCCCCAAAAAGTTTGGAATCTTTACTCTGTGATGCCAAGTGTAATTTGCCCCATGCCTCTTGCCTAATTTCCTTCTTGCGTTTCTGCAGTGCGTGCTTATAATCTATGCGCGCCTGTCTCACTCCCACCCTATCTCGTGGTATAGTTTTAGGATCTTAATTAATTTATTATGTAATTAGGAGCATTCCCTGTCAAACCACCTTTTATTTTTCTGTGAGCTGCTCAACTGGTTTTTAGTTAAGAGCGCCTTTGTTGTCTCAATGCATTATACGATTTGATCATGGATGTAGCACTTAAATTTTCATCCAAACAGTCCAGTACCTGCGCACAATTGCTCTTTATAATCTCCTCCAGAACAATCTCAGGGTTGACAGAGGACCACTTCCGAGTTTACCCCTTATTTTTAGTATAAGATAAGGGGACTACCTTAACTGGTGTATTTTGAAGAACTGGTAGGATTGCTAATTGTAATGTTAGTGGGTAATGGTCGCTAAAATGTATTTTAGGAATGTTAAAAACCACAGGTTCAGAGTTAAAATAATCAGACAGAATAATAAAATCAATTAGCGTCCCTTGACCTCTTCCAACATATGTTACCACATCAGAATTTAAGCGCTCAATGAGATCTAAAGTTAAGAAAAGTGAAAATGTTGACAATAAAGAATTAAACATGTTCCCACAAGGGTTGTGCTCAAAGTGATAGCCACCCACCACATCCCTTGTTAAATGGTGGCATGCCTCACATTTAGACAGTGAGCACAATTTACAATTAAAATCACCCCCCCAGAGTATTACATAGTCCATTTTTATCTCCTCAATGTGTTTCATAAGTGCAGTTTCAAGTTCTTGGGCGATAGTAATATTTGCACTATTAAAATTATTGTGATAAAAATTAATAACCACAAGGGTCAGGTTACTCTTCAGAGAAATGTTTATAATCTGGAAATGTGGGGAGTCCAGCTGCAGTTTCCTAATTCTGCCATTCAATGTTGCAGAGATCATAGTTATTAAGCCACCTTTATCATGACCACCTACAGATGGTCTAGCTGATGTGTGTACAGAGTAAAAACCATTTATGTAAGCTGGTTCACGCATCCAAGTTTCCTGTAAACAAATTATGCTGAATTTGCTGACAAACTCTACCAAGTCGTTAATGCCTAATTTGTTTAACAGACCTGCTACGTTCCAGAAAAGACTACCATGAGTAAATGTACTGACATAAGGGGTGTCTTTATTCTCTGCACAACCGGTGTCAGTAACACCACTTTTTACTGTCATCATATTTGTTATTACAGTAGGGTTCACAGCACCAACTAACTCAGCAGCAGGGCATACTGGTCGAAGATCTAGTGTGCCATCATTAAATGGATTGGGAGAATTGGGCCTTGAATGACTTCATCAGCCCGCACGCCCTCCCCTCCGCCGACTACATCCTCCTAGGGGACCTCAACTTCCACCTGGAGAACAACAACGACAGAAACACCACTGCCCTGCTGGACAACCTCGCCAACCTCGGACTCAAGCAACTGGTGAACACCCCCACCCACTACGCTGGCCACACGCTTGAGCCCGTCTTCTCATCCAGCAAGCACATCTCCTTCAGCCACGCCACCGGACTCCACTGGACCGACCACAGCTGCGTCCACTTCAGCTTCAGTAGAACTACGAACCACCACCATCCGCAACAGGTCCCCCGCCGAAGCTGGAGCAAGATCACCGCCGAGCAGCTCACCGCCTCCCTCAGCCAGAACACTCACACCTGCACAACGGACCCCAACGATGCAGCCAGCAACCTCACCAAGTGGCTGACCGCCTGCGCCGATGACCTCGCACCACTAAAGAACCCTCCCAGTAGACCCGGCAGCACAAAAACCCCCTGGTTCACCGACGAACTCAAGGAATCCAAGAAGAACCGCCGCACCCTCGAGAAAGCCTGGCGGCTCGACCAGACCACAGACAACAGGACCGCCCTCAAGCACGCCACCCGCAAACACCATCAGCTGATCCGCGCCACCAAGAAGACAGCACTCAAAGAACGACTGGACAACAATGCCCACGACAGCAAGGAACTCTTCAGCATCGTCAAAGAGTTCTCCAACCCCAGCGCTGGAAACAATGACATCACTCCCTCACAAGACCTCTGCGACTCACTCGCCTCGTTCTTTCACTGCAAGATCGCCGACATATACAACAGCTTCGACGCACAGACCACACACCCTACCACCGAACCAACGCCAGCCGCCACCACCCTCTGCAACTGGACCCCGATCAGCACCGAAGACACCACCCGCTCAATGAACTCCATCCACGCCGGATCACCAACCGACCCGTGCCCACACCACATCTTCAACAAAGCCGACGCCATCATCGCACCCCATCTCCGAGACACCATCAACTCCTCCTTCCACACCGCCACCTTCCCGGAGAGCTGGAAGCACGCCGAGCTGACTGCCCTCCTGAAGAAACCAACGGCGGACCCCACCGACCTCAAGAACTACCGTCCCATCTCGCTCCTTCCTTTTCCGGCCAAAGTCATCGAGAAGACCGTCAATAACCAGCTTGCCGCCTTCCTCGAGACGAACGGCTCCCTCGACCCCTCGCAGTCTGGGTTTCGGGCCAACCACAGCACCGAGACCGCCCTTATCGCAGCCACCGACGACATCAGAACCCTGATCGACAACGGGGAAACAGCGGCCCTCATCCTCCTGGACCTCTCTGCGGTGTTCGACACTGTCTGCCACCGCACCCTAGTGAAGCGCCTCAGCAACATCGGAATCCGAGACAAAGCGCAGGAGTGGATCATCACATTCTTCACCGGAAGAACCCAGAGAGTCCGCCTCCCTCCGTTCAGATCTGAGGCCACCAAAGTCATCTGCGGCATACCACAAGGAACTTCACTCAGTCCAACCCTCTTCAACATCTACATGAGCCCCCTCGCAGCCATCGCATGCCAACACAGCCTCAACATCATCTCCTACGCCGACGACACCCAGCTCATCCTCTCCCTCACCAACGACCCCACCACCGCCAGAGCCAACCTACACGAAGGGATGAAAGACGTCGCCGACTGGATGAGGAACAGCCGCTTAAACTGAACTCAGACAAGACAGAAGTCCTCATCCTGGGATCATCACCCTCTGCCTGGGATGACTCCTGGTGGCCCCTGGCTCTGGGCACCGCTCCCAAACCAACGGACCACACACGCAACCTGGGCTTCATCCTGGACTCCTCCCTGTCAATGACCAGACAAGTCAACGCCGTCTCATCCTCGTGCTTCAACACCCTGCGCATGCTCCGCAAGATCTTCAGATGGATCCCCACTGAAACCAGGAAGACCGTCACCCAGGCACTCGTCACCAGCCGACTGGACTACGGGAACACCCTCTACGCCGGAACCACAGCCAAACTTCAAAAAAGACTCCAACGCATCCAGAACGCCTCTGCACGACTCATCCTGGACATCCCCCGACACAGCCACATCACCGGACACCTGAGAGACCTGCACTTGCTCCCCATCAGCAAGAGAATCACGTTCAGACTCCTCACCCACGCACACAAGGCTCTCCATGATCTGGGCCCCAAATACCTCAACGACCGCTTGACCTTCTACACGCCCACCCGCCAGCTACGATCGACCAGCCACGCACTCGCCAACGTACCACGCATCCGCAGAGCCACCGCCGGAGGAAGATCCTTCTCCTACCTGGCAGCCAAGACTTGGAACTCCCTCCCCACCTTCGGCAAACCCAAGACATCTCTCCTTCAGGAAGCAGCACAAGACCTGGCTGTTCGAGCAGTAACATCCCCCTCTCCCAGCGCCTTGAGACCCTCCCGGGTGAGTAGCGTGCTTACAAATGATTGATTGATTGATTGATTGAATGATATGTGGGGTTTAATAAGCATTCCTTATTGGGATGACCCGGAGCATTTGAAATTTTAATACTAGAAAAAGTCGGGGAAATGCCTGAGGGGGCAGGATGGCTGTCTCTTTCTATATCAGCTGCAACATGCAAAAAGGCAGGATTTAAATCTGGATCACCAGACTCCCTCAACGGCTGACCATTCAGTCAGTCCACCTGATCTAGGGGCGAAAAGGGGTTGAAAGTTGGAATCATGAATGGAGAGAATATTTTAGGATGGGATTCGGCCTGGCCAATACCCACATTTGGCAACGGCCTATTAAAATAGCTGAGTGGTACAGCTACAAGGGTTCCCCCCATGTTATTACTCCAAGGGAGTCTGTCCGTGAGCCAGTGCAAGAAATTTTTATCCCTAAAATTTACAACAATGCAGTCTCCCATTTCCGTTTTTGCCTGAGACCCCACCCATGACACACGTTTTACATTATTGATTTTATCATTTAGAACGTCACAGCCTGACGAGTCCAAAGTCTTCGCCAACCAGTGCACCGTTTTATTTTTAAGCTGTTTCCAATCTTCGGTCTTACTATGAGACAGAGGTGGGACATTTTTAGGAGAACAATGACGTAGGGGGTAACTTCCGGGGGTAGATGAAGTATTCTCAGACTATTATTCGCACCGGCTGGGAAAGTGTTGTGATTTCTACCAGTGGGATTAATGTCACTTTGTTCCACATTTGCTGTCGATGGACCCGACCGTACTTTATGAAGTTGTTTAGATGAGTGCATTGTAGTCTCAGTGTTGATAACTACTCCGACCCCAGAGACCGGTATCTGAGAGAGTGGAATTACCTCAGGAATGTCCAAATTTATATTCGGGATGGGGTTTGTTAGAGTCTCTGAGCCTATAGTAGCCTTCGAAATACTAGAGCCAATTAATATTTTTAACGAGACGTCAATGCGGTTTAATACCCCTACCAGGGGGTCTAAAATTGATTTGATGATAGCCTCCATCGAGCTTGTATAACATTTGAATAATGCATTATCCCCCATATGCTCAATGTTGGTGGGGTCCTTAGCAGCACCCGTTGCTCTTATTACTGGCTTACATGTTGGGGCCATGTTTTTCTTTCGTGTCACTATGGGTTCTATAACTTTCTTGGCCTTCCCACACGCCTTAGATTTTTTGGATGGTGGTGGGCAGAGAGTATCCACAAGTCCTCCCTCCTGAGTGATGCCAGTATTAACCTCATCTCCACTAGCTTCCAAATTAATAGATGATAATCTTTCTTCTGATGTTTTATCGTGCTCACCCACAATTCCCGTGGGGATGCCATTTTGCAGAGCTCGTTGCATTTCCCCCAGCCTCTCCTCCACGGACTCTATTTCACTTGTTATTGCCCCCATTGCCGTCGTTAAAAAGTTTGTAATTGATGAGGTTAGTGGCCTGGCCTTCGTGGTCATAACAGTCTTACGTTTCCCCATCTCCTTACCTTTTATGTCTAGCAGTCCTCAAACTTATAGCTGAACTAGGGGTTTCTTTTCCATGTGCTCCTCTCTCCGTGATAGATGGCCAGGGGCCTTGGCCAAGCCCAGCCTCATCCTGTCGCAGATTGGTGCTTGTCCTTGACCCGATCTTTGCCGGGCACGCCGGCGCGCGTCCTACACTGCGTGAGCCCTTGCCGGCGCTTGCACGCCTCCTAGCAAGTGTGATGATGTCAGTGGGAGGCGTGCTGGTGCGCTGCTCAGCGTCTCTGGGAATTAGAGTCCCTCCCTGGTCCTCGCCCTCAATGTATTTCACGGGCGGAGGGATGGCCCAGGGGCTTCAGCGGTAGCACAAACTCCCAGTAGGAGCTTGAAGGTGAAATTCGTCTGTCTTGTCCCAAATTGACTTGTCCAATGTGTCTAACGAATGTAAACACAAGAGAACGTTCTCCTCTTCTAGAAGGTGCCAAGGATGAGAGAGCACAGGGGTTACAGTAATTCCGTGAGCGTCCGGAGAAGGGTGAGAAGGGTGAGAGGTGGCCCAAGGCTGGCGTGGTAGGGCTCGTGCTGAGTGTGAACAGTAGGTTCTGGTGCTGTTATGGGGTGCTCCTGGGATGAATGTAAGCTCTTGTGGGGGTTGCACTGCTGGTTATAAACACTGCTGGGTCCTGGGCTGGAGTGCGAATAGCAGAGACTCCTCGACAGACGACATACGACTCCCAGTCTCCAGGCTATGCAAGTGTGTGAGTCCAGATCATAAACACACATAGGCTGATAGTTGCTCGGCCCGCCGCAGCGCAGAGTTTACAGCACGGGCTATTGTGTTTCCGCTGCCGGGGCTCCCCTACCCGTTACATCTCAGGGTGGCACTGACAGCATTGACGGTGTTCAAACCGCTGTAGCGCCTGGCAGCGTGCAGGCTCTGGGCAGGTAGCAGTGACCTTTTACTGGAGATTGTGGAGGACGCTCTGCTGACTGCTGACCCCCACTTACCAGAGCCAACCCGCTTACTCCCCCGCCGCGATATTAATAGAGCCTACAACAGCGCTGGGGACGGGGGTGGCAGGGTCCTGGCATTGGCGTTGGCTCCGTGTTGGCGCAGGCTCCGCACCCCAGGCCTCCGTCACTTCGCGTACGAAATTTCGAGGCAGTTTCATTTATCGGGTAAAATCCTGAGCAGTTTCAGTATGTCCTTCTCATCCACGTATGCCGCTACTCTATAGCTTGTAGCTTGTAGCCCACTGACGGGGGACAACCGTAACAAAACTCATTCCAGATAACTCGCTAGCCACACTATCCCACCAGTGTGGAACCCCTTCACTCCTTGGCCCCTCCAATAATGGAAACCGCGCTCCTGCCCCTGCTCTCGCCCTGCCCTGCCCTGCTCCTATCAGGGCCTGTTCGCTCCTTACCACAGGCTGCCTGGGACTGGTTTCATAACGGAGGTAGCCGTCAGCCATCGGGCATTGTCCATTAACTTTCGGATGCAAACCGGTCTCAATTCACGGGTATGATCCGTGGTCCGTATCCGGAGCCCCCAGGCGTCCTCAGGCAACGACTGCGTCTACCGCCCGCTCGCCTGCTTGCTCACTGCTCCCAATCCTGCACTGCACTGCCACCTAAGGTATCCAAACCAGGTTTCAATCGGTCAGTTCAGAGAATACTGAACTTTGGGGGGGGGGTCTATAACTATTTTCAAAATTAGCGAACCTGAGCCCCATTTTAGGTAGCCTCTCTAGCCAGCGAGCCACCCATTGATACTAAGAAGCCAAATAGTAGCACTCATATTCCAGGAGGGCAAAACCACCTGCGGCAACAGGTAATTTCTTTGTAGACAAAGCTACCCAACGAAGCCCCTTGCCCCAGATCAGTGCAGTAAGGGATTTGTCAAGACTTCTAACGAAGTAGCGAAGGATGAGGAACTACCATCTTTGTCAGTGCAACACGGCCCATTACTGACAAGTAAAGAGAAGACAAAAATGTAAATTGGGTGTGCAGAGCCTTGACCGCTTTGCCTAAATTACCATCCTGTTAATCTTTTGATAAGTGATAGATAAGGATTCCCAAATATCTAAATGTGATGGATTCACATTGCAGTCTGGGACCTAGCTGTTCTTCAAAGGGCAGCTCATTGCTCAGTCATAGGAAAAGATACAGGATTTGACCTATTTTATTTTGAAGCCTGAGATTTCTGAAGATTCTTCCAGAAGGTGTGCAATGGAAGAAAGGTCCAAGTTTGCATCCCTTATATATAGCAGTTAATCAAAGAGTATAGAGAGACACTGCATGCAGAGAACTACAGAGCATTATGCCCCAGTGTGCTCCAAGGAGATAAAGGCAAGCTGCCAGAAGTTCATGGAGAATAACAAGGAAGACAGGGGGCAACCCTGTTGGATACAAGAATCAGAAATACATTTCTCGGTTTTCACATGCGCTGACAGATTTGTATACAATATTTGTATCTATTTCCTCCAATACAGATACCATCACAAACAATTTCAAATTATTTTGTATTAAGCCACAAATTGGAGAATTGAAAGCTCTCTCCGGGTCAAGCCCTATACAATACGGCTGATGTGTATACCTCTGATGATTCCTCTTTGACGTACCATAACCTGTGAAGATTAAGGAAAGTATTGCGACTGAGAATGAAACACAATTGATCATCCTGCATCAAATCAGGAAGCTCTATTACTAGGCGGTAGGCCATTAGCTTAGTTAAAACCTTATAATCTGCATTCAGACAGTGAGCGGCAGAAGCAATGTCAGACAGATCTTTATGAGGCTTCAGCATCATAAAAATAATAACTTCATTCAAGGTAGGGGGAAGGGAGCCCAATACGAAAGAGGCTTCAGAGAGCAGCAGCTCGTCTTAGAGCCAGGTGTTGAACAAATAAAGAGTAAAAATCAGCTAGTATGCCATTATATCCCAGAGTTTTACCCCGAGGGAGGTCATGAAGAATAGATTTATTCTCCTATCAAACATAAAAGAATTCTCAAACTTCCTTGGGATGCCCAGGAAGACGGACACATGCATTAAAATTAACCATGGTGGAGTCTGGAACAGGCAGTGGAGAAAAATATAGAGCTCTATGATTAGGTGACAGCAGCAGTTCCAGAAGCCTGTAAGATACAGAGGAGATTACTATCTGCGAAACAAGGGTTTTTCATTGGGGCCAGCAGTCAGCTACTTTAATTCCATTCACTGTTAATCCTAGATCAATGTGCAGAGTAATTAGTTTTCTCCTGGTCTGGCGGGTGGTATTTTGCAGTCCCAGGCGGTGAGCCTTCGAAAGGCATCACAATTGGAATGCTAAAGCAAGTTCCTGCATGGCATGGACTGTTAAGTCCATGCCATGCAGGAGCTGGGCATACATGCAGACAGGAAGGCATAACATGGCCCCCCACATGCACCTCATGGCCCTGAGGCACCAGTGGGTCCTGTAGAGCCCCCTTAGATTTTTTACTATTGACGTTTTCATGGCGTACTCATCACCACGAAAACTGGCAGTGAGGAAACTCATTATATTCTTAGCGGTGCCGCAGTGGCACCACCAGAATATTGTGGGCTTCAGACCACTGCAAGACCACCACGGTTCACGGATTCAGTGGTCCCATGGCAGTCCAGCCACCCAACTCATAATAGTGGGGTCAGACAGCCAGTGCCTGCACCGCCACTGTGGTTATGGCAGTCCATCAGACCTCTGTAGTTATAATCAGGCCCTGAGTTTCAAAATAATTTTGGATAATGTCTATCTGACTCCCACTGTAGTTTTAATACAATGATCCCTTGTAACCACCTTAAATGTATCCTGAAGATCCTGTGAGCACACAACTATGCCCAATCAAGAATTCATCCCTTTTACAGAGGAAGAGTACTTACAACAGCGTGGGTGAGAGAGGCACCATATGTCATCTAGATTTAAGTGAGTCAACCGTTGGTGGAGATGATTGGCATTCAGCATCACCAAGGATTGTGGGAGTGGTGGGGTATACCTATCAGACAAGTCCCTAAGACCCAATTCAAATTAGCCCGAATAATCCAAGATACACTTGGCCAATCTGCAAGATAAATTGACAAATGGCTGAAAAGGAACACCAGCTCTAATTCACAGTACAACCTCGACTAGTGTATGTCAAGGATCCAGTGCTAAACACATGGCCCTTTCAATTACTCTGTAAATTAAGAGACCTCTATAGCTATTAGTTGCGTCTCCTACAGGAAGGCAATCTGCGCCTTCCAGAGGCTAAAAGCTGTATGTATCTTGTAGCATTTTTGCTGTGCATGCTTGCCCCTGACATCCCATGTAATTAAAATATATGTATGTTGAATTAAATAAATGGCTAGGCACCTATAGAACATCCTGGATGTAATAAGCAACTGGACATTGTACAATAGGGAAGAGTAAGTGTGACATCTTGCAATGCTGGGAACAACAGAACTATCAAACAATATGTACACATTAAACATTTACAGGATAGATTCCCCAACTTATCTGTACACCAATGTCAGATTGGAATTTGGTCTGAAAAGACAAACTCTGATAAGACGATTTGTCTTTTTAAAATCGTTACATTCTTCTTTTTGTTCAGACCAGGGCACCCTTGTGAACCAATGTTGGCAGGAGATAATGAGGTATGAGCATGCTAAGGGATGTAGACCATATTTAATGGATTGTTTAAATAACTTTAAGTCGTCGCCCCTTGAAGATGTAGCCAGGAACAAAGTGGCTTTTAAACAGACAATAAATCGATCAGCTAGCCTCCTATCGATTCTCTTAGACAAGGATGAGCTTGCCAAAAAGAGTCAGCATGGTCAGTTATTAATTTGTTTACTAAATTGCAACCACAATAATATCTCACAACTCACCTAAAACCACTTTTAAGGGACAGATTTATGTTGTTACGATTTGGGAGATATCCCACAATGGATGGAATCCCTTCATGGGAAATAATTTGGCCCACAATCAGCTGTAGGTTATGTGGCTTTTATAAAGAATCTTTTACGCACATTGTAACTACTTGTCCTCAGCTGTTAAAAGAGAGCAAAGCTCTATTTGAATCCATCTTTAACGAATTAGGGGTGAGAACATGTCAACAGGCTATAATAACTTGTCTTTCTGGGTACCTGCCTCGCCTCGTTTGTAAAGTTCTTTCTCACAGCAGAAAAAAAGCTACTTTCTGAGTGTGACACCTGACATCAGTTGCATGCCTAGAATATTACAGACTGGCATTACAAGACAATGTTGTCAATCTAAAAAATGTTAAAGAAAACATTGTTCCTGAAGTCATGTGAATGGTCCTCAAACCACAGTTTTAAAGGATTTCAATTGCTCTTAGTATCTGGGTTAATCCCAATACCAAATCAATTATTCTTTTGTGTGGGCCTGTTCCGACGAGAAGAAATCTTCCATTCTAATTAATTGCTTAGAATGTTGTTTACTGTAGACGCTGCACGATCGCACCTTAACTATTCCTGCTAAATGCAAGTCTTGCACAAGTGCTCATTAACTTCTGCTGCTAGTTGCATAATTCTGCACAGGTACACTTTATCTATTGCACCTTAATTTTAGCACTTTTGTGTATGTATTTTAAATTTGGGGGTTGGGTAATAGTTCCTTTGCGAAGGTTTTTTACCATCCATTTGCTGTAATGACCTTTGTGATTGGTGAGAAATATGAATCCATTTTTAAATGTTCTATTACTAGCAAAAAATGTATTATATGGGTTTTTGCTTTTTAAAGTGACAACATTAGACCGATTGAATTGGTATAACGAAGTCCTCTTTCATTATCACTGCTAGAAAAAAGACACTGCACAACTGCACTTTACAATGTACCTTGATATTATTTTCAATACAATGTAGCATATGTGCTTTGTCGGATAAAGATGTGATTCCAGTTAGATCAAATTCAAGTTTCTGTTACAACCCAAAGTGATTTAACCTTGTTTGTAATGCTTTTTATTATTCAGCAAATAAAGCATTTCTTCTTTTCTCAACTTATCTGTCCAAAAGGAAGTAACAAGATGCAACAACTGTTAATTTCCCGGGTAAATAAGGCTAGAGAAATAAAAAAGGGAGCATGGCTGCCACAAAGAGAGCACACCATACTGTTTGTGTACAAGAGTAACAGTGGGAGCAGGGGAATCAATTCAATTCAATTGTTCTTTATTTCGGTCACTTGGACCATAAAAGAATTACAACATAAAAGAAATTCATATCATTGGAATACAATAAAATTTACAATTAATTTAGCAATTTGTAAAACCATCATTCGTTCAATAACTTAATACACTGGGTGCGTCTGCGCCACATTGAAGTTAAAAATTTTGCCAGTGCAAAAACAATTGGGGCAGACAGATCACTTTTCAAGATCCTGTAGGCTGGATGATAGTGCCTAAAACCCAGGTTCCTCAATATTGGAACAAGCCAGTAATTTCTTGCTTTCCTGTATGCTGGACAGAAGAATATTATGTGTAAGTCGCATTCCCTCCAATAGTCGCACGCTGGGCATTGGAGTGAGCTCTCAACATTTGTCCATCGTGCAGTGTGAGCTTTGAGAGGAAGGGTGCCATACCGCCACTGCAGAAAAAGTTTCCTGGAAATTGGGGGCGCAATATTGTCAAGAACATCCTCCTGCATATATAAATCTTTTACCCCCAAGAATTTGCCCGTCAGAGATCTCTCCTCTGCATTGGTTGTGTTAATGCGCAGTTGGTATTCATAATAAACTTTTGAGAGAGACTTTCGTGAAATTCTGGGGCAGATATTTTCTGGGTCGGACCATAGATTTTGCCTGCCCAATAACTCACATAATTGCTTGACATGTCTGAGCCAAGGAAACCGTACAGGATTGCTCAGTTTCATTATTTCCTGAAGCTCGGCTCTGAAATTAGACAATTCTGGTACCGACCATAGTCTCTGCCAATACAATAGCGGTTTCAAACTTAATTCTTCCAAAATCGGTCTTAGGCCTAAGTCCAGTCTCAGTGGTAAAAGAGGGGTGCTAGACGGGAGGCCTGCTAGTTGTCTGATAAAATTGTTCTCAGTGACCTGGAGAGTATGAGTGGCAGAATGCCCCCATAATTCAGCACCATAAATCACTGCCCCTTTAGCTTGCATCCTGTAGATCTGTAGCCGAGAAGAAAGTGGCTGATATGTCAAACCACGGGACATCCTTGCCAGACCACCTGTCATTTGGGTTAGTTTGAGTCTAGCCTTAGTGCAATGTGAGTCCCAAGTCATAGACTCATTTAATGTTATCCCAAGGTATTCAAATTTGGAGACCCTTTCCAGCCTGATGGGTCCTAGTGTGGGGTTGGGACGTAATTTCTTGGGGGGGTTGAAGATCATGTACTTGGTCTTCGAAGCATTGATCTCCAACCCCCGGATCGCACAGAAATTTGCGAATCCATCAAGGATCCGCTGAATGCCCATTGGAGACTTTGAGAGCAACAGGGTGTCATCCGCAAAAAGAATAGCAGCTACCCCTGTGCCTCCGAGTCTAGGAGCATCAATGTTTTCCAGCGCATTTAAATGATCGATCACCCCGTTGACAAATAGGCAGGACAGAGTCGGCGCCAGCACACAGCCCTGTCTGACCCCCCCTGTCAACGGGGAATCGGTCAGTCAAGGTGCCCCCCCTTCCAAACCTCACCCTTGCATAATTCCCCGAGTGGAGTCTTTTTAAAATGACTAATATATCGTTGGGAACCCCCATGTCATCCAGAACGCCCCAAAGTTTGTCCCGAGGGACTAAATCAAATGCGGCACGTAAGTCAACGAAAATAGTATACAAAGTGCCACCTTCTATTAAAACAGTTTTCCAATGAATGCAATTTAATCTAAAAATCTGATCAATGGTGGAGACTTTCCTCCTAAAGCCAGCCTGATATGTGCTCAAGATGTTTGATTCGTCCATCCACTCTTGTAAGTGATTGAGAATCAGTCTCCCAAATAATTTTTGGGAGACTTCTATGAGACTAATTGGTCTGTAGTTGGCTGGGAGCAGAGGCGAACCCTTTTTGAAAATTGGGACGATCTCTGCTCCCAGCCAAGTATCAGGAAGCTTCATGCCCTTAAGAATAGAATTAAATAAAAACACAAAATATGGTGCCCATACTTCAGGTTCCTGTTTAAACAGGTCTCCCGGAAGGCCATCCAAACCCGGTGCCTTTCCTGACGCCAGACCCATAATGGCTACTTTAACTTCTTTGAGTGAAAGGGATAGTGACGAACTCAAGGATATACTTGTTTGTGCCTGGACAGGATCGATCACCGTCCCCTCTGATGGCATATATAGGGACTGGAAATGGTCCTGCCAGGATTTAGCTGAAATGTTTGGTTCGACCGCAGAGACCAGCTCTTCTGAGCCTGTGTTTACACAGCGCCAGAATTTCCTTGAGTCTCTGCACGCCAGATGTTTTGTTAATTTCTCCCACTTTTCCTGTTCCCATTCAAGCTTTGCATTTGTAATTAAGAATTTGTATGCCTTCCTTTGCTCACTAATTTCGTCCCGGTCATGTCCGTTCTTTATTAGAAATAGGAGGTCACTTTTGGCCTTCCTACAGGTGGAATTGTACCAGAGGGGACCAGTGGTAGTCACACGGGCCCTGTGGGGATTACTAGTTAGAATTTCTAACACAGAAGTGGTGAGATCTGCATGTAGCTCACCCAGCTCCGTGAATAAATCTATCATGCTAGTGCCACTATTTAAGACTTGAGCCTTCTCTAACAAGGGGGTAACTAAGGCGTACAACTTGGGGAGCAACCCTTGTTTCGTTAGTATCGTCTCCCATTTTATTCTTCGCCTATTGTTAGAAAGAAGTAACCCAGCATCTGGAGACTCTCCATTCCTTTTCAAGGGTTCAAGACCCACGCAAAGGAGCTGAAGCTCCAGAGCATTATGGTCACTATCCTCTCTTAGCAATATACGAAAGTCACTTAACTTTGCCCATAATGCCAGTGGGACCAGAATGTAATCGAGGTTTGATGTTATATTTCCCCTGTGGAAGGTACATTTTGGAGGTATGTCTGATGGTAACCTTCCGTTACAGGCCCTAAGTCCGTGTTTAAAAGTAAGTGATGAGATTTGCACCGCCAGAGGAGACCAGGCCCTTGGGGCCGGTAGCTGGGAGGGGGGTATGGACCAAACAAGGTCCTCCTCCTTGGTCAAGCTATCCGATGAGCTCATAAGGGGCTCATAATGGCAGTTAAAATCTCCTCCTATTATATAGGGGACGCCTTCAGGGATTGTATTAAGGGCAAGATCAAGCTCATCAATGGTACTTGATTCTTTCGAAAAGCTAACTGGCCTTGAATAGACATTTATTATCAATAGCCGGTACAAGTCTGGCCATTCTAGGAGTACGGCCAAAATATCCTCCGAGTTTAATGCCAACGGGGCAGCCCTGCAGCCTAGGTCTGTGGCTATCCAAATTGCCAGACCGCCAGAAGGGCGGCCCTTGCCAGACCATTTAGCATTCTTTGAAAAAACAGCGAAGCCAGTGCGAGTAAAATCTTCCCTCAGCCAGGTTTCTTGGAACAAACAGATGTTCCTATGAATATATTCCAAGCCGGGCAATTTAATTTGTTGGATAAACCTGCCACATTCCAGGATAAAATATTTAGAAGGGGAACTTTGATATTCTCTAGGTTGGGAGATAGTGATATAGTGTCCATGGGATTTGCATTCGGGTTGGCAAGGGGTTGGTCTTGTGCAAGGCTCCCCAGCACCGCACCGCTAAGTTATATAGGAGACACTTCACAGGGATTCAGATTCATTTGTGTCTGCTGAAATCCAATAATCTGGGTAGAATTGTCAGGTGGGTCAATGTGTAGTGGGGTGCTGTTGCAATTCTCCACCTCCCCTGAGTTTTGCCTATCCAGTCAATCCACTCTATCTAAATAACTAAACCTATTGTATGTTGGAAAGTAGTCATCCCTCATAATTCTAGGAATAGGGTGATTTTTTTGTACAATAGATCTCCTCCTACAGTTCCTTCTGGTAGACACAAGTTCCCATCCCTCTCCCTCTCCCTCCCCCTCACATCCATTTGAGGGGTAGAAAAAAGACAAGGGGAGTGTTTGAATTGGCGACCCATGCGTGTTCCGTGGCCAACTGCAGATATACTTAACAGTGGCAGGGTCCCTAAAGTTTATCACTACACAGTCACCCTGGATAGACTTCCTAGTGGAGCCTATCCACGGTGTTCTTCTCACCATAAGAACCTCGCTATGTGAGCCCTCAGGCAAAGGTCTGTTGATGGACAACCAGTGAATAATTTGGTGAGAAATATGAATCCATTTTTAAATGTTCTATTACTAGCAAAAAATGTATTATATGGGTTTTTGCTTTTTAAAGTGACAACATTAGACCGATTGAATTGGTATAACGAAGTCCTCTTTCATTATCACTGCTAGAAAAAAGACACTGCACAAGTGCACTTTACAATGTACCTTGATATTATTTTCAATACAATGTAGCATATGTGCTTTGTCGGATAAAGATGCGATTCCAGTTAGATCAAATTCAAGTTTCTGTTACAACCCAAAGTGATTTAACCTTGTTTGTAATGCTTTTTATTATTCAGCAAATAAAGCATTTCTTCTTTTCTCAACTTATCTGTCCAAAAGGAAGTAACAAGATGCAACAACTGTTAATTTCCCGGGTAAATAAGGCTAGAGAAATAAAAGAGGGAGCATGGCTGCCACAAAGAGAGCACACCATACTGTTTGTGTACAAGAGTAACAGTGGGAGCAGGGGAATCAAAACATTGTAAAATCTATTAGAATCCCAAGGTCAGCAGGTAAGGCAAAGGGATCACATTGAATTCAGTATAAGTACAAGTCAGTATCAAGCAATTCAGTTAGACTAGAACCTCCCCACAAAATACATATGTAATGAAGCAGCAAATTGAGGCAAGAGACGTGATAAAGAATATATAAAGTTCAGAGTATATCATCAATAGATTGTGTATACACACTAGTGGTGTTATCAAGTCAGAACCTGGTTCATCAGAAAGCAAATGCTTGCCAGAAGCATGTTAGTCAGAGGACAGCAAATGAAGTGTTGCAGAGAGATCATGCAGAGAAGCCGCAGCAGTCAAGGCCTCTGTATGCTCCTTCTGGGTCTGGGCCTGAGTGGGCCCAAGGAAATTCAATTTACAATAACATACCTTCTGGACTGTAGCCAAAACCTGGTCTGCCTGAGAAGTGGAGGCGTAAGGAGAGGGGGCAATCTTCGGGCCACCTACCGGATCCGGACCCAGAGTGTCACCGGAAACAGGAGAGCTTATTTAAGACACATTGCTTGTGCTTTCTTCTTGTCTTGTATGAAGGATGAACATTAAGGTTACTCCACCAAGGTTTACTCAGGGAAGAATTTCAATCTGGCATTATGGCATTTGATTGTGTTCTTTAAGCGTACTAAGGTACTATACCTGATAATTTTTGGCAGTCTACAGCACCCCGCATACGTACCTGCTCCCTGCTGACGAGAGGCAATTACCTCGAAACACGTGTCCAGGGATGGCATTTTAAACTTTTTACTCGTGGCATAGGTGTACCCGCCGCTGTCACTACATTCTCCAGAATCCTATGGGGCTATTTGCTAGTATGACGAGCGGTGTGCGACCCACTTCGCATTTTGTATTTAAAGCTCTCTGAGCTATGGGTTGACGAGCCCGGATCCCGCACCCGCGCGCCGTGAGAGGTACTATACCTGATAATTTTTGGCAGTCTACAGCACCCCGCATACGTACCTGCTCCCTGCTGACGAGAGGCAATTACCTCGAAACACGTGTCCAGGGATGGCATTTTAAACTTTTTACTCGTGGCATAGGTGTACCCGCCGCTGTCACTACATTCTCCAGAATCCTATGGGGCTATTTGCTAGTATGACGAGCGGTGTGCGACCCACTTCGCATTTTGTATTTAAAGCTCTCTGAGCTATGGGTTGACGAGCCCGGATCCCGCACCCGCGCGCCATGAGAGGTACTATACCTGATAATTTTTGGCAGTCTACAGCACCCCGCATACGTACCTGCTCCCTGCTGACGAGAGGCAATTACCTCGAAACACGTGTCCAGGGATGGCATTTTAAACTTTTTACTCGTGGCATAGGTGTACCCGCCGCTGTCACTACATTCTCCAGAATCCTATGGGGCTATTTGCTAGTATGACGAGCGGTGTGCGACCCACTTCGCATTTTGTATTTAAAGCTCTCTGAGCTATGGGTTGACGAGCCCGGATCCCGCACCCGCGCGCCGTGAGAGGTACTATACCTGATAATTTTTGGCAGTCTACAGCACCCCGCATACGTACCTGCTCCCTGCTGACGAGAGGCAATTACCTCGAAACACGTGTCCAGGGATGGCATTTTAAACTTTTTACTCGTGGCATAGGTGTACCCGCCGCTGTCACTACATTCTCCAGAATCCTATGGGGCTATTTGCTAGTATGACGAGCGGTGTGCGACCCACTTCGCATTTTGTATTTAAAGCTCTCTGAGCTATGGGTTGACGAGCCCGGATCCCGCACCCGCGCGCCGTGAGAGGTACTATACCTGATAATTTTTGGCAGTCTACAGCACCCCGCATACGTACCTGCTCCCTGCTGACGAGAGGCAATTACCTCGAAACACGTGTCCAGGGATGGCATTTTAAACTTTTTACTCGTGGCATAGGTGTACCCGCCGCTGTCACTACATTCTCCAGAATCCTATGGGGCTATTTGCTAGTATGACGAGCGGTGTGCGACCCACTTCGCATTTTGTATTTAAAGCTCTCTGAGCTATGGGTTGACGAGCCCGGATCCCGCACCCGCGCGCCGTGAGAGGTACTATACCTGATAATTTTTGGCAGTCTACAGCACCCCGCATACGTACCTGCTCCCTGCTGACGAGAGGCAATTACCTCGAAACACGTGTCCAGGGATGGCATTTTAAACTTTTTACTCGTGGCATAGGTGTACCCGCCGCTGTCACTACATTCTCCAGAATCCTATGGGGCTATTTGCTAGTATGACGAGCGGTGTGCGACCCACTTCGCATTTTGTATTTAAAGCTCTCTGAGCTATGGGTTGACGAGCCCGGATCCCGCACCCGCGCGCCGTGAGAGGTACTATACCTGATAATTTTTGGCAGTCTACAGCACCCCGCATACGTACCTGCTCCCTGCTGACGAGAGGCAATTACCTCGAAACACGTGTCCAGGGATGGCATTTTAAACTTTTTACTCGTGGCATAGGTGTACCCGCCGCTGTCACTACATTCTCCAGAATCCTATGGGGCTATTTGCTAGTATGACGAGCGGTGTGCGACCCACTTCGCATTTTGTATTTAAGGCTCTCTGAGCTATGGGTTGACGAGCCCGGATCCCGCACCCGCGCGCCGTGAGAGGTACTATACCTGATAATTTTTGGCAGTCTACAGCACCCCGCATACGTACCTGCTCCCTGCTGACGAGAGGCAATTACCTCGAAACACGTGTCCAGGGATGGCATTTTAAACTTTTTACTCATGGCATAGGTGTACCCGCCGCTGTCACTACATTCTCCAGAATCCTATGGGGCTATTTGCTAGTATGACGAGCGGTGTGCGACCCACTTCGCATTTTGTATTTAAAGCTCTCTGAGCTATGGGTTGACGAGCCCGGATCCCGCACCCGCGCGCCGTGAGAGGTACTATACCTGATAATTTTTGGCAGTCTACAGCACCCCGCATACGTACCTGCTCCCTGCTGACGAGAGGCAATTACCTCGAAACACGTGTCCAGGGATGGCATTTTAAACTTTTTACTCGTGGCATAGGTGTACCCGCCGCTGTCACTACATTCTCCAGAATCCTATGGGGCTATTTGCTAGTATGACGAGCGGTGTGCGACCCACTTCGCATTTTGTATTTAAAGCTCTCTGAGCTATGGGTTGACGAGCCCGGATCCCGCACCCGCGCGCCGTGAGAGGTACTATACCTGATAATTTTTGGCAGTCTACAGCACCCCGCATACGTACCTGCTCCCTGCTGACGAGAGGCAATTACCTCGAAACACGTGTCCAGGGATGGCATTTTAAACTTTTTACTCGTGGCATAGGTGTACCCGCCGCTGTCACTACATTCTCCAGAATCCTATGGGGCTATTTGCTAGTATGACGAGCGGTGTGCGACCCACTTCGCATTTTGTATTTAAAGCTCTCTGAGCTATGGGTTGACGAGCCCGGATCCCGCACCCGCGCGCCGTGAGAGGTACTATACCTGATAATTTTTGGCAGTCTACAGCACCCCGCATACGTACCTGCTCCCTGCTGACGAGAGGCAATTACCTCGAAACACGTGTCCAGGGATGGCATTTTAAACTTTTTACTCGTGGCATAGGTGTACCCGCCGCTGTCACTACATTCTCCAGAATCCTATGGGGCTATTTGCTAGTATGACGAGCGGTGTGCGACCCACTTCGCATTTTGTATTTAAAGCTCTCTGAGCTATGGGTTGACGAGCCCGGATCCCGCACCCGCGCGCCGTGAGAGGTACTATACCTGATAATTTTTGGCAGTCTACAGCACCCCGCATACGTACCTGCTCCCTGCTGACGAGAGGCAATTACCTCGAAACACGTGTCCAGGGATGGCATTTTAAACTTTTTACTCGTGGCATAGGTGTACCCGCCGCTGTCACTACATTCTCCAGAATCCTATGGGGCTATTTGCTAGTATGACGAGCGGTGTGCGACCCACTTCGCATTTTGTATTTAAGGCTCTCTGAGCTATGGGTTGACGAGCCCGGATCCCGCACCCGCGCGCCGTGAGAGGTACTATACCTGATAATTTTTGGCAGTCTACAGCACCCCGCATACGTACCTGCTCCCTGCTGACGAGAGGCAATTACCTCGAAACACGTGTCCAGGGATGGCATTTTAAACTTTTTACTCATGGCATAGGTGTACCCGCCGCTGTCACTACATTCTCCAGAATCCTATGGGGCTATTTGCTAGTATGACGAGCGGTGTGCGACCCACTTCGCATTTTGTATTTAAAGCTCTCTGAGCTATGGGTTGACGAGCCCGGATCCCGCACCCGCGCGCCGTGAGAGGTACTATACCTGATAATTTTTGGCAGTCTACAGCACCCCGCATACGTACCTGCTCCCTGCTGACGAGAGGCAATTACCTCGAAACACGTGTCCAGGGATGGCATTTTAAACTTTTTACTCGTGGCATAGGTGTACCCGCCGCTGTCACTACATTCTCCAGAATCCTATGGGGCTATTTGCTAGTATGACGAGCGGTGTGCGACCCACTTCGCATTTTGTATTTAAAGCTCTCTGAGCTATGGGTTGACGAGCCCGGATCCCGCACCCGCGCGCCGTGAGAGGTACTATACCTGATAATTTTTGGCAGTCTACAGCACCCCGCATACGTACCTGCTCCCTGCTGACGAGAGGCAATTACCTCGAAACACGTGTCCAGGGATGGCATTTTAAACTTTTTACTCGTGGCATAGGTGTACCCGCCGCTGTCACTACATTCTCCAGAATCCTATGGGGCTATTTGCTAGTATGACGAGCGGTGTGCGACCCACTTCGCATTTTGTATTTAAAGCTCTCTGAGCTATGGGTTGACGAGCCCGGATCCCGCACCCGCGCGCCGTGAGAGGTACTATACCTGATAATTTTTGGCAGTCTACAGCACCCCGCATACGTACCTGCTCCCTGCTGACGAGAGGCAATTACCTCGAAACACGTGTCCAGGGATGGCATTTTAAACTTTTTACTCGTGGCATAGGTGTACCCGCCGCTGTCACTACATTCTCCAGAATCCTATGGGGCTATTTGCTAGTACGACGAGCGGTGTGCGACCCACTTCGCATTTTGTATTTAAAGCTCTCTGAGCTATGGGTTGACGAGCCCGGATCCCGCACCCGCGCGCCGTGAGAGGTACTATACCTGATAATTTTTGGCAGTCTACAGCACCCCGCATACGTACCTGCTCCCTGCTGACGAGAGGCAATTACCTCGAAACACGTGTCCAGGGATGGCATTTTAAACTTTTTACTCGTGGCATAGGTGTACCCGCCGCTGTCACTACATTCTCCAGAATCCTATGGGGCTATTTGCTAGTATGACGAGCGGTGTGCGACCCACTTCGCATTTTGTATTTAAAGCTCTCTGAGCTATGGGTTGACGAGCCCGGATCCCGCACCCGCGCGCCGTGAGAGGTACTATACCTGATAATTTTTGGCAGTCTACAGCACCCCGCATACGTACCTGCTCCCTGCTGACGAGAGGCAATTACCTCGAAACACGTGTCCAGGGATGGCATTTTAAACTTTTTACTCGTGGCATAGGTGTACCCGCCGCTGTCACTACATTCTCCAGAATCCTATGGGGCTATTTGCTAGTATGACGAGCGGTGTGCGACCCACTTCGCATTTTGTATTTAAAGCTCTCTGAGCTATGGGTTGACGAGCCCGGATCCCGCACCCGCGCGCCGTGAGAGGTACTATACCTGATAATTTTTGGCAGTCTACAGCACCCCGCATACGTACCTGCTCCCTGCTGACGAGAGGCAATTACCTCGAAACACGTGTCCAGGGATGGCATTTTAAACTTTTTACTCGTGGCATAGGTGTACCCGCCGCTGTCACTACATTCTCCAGAATCCTATGGGGCTATTTGCTAGTATGACGAGCGGTGTGCGACCCACTTCGCATTGTGTTCTTTAAGCGGCTGCTACCATTATGGCATCAAGTTCACTGTAGTTAAGAATCCTAGCCACCAATGACAGTGGCAGGGCCCCAGTGCGGTTGCCATACTGAGACACCCTGTACTAGCTCAATCACAAAATGAGGAGACAGAGTGTCAGGGGCCATTCCCCTTTTGAACCAGTTTTCCAGGAAGGCCTAGCATTTTCGCCCTCGGCCCTGTCAGATGTGCCAACAATGCAGATGTTATTACAGTGCGAGTGCCACTCTCCATCCTCCAACCTGCTCTCTGAAATAGCCAATCACGCCAGAATCAACTGTCATTGCTTTGATAGGTCGTGTGTGCAAAAACTGAGTTCAGTCACTGCCAAAAGGTTTGCATTAACTTTCTCTGTCAATTTATTTTGATTGTCAAGGAGAATAGCAAGTTCATTAGACAAATAACCAAAGCCTCAAAGGCTCTACCAGAGACGTCGATTGCTGCCAAGATTAAATTGAGTTTTCAACAGTGTCCCTGGGGGGAGGGTCTATGGTTCTTTCTAGGTAAACCAATATGTGCTAGTGGCTGCTTGGGTTAGGCAAGAGTTGCATGGGGCTTAGCAGTATGAGGCCTGCAAGAGTCCCATGGCATGCCCATCTAAAAGGAGAACGGCGCTGGAAAAACAGAGTAAATGTGAGGCAATTGGTTGAGGATGAGAGAAGAAGCACTATGAGCACCAGTCCACCAAAAGGCCCGCCTCACCCAGTAATGATTGTCGGAGTAATGGTCAGTCTAGTGGCACGAAAGTTCCATGAAAGGAACCTAACGAAGTAACTATTGCTATTGGTGCTAGTTAAATTAGTAGTCTTGGTGTTACGCCCGGATACTGTATCAAGCTCTCCCACGGGCATTTGACTTACAACTTAGACGTATATATGTAGTGCTAAGGGAATAGTCAGCTGGGCATTAATTTCACCCTGCCTTCTGGATGGTACCAGTTAATCTTGGGCACTAAGATCACTGAGACACCCAAAGTGATACCCCCTCCTCCAATCAAGCTGGATTGAGGGTGCAGGTTATTTGACAACCTGTGGGGATTGTAATGCTCAGCACATTGGCCCACCTTGCCTTTGGGCAGGTGACCATTATATGATGGTAACACGCGCTTTGGCTGTCCATCAAATAATGATCCTAATGGCACTAGGGTTATAGCTTGAAATGGAGTTTCCCAATGAGAACAGATACTTTCCACCAATGCAGTGTCATAAAAATGAATTACAATGCAGTTCCCCTCAATAGACTTTACATCTCTACCCACCCAGCTGACCTGCCTTGTAATGATCATGTTTTGAAACAGAGTGTTGGTGTTAATATGACCTACCCTGGAACTGAACCATTTAACATATTTATTTTTAATTTCCCTTCATGTTTCATTTTTATTTTGAAGGAGATTGGGAACCCCTACCAACACTACTACGTATGGTGCTGACTCTGGTGGGAGATCTACATTAGGCACAATAGAAGCCTTTAAACAAAACGGGTTCTAATGGCATGGGGCACTACAGCCAAATCTGATGAAGCCTAGTTCCTATCCTCCCTCGGATGAACCTAGACTTTTTTAAGGGGAGACGTATGTGTCAGTGGTCCTAAAACCTTGCGCACCCCTACCTGCTCTATGCTGCAGGTTTCCCCGCCACTTGCACTGAATCATTGCAAGTATTACATGGTTTCACCTTAATCAGATTACCTAAGCACCCATAAAGACACCACAAGTGTCTCAACAGAAGAAAGTGTGCTGGAGATTGTGTTTAGCAGCATAACCATGTGCTGTTCCATGGCAACAAGAATACCCTTGGAATGCCTCAAAGCCATCTCCTCGGGAGTCAGTGTGTCAGGGTTCAATTCATATGGCCACTTGTACTAACATTCCCTCGTGAGGTAGGTTGCGTGGTGGGATCCAAAGTCTGAGATGGAGAGATTGAGATTACTCTATCAGGGATGCTGCTGATACTTCACCGACCAAGGCTAGGTCCAGGGATCACTAAAGAGCCTTCCAGTAGTGCACCATTAGGTACACCATTACATAATCTGACCAAGGATTCGAAATGATGTTCAACAAGTGTGGTAACTAGCTTTTTTGTCACCTCCATTTTTGACTTGCACCACAAATCTCCTTATTTAATGATCCCATTGTGCCAATTAAAAATGTTTTTAACAAGCCAACTTCCCCAATTTCAGTTGTTTTGTGCTTCCTTTTGCCCATGATCAGCGGTTAGATATTGCTTGTATACCCTGACAGGTGTAAGCCCAGTCTCCACAAGGCATTGAGAACCCACAAACGTATGCTTCCCTAATGGAGATGAACACCTCGAGCACCTAGAAGTATGTTTACTCTCATGCCTTTTGGGAGCACATCAAGGTTCCGTGCACACCAACCAAGGAAGGAGAAGGCGGGCGAATCCCGATGGAAATGACTGACCATGGTGTTTCCACAGAAAGTTAAGGGGTTGTGGCCCAGCCCAGCCTCTTGCGGCTGATGGCGGGTGCAAGACGGGCCCACCCTTGGCGGGCTTTGCCCAGGCACGTCTTGCGCTGCGGTGTGGATGGCGGCACTATAAGTGCTTTAGCGAGACCTGCTTTTCACCTTGCAGGTACTGCGAGTTGCCGCCTCCTGGTGTAAAGTTTTGTGTGACAGGAAATCCCCAAGCCACAGAAATGTCCCGCAGCACTTCCCACACTGCAGGCTGAATGCTGGTGCTAGAAGCGCTTTAGCGAGATTTGCTCCTCCCCTTGAAGGTGCAACTAGTTGGCACTGCTTGACACAAAGGCTCATGGGACGGGTAATTCCCATGACACAGAAATATCCCACACTGCTTCTTGCGCTTCAGGGTGGATGCTGGCACTGTAGGTGATTTAGAGAAACCTGTTCTTCCCCTTGCAGGTGCTGCTAGTTGGCACCTCCTTGAGCAAAGGTTTTTGAGACATGTAGTTTCCAGACCACAGAAACATCCCGGACTGCTTTCCATGCTGCAGGCTTGATGCCAGTGCTATAAGTATTTTTGGAAGACCAACTCCTCCCCTTGCAGGTGCTGCTTGTTGGTGCCTCCTGGCGCAAAGGTTTGTGGAACAGTTAGTCCCCAGGCCACATAAATGACCTGCCCTGCTTTCCTTGCTGCAGGTGGATGCTGGTGCAATAAAGGCTCTAGGGAGATTTGCTCCTCCCCTTGCAGCTGCTGCTAGTTGGGGCCTCCTGGCGCAAAGGTTCATGGCATAAGTAGTCCCAAGGCCACAGAAATGTCCAGCACAGTTTTCCGCTCTGTGGGGTGGATTCTGGTGCTATATATTACTTTAGGGAGACCTGCTCCTCCCCTTGCAGGTGCTGCTAGTTGGCTCTTCCTAGCACAAAGTTTCATGGTACAGGTAGTCCCCAGGCCACAGAAACGTCCTGCGCTACGAGTTGAATGCCGACCATATAAGCAATTTTGGGAGACCTGCTCCTCACCTTGCATGTAATGCCAGTTAGCACCGACTGGTGCAAAGGTTCATGAGACAGGTAGTCACCATGCCACACTGCTTCCCGCTCTGAGGGGTGGATGACGGTGCTCTAGGTGCCTTAGGAAGATCTGCTCCTCCCTTTGAAGTTGCTGCTGGTTGGCACCTCCTGGTGCAAACTTTCATTGGACAGGTAGTGCCCAGGCCACAGAAATGTCCCACACTACTTCCCATGCTGCAGGGTGGATGCCGGTGCTATAAGAGCTTGGGGAGACCAGACAAAAATGTTTTGTGATCCGACTGAATATCTTAAATTAGCATTTGCAGTGCTCACTTTACATGAAACTGTCCCATGACTCTGTTTTTCCATAAACCATAACTCTTTTATACCAGCAAACAGCACATACAGTGTTTGGCTTTACAACATTTCTTCAGGGTGAAGTTTCCTAAGTCCAATCATCAAGTGATTATCTCAGTAATGCAGGAGTAAATATTCACCCCTTGGGCTTGAACTTCTCTTTTATCTTCCATGCTTCCTCCCAATCTCTGTAAGGTGTCAGTCAGCAATTGAAGGGACAGTCTACTCAAGGATATACCATTTGAAGGAACAGGAATAGTCTGTAATCTTGCAGTGCTGTAGGAACTCACTTTGATTAACATTTGCTTAGATTTTTTTACTGCTCCTGCAAACAGTCAAAATTTTGAATGTGTGTAGGTATTTAAAAATATTATCTATTATTTGCTATTAATGCAACAAGTGTATGGATAATTGCTGTGTGTTGTGACCCAGTAACTCAACAAAAGAACTTAGGGGGGCATTACGATGGCGGCCGGACTTTTGCCCGACCGCCAATGTTGAAGTAGTGGGACCGGCTGCCTACGAGGCGGCCTACTCACCAACCGCATTACGATGTGACCACCACTGCAGTGGTCACAGGCCCTACTTTTTGCATTGCGGCCAGGACGCAGACAGCATCCCCCGACGCAATGAAAAAAGAGGCACTTGCATATCTCTGCACTACGTGGCAGGCACCATGTGATGCATGCCACATGGCGCAGGGATATGTAGGGGGCACCATAGGTGCCCCCCAGTGCCCTTGCCCCTGCCCCCGGAACTGTTGGGGGCCCACTAGGGGCCCCCAAATCTGTTTCTGACAGCCGTTTTTTGGCAGGTTGACCGCCGTAGAACGACCGGTGGAAAGGGATATTATAATCCCTACTGCGGTGCCTTGCTGGCACCGCAACAATGCTGACCTTCTGGGGAGGCCCGACAGGCGGTCAGAGAAAGACCGTCTGCCAGGATCGTGGCTGTTGGTCTTTTCGACCGCCACCTGTCCGCCCGCCATAGTTATCTGGCGGGCGGAAAGCCTCATTCTGATTACGGAGGGCCCGCCACTGACAGGCTGTCGGTGACGGGCCCTCTGCCATTGTAATGAGGCCCTAAGTTTGAATAGCATTTACTCCCCCCTCACATGTAATTGAGTCATCGCATGAAGCATAGGCCCACAAAAAAGGAAACTGATAGATCTTTTTTTATTTAATGAGCATACATTAAAAATTCTGATCACATGAATCCTTATCAATTTAACATCTAAGATATTTAATCAATGTGCTCATTTTTCAGCCTACACAGTGTTTGGCAGCAGGTAGGCATTAGTAGAATTCCATTGTGATGAAACGTTTTTGAATAGATTCAAAAGCATTTTGAGATCCATTTATGTCAAGCTATCCTGGCTGAAGAGGGGTGAAACCCCAAAACCAGTCCTAGGATGCTTGATTCCGGTCCAGGGAAGACATGGCTTGGCAGTTCGGGCTGGACTGTTCCCATGAGGCACAGGGTCAAGACTGATTTGCATATGGCCATGTATGAACTGGGGTGGTGTGGTGAGCACAATAATGATGGATTAAACCCAGATCTGTGACTAGGGGTGAATGTTTTGCCAATGTGCAACATTCCGTCCATCATCTTGTGTGTTTTGCTGTTCGCCCTATGTGGGAAGGGTATGCTCAGACGTGGGTCCCGTGCTCACTACGCCACTGGAGTCAAGCTATCCTGGATGAAGGGGGGTGAAACCCCGAAACCGGTACTAGGATGCTTGATTCTGGTCCAGAGAAGACATGGCTTGGCAGTTCGGGCTGGACTATTCCCATGAGGCACAGGGTCAAGACTGATTTGCATATGGCCATGTCTGAACTGGGGTGGCGTGGTGAGCAAAATAACGATGGATTAAACCCAGATCTGTGACTGGGGTTGAATGTTTTGCCAATGTGCAACATTCCGTCCATCATCTTGTGTGTTTTGCTACTATTTATGTTGCACATGGGTTCTGCCCATTTAGTCCGCAAAGATTTTTTGCTCTTGATCATCCTAATTTGGGACCTTTATTGTGGGAGAGGTTCATTACTTAAGTCTCAATCACAGTAATTTCATAGTAATTTGACTGAGTGTGTTTGCCATCAGTATGTGCCTTTTAACCCCTTCTGTGCCCATGACGAGATGGTCTCGTCATGGAGCACAGTCACGCTGTGCCCATGACGAGACCATCTCGTCATGACACCCACCCACAGGGGAAGCGCTGGTGCTCCCCCCGTGACTGGTCGATCTTTTTTTTTCTTTTACGGAGAGTAAAGGTGAGTTTTGGGGCTGGGGAGGGGGGTTTCTTGCATCGGTGGGTTTGGGTTAGGGTGGGGAGACTTTGGTATGCTAAGGCATGCCACGAGGCTCGGCTTCGTTCGTGTGTGCCTGTTGTTGCTTCCCTGTAAATTGTTTCCAAAGTTGAAAAACGCTCGTCTTTCTAGTTGCTTCCCTGTGAAATGGATCTAAAAATGCCGAGAAATGCCCTCCTTTTTCATTTATTAAATCCAAAGTGCAGCAGCATGATTTTTGCATCGGTAGGTTTGGGTTAGGGTGGGGGCACTTTGGCATGCCACGAGGCTCGGCTTCGTTCGTGTGTGCCTGTTGTTGCTTCCCTGTGAAATGGATCCAAATTTGAAAACGCTCGTCTTTCTAGTTGCTTCCCTGTGAAATGGATCCAAAAATGCCGAGAAATGCCCTTCTTTGTAATTTTTCAAATCCAAAGTGCAGCAGCATGATTTTTGCATCGGTGGGTTTAGGTTAGGGTGGGGGCAATTTGGTATGCCCAGGCATGCCACGAGGCTCGGCTTCATTCGTGTGTGCCTGTTGTTGCTTCCCTGTGAAATGGATCCAAATTTGAAAAACGCTCGTCTTTCTAGTTGCTTCCCTGTGAAATGGATCCGAGAAATGCCCTTCCTTTTAGTTTTTCAAATCCAAAGTGCAGCAGCGTGTAGAGAAATAGAATTTCTTATATGATACCTAACTAATAGCAAGACAGACTTCCCTGGAAGCCCCCGGGTGTCTAGTTTTCAGAAATATATGGGTTTGGTAGGTTTCCCTAGATGGCCGCCGACCACTGGGCCAAAAACCCAGGTGACTCCCCTTGCAAAACCAGGTGGGTTTGAGATAGGCAATTTTGATGTCACCTCACTATGTTTTGGGCCCTTGCCTGTCGCGGGTACCTAGGCCTCCCACACGAGTGAGGCACCGTTTTTATCGGGAGACCCGGGGGAACGCTGGGTGGTAGGAAATTTGTGTCAGCCCAGTGATGCCTCAACTTTCCCACACAAAAATGTGTGAAAAGGTGATTTTTTCAGCTAAATTTGAGGTTTGCAGGGCATTCTGGGTAAGGAAACTTTGGGGGATCCACGCAAGCCATACCTCCCTGGAATCCCCCGGGTGTCTAGTTTTCAGAAATGTGTGGGTTTGGTAGGTTCCCCTAGGTGGCCGCTGAGCACCGGGCCAAAAACCCAGGTGACCCCCCTTGCAAAACCAGGTCGTTTTGAGGTGGGCAATTGTCATGTCGCCTCAATACGTTTTGGGGCCTTGCCTGTCGCGGGTACTTGGGTCTCCCACACGAGTGAGGCACCGTTTTTTTCAGGAGACCCGGGGGAACGCTGGGTGGTAGGAAATTTTTGTCAGCCCGGTGATGCCTCAACTTTCCCACACAAAAATGTGTGAAAAAAGTGATTTTTTCAGCTAAAATTGAGGTTTGCAGGGGATTCTGTGTAAGGAAACGTTGGGGGATCCACGCAAGCCATACCTCCCTGGAAGCCCCCGGGTGTCTAGTTTTCAGAAATGTATGGGTTTGGTAGGTTCCCCTAGATGGCCACCGAGCACCGGGTCAAAAGCCCAGGTGACCCCCCTTGCAAAACCAGGTCGTTTTGAGGTAGGCAATTTTCATGTCGCCTCAATAAGTTTTGGGGCCTTGCCTGTCGCGGGTACTTGGGCCTCCCACACGAGTGAGGCACTGTTTTTATCGGGAGACCCGGGGGAACGCTGGGTGGTAGGAAATTTGTGTCAGCACGGTGATGCCTCAACTTTCCCACACAAAAATGTGTGAAAAAGGTGATTTTTTCAGCTAAATTTGAGGTTTGCAGGGCATTCTGGGTAAGGAAACGTTGGGGGATTCAAGCAAGCCATACCTCCCTGGAATCCCCCGGGTGTCTAGTTTTCAGAAATGTGTGGGTTTGGTAGGTTCCCCTAGGTGGCCGCTGAGCACCAGGCCAAAAACCAAGGTGACCCCCCTTGCAAAACCAGGTCGTTTTGAGGTAGGCAATTTTCATGTCGCCTCAATACGTTTTGGGGCCTTGCCTGTCGTGGGTACTTGGGCCTCCCACACGAGTGAGGCACCGTTTTTATCAGGAGACCTGGGGGAACGCTGGGTGGTAGGAAATTTTTGTCAGCCCGGTGATGCCTCAACTTTCCCACACAAAAATGGGTGAAAAAAGTGATTTTTTCAGCTAAAATTGAGGTTTGCAGGGGATTCTGGGTAAGGAAACGTTGGGGGATCCACGCAAGCCATACCTCCCTGGAAGCCCCCGGGTGTCTAGTTTTCAGAAATGTATGGGTTTGGTAGGTTCCCCTAGATGGCCACCGAGCACCGGGTCAAAAGCCCAGGTGACCCCCCTTGCAAAACCAGGTCGTTTTGAGGTAGGCAATTTTCATGTCGCCTCAATAAGTTTTGGGGCCTTGCCTGTCGCGGGTACTTGGGCCTCCCACACGAGTGAGGCACTGTTTTTATCGGGAGACCCGGGGGAACGCTGGGTGGTAGGAAATTTGTGTCAGCACGGTGATGCCTCAACTTTCCCACACAAAAATGTGTGAAAAAGGTGATTTTTTCAGCTAAATTTGAGGTTTGCAGGGCATTCTGGGTAAGGAAACGTTGGGGGATTCAAGCAAGCCATACCTCCCTGGAATCCCCCGGGTGTCTAGTTTTCAGAAATGTGTGGGTTTGGTAGGTTCCCCTAGGTGGCCGCTGAGCACCAGGCCAAAAAACAAGGTGACCCCCCTTGCAAAACCAGGTCGTTTTGAGGTAGGCAATTTTCATGTCGCCTCAATACGTTTTGGGGCCTTGCCTGTCGTGGGTACTTGGGCCTCCCACACGAGTGAGGCACTGTTTTTATCGGGAGACCCGGGGGAACGCTGGGTGGTAGGAAATTTGTGTCAGCCCGGTGATGCCTCAACTTTCCCACACACAAATGTGTGAAAAAGGTGATTTTTTCAGCTAAATTTGAGGTTTGCAGGGCATTCTGGGTAAGGAAACGTTGGGGGATCCACGCAAGCCATACCTCCCTGGAAGCCCCCGGGTGTCTAGTTTTCAGAAATGTATGGGTTTGGTAGGTTCCCCTAGGTGGCCGCTGAGCACCAGACCAAAAACCCAGGTGACCCCCCTTACAAAACCAGGTCGTTTTGAGGTAGGCAATTTTCATGTCGCCTCAATACGTTTTGGGGCCTTGCCTGTCACGGGTACTTGGGCCTCCCACACGAGTGAGGCACCGTTTTTATCGGGAGACCCGGGGGAATGCTGGGTGGGAGGAAATTTGTGTCAGCCCGGTGATGCCTCAACTTTCCTATACAAAAATGTGTGAAAAAGGTGCATTTTTCAGCTAAATTTGAGGTTTGCAGGGCATTCTGGGTAAGGAAACGTTGAGGGGATCCACGCAAGCCATACCTCCCTGGAATCCCCCGGGTGTCTAGTTTTCAGAAATGTGTGGGTTTGGTAGGTTCCCCTAGGTGGCCGCTGAGTACCGGGCCAAAAACCCAGGTGACCCCCCTTGCAAAACCAGGTTGTTTTGAGGTAGGCAATTTTCATGTCGCCTCAATACGTTTTGGGCCCTTGTCTGTCGCGGGTACTTGGGCCTCCCACACGAGGGAGGCACCATTTTTATCGGGAGACCCGGGGGAACGCTGGGTGGTAGGAAATTTGTGTCAGCCCGGTGATGCCACAACTTTCACACACAAAAATGTGTGAAAAAGTTGATTTTTTCAGCTAAATTTGAGGTTTGCAGGGCATTCTGGGTAAGGAAACGTTGGGGGATCCACGCAAGCCATACCTCCCTGGAATCCCCTGGGTGTCTAGTTTTCAGAAATGTGTGGGTTTGGTAGGTTCCCCTAGGTGGCCGCCGAATACCGGGCCAAAACCAGGTCGTTTTGAGGTAGGCAATTTTCATGTCGCCTCAATACGTTTTGGGGCCTTGCCTGTCGCGGGTACTTGGGCCTCCCACACAAGTGAGGCACCGTTTTTATCGGGAGACCCGGGGGAATGCTGGGTGGTAGGAAATTTGTGTCAGCCCGGTGATGCCATAACTTTCACACACAAAAATGTGTGAAAAAGGTGATTTTTTCAGCTAAATTTGAGGTTTGCAGGGCATTCTGGGTAAGGAAACGTTAGGGGATCCACGCAAGCCATACCTCCCTGGAATCCCCCAGGTGTCTAGTTTTCAGAAATGTGTGGGTTTGGTAGGTTCCCCTAGGTGGCCGCTGAGCACCAGGCAAAAAACCCAGGTGACCCCCCTTGCAAAACGAGGTTGTTTTGAGGTAGGCAATTTTCATGTCGCCTCAATACGTTTTGGGCCCTTGGCTGTCGCGGGTACTTGGGCCTCCCACACGAGTGAGGCACCGTTTTTATTGGGAGACCCGGGGGAACGCTGGGTGGAAGGAAATTTGTGTCAGCCCGGTCATGCCACAACTTTCACACACAAAAATGTGTGAAAAAGGTGATTTTTTCTTCTAAATTTGAGGTTTGCAGGGCATTCTGGGTAAGGAAACGTTGGGGGATCCACGCAAGCCATACCTCCCTGGAATCCCCCGGGTGTCTAATTTTCAGAAATGTGTGGGTTTGGTAGGTTCCCCTAGGTGGCCACCGAGTACCGGGCCAAAAACCCAGGTGACCCCCCTTGCAAAACCAGGTCGTTTGAGGTAGGCAATTTTCATGTTGCCTCAATACGTTTTGGGGCCTTGCCTGTCGCGGGTACCTGGGCCTCCCACACGAGTGAGGCACCGTTTTTATCGGGAGACCTGGGGGAACGCTGGGTGGTAGGAAATTTGTGTCAGCCCGGTGATGCCACAACTTTCCCACACAAAAATGTGTGAAAAAGGTGTTTTTTTCTGCTAAATGTGAGGTTTGCAGGGCATTCTGGGTAAGAAAACGTTGGGGGATCCACGCAAGCCATACCTCCCTGGAATCCCCCGGGTGTCTAGTTTTCAGAAATGTGTGGGTTTGGTAGGTTCCCCTAGGTGGCCGCCGAGCACCGGGCCAAAAACCCAGGTGACCCCCCTTGCAAAACCAGGTCGTTTTGAGATAGGCAATTTTCATGTCGCCTCAATACGTTTTGGGGCCTTGCCTGTCGCGGGTACTTGGGCCTCCCACATGAGTGAGGCACCGTTTTTATCGGGAGACCGGGGGGAACGCTGGGTGGTAGGAAATTTGTGGATCCACGCAGATTCCGGAACTTTTCACCACAGAAATGTGGGGAAAATGTGTTTTTTTTGTCAATTTTTTAGGTTTGCAAGAGATTCTGGGTACCAGACCCTGGTGGGAGGCAGGCAAGTCACCCCATACTGGATTTCCCTGGGTGTCTAGTTTTCAAAAATGTATAGGTTTTCTAGGTTTCCCAAGGTGCCCGCAGAGCTAGGGTTCAAAAACTACAGCTAGACATTTTGCCAAAATAGGGTCATTTTTCACTGCGAAATTGAGGTGTGACCATGTTGCGTTTTGCGCCGTTTCCTGTCGCGGGCACTAGGCCGACCCACACAAGTGAGGTACTGTTTTTCTCGTATGACTTTGGGGAACGCAAGGTGGGTGGAAATTTGTGGATCCACGCAGATTCCAGAACTTTCCACCACAGAAATGTGGGGAAAATTTGTTTTTTTTGACAATTTCTTAGGTTTGCAAGGGATTCTGGGTAACAGACCCTGGTGGGAGGCAGCCAAGTCACCCCATCCTGGATTCCCCTGCGTGTCTAGTTTTCAAAAATGTATAGGTTTGCTAGGTTTCTCAAGGTGCCCGCAGAGCTAGGGTTCAAAAACTAGAGCTAGGCACTTTGCCAAAAAAGGGTAAATTTTCACTGCGATATTGAGTTGTGATAACGTTGTATTTTGCACCCTTGCCTGTCGCGGGCACTATGCCTACCCACACAAGTGAGGTACCATTTTTATCGGGAGACTTAGGGTAATTCAGTTTTATAAAGGAACTGTTATTATCTATTGACTTTCGATGCATTTCTGCCTTCCAAATGAAAGATATTGTGTAAAAAAGAAGTCATTCTAAAAAATGACTGATAATTCTCATGCTAGTATGAGTATTCCCAATTTCAGAAATGTGCAAATATCTACTGTTTCTAAACTCTATATTTTGTTCCCATTTCAGAAATACATAGGTGTCTTTCATACCGATTTTTCCATGTACACATTTTTACAGAATAATTACTATATACCCGGTACATAATAAAAAACCATTGCAAGTTGCTGCTCAGTTTTTGGCTCTGGGTTCGTCGGGTTCTTGGTGAACCTACAAGTCCTATATATCCCCACAACCAGTAATGTCCAGCGGATGTAATGGTATATTGCTTTTAAAGAGCTGTCATAATTAGAAGAAGTTACAGGTGAAAACGTTGACACAAAAGGCTTTTTTTTTTTCAACTAATTTTCAATTTATCCTATATTTAACTGTTAGTTTCTATAAAAAAACCTTGATGGATCTACGCAAATGACCCCTTGCTGAATTCAGAATTTTGTCTTCTTCTCGAAAATGTATAGCTTTCCAGGATTCATTATTGCTTTTGTACCCATTTCTGCCATTAACTGGAAGGAGGTCAACAGCACAAAAAATAGCAAAATTAGGCTATGTCCCAGAAAAATGCCAAAACTGTGTAAAAAGTGTTGGGTTTCTGACAAAAGTCTGGTATCCCCGAAAAGCTGGGAAAATGGTGATTTCAACCCCACAAACCCTTTTTTGATAACATTTGCAGGGAAAAACCCAGATGCTTTCATTTGCAGCCCGTTTTTCCAATTTTTCCGAAAAAAAACAAAATTTTGCTGTATTTTGGCTCATTTCTGTGACCCCTCCAGGGGAATCCACAAACCCTGAGTACCTTTAGAATCCCCATGATGTTGGAAGAAAAGGACAAAAATTTGGCGTGGATACCTAATGTGGTCAAAAAATTACAGGGGCCTAAGCGCGCACTACCCCAAATAGCCAAAAAAAGGCTTGGCACAGGAGGGGGAAAAGGCCTGGCAGCGAAAGGTAAGGCTTATGCAGCACAGCTATAGTAAGGAGCATTGAGCTGGTTACAAGTGAACCCATCTGCACACATGCAGTCTGCGCATTTATTTATATATTTATATATTTATATAGCGCACTATTACCTGAGGGCGTCTAGGCGCTTGCAGCTCAACACACGGAGCAACCGAGAGATGTTACGTCTCAATTGCTTGAAGAAAGATTATAGAGTATATAGCCAGGTTTTAAGCATGACAGACTACTGTTGTGTCTAGTCTAGTAAGTGCACACAAGTAACATACGTGTAGCAGTTTTTCAAATGCAAATTCGACCTGTCAAAATAACTCCTTTTAACAGGCTTAAACCTTTTTTTATTATTATTAATACCATGCAAACTGCCCATAAATGAGGGCGCATGATATTTAAAATAAGGATATGTAGAAGGTAATGCTGAACATGTCCTTAAAGTGAAATATCCCCCAAAAGATAATGTCACTGTAGGATGACTGGCTGCTTTCATAGGAAAGTCTGGACTATATTGCTACATTTAATAAATGTGAATAAATACTAAATTTGGATTGGTGGCAGCTAGAGAAATAGTTCTAGGTCTCACTTTTATAGTTATACTAAAGGTCAAATTCATGGCAAAATTGAATTTTGTCTAATTTGAATGATTGCCAATTTCTTGCCGAAATCCTCTGAGGCCTTCCTGGTAACACTCAACTGTCATCTGGCAGCTGGATGGCTCTTCTGAAGTGAGGTGTGAATTGCTCCCAGGACAGAGAGAAAAGGGTATTTGATATGGAGAGGAGTTGTGCTTCCCTTGACAGATTAGCCTGCGTGCTGTGCTAAGTAACTTACTTTTCCTGTCACAGGCAAATGTGGGTAACCCATGGACCTGCCCCCTTATAATTTTCTTATAGTTAGGCTGCCTCTGCTCCCAGTTGGAGGAAAAGCTGCTTCTGAACTTGTTTAGAATGACAACAGAGGAGGGGCTGCTTATTTCCATGACCACACCTCCAGGTGTACACAGGATCTCTATACAGGGGAAGAAGGGTTTTGTTATATTGGATTGTTCCAGAATTGTGTGCATGAGGGTTAGGACAGGGGAGGAGGGATGTAGCATCATCCTAGGATTGGCCAGGGTTGCCTTACGACTAGAGATTTCTACCCACACTTATAAACCCCTGTATAAGAGAGAGACAGAAAATGAGCCCGAGACGACAGCAGAATAATGGTCAACTGGAAAGAGAAAAGAACAAGAAGTTCCAAGTAAAACAGATAATTATGTCTCAGGCTTTCTAGGGCAGTCTATAAACAGAAATTGAGTGACAGAGTAGATTATAATTGTTACAATATATATTCAAGAACAACTGCAGTGAAACAACCAACTGAAGAACTAAATACTCAAATATATCAATAAATAAAATGTATTCAAATTTATTGCATATTCAGAGTTAAAACCATCGCATGATATAACAAATCTTTTTAATTAAAAACATTTCATTTAAAAACTCTATACAATACAATGTAAAGAAAACAACAAGTCGACGCTGCGTTTCTGTGAGAATTGGATCGTTCACCTTCCTCAGGACAGTTTTCTAGATCTTTCTTTAGATTTCAAACAAAATTCGATTGATTCAGGATGTCCACATAGCACATCATTTTTCAAATTTTGAGGGAATGAGAATAGTCCACTCAACAATAGGCCTTAGGTATTGGCCAATAGATTAAAAATGTTCGTTGGTGCCACCGTTTGAAATTGCGAGTCTCTATTTGACAACATAAGAGAAGCCACCTGATGCCTAGCTAAGGACTTTGTCTGCATGGAGTCCCCCCATCCAAGCCAGACTACAGCCCCACGTGACCGATCCGCTAGAGCCAGATGCAAACAATGTCCTCAGGAACCCATCTCCCTGGGCAACAAAGGAGCAGGGGTGTGCCATCATGCTCCCCATTAAATGATGCTAATTACCATCTCCCGTAACCCGTGGTGGGAGGTCAACACTAGTAAAAGCCTGCCCAATAAGACGTGGGCAGGGAAATGAAACAGTGTCAGATGGGCATGGGCAGCTTGGATGAAGGCTCCACACACTGCCCCAATGGTGTGCACAGCTGAGAAAAGCTGGTGCAATGTGAAGCTCCCAAAAAAAAGAATATGGGAGCTACTACTTAAATATTAATCTTTACCAAATGGTGCACTACATAATTCCCTGGGTCAGTGGGTCCCTAAAAGGGGCCGAGGCATCACCAACATTTACATTTCTGCAATATTTTGTGGGGACTGGAGGAGGTGAAGCTTCCCCCCACAATATCATTAATAAAAATAATTCCCTTTGTTTCCCAGGTTCTAGGAGGCATGGCCAAAGGGAGAATGATTACCTTGATTTTAATACTCCCAGACCTGGAGCTTTTGCTGTTCACCTCGGAGAGCAGGGACACCTAGTGGTTGGTCCAATAGCTGCATTATGTGGCTTGAAGTTGAAAATGGAAGTCTCTGATGCATGTTTACAAAATGCTTCCTTTAAAATTATTTTACTGTAGATGATTATTGATGAACATTGCAATGCATATATTAATAATAATTTATTTTTTCTAGTACTCTTTGATCTATAGCTTAGCTCTATCTATACATCCTAATGGTGAATCCTAATATGCAATTATTGTCTTTAATATTCGAGTGACCTTTTGACAAAGCCAATAGGGTTGCCTTAAATATTAAAGTGATGACCCCATGACAAAGCCAACAGGCTTGCCTTATACATATTGATGTCGTTACCCTGGACAAATCTAATAAGCCTGCCTTATGTTTGATGTACTGACCCCTTGACAAGGTCAATATGCTTGCTTTATGCACTTATGTAGAGACCCTTTAATAAATCCAGTAGGCCTACTGTAATTAAAATGACACCCCTTATTTTGTGATGCTATAACTGGTTTAGTTGTGGGGGAATTGAGGTTATGGGATTCATGACCCACTAAGGGCCAAATGTGAATTAATAATGTCACCAAAGATATTGCCATCTGCCTGATCTATATACTTGTAAATCAATGAGTAGTATTTAATAGTGTTTGTTTAATAATTGTGTTTTTCCTTTTTCAATTAAAAGGCACTGAATGGACAATACTTTATAGAGTGCCAGCGAATGGAGAGTGCTAGGCCACACCACCTCCCCTGCATAGGCCTTGACTTGCTCGGCTTCACTAACCTGGGTGAATCAAGTGCTACAATGGGATTCTTGGCTCCCATGACAATTGTGGACCTATTATTTGCACAGGACTCACATCCACCACAACTAATAGCTCATTTAAATGCAATTTCCATCTACAAACAACTGCATGTTCCAATGCAAACTAGTGTCATAAGAATTGTTTCACAATATGTCATCTAATATAGAATTCTAACCTAATTGTCTTTGTGGGGGTGACAAGCCCTTTGGATAGGAGATCTGCACTGTTATATTCCTTGCTAAGATCTCTAGGATGGGATGTACATTGCTTTGTCGTCTCTATTTCTGCTACTTGGTTGTAATGTTATGACTATGTGCCTGATAGTTGTCTTACGAGAAAGGTTATTTTCAATATCGTAGGTCTGAGTTGGTTATGTTGAGCAGTCAATAACAAAGGACATACTGCTCAATGCTTCATTTGGAAAAGTGATGTCAAAGGTGATAGGTCTAAACTGTTTATTATGCAAATTAAGTGATAGTAAAAAACAGATTTTAACCTAAATTAACTTTATGATCAAATGTTATTACCCATCTTAGAGCATAGATACATAGATTTTCACACAATACAATACTGTAGTAGGCAAGGATTTTGATGCTGATTATCCTCTCTGGCTTAGGGGAAGAAGAAACTCTCTGTGATAATACTTGCTAGACCATCTGCAGAGGGGTAGTATATTTTTTGCAACTACAATTTTGTACATATTTGTAATTTTATGCATAGTTTTTTGCTGTTTGTTTATTATGTGCCTTTAGGTCTGGCACCATAGTTGTAGATGTCTTGCAGGCTCTTGTAATATAGAAAATCATTAAAAAAAAAAAAACAGATACACACATATACTATGTTCATAGATGGATATTGGGTCAGCCCTCTTTAGCCATTGGTCTTTTTGGGTGTCATACACCTTTTGTTTCCACCCATGACAGCATATAGCATGGTACAATGGGTCAGCCCACTTCAGTCATTGGCTCTTTTTTCCTGAAGTGACTGCATTTTACCTGATCACATCTGCACATGTCTGAAATTGAGAGCGCTTCAGTGCCAGTACTTGTGTTCCAATTATTTTCTTTCCCTTACTCATTCTATAAGTCCACTGTTGTCCTTCACTTTTATATGTTATTTATTTTTGATCGTTTTAGAGCACCTGAGAACTCCCAAGTGCTAGTGGGCCACTCGCTTACTGCTCATTTCACCTACAGTAAATTGCCATCTCATTTCGCCACTGTTCCTGAATAAGACGGAAATCATGGAATGGACTTTTTCATAGTGCAACATTATTTTACCATCCAAAGATGACCACAATGTTCAGTAGCAACATTTTAATCATCGAGGAACAGTCCAGCCCTGATAAACTTTCCAGAATACCTTTCCAAGATGGCTGGACATTGCTATGTTTAATGTATTTATTTGCCAACACGTCTCTTTGTCATTTAATTTATCTTGCATATGCATGTTGAGCATATGTGTGTGTTTGTGGAAGGGTGAATGGTTGGAGTAAAAATAAGTCAGTGGGTGAATGAAAGGATACATGAGTGCCAGGATGAGTTACAGAGTCTTGCATGATACGGTCATGAATGCCTAAATTCCTCAGTGACTGAAAAAGCTCGTCTAAATATATCCCAGACGTTCGGGCATTGCCAATATTTGTTTCCATTAGTTTTCAAATTGTTAAATGAATATCCTTTTCATATTTTATTTTCAGAAATGTATGCCTAGATTTTATACAGTGAAGATAACCACAGAGTTCTGTGTTAGTTGTGAAATATATCTATACCTCACACAAGGTATGAACCACGAGAAAGATTACAAAGTTATTAAGCATCATAAAAAAGGCCAAGCGCATTAAAATAAAAGCAATGAGAAAGCTGCATTTGTCACTAACTCGATCTTACTGTCCAAATATACTCTAGATTGAACAGTGTCATGACACATACAGTTTTGGTAATCTCGATTGTTTCTCTTCCAAGGGAGGCACCCTGGTTACAGGAACTCATTTCTTTCTGTTGCCCTTTATTGATTTGCAAGTGATGGATGATCACAGTTTCTTCTTAGTTTCAACAACTATTTTTGCAAATCTACACCAAGGACCGAAATATGGGAACATGAATAACAATTTACATGAGTATGCTATAGCTTCACTTATATATCCATTTGTGTTTTATTCATAAAAGGAATCCAAATTTTTAATCATGAGTTCCTGGTATTTATGAAAAAAACAAAACTGCACCTAATTTTCCAATTCAAGGCCCCGCATCTAAAGTGCTGTACCAACTGGTGCATGCAACGAGGTAATTGTATCACAACAAGTTTACTCTGCCACGTAAAGGCCGGATTAGTTCAGAAAATGTGTGGTATTATCACTTACAATCATAAAATCATTGGGGCATAGTCGCAAGAACGTGTGATAACCATCACAAAAGTTACTTAACGCAACATCGCAGTCTATCGCGGGAAATTTACGCCGTGATAACCAAGTATTCACAACACGGCGGTACCATGCGATAGTGACCAGATAACACCCCAAATGACCTCGTTAAAATCAATGCCACGCAGCAAAAATGCGAAACATGAATGCCTAAAAAGCTGCGATGAGGTCAAGCGCGATACAAAAAGCTGTTAAAAACAGCCACAGGCCTGTACATCCCACGTGTCTGGTGGGAAAATGCACTATAAAAGCAGAACAAGAAAAACACACCAGAAACAATCCAAAGTGCGCAGCACCATGGATGCACCCTGACCCAGTGCAGAGGCCAACACGAACCCCACTAGCCCCACAAACCACCAGCAAGGTACAACAGGGTCGGAGAAGGCCCGGGAGAAGAGGGAGAGGAAGACGGGGTGCAGTCCGCAGCAAAACCAGATCAGCGTCACAGAGGTGACAGAATACTACCATCAACTGACCCACAAGTAGATGACCTGGAATGCAGTTGGAGTGCCGAGGAGGCCAATAGAGGAGGTCAAGAGGCACTGGCATAATGTGACAACCTAAATGAGGCACAAACCCGCTGCAAACAGGAAGGCTGCAGCGGCAACAGGAGGTTGCAGTCATGCACCACAAAAGGGAGCTGGAGGAAAGCTAGGCCACAGTCATCAGTGTGGAGATAGTGCAAGGAGTAGGGAGTACAGACACAGCCCGAGAGGACCGGACACAACATCAACAGGGTGAGTAACTACCAAGGACTGGGGGGACGGGGAGAGATGGGCACAATGGCATACAAGCACAATCAAGTATAGCACACTGCACACCCACAATTACCTGGGATCATGTCCCTGATCCCCTTGGCACACTGCAGCACACACACATAGCAAGCACTACACATCCACATTGACGACAAAGTGGTACAATGCGCAAAGCCTACACTGCAGACCCGAGGACACAACTGGCTCCGCACACGCACAGAAACATGCCTACTACATCTGACAGAGCAGGAAACTGTGCAATAGAAAAGTATGCGTACGACCTCACATCCTTCATGAAGTCCAAATGTACACTGTCCCGCAGCAGTACTCAGCACCTCCCAAACAGTCACAATGTACTTTGTCTAACAGCCTGCATGAAAACCAGAACAATGCGCCAACATACACGTCAACAAAATTTCAACATGCATCTCCGCTTCCCATTGCAGAGGGGCACACAACACCTCCAGCAGAGCACAGAAGACAAGACATCTGTGATGCCGGAGATGACCACCAACACCTTCAACATCCTACAAAAGCTCATGGACATCCCATGCAATCCACCACCAGGACCCAGGCAGCCAAGCTACTCAGAGGAGAACACAGAGCTTGCATCAGACCACACAGCAGGAAGCACCCGCAAGCACAGCTGGCTCACAACACTTCACCCACCCACCCATGGCACCCCAATGTCATGTGTCAGCACGCCAAAAGGAGGTGGCCGAACAGGTGTGGGTGGGGTCCAAACTCATGGAAGGTGAACTAGATCATACGTTGGTGTCTATTACCCTTCAGGGACCACCTACACCCCACAAAGGAGACCCACACTGTCATGGACACATGCAGATGCACATTCACAGTACAGAACCATGCCCAGGGTCACACAAATAGCAGCCACACACCCACATTAGCTCTGCATACGACAGCCCAGGCCACTCCCTTTACAAATTGAGTGCGTGACAACAAAGCTACATGTCCAAGCTCTAGCCCTCTGTCTGCGGTGACATGTCTGCGTCCGCTGTACACAACACAATACAATGTTGTAGGCCCCATGGGCCTTCAAGCATACAAGACCACAGGGACACATGCATATCATGTTGAACTGGCTACAGGCACGGGCGCCCAGCCCCTTTATTGGCAGGGCCACATGTACAGTGATGCCTGTGCTGGATGTGTGTAGGGTGAGTGTAAGCCAGCACGCACTGAATGCTTGGTGCTGGCAACCACTTGAACAGTGGACACCAGTGCAACGGAAACCGAAAACACCTGCATAACAGAGTCAGCTGATGAGCAACATGAAGGGAGCAAGAAAAACTACACTGGACACCCAACATGCAAACAGAAGTGTCCATGAGTTGCAGTGCACTGTGGTTGGGACACTAGAGATGAGCGCGCTCATGTGAAGAAAAAGTCTTGGATTGTGCCCCTTCAAGAAATTCCTGATACAGATGCAGTGCGGTGTGTCAGACCAGCATCATCTTCCTCATCAACATCCCGTGTCTCCCACACTGCTTGAGATGACATTGCTGCACAACCTCTCCACAGCACAAAACTCAATCAGTAATGGATGATGGCTTGTGGTACACTGAGTTAGTGGCACCTGGAGTGCTGAGCAGGGTATCAGGCTGATGATGGCATCCATGACAGGCGTAAGCAACTCCGTAAGTATGTCAGGACCACCGTTTTGACTCTGGTAGATGATGGTTGGAGGTGGTCCTTGCGGTGGTGGTGTGTGCCTCCTGCAGTGGTGCAATGTCTGGGCCGGTCAGCACTCGATTTGATGTGTGGGCCCTGGTGGGCCACAGTTGAGGCCCGAGGCTGCGGACAGCACAGGGTCACAGACACATGGTGTTGATGACCCACAGCCATTGCCTCAGAGGCCATCCAATATCGCAGAAGAATGTGTCCCAGACCTGACCAGCACAGAGTTAGTGGCCCCGGATGCACTGCGGCCGGCACAGGCACACAGCCACAGGATGGTGACTTGCGGTGCAGTCAGATGGGCCATGCAACCTGAGCAGGTCCATCTCAAAGTCTGAGGTGTATCTTGCGGAGGGTTGTGGGGGACAGTGGAAGTTGTGTCCAGGACATGATGCAGAGGGTGGAAGATCTCTGGAAGCAGCAAATGGAGAAGTGGAATGCCATGGCATGGTTTTCGTCACAAAGTCAGTATCACCTACATGATGGCGATGACAGCCCCAAGTCCATGGACTCAGTCGCCACTGAAGTCCAAACAGAAAGTGCCCATGGGTCTCGGGGAACAGACTAAGTGGCACCTGGGCTGAAAGGGGATGCAGTCTGCGATGAGGCCTGTACAATGACATCAAGTCAGCCATAAATAAATCAATGTTACAGCAAACAAATGATGGAGGGAATGCTGACAATGCAAACATTCTCCCGAGTCAAAAGATCTGGATTAAATCCATCTTTTTTTGCCCACTACGCCACCCCAGTTTGGACCCAGCCATATGCAAATCAGTCTTGACCCTGTGCCCCATAGGAACAGTCCAGACCGAACTGCCAGGCCAGGTCCTCCCTGGACCGGAAACAAGAAATCTGGGAGCGGTTTTAAGGTATGTCACCCTTTTTCAGCCAGGCTAGCTTGAATCCAGTGGCACAGTGAGCAAGGGACCCAGGTCTTGGCATACCCATCCCACTTAGGGGGAAAAGTGTTACAGCAAACTAATGACGGACAGAATGCTGACAATGCAAACATTCTCCCCCAGTCAAAAGATCTGGGTTAAATCCATCATTTTTTTGCCCACTACACCACCCCAGTCTTTACCCTGTGCCCCATGGGAACAGTCCAGACCGAACTGCCGGGCCAGGTCCTCCCTGGACCGGGAACAAGCATCCTAGGACCAGTTTGAGGGTATGTCACCCTTGTTCAGCCAGGCTAGCTTGAATACAGTGGAACAGTGAGAAAGAGACCCACGTCTGGGCATACCCATCCCACTTAGGGCGAAAAGTGTTACAGCAAATAAATGATGGACGGAATGCTGACAAATTAGCCAGGAACAGGTCCCAGGATGCTTATTTCCGATCCAGGGAAGACATGGCTTGGCAGTTCGAGCTGGACTGTTCCCATGAGGCACAGGGTCAGACTGATTTGCGTATGGCCATGTCTGAACTGGGGTGGTGGAGTGAGCTAAAGAATGATGATGGATTAAACCCAGATCAGCTGACTGGGGGTGAGTGCTTGCAATGTTCAACACTCCGTCCATCATCCACTTTGGTTTTGCTTTGTTTACCCCCTAGTTGGCAGGGTATGCCCAGACGTGGGTCCCTTGCTCACTTTGCCACTGGATTCAAGCTAGCCTGGCTGATGACGGCTGATTAGCCAGAAACCAGTCCCAGGATGCTTATTTCCGGTCCAGGTAAGACATGGCTTGGCAGTTCGAGCTCAACTGTTCCCATGAGGCACAAGTTCAGACTGATTTGCATATGGCCATGTCTGAACTGGGGTAGCTGAGTGAGCTAAAGAATGATGATGGATTAAACCCAGATCAGTTGACTGGGGGTGAGTGCTTGCAATGTTCAACAATCCATCCATCATCCTTTTTGGTTTTGCTTTATAAATAAATCAAGGCTGAATTCAAAATTGTGTGTGACCTACTCGACCGCAGTGTAGGCCAGAGGCAGCAGTCAGCAAGTGCCAGACACGTTTCAGCAAGCCCCTCCTGGAACTCTAACACACGACGTTGAGATGACATTTGGGGGTGACTTGTGGTTGACGGAGGCAAAAGCACCAGAGCCGAGCATGTGTTCAGTCAGCGACGATGACGTGTCCTTCCTGGTACGTACTGGAGTGGATTGGCTTGAGGCCTGCTGGACCACAGTGTAGGCTGACAGCGTAGTCATCAAGGGCCCACAGACGTGTGTTTGGGACACTAGGCACATACTTGGTGTCACGACATCGAAGGCAGTACAGTGAAACAAACTCTTTGTTAATGTGCGTACTCAGATAATGTATGATCAAGACTCAGTACCAAATGTGTGACCTACTCTCCTGTAGCGTGGGCCAGAGGCAGCAGTCAGCAAGGGCCCGCAGCCACTTGTTGTTGGGATGCTATGCACATGGTTGCTGCCACCTGATCGTAGGCAGTACAGTGAAGGTGAATCTTCATTTTTGTGCGTACATGGACAATGTATGATGAAGACTCAGTTCCAAATGTGTGACCTACTTGTCCGTAGTGTAGGCCAGAAGCAGTAGTCAGCAGGGGACAACAGACATGTGTCGTGAGCATGCCATGCACAGAGTTGGTGGCACCACATCGAAGGGAGTACACTGATGTAAAATCTGCAATGAACATATGTACTCTGTCATCATATAATCAAGACTCATTTCCAAATACTTGACTGTAGTGTAGGCCGGAGGCAGCAGTAGAGTACGTCAACGAGAAAGGACTAAAGCGGCACAGTTTCGTGGAGGCAGTGATGGTCTGAGGAGGCTGCCAAGGTCGCGGGCCTCGGGCTTGAAGCTTGCTCCGGCACGTGGTGGGCCCTCCTTGACACACGCCGGTGTCGGCAGGTGATCAGTGTGGCCTGGCTGCGCTGGGGAGGGCCTGATGGGCTCAGGGTCCAGCGGGCCGGGGTACAGCAGGTGCACAGGATTTCAGGGAAATTTGCTCACGAGGATGGTGTCGGCCTCATGGCGGGGTGAGATGCACCGCCCTGGCAGAGACGTTGGGCATTCCGGAAGTGGAACACGCCCAGGGCTAGGTGCTTTTTATTCACACCCCTACGCTGGCCTGGCGTACGACGGGTCATCCCACTCTGCTCACGCTTACAGGGGGGACGTAACAGGCAACATTTCCGTGAACTCCCCCACTGGCTGGGGTGACTTGGTTGCGTCCACTGTCCACTACACTCCATACACCAGCGGTGTATGTTGCCATGGATATGGGTGTGTTCTGCATACTGCGATCTGTCCAGCACATTGCCACCACTTTTGGCATTGTGTGCTTTCCCAATCATGGTTCTCCTGCCTCCTTCACACATGCCTGGTTCCCACCTCTCCCCTCATTCCGCTATTGTGTGACTGAGGTGCCATGCCTTTCATGGCTCATGTTCACGGCTTGCTCAGGTTACCGTAGTAAGTTGTTCTGTCGTGTCTGGTGGGTGGGCATGCTTTTTTGCATGTTGTATGTGATTTTGTGATGTGTGCATTGCCAGAGTTGTGTCTGACCAAGGGGCTGTGCATTTCCCTGTGTGCCATCCTGGGAGTGTGGGTTGAAGTTGGACTGTGGGAGGATGATGGAAGCATGCACACTGGCTGGGTATTTGGTGACGACATTGGTGGAGATTCCACGGTGTTCGTATGTTGCCTGCTCATTGATATGAGACGTGTGCTTTCTGTTGCGGTGATTGTGTGCTGTGTCACCAGGGGGCACAGGTATGACATGTGTGCTGTGGATTGCCCCCAACATGTGCGTGCATCCAGCTATGGCGTATGATCCTTGCTTGGTCTCCAGCAGGTAATGTGAATTCTGTTGGACGTATAGGGAGTGGGGTACCAGGCAGATGGTGATGTCCAGGACAGGTGTGAGGGACTTGGATGTGGCTGGCTATAAGACTCCTCCGACTCTGGCGGGTGTTGGTTGGGGGGTACCAGAGGCCAACAGATGCAGCACAACCAGCAGATTTGTGTGGGGTGGGATGTTGGTTGTCCGCTGTGTTGGTGCCATCAGTCTGTTGGGCGATGATGGTCAGGGTTCGTAGGATGGTTGTCCTTTTGGGCTTGTGGTGGGCAATGACATTGTCAGGTGTTGGGTCTGTGAGGCTGGTGAATTTCCTGGGGGTCCACTGTCTTTGTCTGTGCTGCCTCTATGGTGGTCCGGTGGGCCTTTTGGTGGTTGGGCTCCTGGAGGTGGTGGTGGTGTGGCCCTCTTGGGTGTCCGGCACGCATGTTCCGTGGCTCCATGGCATCTGTTGTTCTTCAGGTGTGGCTCTGGGCTGAGCTCGCTTTTGTGGTGCAGGCTGTCCTCCGACTTTGCACCAGGTCTGAGCAGGTGTTAGTTTCCTGGTGCTAACGCACCTTACCGCATGTTTTGTGTTCTTATCGCCGATGTGGCTGGTCATTTTGAATGTTGTGGAGTGGTGTTGTCGCGGCTTTTTGCTCGGGAACACGTACTCTGCATCCCATTAGCAATAGTTGCCGGGGTCATCTGTGGCAATGTTTTTTGAGGATGCTATCGCAGGAAAACTGGTGTTATCGGCTGTTAGCAACAGCTTGTGGATGGGGTGGTAAGTTTATCGCAAATTTGGCTGCGCTCAGGTGCCGATATCCCGGCGATAGCTCCTTGAGAATATGGCCCACTGTTTGTTGATTCTGTCTGGGAACACAGTGTAATTACCGCAAGTAGAAAACAAACCCTATTTACGAATGTTTAGCTGTGAAATCAGCACTGGTATTTGTACTGAAATGTACTCTTACATGAAAGGAGATGACATAATGATTGATACTATTTATATCCAGTATAAATTAATTGGCATTACTAGAATAAAAATATATAACGACTAAAATCGCAATCACTGATATTGCACTTGCACCGACTCCTTCTTACCAAAAGGCCCGGTTGTCTTTCAGGTAACCTCCTCCTTGGATTTATTGATACCGATGGTACTGGAAACTCTGGGGGACCTGTAGCGACTGTAGAGTTATTCAGTGTTCTAAACTGGACCTTGAAGGTGCACTAAGAAATGAGAAATTACCAAATTACTCTGTAATTTCAGATCAGAATCCTCAGGTAGTTCCTAATTTTGTCCCTGAGATTCATCTGGAGATTTCCAAACCAAAATCTCTTGAAGAAACTATACAGACCTGCAGTGTCCCTATCACTTTCATAATTTCAATTGGGTCAGTATTTTACATGAACCACCTCATCAAATTTAGCATTAGCAGCCACTCGTACTGAGGGCCTCAGGCTATATGCACTACTTATTGCTCATGTTGTCACAGAGAAGGAAACCAGAACTAGAGTTGCATCAAGTCCAACTTGGAAACAGAGGGGTGAAGAGGAGGGACAGGGTGCACGGCAAAGTTGTTGTTCAAGTGTACAAAATAAATGTTGTTTGTTACATGTTCTATTCCATCATGCCTTCAGTAACATACTTGAGCAGGTAAAGATTGTCCTGTTAAATCATAGGCATGATGTATAAGGTTCTCCAATGACAGGCATACTGTGAGGGCACTAATAGAGTGTATTCATTATTTTTCACGCTTACAAATGCGGAAGGTACAATGTAAAGCATCCACATCTGGCTGTTACCATCCATCACCACCCCCTTTTGTACCGCTTTGTTCGCCATAAGTTGGCAGGGTATGCTCAGACGTGAGTCCCTTGCTCACTTTGCCACTGGATTCAAGCAAGCCTGGCTGAAGACGGCTGAAATGCCAGAAACCGGTCCTAGGAAGCTTGTTTCTGGTCCAGGGAAGGCATGGCTTGGCAGTTCGGGCTGGACTGTTCCCATGAGGCACAGGGTCAGACTGATTGGCATATGGCCATGTCTGAACTGGGGTGGCAGAGTGGGCTAAAGAACGGTGATGGATCAAACCCAGATCTGTTTACTGGGCATGAGTATTTGATTGGTTCTGATGCTCCGTCCATCACCACCCCCTTTTGTACCGCTTTGTTCGCCATAAATTGGCAGGGTATGCTCAGACGTGAGTCCCTTGCTCACTTTGTCACTGGATTCAAGCAAGCCTGGCTGAAGACGGCTGAAATGCCAGAAACCGGTCCTAGGAAGCTTGTTTCCGGTCCAGGGAAGGCATGGCTTGGCAGTTCGGTCTGGACTGTTCCCATGAGTCACAGGGTCAGACTGATTTGCATATGGCCATGTCTGAACTGGGGTGGCAGAGTGGGCTAAAGAACGGTGATGGATCAAACCCAGAACTGTTGACTGGGCGTGAGTATTTGATTGGTTCTGATGCTCTGTCCATCACCACCCCCCTTTTGTACCACTTTGTTACCACAATGCCCAAGTGGGAGACCTATTTCAAGAAAATGACCAAGAAATGAGGTCCCTAGATCTTTCCCTTGAGACAAAGCCCCAAAGCAGGTAAATCCTGTATCGAGTCCAATCAAATAAATCTGTATTCGGATTTTTAAAGTTTATAAAAGACAGAAAAAGAAAACAGAATACCAATTTATATTACACAAAAAATATAAAATGTCATGATTACAAACAGTCATTTAGATGATTTAAATACATAAAATAGAAGCAAGTATAAAATGGGATGGATACCAATAAAATAATAATAAAAGGCATCAGAATAGAACACAGATGCATAAAATGATAATCTTTACAATAGGGCACGCAATCAACTTCTTTTTTCTATCGTGCTTTGAAATATGCAATTTAATACATTTAGAAAATGTCATAAAGCGCATAAGTGTGCAAACTCCGAAGTCTCTACTTTAAAAGCAGACTCTAAACAGGATTCTTATACATGCATCCTTAATCGATTTCATAGACCAAGCTATCAAACATAGCAAGTGACTTTCATTTGATGACAGCACAGATATTTAGAAGTTGAGAAGACATGACAGATGTTATCTAGCTTAAGGTTTTTTAACCAGAAAAACTCCATCCCATCCTCCTGGTGGTGGCCCGCGGCACTTGATCCCGCTCCCTCTCCCGTCCACTCGGCCCGCAACCTGGGTTTCCAGTTTGACGATTCCCTCTCATGCAAGACTCAGATTAATAAAGTGACCTCTGCCTGTTTCCTGAAGTTGCGCATGATTAGAAAAATACTTCCCTATCTCCCTCTGGACTCCCGCCGTACAGTTACCCATGCCCTTATCACGTCCCACCTGGACTATGCCAATAGCCTCTATGCGGGTGCTCCCCAATACCTGATTGACCGGCTGCAGATTATTCAGAATGCGGCAGCCAGACTGATTGGCAATATTCCCTACCGTCAATCAGTAACCGCATATCGTAAGGAACTGCACTGGCTGCCTGTGGCCAGCCGTATCCAGTTCAAGGTCCTCACTCTCACTCACCGAGCCATCAACGATCACGGACCAAACTACCTGAAAAAACGTGTCTCAATATCCCGTTCCATCAGATCTTTGAGATCCAATGACCTACGCCTTCTGATCTCTCCCCGTTTCAGACTATCCAGAATGGGTGGCAGAGGGTTCAGTGTAATTGCGGCAAAACTATGGAACGCACTGCCAGTCGATCTTAGATTCTGTCCCTCTGTATCCATCTTCCGGGCCAGACTCAAAACTTGGCTTTTCTCTAGACTCTGATTTACTACGCTACTTCCCCTTCTTGCTCCTCTCCTCTCCTTGGAGGTTCAGGTTCTAGCGCCGGGACACCCCTTTGGGGGTAGCTGTGCGCTCTACAAACTACATAAAATAAAATAAAATAAAATAAAAGGTGACACAAAAATGTATAGGGTTACTGAGAAAATGAAAACCGCTCTTATAAAAACATTGGTTGTATAAAGTGCTTTCTGATATCACAATAAAATTTGCAAAAGAGAATAAAATGCATTGTAGATTGGGTAGCTTTCCCATCACATGGGCTCTTTGGCAAACTTTTGGACCACACATCTCTTCTTGGGAATGCACAAGTTAATCTGGAAGTTATAGCCACCAGTGTTCAACTTTGACAACTAAGCCCACAGCTGGAGTAAGAGGCTGCATGCAAGCACATGCACACAGGCATGTGTGTGTGAACTGAGCAAGTAGGACTACTGTCCACCTCAGCTCCATATCTGCAGACAAGTAGCCTGTAACACAAGGAACCCTTCAGGGATTAGTTAAGACTTGTGCAGACCTCTGTATGTAAATGGGAGTTCATAGTCTAAGTCTGTAGTGCTTCACATAAAAAGATGAGTTTTTTCCTATATTGAATATTATTGCTAAAATCTGAACAGTTTCTCCAGAGTTATGTCTAGAGACTAAAGTGATGCACCAACCTATCTTACTGCACTAGGTCTCAGATGGCTTATTCCAAAGGAAAATAAAGGGGAGAAGACAAGAACTCTGAAGCCAGTCACAGGAGGGGCTCCTGTGGAAAGTAGGGCTGTTATGTTAGGATCCCAGAGAGATCTTTCAACAGACCAAGTCACCATTTTAGAACGTCTCAAAATACTGGGGGGTTGAGTGATTGTGTGTCATTGTAGGTTTGGGCAGAGGTGCCTACCTTCAGGAAATGTTAAACCCCACTGTATAACTGCTCCAAAAGGGACAGGGAGAGAAGATGCTTTTCACAGAACCCTGAAGAAGAAGAAGCAACCCCTTCTGTAGTGCTGAAGCACTCTGGACATTGGCTTATAGTGGTTCTGAGAATTCAGCTCTTCAGGGCCAGCAGCATTGACCCCATTACATCCTCTGAGGTACAGAAGAGGGTAGGATTATCATGAACTGTGGAGGAGAATGGTTCCCCTGTGATAGCTGGGTACTGGGCCCGCAGAGGGGTAACCTTCATTAGAGGGCAGAGCTTTGACTTCTGCTAACACATACGTGCCATGCAATTGGCCAAGGGATGCTGTGAGAGCCGAAGAATGCAGGTAGGCAGATTAGTCTGTCTTGAAGGTTGCAGCGTCTACTGGAGGTAACTCTGGGCTGAGAAACACACCAAGTGCTGGGCAGAGGACACGTTACTGCCCAAGGGGAAAGGGCAGAAAGACAGCCCCTGAGCTTTCCCTCAATGGATGGAAAACTAAGAAGAAAAATATCTCCAAAAAGCTCCTTCAAGAAAATTGCATTTTTAGGGCAGGAGGCTGAAATGATTGCAAGGGTACCTTACCAAGAGCAAAAATCACATGATCATCAAAAACAAAACTACTCAGTCAGAGAAAACAAGAGTAAAACTTTGGTTTTCTTAAGGGACTGACTGGGATCAGGAAAGTGTGGTGTCTCACTGCTTAAACTGTCCAAACTGCCTGTGGAGGGCCAATACCATGGGAAAAGATTTGCATAGAGGATGCATCCATGTCAACCCCTCCGACTTCTTTTAGATTGTCTGCAAGGGCCCCATCTTCCTTAGGACAGACACAAGGAAGCAAGCAATGGCAAAACAATCAGATTGTGCTGCAATGCCTGGAACCTTCAAAAATCTCTAGGAGCCTCCATGCCCATGTGGACCTCAGAGCCTCAGAGTTTCATTGTGCTCTGGTTACATGAAGAGTCCCAAGGAGTGCAACATTTCTGGGCACGTTGCTTTAATCCTTGCCTGCATAGACCATATGAGAGAACAAACTGGAAAAAGATGAAAATGACGCTAAGCGGACACATAAAATCTTTGTTGGTGGGCTTAATTTGACCCCTTACAGTGGCAACCCCAAGTGTCCAACAGAAGCCAAAAGGGGCACCCGGGATACCAATTAATCTGGGCACCAGAGAGTGCACATTATGATTATTAAAAAGGAATAAAGCAGCCAGCAAAGGCATGCAATGCCCCATTAGCTGTGCTTTGGGTTTTTGATTAAATGGGGAGGAAGACTCACCCTATAAGGCCCAGCAGATGTTAAAAATGTACATGACTTTCTGTGTTGCCTTCTAGAGGGCAGTACTGCACCAGAAAAACTGACAGGTGGGTCCTGTTTATAATGTAGGAGCACGGTCATCCACAAAAAGCAGAAGTAACTGAACCGGCAGCTCTGGAGACAGTAATAGGCAAAGTTGTAACTCCACAGGCGAAAATAGATGTATCAGCAGCTTCACTAGAAAGTCGCAGTAGCGGCCTTTAAAAGGCGCACAGTTTACACCACCTGGCATGGAAGATACCATTCCATGGACTGAACAAACCACACCCTAAAGAGTAAAACTAAGGTCAAACAAGGTTACGTGTCCCACAAGAACATTTGCCCTGAAGAAGACCTTCTACACTGCAATCCAGGTCCACCCATGAAGGTCAAAACCCATCGACGTATACAATACTGAGGCCAAGAGCTACAATTTCTTGCTAGTGTTAGTGCACAGGGGGCACTAGAAGGAATAATGTCACACAGGACATTAAACCAGCTCATTAATAAGAAGCTCTGAACTCCCAAGGGCCATAAAAGTGTGTCATCATGTGAATTAGAGGAAGGACCTAAGGGAAGCAGGTCCCCAGGACATAAGTAATAGGACACCAGGGAAAACACTTGATGTGTGATAACAAATAGGACTTATCCTCAAGAAAATGTGGGTTGTGAAATACCTGTAAATATATGTTGTAAATATGTGTCCACTTGTGTAAATGCAATATTTGTGTAAATTGCAGCATGATACATTGCCTCAAGCTATGTTACAGATCATTTGTTGTGTTTTGTCATGGTGTATGTTGTAAATATTTTCGACATATGTGTGTATATACTACAATAGAATGATGATAAAAATCCATTTGGTAAACTCCAGACTAGAGAGTTCTGTGTTGTAGAACTTGTTTAAAGGTAGAAGCACGGGCAGTACTTACCTGTTCAGAAGTTACCAGAAGTCATCGAGTTCATTATGTGGACCTCAATAGGAATACTTGTGTATATTCCTATTCTTAGATAAGACTTTAATTTATGGTCTGGGAGGAATACTGTTGTTGATTCTAGAGGGCAGGAGCAACCCCAACAGTTTAGAAAGTTGTTGAGGGGGTCCAACAACATCTGTAGCCCCCCAAAGCTTTTGAAATTGTAATTTTTGTCTTCCAGTGGCCCATGTGGGCGATGGCTTGTACTGCAGTGCATTAAGAAACAAAACAAGATTACGTGCAAGATGATTTCCCAATCATGACTTATAACAGAATGTCTGGGTCAGTATCATGATGTGGTGTGCTGGCTCAACTCAGAGCGTAGCACTTGTTTTTAAGTGCCTGCAGTGTGCAAACAAAAAGAAATCATTAACTTGAGTATTCATCTGACTTAGTGCATAATTTTACACAGCACCCACCATAAACAGTATTTCCGAGCTGTATTGTTTTAAAATCAAGCTCCAACTCAGAGAAACAGGCACTCAACACTGTACTGAGCAACTGCAGCTCATCATGACATGGCCCCAGATCTTTAGTTAAATCCATCAAATCCAAAGGTCTTGTCAAATTTTCTACGAAGATTTTACTGTTCCAACCAGCAACCTAAAAATACGACAGCATTGAGAATAGCCTCACCTACCGGCTTCTTTCCTGCCCTGAGTTTGGGTTCATCTTATAAGTGCTAAAGGAGATGTTAGGGAACACATCCGCACAAAAAAATGTAGAGTCCAAATGATGATTATAGATTAAATCGTTTTTTTAATGCATTAAATCTTGAGATGGATATCTGATTCTTTCTGAATCCATCACGTTAATGATGAACATCTTTATTATAATTGATTGAATCAATGCCAGAAACAGCCAATCCAAAGTAAGAAAGAGACATTCCAGCATGAAAACATTCATATGGTGATATCTACTTTGTAACATTTGTTGCTCCTCATTAACCAAAGAGATTTTGAGCTTAAGATTTTCTTATGTGAGAAGTGTGGCTCAATGGTTAGAGCAACAGACCCTGATACAGAGGTCTGGCCCGGGACTGGGGTTCAATTCCCCACCTCGGCGGGTCTTGGGCTCAAAAATTCCACGGACCTGACAATTCTTGCCTCGGTGCCTATTCCAATCATGGAGTCCTACTCTGCAACTCTGGGCAATAGCTTGCTTAATCTCCACAACAGCCCCCAGAATACTAAGGATGCCTGGCCTCCACATTGGGGGTGCCCAGGAGTGGACACCTCACAGGGAAAGCCAGGATGTGTTCCACAGCGGTATTTGTACAAGCACCTTGAGACCCTTGCGGGTGAGTAGTGCGCTATACAAGTTTCAATTTACATTTATCATAGTTTCCCATACTAGGTAATTTCTGTTGCTTGCCAAGCAAAGGTTTATTGACTGCTATAGAAAGAGATGTGAATTTTTGCAAGTTTGGCATTTTTATCTCTAAGCCAGAAATGTGGCTTCCGGAGCTGTACACTGTGGTTGTTTTGATTTCAAGACCAATTTATTCTTTTTGGAATGGTTTGTTCCACCTTTAGTCTGCATTTCTTTCTTGCTGCTAGTGACCTTTTATTACTTTTCTCTTTTGTTTGCATGTTCCTATCATTTAGGTGTTAGAACACGGTTGATTCCCTTAATGTACCCAAATAAGGACTTCAATTATAGTTTGGTTGACAGGGTACTCCATCACAACAGTGACGGAGTACCTTTGTCCTCCCAATCTATTATGAGTGGAATGGATAGTCATCTTTCCAACAGCAATGTCCCTACTGGCTCCGCTGTCAGTATGCTTACTCTGATGGTACAGGGAGTAGGAATGATGAGAGTAAGGACATCAGATCCCCTGGGCTAATTGTAGTGGATGGTCTTACACTTCTGCCTGTCACCGTCAGAGAAGACCTGTTGGTCATGAACTGAAAACACAAGCAATGACCTATCATACCCTGGGAGAAAACACTTAGGGGCATATTAATCACCACATTAGTTGGACGTTTCTGCAGCTAATGCAGCATTTTTTTTTTTTATCGCAGTATAACCAAGCTGTCGCTAACAGCCGTTAGTGACAACTTTCTGGCAATAGCGGCTGCATCCAGCATCGCCAACGATGGTAGCGATTACTATCGCTAATGATATGCAATGTAGGCGTTCCAGTGCTAAAACGCATGCTAACGCCACTTTGCGATATTCACAATGCTCGCTTGGACCTGCGATGTGATACAAAAACAGCTGCTAAGGCCCGTTAGCGGCTAGGACTTAAGACAAGAAAAAAGGAGGTCTTAAAATTAAATTGGTGATAAAAAGTAGTATATAAGGAAGATGAGCCCAGAGCCTCATCTGAAGACCCACTGATGCCATGGAGGTACTACTCATGCAGCTCAGAACACTAAGAAGGCCACAACAACTACTGCCACTGCCACCTCCCCCAGGACTATCACAGAGGCAGCGCCGAATAAGACAGCGGGTCCATCACCGATGCCTCAGCCTCAAAGACCTAATGCCAGAGAATGTCGTTGCCCACTACTGGCTCAAAAGGACATCCATCCTCCGCATCCTGACCCAGATAGCCCACAGGCTGACGGCACCAACACAGCAGATAACTAACATCCCTCTGCAAACAAAGCTGCTGGCTGTGCTGCACATGTTGGCCTCTCGTACCTTCCAACCAACAACTGCTAGAGTTGGAGGAGTCTCACAGCCAGCCCTATCAAAGTTCCTCACAACTGTCTTGGATGCCATCTGCAGCCGGATACCCCAGCATCTACGTTTCCCCAACACTGCGCAGGAACAGCTTCAGACCAAGAAAGGCTTTTACGCCACAGCTGGCTTCCCCCTGGTGTTGGGGGCAATTGACTGCACACATGTTCGACTTGTGCCACCTGCGGACACTGCACACATGTACTGCAACAGAAAGCACTCACATTCCGTCAATGTGCAGGCAATAGTGAACCACCGGGGCCTGTTCACCAATGTTGTAGCCAAGTTCCCAGGGAGTGTGCATGATTACTACATCTTCCGCCAGTCCATCATCATCCTGCGCTTTCAAGATGGCACATGTGGAAATGCACTGCTTGTTGGTAAGTACTAACTGAACACACCACAAACCTCAACTCCACAATCATGGAACTCACAAACGTGATAATGCACACGTTCCAAACTCATATACAACATGTCAATCAACATGCCCACCTATCAGACACCACAACACAAGTAACTGTGGTAACTAGGGCTAGCCATGTAGACAAACCTTTCCCAAAGGCCTAGCCCCTCCGCCACACATTTGCAAATGTGGGGAGAGGAGGGAACCAAGTAAGTGTGATGGAGGTACTCGACCTATGAAGAAAGTATGTACACAAGGCCAAGTGATGACGGTGGTGTGCTGGACAGTCTGGAGTTTGCAGAGCACAGACTTGTCCATGTGGGCATATATTGGGTTTCCGTTGTCTAGCCTGAAAGCAAGGACTGCGTTGGTGACTGTCCTACCTGATAAGGGGGCCATATGAAGGTCGCATGGAGGATGCAGAGGCTATCGAAGTAGCTGCAGGCCACTGCGTAGACCTGTTTGTGCATGGAGAGGAAGGACTTGAGTATGATGCCTAGGTACCTAGAGTTGTCGGGGGGCTGTCAAAGGTGGTGGCCCAACAGGTGTTGCCACATGCTGATGGGGTGGTCACGAGGATGAGGACTAATGTCTCCTCTTTGTAGAGCACCCCCCAGCTGTTGATCATCCATGTTGCAACTTGCTGCAATCCTCCCTGGAAGCTTAGTCTGGTGTGTGTGGGTGGCTTGGTGAGGGAGAGTATGAGCTTGGTGTCCTTGCAGGTGGTGATGTCAAATGGTCCACTTCATGTAGCTCCAGTTCTTCTCCAGGTGTCTGCAGATCGGTCTGTCATCTTGGATGTTGTTGGTGACCGAGGTGGCATTCATTGCACACTGTATGTTGGAGTAGCATAGTGGGGAAAGTGTGTATGTGAAGTTGGAGATACACGTGTGTTAATCCCAGGCAGCGCTGTTGGTGTTGGACGCAGCGGTGCGTGTGTTGCTGTTGATGGTGGAGTGTGTACCAGCTCCTCTGTGACTCTGCTCCAGTGACTTTGTGTGGTGCCTGCTGTAGGTTTGGGTATCATGGGGTTTCTCTATGAGGAAACGTGCGCAGTGCTGGTCACTCCATGAGCGTTGAGTGGTGTTGATGAAGTGGACGCAATTTCCACATGCGGAGATGGGGCTCAAAGGTGTCCCCTGCCTTGTGGCTCAGTGTGGTGAAGAGTTGGCTCAGTTCGATGTTAGCAAGCATCTGCCAGAGGGCAATGGATTTGGAGTTGTTGTGGTGTGTGAGGTGGAGCCTCCACTCAGGAATAAGTGCGTAGTCCATGGAGTAGAAGGCGTGGTGTTTGTGGATGTTGATGGTGTTGGTGAAGCGTTCTCACCCTCTGTGGGCCCTGCAGTTGAGGGTGACGCTGACTGCTCTATTTTAGCAGGTCTGGATCAAAAAGTGCAGGTGGGAGACGGTGGGGAAGGTCTGGCATGATCCATGTCTGCTGTGGCCTATTGGCATTTAAACATTCTCCTGGTGTCGACTGCAAGGAGGGCGGATGAGTGGTAGTGCTAGACGTTAGGAGAGCCAGGGTCACTGTTGGTGTTGGTGTTAGGCTTGCGGACATGCACAGACAGGCTTGACATTGGTATGCTGTTGGAGTGCTAGTGATGCAAAAGCGCTGCGCACACAATGAAATAGTCTCGGGGAGAGACGAGCAGCTGTGAGGCAATGTAATTTGCATTCATGCTGGTAATTTCTCAGAAGCTACACATGGCAAATATTAATTCCAAAGTAGCAGAAATCACACATCGCAAAACTATTAACACCACCAACACAGCATGCATAACTACTAATGGACATATCTCTCCATTACATGTCAGAGGTGATCAAGGATATGCACTAATCCCATTGCTGATGACACCCCTCCGAGCCACTAACACCCAGGCCCAGAGGCAGTACAATTTGGCCCTTGGACGCACCAGGTCCATTGTGGAGCACACATTTGGTGTGCTAAAGTCACGTTTCCGGTGCCTTGACATCACCCGTTGTACAGCCCAGAAATAATGTGCAAGATAATCATAGCATGTTGTGTATTGCACAATATATGTGTATGTACCAGTGCTCCATGGATCCAAGTGCCAGATGCACTGGACGATGAGAAAGATGAGGCAGATGGAGCCCACCCCACAGATTCTGCAGCAGAGACTGCCTGAAGGGACAGAATCATAAACAATTTCTTCACCTAAGCACAGCACATTGTTACTGTCCGTAGGAATCCTATTTCTATTCAATATGACCCCAAGCACAGTATGTGCAAATAAAAAACACCACACACATACCCTGTGGGCATGTTTATCCTCTGCATAAGTACATCACTCTGACAAGTGCAAGTTTAACATAAAGTGGTAATAATATCACAATTATAATTTGATGATGGGTATGTCTCCTCTCTACAGAGAGTCGCTTTTTAGGGTGTCATTGGTGCAAAACTAGACTTTGTAGGGTGTCAAGTCTGGTACTAAAATCTACTTTTTAGAGTGTCATATGGGCCAAAATATGACAATCAGGGTGTCATGTGTGGTTAACTAGGAATTTTTAGGGTGTCATTTTAGGTAAATTATGGATTTTAGGGTGTCATTTGGGTACATTATTAATTTTAGGGTGTCATTTGGGGTAAATTATGGATTTTAGGGTGTCATTTGGGGTACATTATACATTTTAGGGTATCATTTGGGGTAAAATAGGGATTTAGGGTGTCATTTTTGGTAAACTATGGATTTTAGGGTGTCATTTGTGGTTTTTGGGGGCTGAAATGAAATTTCATCTAAGACTGTTCATCTGTGTAAACATCTGCTCTAGGTGCACCATCTGCCCGCATTAACATCAACACAATGTTTTTTTCAAACTCGTGATGGGAAAACCATAGTTAAACACATTGAACAATACGAAATATTACCCCTAAGCCTATTTGCGTGCAGATTTTCACCGCTTTGTCACAAAAATGGGCCGCAAACACAAAGGAAGTGATGTCTGCATGCTTCCTGTTTACTGGAGGAGTGCTGTGCACTTTAACTTTTTCTTTTGAGCACATTTCTGGTGATTGTGGAGAGTGCTGAAGGTGTTTGGTGTTGTGTGTTGCAGATTGGAGATTTTGAGAGTGTTGCTGTGTCCTGTGTACTATCAATAGTGTCTCTGTGAAGTGTGGTTTACTTGTTGTTACTTGTTTTATTGTCTCCTGACCTCAATCTTGTTGTTTTTTTTTGTCTTGGGGTAGTTAACTTTCTTAGTAGTTGTTGGGTCTGTTATATTGGGTTTTTTGGCAGGATTTACTGGACTGTGAGGGTGACCTGCTGCACCACCTTGGAGTCATCTCTGGCATAGAGTGTGGTAAATTCAAACACAAAATGTAACTAAAAACACTGTAACAAATATCCAAAAAATGTTGTTTGGGACACACTGGTGTTCAAATGCAAAAATGCAAAAATGTGGCAGACTGAGGCGTGAGATGTAATGTGTTCACGCCTAGCATTGGCACATCAGAAACACAACGCTGCATCATATTGACAAGCATTGGGTGCATGTTTGTGTTACCCAATGCGCTGGTGCAACACTTAGCACTTTAGGGCCAAGGCTGCCACCCTTGCGCAATACTGCGTGCAGGATAAAGATTGTTTGTGTACAGGAAAGGGTGACTGTACATGAACAATCCAAGGCATTGTTACTGGGACCTGTGTGCTGCCCATAAGGGAGTGTCAAAATGCTGTCCTAATAAATTGTTGTAACTTTGCTACGCTGCCCCTGTACATGGGCTTCATGTGACAATGTGTGAGATATGAACAATTGCTCAAAGGAAATATGACACCTCCAGAGTGTCATACACCACCAATATCTGTGAAACAGCCTTGTGCGATCTGCAGCGTAGCAATCGTACACAGAACATGTATAACATCAGGTTGCATGTAGAAATGGGGTTCCACAGGTCTTGTGTGAATAGCTGGCAAAGTCGACCCAATCATGTAGCCAACATGAAACGCAACAGTACAGTTATGGAGCATTTTCAGTTATGGTGATTATTTGTATGATGAATATGACTTGTGTTATTTTAAGTCTGATTCCAACACATATTTCTCTTTTATGTCTCACAGCAGGACAACCTCTCATCACACAGGGGGACATCAACACCTTCCAGGACCCACACGCCACTGGTGAGTTCGGACATCATATATTGACATAGTGCGATGTCATGAATGTCTGGGTCAAATGATCAACAATGTAGCAAGCAGTATGGGTGTGTGTCACACGTACCTTGCCTACAGTGTGATGATGTATTGTGGAAGTCAGAACTGTGTACAAATCTGCAAGTGGAGGTGCAGCTATGCATTTGTATACCAGTTGTAACTTTGCACATCCCCAGTCAGTCATACACATGGAAATTAGGTCTATGTGTTCTGTCACCACAGCACATGCATGTGGATTATAGAGCGCACTGATAGGAGAGGAGACATGTAAGTGGTGCTGGTGATGAGAAGCAGAAGACATGGAATGCACGTACATCCTTGACTGAGATGACTGTGCAAGTGGGCCTGATCATGCACAAAGAGGCAGTGGTTTTCCGGCCGTACGTGCTCAGACATATGTAAGCACTATTAATTTGTAGGTATGCTGCATACCAGCTTCACAGAAGCAGTGCGTAGCTTTGAGCCAAGCATATCAATGGCACGTTCCCCAAACACCTAGCAAAGATGGCTGTATGAGTCTCACTGACATGTTTTGCCACTTGGTGTTGTCAAGCTGTCATTCCCTGGTCGACTCTGCCTCAGGTGTACGAGCCCCTTTGTCCAAATTGGTGACATTACTCCACATGCATTTACCCTGCATGCGTTAGTTCTGAATATATTGCTGTACCATATATTTTACAATGCAGGGCTCTACAACACAATCTGTGAGGAAGCATTACCCATAAGAACACAATAACCAATATGACTCCAGGATGCGGTTACAATGGGGAATGCATTTTAACAGTGTGTGTTGTAAAGTCCTTCGTAGTTGAATGTACTACGGAGGGATATTAGCGGATCCAAGACATGCATGATTGACAAATTAGAGGAAACAATGTTCCCCCTCTCAGCAGCAACGGGACACCTATTGTGAAGTAGTGGTGGAGAGAGGGCCAGCGCCTCATATACAAGTCAGTGTTCAGCCACCTGACATTGCAGCACAGATTAACGTGTGAGTAGGGCTGTCCCAGGATTGCTCCTGTGCAGGTAGGATAACCTTCCTACACATTAACAAGCACACCTGCACACAGACACTCTTGTGCAAGAGTGCCTGTGTTTGCGCTGACTTGATGAACTGCACACAGTCGCTGGGGGACACGCAGGGCTGCACATGAGTATTGTACATATGATGCAGTACTGTTACAGGTGAGGATGATGGTGGCGCTCCAATTCATTGTACATGTCACCCTCAGTCAGGGTATGTCAGGGCACCATCATTTGACACTGACAGTCTCATTTAGTTGTGACTGTACATGTGCCATGCCATGGCAGTTTCCCAGCATGTAGTCACTGATCCAGGATTCTGGATTTCAATGTCCAGGTCACTCTCTGACTACACATAGTTACGCTAGAGAGTAGGCTCCCATATTTAAGTGATCTTGTATTCCAGATTTTAATTAAGAACATTGACATACTGTAAAGGACGCACAATTTCCCATTGTTAATATTTTACGGACAAGATGACACCAGAGGAGTCCCACGCCTTTCAGGTGAGGAAGGACCATCACCGTCACATTGAGAAGGTAGAGACAGGGTACCGCAACATGGCACGGAGGTACCAGGAAGACCGGGCATGCTTGAGTTGGAAGTCGGTACCCAAGGTTATTACATGTGGCAGACAGAGTGGCACACAGGTCATCCCAAGCCCCTCTGGTGTCAGTGGTGGGTCCCGGCATGGACAGGCAGTGTCCCATTCCCCTACAACACCGCACTCATGGAACAATGCCACCTGCACCAGCAGATCAGGTGGTGCCATTCACTGTGTGGGACAGGAGGACATTGCTGGACAACAATGTCATGCTGGCAGAGTTAAGGAGGGAAATGGCTGAGCAGTCCAGGCACATGGAGGACATGAGAAAATACCTTGGACTCCCATAAAGAGTGGCCATGTTGAGTCCCATCCCCCTCTTCTCCCTTCCCCCTATGTTTTCTCTTTGTTTTTAGCTAGTGTTAGGTAAGTATTTTAAGTGTTAGGTAGTGTAATTGTAGTGTAGGTACAGTTAGCGTTAGATTTTGAGGTAGTTTTAGATATTTATTATTATATAGTATTTGGGGAATAAGTTTACGTTTCCTTTGGGTGGGCGTTGATGTCTTTGTTGCATAAATTTGTTTTAAAAAATAATACAAAAAACATATATCTTTGTGTAGGTTTACTGTGTAATTAGTATACGTATAGCTTAGACGTCTTAGTCCTGTCTCATAATGTGCCTTAAGGGTGGGAGGGGGCTTGATGTCTTAAATATGTTGTTGTGTGATTAGGATTAGTTAGGGTAGATAGTTTAAGGTATTCAATCACTTTATTCTAACTAGCTTATCTTATATTAGTAGTAGTAATGATTAGTGTTAGTTTAGGGTAGTTAATTTTTGTACTTTTATAATAAGTGGTTACTAGCTTACATTTCTGCTTGCACTTATGTCAGGGATGATGTGGTGGAGTGCGGCTTTTTACCTTGTATGCAACTCATACCATCACTGGACAATCCGTTGAATGTGTTAGTGTGGTCATGACATGTTACTTAGTAGGATGGATTGTGTCAGGATACCTTAGATGTGTGCACAGTAAAATTACATGGATAACAGGGTGGCAGGTAGAATTTATGACATAGTCTAGGGACAATAGTTTTTTAAGTTCAACATCTGAAGTGCGACTCACGTAGTTTCCAAGCACATTGTTGCCCATTTACAACACAACGTAGGGACATGGCCCTGAGAGGATTTTGAAGTTGCTACTGTTATCCATCATGCAGATGGATGTATGCACCAGGTACCACAGATTCCATCAAACCCCTGCATATCTCTGGCACAGAGTCCATCTATAATACACAGACATTGGCACACTTGCTGTGTAGTGCATGTGTGGCATCTTCATTCAAATTATTTGTTACTGTGCATGGATGCTCAACCTCCGGGCCATGCAGGAAGTAGTATTTTTGTGGGGCCATTGTGAACGGCATATGGCAGAACAGTGGGCCTGATTCACAAAATTAATCTGAGAGTAAGTCTTGACTTTACTATTTACGGTATTCACAAATGGCGTTTAGGAGTAGTCCGGTTAGGTATACCGACTTCACATCTCCTAAACGCCTTTTGTGAATAACTAAATTTGGAAAGTTTTGATTTTGTCTCAGATGAAGTTTTTGGGCAGGCACAGTGTTCTGCTGCACACACGAGGGGGAATGTTGCATTGCTCCCTGTAGTCCCAGTGTCATGGCCACTTCTCCCAGCTGTACCTTGTGGCATTGACTCATAGTGATGCCACCCTTAAAATGGTGGCACTGCTTCTGACTATATGCTACGTGCAGTGCACCACACATCCCTAGACACATTGCCCCATCTGCTCACATTGGTCACAGCATGAGAGGGATCCGAATTTTTTAAGCATTGGTCGTTTACAGGAACGGACTGACTGATGCCTTGCACTTTGGGGTGAATCCGTATTGCCAACTCTACTTCACTGGGGCAGACATTGTGGTTCCAATTATGGCTGGTAGACATGTGCCCTTACAAATCTTCCTCAATCTGTATATTGTGTACACCATCTTGGGATATAACATGCTATGTGCACCATCACAACAGGTTTTGTCCACCACGTGGAGTGTGAGTAGATCTGGCAAGAGATAGTTTTTAGCAATTGTAAAGGGGGACACTATTTGTGGCCTGCAGCGGACTTGGACATTTTTGCAAACATGCCTATTTCCTTAATGGACATGGGGCTAAGTAGGGATGTTGCTAGATTGTTGTATTGGAGCAATGAGGGCACAGCTAGTTCTCACATACCCGGTCATCTCACTGCCTATCTGGGTCACAGTTAAACATGTACATTTTCCTTATTTACCTTGGTGTACCTTTAGGTGGATTCATTGGCCCTAAAGTTTGAGGAAACCCTATATTTTATTTACAAGTCTGTTGACATTGGTGAAGACTGAACCAGTACTTTGTCAAACAATGCCCACATTCCATCAGTGCCCAGTGGAGGGCCAGTCAGAGTCCTTTTGGGGTAAAATGTCCAGTGGAAGAGGCAGAGTTCAGTCTGCAGGCTGATTGCAGTGTCATTGGGAACAAGACTAATATGGCACTCCATGTCGAAGCCCAAGGTGAGTGTCACAGAGTGTATCGGGGGACAGTGGAAGATGATGTTACAGGCCATGATGCTGAGCCCAGATCCAAGGAGAAGCAGCCCATTTGGCATAGATGAATGCTACCGCTTTTTTGTTTGCAAAAATGCAGATTCATCCACATCTTCATCCTCTGACGTGTCATGTGCCTCACATGGGCTTGGTGGTAGATTGGCTGCAGCACTGTGAGTCACTGACACATCAGGGGGCAGAGATGTGTATGTAGAAGCTGCAGCAGCATTCATCTGTGCCAAACCTTGCTGCAGCAATGCAGTGATGATCAGCTGCTGGGCATGGATGATTCCAGCTACATTGCGATGATGTGCAGCAGTGGCAGCCATTTATTTCTGCTTGAATCCCCTCCATGTTCTCCATTATCCATCGCATGCGGCCCAACTCCTGGCTGCCATCGCAGGAGCCACTCTGGCTGGACAGTTGTTCTTGTCTCTGAGTCATGACTCCAGCAATGTCAGCCATGGAATGTCGGAGGGCATGGAGCGGACTCTGGGTGTCTGTGATGTTCTGTAGGTGGTCCCAAATGGGACTCAGACACCCACGTATGGCATCAAGTTAAGCCACCAGGCTGTCAAACCCCACCCCCACCTGAACAGTCATCTCTTGCTGGACCTCTACCGCACGGCATTTAAATGCCAGTAGTGGTTCTTGAAGGTCCTGTGAAGCAGCTGAGGTGGTAGGTGCTTACTGCTGTGTGCTTTGTGCAGGGGGTGGAGTTTCCACAACATTGCTGGATTGCCCTGCTCCTGGAGAATGGGTGCTGAGTGAGTCTAGCAGCTGTTGGAGGGTGTCAGTGTTGATGGTGGCAAATTCCTCTTCTTCATCAGTGAAGAGTCGTACAGGCTGCTGTTCAGGAGGTGATGTTTCTCCCTCTGCAATGTGAAGGGGAGATGCAGTTTAACTGTGTGTTTCATGTATGAACATGCATTGGATGAGTTTACAAGCAGACTGCATGACAATGTCCATTGTGACAGTTTGGGAGGAGATGCATATCTGTTGCCGGATAGTGAATATAAGTGCAACATCACGGATGTGACATTGTAGTTGCATATTGACATCTCACAGTTTACAGCCATGGCACAGGCAAATGGCTGATTTCTACATACAAGCTGCACCAGTTGTGTCCTCTGTTAATTGGTGAAAGTGATGCAGTTTGTCCCACATTGTAGTCAATGTAGATTAGCTCATCTTTATGTATGTGTGCGCACTGCATTGTGGTAGAGTCACCCAGCAGCTTTGATATTGCTGCCCCTTATCCCTTCCAGGCAGTGGGCCTTCCATTCATCTGCCTTTGGAATGGTGAGATGTTGCAAGGTGGGGCAAATATGGGTCTTGGTCAGAGTTGGGACTCTTGTGCATTGTTTGTCAGCTGATGTCTTGTTTACATCAGGGGTTGTATGTACACGAGGAAGTGTCAGGGTGTGACCTGCTCCTTTAAGGATGCAGTCCACACTCAGGCAGTTCAGTGACGTGGCCTGCACCATGTTAATGTTTGGGGGCAGGCATGCTATTCATCATGCACTGTCACTAGTTTGGTCAGTGTGGCTCACAGACAGTCAGCTTTGCTGTGTACTGCACATGTGCATGAGTTTGGTGCGAGAATAGTCATGTGTGAGGAGGGCCCCCTGATGCACATTTGCAACAAAGCCCTACTTGCTGTTTCTATGTGTGCTGCACAATGCGTTACACATGTGCATCCAGCTAGCTTGGGCTAATGTGTTTAATCTTATACACATGTCATCAGTCATGTTTTTTCTTGCATGCACTGCTTACTGCCCTCCTGTTGGCTTACCCGTTGTGAGTGTGGTGCAGGTTGAGTTTCCATTCTTTATGCTGGCTGTACAGACAGTGTCAACACCCATTACACTCAACATTGACCACACGTGTGGTGTATGAGTGGGCCTAGATTTGATGGATGTGGATTTACTAAAGCATATTAGTAGTGGTCAGGCCCTGTCTCCATCTCTCTCCCAACAGATGTCAATGGCAGGGTGATGTGTGTTTGTGTTATTGCCACGCAGATGATCACATGGATGATACATGCTGTCATGGTTCAGATTATTGGATGCCGGGCTTTGCGTGTGGATGATTGGGACCATTACTGCATATTTTTCACTGACACTGTTGACTTACCAAACTGATAGGTTTACATGCAACTTATGCTGTAATGGGAAAATCACACCAGGACTGATGTGGAATGCAGCTTTCAGTATGGCAGATGTGTCCACATGATATTGGAGGAGTGCTATTTGACCTAAGGGGTGATGGTGCCATTTAGTTACTTGTCATTATTTGGTGCTACTTTGCTATCCTTGCTTGTTGTCATACTTACATTGTCATACAGCTATACAGGGTGATTGTAGTTCTATGAGTATGACACATGAACACTTAATGTGGTACATATTTGGGTGACAAATTCCTGAAATGCATAGTCCATGCACTGTAGTGTTGTAGGCATATCCTCCCTGCTCATTGTATTACATCACATTTTAACTCGGGTCTGTTGATTGTGTGAATTGTGGGATATGCACCTTTCAGCCAGTAGGCTACATGGTCACTTTGTTGTGACAATGCATGTGTTTATGGTATGCAGAATCACTAGATGCTTTCTCACTTGGTGTACACAGGACTGCATCTCATGTACGAGCAAGCGGGACCATTACCTGGAGATGCGTCAGGATGTCTACATGGCCCCCTTGCCTCAACACCACACATATACGACTGGTCTGCACCAGGCCACATCTCTCTGACGCAAAAATGAGGAAGCAGTGTGTATGTGACTGATCATGTGCATGAGTGGGTATGCCGCAAGTAATGTCAGCACACATGCACCATTGTGGCCGTTTGTCTGGGTTGTGTTCAAGGTTGTGTATATGCAGTAGTGTCACCCTTGAAACACATGCACAATCTTGCACACAATTCAGACATACAGGAACATGCATATGCGTGGTGTTGAGGCAGGGGGCCATTTAGACAGCCTGCCGCATCTCCAATCAATGTGGCCCTTTGCTCTTTCATGTGGCCCTTATTTTGTGGTCTAATATGATACTTGGACTATATTTGCTAGACTTTTAAGTGCACATTTCCAGGTCTGTGAGCCCACCAATATGTGTCTTGCAATGTATTGGGTGAGTAGGGTGATATGTGCCTATGCCCCCAGGGCCGAGGGTATCCGGGACATGATCCGCAGTCATTGTGGGTGTGCACTGCTATATATTTAATTGTGCACGGGTGCCATTAGGCCCAAATCCCCGTTCCCCCAGTCCCTGGTTGTTTCTCACCCTATTGGTGTTGTGTCTGGTCATGTTGAGCAGTATCCTGTCCCGGACCTCCAACCACTGTCTCCTCGCTGATGATATGGGACACATGTTCTTCCAATGGATCCTGCTCCTCCTGTGGCTTTGGACTGAGGTTAGTGATAGTTTTCTCCATTTGTTGAAAATATCCCCCTTAGGGTGCCAGGGTACTATTTTTTGTTCTTAAAAAAAACCTACTACCTTGGGTGTTTATTTGTCAAAATTCAAAGTAAGACATGGTGTGCAGTTGTTTAAAATAAGAACCTACAGAGCTTCTAGAGAAGTCTCTTAGGTAGCTGCTCCTCTGAATGCACAGAGGTCACTGCTGGACCAGCAGTTATCATGTATTTTGGCAGGTGGTAGTCCAGTTGGGGTGGCAAAGGAGATCACGTCCTCCACTCTAATGGTTGGCTTGCTAACCACAAATCTCATAATAAGGCCCTATGTACTTACTCACAATGTTTATAATTCACTTTTGAGAAAATATTTTTATTAATAAAAAATCATATTTATTTATGTGTTTCAGTTAGCATAAAAAGGCTTCAAGTTGACAAAACTCTGCCTCACTTTCACAATTACGAAAGACATGATGTTTGATTCATCACACTTAAAAGGTAGAGTGGAGTTCTTTTCCAAATTGTTCAAATGAAATTCCTTTTTTGACACACCTTCTCATCCTGTACCTCACTTCAGCTTCAAAGAAAATCACGCCAGAGTTGTTCTATAATGTTGCAACAATCAAAGCTGCCTGCAGCCACATCTGTTTGTTGTTCATTTTAAATGGTTTATTGTTCAACTGTACAATGCAATTTCCCTTATATAGAGTGTAGGGGATCATTATTATTTAATATTTGGGGTAGGCCCTAGAGTTGCATGTTTTACATAACCCAATTTCTGGGATGCTACTTTATTAGTTCAGCCCTATGGTGTCACAATACACCATGCTGAGAATGTGGTTTCCATTCCTTTAAGAAATGTATTACAAGTTATTAAAAACTTGACCTCTGCGCACTGTGGCTATAAAGCTGTTGCTACACACTCTTACAAATATTCTATAACAATCCACTATTTTTTTAATCAATCATCAATGTGACACATCAAAAAGTTGTTTCAATTTTACTCAACCATTGAATCTGTACAAAATCATAAAAAATTCAAATTAATACATTCCTATATATTCATTCATATATCGAAGAGATCTTGTTGGTTCCCTTGAAGAATACTTTTTTTTCTCCTTTTTTACAAAGCATTTCGGGCCGATTTGGTCCTTCTTCAGGGGCTTGATTCTCTAAAAAGACACAGATATATAGTATTTACAATATAATATGCATGGAAGCAATTAGAAGTTACATATAAACGTATATGCCAAAGATACATAACGGTGACCAAAGAGATGCAAATACACATATTTTGTCAATGCTACAGTGACCCAATGACTCGTTGAACATTTTCATTACATCCTGAGTCAAAAATAAACTTGAAAAACATAAGGAGTTACTAAGAAAAATACAGAAACAGTGTTCTTGAGAAAACAACCACCACAAACCAGACATAAACCCGAGTGAGGATTAGACACCAGAAATCAAACATACAAACCACTCGCGAAGACTATTTCCTATGGCGAGCAACCACGCGTTAGCTCCTATAAAAAAGATTTGAATAAATCCTTGATCACTGTGCTGATATGAACATGAAACCATAAATAGAGCCAACAAACATGCTCATACTCCAAACTGACCTTGCAAAATGCTGCCGTGAACGTGGAGATTAGTTCACTTCACTCGAATACGAATACCTACAAAAATCACAAGAGAGAATTGTTTTCCCCATCAAGTAATCTCAATGACTAGCACCTTCAAATATGACCACTGTCTCAAACCAAATGTTCTTACCTCTATCAAAGCTCTGAGCTGCTGGAGTGGGTCTACGTCTCAATCAATCTCGTAACTGCCAACCCACGTCGGGCGCCATTATACCGCAAATTTAATGACGTCTCCTCCAATACGTAATGACCATAGAAATAAACATGGGACTACAACTTTGTAGTTCTCCGATTCAATACTGATAAAAACAACCCGATTCACGGAGGAATGTGGAATAAAAATGAACCCGAGCTGAAGCAAACATCCTTTATGAGAATTGAAAGTAAGCATGAGACAAATGCACCACAAGTCATCTCTGAGTAGATTAAAAAGAAACACCGTAAAAGAAACACATCTGTCCGGATGAGAAAAACGACAGTGTGAACGACAGGGGTTAGTAAATGGGAGCAATGAAAACATGAACAAAGGACATAAAAATAAGTTTATAAAAATTCATGTGTATATAAAAAAAACTCTCATAACGCCCACAGGCGCAATCCACAATGATGTGCTCACAAAAAGCAACCTAAATCTACTTTGTCATCAACCCCTTCGCTGCGGCGGAAATTCCGCCGCAGCGCTGGGGGGGTTTGGGGGCAGCGCGGTGGCGCTGTGCTCATGACGGAGCCACTCCGTCATGAGCCACGGTTGGGCTGTGCTCATGATGGAGTGGTTCCGTCATGACTACGCCCACGGCGCTAATCGCCCGCACAGGCGGGGAATTAGCGCTGCGTGGGCGGCGCGCCCGCCAACGGCAGCAGCATGACAGAACCACTCCGTCATGAGCACACGGCAACCGTGGCTCATGACGGCGTGGTTCCGTCATGAGCATGGAACGAGTTAATCCCTTTCGGGTCCTGAGTGTCCAATTTTTTTATCCAGAAAACCTCTCTTTGTAACAAGGTTTTGGTTAAATCTCTGCCAGGTATTTGGTCTATCGTTTCTATACCCTGGAATTTCTAGTTGCGCAATTGAATGCCGTGCTTTTAACCAATGAAGTGCTAAACTACTTTTGGTATTGCTATTTCTAATAGTGTTTTTATGTTCTGACATGTGGGTCTTTATTTTGCGTTCGGTTTTACCAATATAAAACAGACCGCACGGGCATTTTATACCATAAACCAGATTTTTAGAATTACAGTCTGCATTATGCTTTAGTTTTATAGTTTCCCCTGACATTGGATGTTTGATAACATTACCACATAATACATTGTTGCAATGCACACAATTAGAACACCTTTGGGTGTCCTTAAATTCTATACAAGGTACGTTAGGCCTTTGTGTCAACATTTCCTTTAGATTTTCAGAGCGTTTATTAGCGTGTAATGGTTTTTCTTTGAACATATTACCAAAATCACTTTCGTTTTCTAAGATGTCCCATCTGTTTTTTTTTTTGTTTTTTTTCCCTTTTTTTTTTTTTTTGTCCTCATCTCACCTATAAACTGCTAGCAGGACATAACCGGTCAGTTTTAATAATGGGTGCGCCCTCCGACCGCCTGCCATTGTTTAGGTTATCCAACCAATCCCCTTTTGTCGTCCGGGATTTAGGTGTTAATCATAGGACCATGGTATTTATCGACCATTAGCAACTGCAGAATGGAATCAACAGAGTCTCAATTCCTGGCCCAGACGAACAAAGGGTGCCCAAAGTGAAGGAAGGCTAGGGCTGGAACTCATAACATCTAACCGGGCCATAGCCAGTGCTGATTTTAACCAGTCTTCTACTTTCGGGGGGAGGGGGTCTTTCCACCTGAAACATATCTCCCTTCGGGCCAACAAAATCAAACATAATAACAGCCCTCTGAGTGGTTGAGCCAAACCGGCAGTGGACACCTGGTCGTTGGCAAAAAAGATCAGAGAGCCGTTCAACACGATATCTATTCCGAAGGTCATACATAGGTATCTGCACACCCCTTCCCAGTATTTTCCCAATTCAGCGCATTCAAAAAAGATGTGTACGTCGTTGGCTTTAGGGAGTGAGCACCTGGGGCATCTCGGCTCCGGATCTGGGGCAAATTTCGAGATCTTCTCCGGAGTATAGTAAATTCGATTAGAAACAAAAAAGTGATTTCTCTTCAGACTGGCAGATTTTGTGTATTTATAAAGCAGGGTCATGGAGGGTTCCAGGAGGCTCCCAATATCTGGTTCAAAAAGAGAGTCATTCCAGGCTGAAACCTGATGTGGAATACCAACGTCATCTGCGTTGATCAGGAGCCTGTACCAGATAGAGATTTCCTTCTTAAGATGTTGAATGTTCTTGAGAGCATCTTCCACCTCACCGTTCCCCCTTAGATTCTCCTTCTCCGTTTCAAACCATGATTTTAGTTGAATAAACTTGAACCTCGAGAACCCCGAGCCTATTCTTGCTTTCAATACCTCCCAAGGATGTATGCCATTTTCATCCCCCAACTCAGACCAAGTCGCGACCCCGGCTCTTTTAATTGGGAGTGCCATACTATCCTGGAGGCAGGGGGGGGTCCCCGGAGAGTCCCAGATCGGTGCCTGATCGGAGTAGTAACCTATCCCACATTTGGAGCGGATGAAATACCAGACCTCCAAGGCATTTTTGATCACCTTCAGCCTTACTCGTTTGAAGAATTTTGGGGAGCCAAACTTGTAAAGAAACCCTGCTTTGTTCCCCCCGCCTTCAGTACTGACCGACTCCCCCAGCAACTTACCCCAGGCACATGCAGTTGGTACCCCTAAAAGCATCCTGATAGCCTTAAATTGAAAGGCAACCAGATAGCAGCGGATATCTGGAAGGGCCAATCCCCCTTTAGCTAGGCGGCGCCTCAATTTTTTCCAAGATAGCCTAACGCCCTTCTCACCCCAGATGAAACTCCCAATTTTACTTTGCGCCTTTGAGATAGAGTGTTTAGGGAAACCTAGAGGAACCGCGTTGAACAAATACGTTAATTTCGGGAGGATAGTCATTTTAACTAAATTCACCTTCCCGAAGATGGTCAAGGGGAGGTTCCTCCACCTTGCAAACAACTGGTCAATTTCATTTATTATTTTCCCTATATTAATAGATGGAATTTTCCCCAGATCTTTCACTATAACTATACCAAGATATTTAAATGTATTGCTGGTAACCCCACTCCACTGATCTATGTTCCAACACATAACCTCCGTCTTCGTGGGGTTAGCCAGATATCCTGAGATTGCTCCAAAATCTTCCAACAGAGCCCCGACCTTTGGCAGTGTTATCTCGGGGTCATCTGTGTAGATGATTATGTCATCCGCATATAAAGCGATTTTAGAGCGATATTGCTGTGTCTTAAACGGAGGTATGGTCTCATCTAGCCTTATAGCCTGGGCAAGAGGCTCAATATAGAGGTCGAACAGCAAAGGGGAAATAGGGCAACCCTGCCTGGTCCCTCTTTAGGATGTCCCATCTGTTGTTGATAATCCTCTTCAATTGTCTAGAGCAGGTAGAAAATTTAGAGAAAAATACTTGTCTAGTCATTTCAGTTTTGGGTTTGTTCTCCAACAGACTGACACGTGACCTGTTTTCCATTTTCCTAATGGATTCATCCCAAAAAAATTCTGGAAACCCTTTCGACAGATATCTTCTTTTAAGAGTGCAAATGTTTTCTTGTAATGAAGTGTCATCAGAACATATTCTTTTCGCACGTAAAATTTGGGAAAATGGAAGATTGTTAATCAAGTTTTGAGGATGGAAACCATGAAATGATAAAGCGTTATTCTTGTCCGTCATTTTGTGGTAAACCTCAGTTTGAATAGTTTGATTTTCCACTTTGACCAGTACACCTAAAAAAGGTAGTGACTGCTTACTCATGGTACTAGTGAATTGAATGTGTTCGTCAAAAGAATTCAATTGGGATATTTTCTTTTCGAGTAATTCCCAACTTTGACTCCATATTAAAAAGATATCGTCTATGTATCTGCAATAAAGTAACATATTTTCTGTCCATTCTTTATCGCTGTATAGATGTATTTCTTCAAATCTTGCCATGTAAGTATTTGCATACGCTGGGGCCCCAGAAAACCCCATTGAAGTGCCCTTTAGTTGCAGATAAAACCTATTCTCCCATTCAAAAGAGCTGTGATGGAGACAAAAATGCAACATTTCCAAAATGAATACCATGTCAGCTCCTATGGCAGATTGTCTTAATAAGGCCCATTCCACTGCTTCAATACCTCCAAGGTGAGGAATGGAGGTATATAATGCTTTGACATCTTGTGTACACAAGATGACTTCCTTGTCCAAAGTCACTGATTGGAGTTTTTGAAGAAAGTGAGTAATGTCTTTAACATATGATTCCCATTGTTGGATAAAAGGTTGTAAAAAATGATCAATGTACTGACCAATCGGTTCAAAATTTATCCCACATCCTGTCACTATGGGTCTTAAGGGCGGATCTTTAAGGTCATTATGGATCTTAGGAAGCATATAAAATCCCGGTCTTCTCGGGTTCAATTCCGTCAAGTAAGATTGTGTGGTATAAGTTATCCATCCCATTTCTACTGCTTTGTTCAAAATGGTCTCAAGAGTAGATATCAACTGTTTTGTGGGATCTTCATCTAATGCAAAATAGATCAACGGATCCATAATATGTTCCTTCAACTTCCGATCGTAGAAGGTTTTGTCCACAATCACAATAGCTCCTCCCTTATCTGCTTTCTGTATCACTATCTGAGAGTCTTGTGCTAAAGAATTAAGTGTATTTCTTTCATGTTTAGTAAGATTGACACTTTTCAGACATTTGGTTTTTACTTTAGAGAGGTCATTTTTCACAAGGTTTTCAAACACGTCAAGCACTTGCGATATGGGAGCTTGGAATGTAGATTTTCGTGTGAACTCAATGAATTCTGGTTCCGGTCTTTCAATTTCCGTTGTGTTAACATTCGAAAAGAAATAACGTGAACGTAAAATCCTCATGAATTTCAAAAAAAGCTATCTCGTTCTCCAAGGCATTTGTCTGGTATGTGGGGACATAACCCAGCCCTTTGTTCAAGATCCTAGTTTGATGAGGAGTTAATTAGATATATGAAATGTTAACAATTAGGTTGTTTTCTGACTCCTCAGGTTCTGGCGTGACTTTTCTTTTACTTCTCCTTGTTTTCCTGTTTGTTTCCTTGGTGGTAGACTTATATCCATCTCCTGAGCTAAAAAAGACTTAGAAGTGGATGCTGTTGCCAATACTGTTTGATCCCCATCTGTTTCCATACGGACAGTTTCAATTCTTTTTGCGACTGGTGGGGGTGGTCTGTTGACATTAGTGTCTCCCTCTGTAGCTACACTTTCTTCTGAAGACGTATTTATATTTTTCTTAAAAAATACTTTTCTTTGGGCATAAACTTCTGCCCATGTGTAAACCTCATTGAGTTTATAGTCCAAGGTATCTCTTTTGTACTTTCTTAGTTTCCCTTCTTCCAATTCCTTTGAGTACAAATCCAATTTCGTATTGATTTCCTCCAAAGCTTTGTTCCAATCATCTGTATCCATGCTCGTTTCTAAATCCGTACGAATGACTGAAATTTCTTTGGTAATTTCATTGATTACTGTTGCCAATTCTTCAATTAATAATAAAATTAAATCTAGTGAGCATTTATTTAGCACTGCATACCAGCGTTCCATGAATTCCTTTTTCAAATGAAACCTGAATAACATAGGTTTAATAGACAGTCTTAAACCCCTTGGGATTCTTTTTGCACGGTGATACTGCACCAATGTGAAGGCATGTAGGCGCTGATTGAGTTGTCTCCTTGTAAGAAATTCTAATTGTTTCAATTGTTGTTGTAAAGTGCTTCCCTGCACATTAAATGATTTAACATCTTAGAAAATTGTTATTTCCGTGCCTAAAACCAAAGGGCTTTTCTGCCAGTGACCAGCTGTTACCTGACCCCCTGGTGACTCCTTTGTGGAAAGATGTGTATTGCTCAAAGATAGTGTGCAAAGGCTCCTAGGTCCGAGGAGGGACATCCCTTCCTTTACATAATGGCCTGGGGGCTGTATCAAGTTTCTTCCTGAGCTTCAAAGAATGTCTACCTTGTCACTGGCAGATTAAGCTCCTAAGCACGCCTCCCTTCTTCTCTCTAGTCAGGCTGGCATCAAACCCAGTGGGGGAAGAAATACTGACTATAACTGGTTTGCAATTTGGAAAAAGGCCTGCCCTCCACCCATAGGCTGGCACTGGTCATAAAAGTGGACCCAACAGCCCTCTCCTCTGGATATTTCTGGACCAGTGGAGAATCAGAAGGACTGTCCTGCTGTCTGAAGAACCTGAAGGGAAACTGGGCCTGCTTGCCATAAACCATAGATCCTAGAAGTGGCTCCAAGTGTCAGTGGCTGACATATTGCTTGAGTTCTAGCTTACATAGGCATCTCTCCCTGCACCTCCCCGATTGACCACCTCAAACGGGACCTTCCCTGGCCCCTGCTGCTGGCCTCTGTTGGTATAAGTCATGACCCCCCAGTGGTCCCCCACCAGGTCCTTGACCCTTGTATGTACTCCTTCTGCCCATAACTAAAAGGCTGGCGCTTGAAACATTTTTGACAATTTTCTGTCTGGAGAACCGATGGAAACCAAGATGGCTGTTGAAGCTGAAGCCATCGACGTTGAATTGAAGGTCAACCTCAGCTTGCAGCTTTGCTCCGCTGAAGAAGAGCAGACTTCCAGAAACGTTTCTAAGTCTAAGCATAGAGGGCTCCATCAGGACCATTTCTGAGCACTGTTCCATCGACATTGGGACCTTCCTGGACATAATCTTTGGACTTCGCCCACTTGGTGCATTTGCTCCTTTATTGGGACCCCGCTCATCAGCAACCAGCTATCACTGAGCCCTGCTTTGGATCCAGCTTACAGTTTTTCCTGCAGACAACTCGTCGATGAGCTCTTTTTTGCCATAAAACTTTCTAAAGCTGAAGGTAAATTTTAAACCAGGACAAACCTGGTCCCTATATACTACCATTGCATTCAGCTTTAATTCTTGACTTTGATCTGGTCTAGCGCAACCAGGTAAAAGTTGTTGGTGCTTTGTGGTTTTTGACACTACTTTTAATTCAAACCTTAAAAATTCAGATGAAATGAATGAATGAAATGAAATGAGATTTATAAAGTGCGTTGGCTACCCGTAGGCCTCCCAGCGCTGCGGACAGACAAGCAGAAAGCAGAAGGCAGGAGAGAGGCTTAAAACAACCAGGTTTTTAATAACCTGCGAAAGGATAAAATATTAGGTTCCTTGCGTAGTTGGGGTGGGAGGGCATTCCAGCCAATGGCACCATTATATGAAAAGCAGCGGCCACCACATCTGGACCTTCTTATTCTAGGTTGAAGGGCAAGAAATGATCCAGATGACCGGAGATCTCCTGGTCTTTCTAAGAACGTTTGGAATTTTTCTTCTGTTGTGGTTTTACTTTATTACTATTTGAATACTGCACAAGAAATTTGCAAATCTCCCAAGTGTTGGGCCTGGCTGCTTTGTACCAAGGTACAGGTTTATTTAGAAACTTGAGAGGTTTACCCAGACAAAGACTGTGGTTATTAGATTATATTTGAGGTGCATTCTCCCCTCCTTCAACTAATAGAAAAAAATTCCCGACAGCCCCGATAATGACTCTGATTTGAACATTGTGGAAGAGTAAGTAAAGCACCAAAATATCTCTTGTAAAGTCAGTTGTTTGGATTTTTTTCAATTCCAGAGGATGCCATAAAACAATTCTAGCGGTACAAAAGGGGGTGGTGATGGACGGATGCTTGTTTCCAGTCCAGGGAGGACCTGGCTTGGCAGTTCGGGCTGGACTGTTCCCATGAGGCACAGGGTCAAGACTGATTTGCATATGGCTGGGTTCAAACTGGAATGGCATGGTGAGCAAAAAAACGATGGATTTAGGCCCAGATCTCTGTACTGGGGTGAATATATGACATTGTTCTGCATTCTGTCCATCAATTGTTGTTTTTGCATTTGTCACCCCGAGTGGGAAGGGTATACCCAGACGTGGGTCCCTTGCTCTCCATGCCACTGGAATCAAGCTATCGTGGCTGAAGAGGGGTGAAACCCCGAAACCGGTCCTAGGATGCTTGTTTCCAGTCCAGGGAGGACCTGGCTTGGCAGTTCAGGCTGGACTGTTCCCATGAGGCACAGGGTCAAGACTGATTTGCATATGTCTGGGTTCAAACTGGAACGGCATGGTGAGCAAAAAAACTATGGATTTAGGCCCAGATCTCTGTACTGGGGTGAATGTATGACATTGTTCTGCATTCTGTCCATCAATTGTTGTTTTTGCATTTGTCACCCGAGTGGGAAGGGTATGCCCAGACGTGGGTCCCTTGCTCTCCATGCCACTGGAATCAAGCTATCCTGGCTGAAGAGGGGTGAAACCCCGAAACCGGTCCTAGGATGCTTGTTTCCAGTCCAGGGAGGACCTGGCTTGGCAGTTCGGGCTGGACTGTTCCCATGAGGCACAGGGTCAAGACTGATTTGCATATGGCTGGGTTCAAACTGGAACGGCATTGTGAGCAAAAAAACAATGGATTTAGGTCCAGATCTCTGTACTGGGGTGAATGTATGACATTGTTCTGCATTCTGTCCATCAATTGTTGTTTTTGCATAAAACAGTTCCAGGCATGTCATGCCTTTAATGTGTGAGGAGATCATTAATCAAGGTACAAATCATCTCAACTCTAAACATAAAGGTGTTTTAAAAGCAGAAAGCAGAAAACAAACTATAAGGAAGAGTTGCCCTAAACATAATAGTGAATTGCTCCACTGCTGATATTGGTCAATGATATCATGGTGACGTCGTTGTATTGGCACCAGAGAAGAAAATGTTGATACATGCTTTTAGCATGTAGCAAAGTATTGCTTGTTTTGTGGAAACCATGTTTTCATGTGCAAACAACACAACAGCATAATATTTTGCATTCACAACAGATTGATGCTTGCAATCAGCATTAAAAGCATTGTCTTTTTTTGGTAATCCTCTCAGTTATTTATTCTGACTTGGTAAGTGTAGGAGAGTAGGGTCTGCTATCCTATGGTCACCCCAAATTTTTGCTTTTTGCTTCACTGGTTTTTGACATATTGAGGCTGTGGGCCTTCTAATTAGACCAACAGCCTGCTGTTCTCTCTACTAAATTGACACTATGCACTATAGGTGCATAACCAATTGGAATTGGATCACCCTGTGAGCCCCTGTACCAGTGTACACTAGGTACCCAGGGCATTGGTGTATCTAAGGCCTACCAGGGGCTGAAGCAAGTATTATGCCACCCCTGGCCTGGTCTAGCAATTTGACACAACTGGCTGATCACTCAGCTGGGGTAAGTTGGTGTAACCACCTCTTACTTAGGTGTAGCATACCTATACCTAACCTTAAATGGGACACATGTTAACCTATAAGTCACTCCCATTTGTAACAGTACTGCTTCCTTTATCACCTCTTCAATAACTCTGAGGGCATATGCCCCCAGTTTCATGCATATGTTGTAGAACCTGTCCCAGAGAATCACAATCTTAAGGTGTACCAGTGTTGGCATGGAAAGCTAAGTCAGTGGCCAGAGTTAACAAATTGTGTACTGACTGTTTTAGCGTTGCCCGTCTCAAGAGCCAATGTTGAGAGGGCCTTTTCACAGATAAAAGTTTACATGGGAAGGAAAGGGTGACCGCGCATAGCCAAAGACTCACTGAAGAAGTTTAATTTGTAAAAATGTATTTGAACCTCAAATACACTGCACGTACACTCTCTATATGCCATGCACTATCAGTGCAGAAAGAAAGCATTGATAAAAGCAAAATGCTCCATAAACACCGGAAAAACACTGCTGCTATTGTGTTTAATATTTTGAGGTAAAGAAATCCCTGGAAAACAGACAAAAAAAACACCAGATTTAACAAATAATTAAAAATGAAAACAGGAAATCCTAATTATATAGCTAGAAAAATGGTCCATGTTTGCAAATCGGGGCAGTTTTGGACTTGCAAAGACAAGCAGTATATTTATTTTGCATGTATTTGAGCTTCTTACAAGCCATGCTGATTTTAATATTAGGGAAATGAACAGTACAACATTCCAGAAGCCCATAAAAGAAGCCCACTAATAACCTAGAAACAATCCCACACACTGATCTGTCAGACTAGTTCATCCGTCACTGTCTGATTGCCCTATTGTCAGACAATTGATGTAAGTTTTGTGATTGGGTAGCGTTTTAACGTGGAGACAAACTAAGAATTAAGATTTGCCACATGCAAAGTATGGTCTGGTAACTATCAAATTCTACAAGTTTAGAGTGTTCAAATTATTATGAGATGTTATTTAGGACTATTTTCTCACATAGTCAAACAGGTGAAAGGCTGGATGTATATGAAACATGAACTAGTGATAGTTATAGTTAGTTAAGACTTGTTTGTGCTGCTAAATCTCCAAGAAACTTTCCAAAAAGGTGCTAGTTTTTGACCAATTTGTCTATGGGAAGTTTCAGGGTGATCCATCAAGCAGGGGCAGAGAAAAAAAATGGAGGACCAAAAATGCAAAATCACCATGTATTTTCAATAGACCTCATTAAGAAGAGATACAGCAAAATCTCCTAAATCAAATTACACCAAATTTGGCAATAAGCTAGATCTTGTTATATAGAATGTATTTTTTCTGATTTGGTGTAAATCCATCCAGCAGTTTTTGAGAACAAAATATAGACATCTGTGTGGTTGAGTGAGAGTCCCTTAAACCCAATAAAAAAGAGACTCTTGCAGGAGCAAGTGCTCTGAGTGGCTGCCAGCAATATGAGAAATATGTTGCTCGCAGCCGTTACAGGAGTTGGGGACTCAGTGCCCTGTCCTGAAGTTATAAAAAACATAACAACAAAAAGGGGCAGCATAGGGATACCCTGCCTCCCTAGTCCCCATGTGGGGGACCCCCTCCTTAGTCATTATAGTCCCTGGGTAGCCCACCCCAGACTGAAATTATTGAATAAGCATAGGAAATAGGTCATCATAGGCTGGGGGCCATTACAGGCCATAGGAACTCAATGTGAGGCTGACATTTATTAAAATAGAGAGGGGACCTCACAGACCCCCACCATGTGCCTCCAACTGCCTCAGGGAGCCTACCACAAGGGCTGCTAAACCAATTAAAAGCAAGGGGGCACACGGTCCCACTCCCCGAGCCATTAATGGCTCCAAGGACCCATCCCCCAGTGCCGGCTTACTAACTATGTCCTTGGGAGCCTATCCATGGGACATATCTGTCTCCCTTCTCACGGTGGCATGGAATCTTGTTTTTGCTCCCAATTTGCGGGAGTGTTTCCTAATCTCCCGCCATGCAGAATCAAACACAAAGTCTGCTACAGGCGGGCAGGAATTTAAAAAATTCTCCTGCCAGGTAGTAGCAGATTTTCAATCTTTTTCCCTACCCACAATGATGGGTCTCCAGGGCTGAAAAAAGCCCAGGGGGATGAGGTCCCAGGGTCTAATGAGTATTGGGAGGGAGGCCACAAGACTCCCCTCCCCTTTAAAAAAAAAAGGACCTGGGTTTGTGATTCCTAGATCCTAACGAGTCTTGAGGAGGGCCCCACTAGGTTTCCTTCCCCTTGAAAATACATATGGCTGTGGGGGATGGGGTCCCAGTGGCCCAATGAGGCTCAGAGAGGGGTGCCACTCAGCCCCCCTCCCGTTTAAAAGAGAGATGGCTCAGGGGGATGCGGTCTGCATGGTCCTTTAAATGCTTGGAGAGGGGAGCCATGCAGCTCTCCTGGCCCATAAAAACAGCCTTGGTAATGGGGTTACCACGGCTAAAGAGACTTGGGGAGGGGGTGTGCTACCCACTCCCCTCTTTTGTGAGTTTTGGCCTTGGGTGGGCTCCCCAGGACCTATATTGGCTTGAGGAGAGGGGCAGCCTGTGTAGCTGGACAAAATCTGTACAAAAGTAGCCAAAAAAGGACTATGGTAGTTAGACGTCATTGTGCAAACTATAAATAAAACTAACATATTCATTGGATGATGTCATCAATGATGTCATTTGAGATGTCATCAGTGATGCCATAAATGATGTTATAGAACATGTCATGAGTGAGTCACAGGTAAGAGCAGTGGGGTAGTGGGGGGGACGGGGGAGTCAACACATGACGACAAGGGAAAATAAAAAAAGAAAACCACTTACCTTGCACTCTATGCATCGTCGACTCAGTGATTCTGCGAGCGCAAGGTAAGTGGTTACCTTTTAAAAAAATGTATTTTCCCTCATTGTCGTCTTTCAACTCATTCCCCGCCCCAACCCACCGATCTTACCTGAAACGGCAGTGACAGGTTATAGTTAGCTCTGATAACTATACATGCTGAATTTCTTTGATTGTTTTTTAATTTAAAACATTCATGATGTCATTGAAATATTCACCTAACAATTATGGTACTTTAACCTTTGTTTTTTCAACAAATATGTTATATAAATATATGTGTATAATCACTGAAAGAGCCAAAGTTTACGGAGACGTTATAGTTAGTCTCAGATTTCACTCGTACTCAACCAGTGAAATTCAGCAGTTATAGTTATGGGAACTAACAATAACTTACACCCCGCAATGCACTGCTTACGACCTCACATATTACATGAATCATGACATGGGCAACAGCATCACTGATGACATCTCAAATTACATCACTGATGACATCATCCAGTGAGTATGTTTTCTAAGAGTCAATGAGTTGTAAACATATATACTAAGATACTACAAAAGTTACATTAGTGATACTACTTCTAGCATATTATGTGAGTGGATGAGTGTATCTATGTGTGAGTGGATGTCTGAGTGGCTGTATGGGTGAGTGAGTGGTTGTATGGGTAAAGAAGTGGGTGTGTGAGTAGCTATGTGGGTGAGTGAGTATCTGTAAGAGTGCCTGTATTGTTGAGTGAGTGGGTGAGTGAGTGGCTGTATGAGTGTCTATATGGGTGGGTGAGTGAGTGACTGCATGTTCGAGTGAGTGGGCGTATGAGTGGCTGTATAAATGAGTGGGTAGCTCTTTGAGTAACTGTATATATGAGTTAGTGAGTGCGTATGTGGATGTATGGGTATATGAGTGGCTGTGTGAGTGTCTGTTTGGATCTGTCAATGAGTGTGTGAGTGGCTGTATAAGTCTCTCAGTGGATATTTGAGTGGCTGTATGGATCTATTAATGGGGTTGAGAGTGATTGTTTGGGTATGTGAGTTGCTGTATCAGTGGTTGTAGGTGCATGTGGGTGAGTACCTGAGTTGTTGCATGGAAGTCTAAGTGGTTGTATGAGTGGATGTGTAGAAGTGTGAGTGGCTGTATGGGTAAATGAGTAGCTGTGTTGAGAGGATGTACTGGTTAATGTGTGGATGTTTGAGTGGCTGCTTAGGAGAATATATGGGTTTGTGAGAAGCTGTATCAGTGAGTGGTATTGTGAGTGGCTGTATGAGTGAGTGAGTGGGCATATGAATGATTCTAAGTATGAGTGAGTGGTTGTGTGGTTATTGGAATGGGTCTGTGAATGAGTATATGAGTGACTGTGTGGGTGTAAAAGTAGATATATGAGAGGTTGTTTAGGGGTGTTAATTGAAATGTGCATGGTTCTCTGGATGATGTCATCAGTGATATCACTTGAGATATCATCAGTGATGTAATCAGTGATGTTACTGACCATGTCATGAGTGATGTTGTGTGGGAGGTCATACGCAGTGCAACTGCTGAGTTTCACTGGTTTTGTATGAGTAAAATCTGAGCCTAACTATGCCATCCCTGTAACCTTTGTTTTTCAGTGAAAATCTAAGGTTTTTCCTAATTATATTTCCAAACTATAACGTCTCTGTAACCTTTGTTTCTTTCTTTGAATTTCGAATGTTTTTGATATTATTTGCCAACTATAACATCCCTGTGTTATTTTAGTGAATTTCTATGTTTTTTAATGTTATTTGCTAACTATACCGTCCCTGTAACCTTTGTTTTTTAAATGAATTTCTATGGTGTTTTTACATTTTATTTCCTAAGTGTCTCAGTGGGTGTGTGAGGGAGTGCATGAGTATCTCAAGTGGAGTGAGTGCCTGTGTGAATGTCTCAGTGGGTCTGGGAGTGGCTGCATAAGTGTCTGTCTGGGTCTGTGAGCAGGTGTGTGAGTGCCTGAGTGGATCTGTGAGTGGGTCCATGAGTCTAAGAGGGGGTGTCTGAGTGGGTACATGCGTGTCTATGTGAATGTGTGAATGGGTCTATGGGTGGGTGTGAAAGTGTCTGAGTGGGGTTGAAAGTGCCTCCATGAGTGTGTGTTAGTCTGTGAGTGAGTGCATGAGTGTCTGAGTGGGTGCATGAGTCTTTTAGTGGGCCTGTGAGTCTGTGCTTGATTCTCTGAGTAGGTCTATGGATGGGTGTGAGAGAGTATGAATGGCTCTGTAAGTAGGTTCATTTGTGTCTGAGTGGGTGTATGTGTCTAAGTTGGTCTGTGAGTAGGTGAATTATTGTCTGAATGTGTCCATGTGTGCCTGTGAAAGTGTCTGAGTGGTTCTGTGAGTGGGTGCATGAGTGCCTGAGTGGGTTTGTGAGTGGGTGTGAGAGTTTCTGAGTATAGCTGTAAGTGCATGTGAGAGTGTCTGAGTAGGTCTGTGAGTGGGTGCATGAGTGAGTCTGTGAGTGGGTGTGTAAGTATCTGATGGGGTCTATGAGTGGCTATATCAGGGTCTGGCAGTGGGTGTGTTTGTGTCTGAGTGTGTGAGTGAGTGGGGGTGAGAGTGTCTGAGTACAGCTGTAAGTGCATGTAAGAGTTTCTGTGAGTGGGTCTGTGAGTGGGTGTATGAGTGAGTATATGAGTGGGTATGTGAGAATCTGATCAGTGTCTCAGTGGGTCTGACAGTGGGTGTGTGAGTGGCTGAGTATGTGAGTGGATGTCTAAGAGTCTGTGTGAGTATGTCAATAGCTGTTTCAGTGTCTGGGCCACAACAGAACCACACCTGCTCTTTTATCCAACAAGAGTCCACAATTATGCACAAAGTATCTACCCAAGCGAAGTATTTTCAACATGTTAATTACAAAGTGCTTCCTCCTTGGGTAAATGTCCAGTACGTATTCTATACTACAGCTACATAATGGAGCATGAGGAAATGTTAACAGTGACCTTGTGTGTATTTTGGCAATGTGATGGTGCCTGGTGTGTCTTTATTCAGAAATATGTGATAACAAGAATCTTTCTATAGAGAAGACGAGACTACTAAGAGGTAAATATCCACCAAACAGGGGCCCTTCCTCCTATCTATATGAAGTGCTTCTTTGTTTCGTGGCGATGTCCTCATATTCTTTGGCATAAAGAACACACCAAAATTGGTGGGAAACGTTTGGGGGCACTTGTTAAGCTGTCCATCATCCTGGCAAAAAGCAAGAAGACCTTTAGATACTACTAAGGTGGGCAGGGCCAAACGGGGAAGCTTCCAAGTGATTTGCATATTTGCATACTCCTAGTAATTTAAAAGGAGAATCGTGGACTCTGCTCTCACCAGGACAGGACACCAAAGAACTGACGTGTCACAGTCATTTCAAAATGCACTCCAAGAGATCAATGCTTTCACCTCCATGAAGGATTCTAGATTGTTTTTCAATATGGAATTTCCTTTGCCAAACCCAGGAGCTGGGATCATTTGTCTATTACTGAAGTGGAGCTTCAACGGGGGGGCATCTGAGATGTATTTATTTGGAAGTCCTTCCTGTTGAGGGTTAATTTCTGCAAAATGAACATCAGGTCCAGAACCACACCTGCAACCCCATCCCCGGGGGCCCGACCATGATTAATGGGAAAGGGGGTGGGCAAGCCCCCTCCTGGTCCAATTTTAGCTCTGTCAACCCTTTCTCCTGGCTGAAATTTAATAGGGTAGGCGGGCCAAGCTTCCCGCTGGGCCAGCTTTGGTCCCGGGGACACTATAGCTGAAATATAACTGTGGTGAGTGGTTGCAAGGCCCCCATCCCCAGGCCTTTTTCTGCCCCAGGGGCCCAAAACCCCATGGCCCAGCCATATATCCTTGGGTGCCTTAGAGTCCACCCAGGGTGCTCAGTGTGCTATGGTACCGCAGGATGAGCCTCAAGGGCTCTGTGGTCCCATGAAAATAGCAGGAACCGGCCCTGGGGTTGGTGGTCCCAAGGGGCAAAAATGGCTCCGGAGGGGGACAATGGCATGCAAAGGGAGCTTGTGGTCCACAGATGGTTCGCACATCCCATCTCCTTATAAAAAAATAACAAAAAGCTTCAAGGAGGTGGTGAGGTCCACACGGCCCCCACTTATGTTTACCATGAGCCCCTTGAAGGTAGCTGTACCAGGGCATAAATAAGCCCTTTGAGTGGAGCCTTATGTGCCCCGTCTATTTTTTTATATATTATACATGGCCCCGGGACAGGGCCCACCAAGCGGGGACTTTAAAAATAAGAGCCTGTTACCTTGACTGTTGGGATTGCGACTGCTGCTGGGCCACATCACTGCTGCGAGCCTGGGATTCTAAACGCTGTTGGGTCATATCACTGCCACATCACCGCTGTTGCGCAGACCACATATCCCACCATTCTTTGCGGCGCATGCCACGCACTGCATCAGAAGCACCAGGAGGCGCTCAAGGTGGGCCAGGGCTCCCGCCGTGCGGGATGCACATGGGCGTGCCCGGGCAAAGCCCGGGCCAAGGGCGGGCCCGTCAGAGCCCGTCAGAGCCCGTCAGAGGCAGGAAGAGGCTGGGCTGGGCCACCCTCCTGAAATTGTACTTGCTAAGGTGGACTTCACCAACTAAAATAAGGTACTGAACTGAGTCTGTGTGGGGGTTTATCTGCTATTGACCAACAGTCATCTGATAAAATGAGCGAACGCAAGGCCACAGGTCTATTAGCGGGGGGGTGGTTGCAGGGACCCTGGATGCATGCCTGACAAGAGCAGAGTCGCTTTTGACCCACCAGATTCAGCTTACAGAAAAAAGACTCTCGCTTGACACATTTTCGGCATAAAAACAGTCAACAATGGGAGGCATAGCCATGGCCAAATCCCTAGAGGTGTGCAGCAACTTGTTGATCACTCATGCTCTGTCATCCCAGGCCCTAGTATTAATGGGGAAGCAGCTGATCCCCCGGTTTTACCACCAGTGGCATTGAAAGTGATCTCAGTTGTACAGATCAACACTGCCAATCCTGTCTAGAACACCGTAGGAGATGGGAATCTTGATTTTTCGCCCATATTGGTTGAAGAGACGTCGATTCCCTCCATGGTCCACAATGAAATTAAAACTGGCCATGGTGAGGTTATCACCCGATCCAAAAGGGCAACCAGGGAAAGTGCGATAAGCCTACCGAAGTCTTTGATAGCAGGCACTGGTGAGCCGCCTGCAAAGCACACGAGGGGAGGAGCCTCACAAAGGCAAAAGATAAAGCCCAGATCTAAACACCAAACAATTAGGTTTCCCGACAATTTGGTCACAGAACAATGGACTGGCCGAGAACCATATTTCAAATTGCGGCAATTGCATACTAGTGGAGCCTAGGTACGACCTCGAGCTATGGAAAAGACTGGAGACTTTGATGACTGCTCTCATGGGACCCCCTTTTATGTAAATTAGAGGCAACAGAAGAAAGACTGTTGTTACTTCAGAATTCAAATAGCGCAACAGCCAACCAAGGGGATGTAGGTGTGCATGTTTTTCTCAGGGGGGATAAGAAGTCACTAAAGACCCAGCCCCATTTTCTGTAAATGAGAATGAGAGGAGGAAAAATGGGGATAGTGACCATGCATCAGTGGAATGTGTTGGGGCCAACAGAGTCCCACGTGCATATTACGAAGTACCTAGACCAAATGCAAGCATTGCTCATGGGGGGCCGAGGGAATCTAGGAAAGGGACCCAGGTAATCCTCCAACACAGCCAGTGGATACCGTAAGGTCACGAAGGGGAGATAATGTGCAACAGCAACCAAAAGAGATGGTCTCATGATTTACGCAGAGTACTCCTGGCCTACCAGTTTTAGACCTAGCCCCAGCTTCATGCCTGTATACAGTTGTTTTAACAGGTGTCCCAGCATACACTAACCAAAAAGAAGAACCCACGCCAAAACTGATTTATAAGGTGGCGCATTGGATGTGTAGGAATGTGGGGTTTAATATTAGAGATCATAGACACATTTTGATGGCAAGGAGGGTATCCTGGATCGGCGGATCCAGGAAAGAGTTTTCAGGGGACTGTGTGATTGTGACACTTAGGTTCCCTGAACTTGTGTGTAAGACTCTTTTCCAGAGTAGAGGGCTTTATTCAGCCGAAGTGGATTCAAGTATTAAACTGCTCCCGCTGGGCTTTGTTTATAGACTATCGGCCGATTCCTCAAGCCCTATGGATATGTGGGTCGACAGGAGGGCACAACTTGGTGGGCCAACACAGTGTCGATAAGTTATACCTTTGCTCCACTTAGAGATCTAAATGACATCGACTGACTAGGTTGGATGGGGGAAGTAGACAGAGCCTGTGATACCCCCGTGACTAACATAGACCCAGGGGGGAAGGGAGCAGAGTTCATCCTGGGGACGGCTGAAGACCAAGATACTTGCGACCTTCAGGTTGTAAACGCCCATGCGGTTAGTGGTGTAAGTAAGATAACCTACAGGTCTCATAACCCCCAGGCAATTGTTAGTGCAGAAAGGCGAAACAGGAGTAATATAAAAATAGTCTCCTGTAATATAGCAGGCATATCCGCCAAATTTGAGAATTAGCAATGGCTACTCTATATACGGGAATTTCAGATAATTTGCTTACAAGAATCTTGGGAATCAGTAAATAACAACTTTGTCTTACAGGGATATAAAACCATCTTTTGTCCAGCACGTAAGGCATCATCAGGGAGAGCCAGGGGAGGGCTGGTTATATATGTAGATCTTACATTACATGGAAGATGGTTAGACCTGGCTTGGGGCCCAGAAGTCGTGCAGGGGCTCAAATTCTTTAATAAATGTTACAGGTTACTTTTTATAAACTTTTATAATGTTAATTCAAATGGACAGGGTTCCACAAGCTTGCATGAACTGGATACTAGACTCATCCAGACACAAGAGCAAGGGTTGATGGCTCCTCGGCTGGTTCCAGCAGGCGATTTTAATTGTCACCTGTGCCCAAATCTGAGAGCATCACGTGGGGATTGGTCGACCTGTACTCTTCAGGACGGTCCACACATGTAACATACAAAGGAGGGAAGGGAATTCAGTGGCCTCTTAAACACGTATGCGATAACACACCCAATGGATCTGATTGATGTTAAGCAGGATAAAACGGTCCATCCCATATTTAAAGGTAGAGGATGTGCCTCATTTATTGATTATATTTTCGTCTCTGCATCACTTAGAAATTGTGTGACTTGGTTCAGTATTGATTGTAGCACCTTTACTGATCACAACCCTCTTGCCTTATCGCTTGTTGATGCATGCCGCAACCAGGTACCCCTTGGAGTGGGGGGTGGGGTGGCTGGGGCCATGAACCGAGGCAGGAGGTTGCGATGGACACAGGTCAATGGTGAGGCCTTTTATGTATCTCTCTTAAAAGAAGGTGAACATGTTATTCAGAGGTGTTTAGACCCAGAAGTGGAAGGGGCAGAATTAGTTGATGCCTTTAAAGGTGTTGCCCAAATAGTTGATAGCTTGTTGAGAGCCCCAGCTCACAAGGCCAAAATGGACAACCCAAGATGGTTTGACCCACAGAGAGCTGAAAGATGCCTTAAAGACCTCTCCAAGAGATAGGGACCAGGTGACCCTGTGCCGGACAAATTATAAGTTGGCGGTCAAAGAGCGTAAAATTAAATTACAAAAACAAGTTTGGGAAGACCTGACAGAGGCGGTGGCATTAAAGGACTCTACTGCCTTCTGGAGAGTCATAAACAATCCCTGCTTTCAAGTTGCCGACAAACCGGGGTTGAGCAATAACATTCTGCCGGAGCAATGGCATGAGTACTTTCAAGGGCTTTATAAACACCACTCAAGCACGGACCAGTTGCAGGAGCAGCATTGGAAGCAGGACATATCCCCACTAAGATTTTCACTGGGTGAGGGAAGAATAGGAATTGAAGGCCTAACCAGGAATAAGGCTCTGGGTCCGGATGGGATTCCACCCGATCTTTTTATAAGTAAGGTGGATCTTTGGAAGCCAATCATGACTAGGGTCATAAACGCAGCAGTGGACACGGTAATGCCAGCATCCTAGACCACAGCCACGATTGTCCCCATTTTAAAAAAAGGTAATAAGGATAGCCCACAATGTTACCGCCCGATTTCCCTAATTGATGTGTCAGCGAAGGTACTAGGGCGGGTGGTTTTGAGCCGGTTGACTGACTGGGCAGAGGAGCATCGGGCCATAACTGACGTCCAATTTGGCTTCAGGCCTGGGAATTCTACCACCGACCAATGCTTTAACCTGTAGCTTATCTCGGCCAAATACACAATAGTCGGCCAAGGGACAATGTATCTGGCATTTGGTATCAGTGATGTCATTTGAGATGTCATCAGTGATGTCATGAGTGATGTCACTGACCATGTCATGAGTAAAGTAATATGTGACGTCATCAGCAGTGCATTGCAGGTGCGCGAGTTATAGTTAGCTGAACTAACTATAACGGGGGAATTTCAATGATTGTGTACAAGTGAAATGTCCAGCTAACTATAACGCCCCTGAAGCCTATGGTTTTTTCAGTGAATTTAGATAGATAGATAGATAGATAGATAGATAGATAGATAGATAGATAGATAGATAGATAGATAGATAGATAGATAGATAGATAGATAGATAGATAGATAGATAGATAGATAGATAGATAGATAGATAGATAGATAGATAGATAGATAGATAGATAGATAGATAGATAGATAGATAGATAGATAGATAGATAGATAGATCACAGAACATCCATGCAAAATCCACAGGGCGAAAACAAGCCCACCAGTCAAACGTCAGGTAAGTAATTTTATTCTTACACAGGCAAAGCATACCGCGTTTCGACCCCAAAATGAGTCTTATTCATATGCTGGTACAAGGGTCAGTTACACCTGGATTTGAAATACATTTGGGTCTGAAACACAGAAGAAGGACGACGAGTGCACAACATCTCGTTTGTAACAAACAGTGATTTTTTTTCTTTGCCTCTCAACATCAGGGGCCAGGAATTATTTTTTCTTATTGAGTAATCTTTAAATCATATGGCTAATGCCCTCTGTTAAGAAATGTTTGAGTTTATAAGTTCCGGTTTGAAATCCTGTCATTCATTGGACTTCAAAGTCAATCATGCTTTGCAAATAGCTTCCCAAGCCTCATAATGTCCTTCATTCTAACTTTAAATTTCATGCCTTGATAAATCTCAATGAATGAAAGTGCCACAATCTGGCCTCAAAGGGAGCAATTCCATGCAGTGCTACGTGGCAATCAATATTCATTTTACCTCCAAGGCGCTGCACCTTGTGTGCTCATTGCTTCAGATTTTCCAAATATCTGCCTGTAAATTGGTTCACTTCATCTGACAGTGTGAGAGTACAGCAACTCCTGCATACCCTGGCTGCTTTTCATATGTTGAGAAATCTCCAGCCTGCAGTCCTCCTTGAAAATCAGTGGCGGAGCTCCCAGTATTTTAAATTGGCACCATCACGGCAAAGTCCTACTTATTGGTGTCGCCAGATGGTAGTTATAGTTAGGACCTAGTTTCCTTTGGAAGAGCATTTTTTCATTTGCCAATAACTTTGGCATAGTTTGACAAATCCTCAAGAAAATTTTAAAACCAGTTTGATGCTCCTTTCAGCTGCTGTCTTGTAAATTTTGGGTTCTCTGTCAAGCAGTGGCTGAGAAAAATGGTCTTCCCAAAATGCATTTTCCCCATGTTAATTTCCATAGGAAGCTTTATACAAGGCAACATGCCGAACAGAATTACACAAAATTTGGCAGAAAGGTAGCTGTTGGTCTAGAAAGCGACTTTTTTTGTGAATTGGAGTGAATCGATTTAGTAGTTTCAGAGCTATTTAAAATTGTTTCAGATATACAACTGGGGATGTGAAGGGTTTGCGACCTTCAAATAGGAAGTGTTGGCAGCCATCATGTGACTCACCTTAAGTTGAGTCACAGAAACAAATGTTTGAAAAAAGGGGTTCAGAGTAGAAACACCCTGACCCCCTAGGCCTCTTGGGGGAAAGGTCCCCACAGGGAAAAAAAAGCATTATTATAAAACATTTTGCTGCGAGTCACGTTGTAAATTCCACCAAAAAATGTTGAAAAAAGAAGTGCAGCACCCCACACTTTATTTCTAATTGGCCTACAGGTGGGCCAGGTCCCAGGGTCATTATAAAATAGGAGGGAGGGCGCATGCCCACCCCCTCGTGAGGCCCATTGATGCCCCAGGGTCGACCACCTCCTTTCCCAGGGCTTCTTTTACAAAATAATGTTGGGAAGGCCCGTATGGCCTCCCCCACTGCCCCAGTGACCACTACCTCCCAGGGGCTTATTTTTTCAATGCGGGGATCTCTTAGACCCCCTCATCCCTGGTAACCACCACCTCATCTATCATGAAAGAATGTGGGGGCACATGGACCCCACACAGCCCTGAGGACCACCACCTCCCTGAGGCTTAAGTCAAATTAAATGCAGGAAGACTGTGCAGCCTCCCCAATGTCCTGGGGACCATTATCTCCCCAGGGCAAATCAAAAGAAAGGAGGGGGTGCAGCCCCCCTCCCGGCACCATATACTGCCCCAGGGACCACCACCTCTCAGAGCTGTTTGCTATGGCTTGTTGCGAGGTTTACCGCTCCCACCAAGCCATAGAAAACTGTGCTCCCGCACAATTGCATTGACAGAGAGGAATTAGAATGTTAGCAGCTCCCTCTTTGTCAAAGCAATGCTGGCTCCCACGTTAATATTATTTTTTTAAAGGCAACGCCCCTCTCTAATTGATTTATAGAAAAATATTTTTAAAAAGACCAGGCCCTGTGGTAAGAGGTCCCCGGGGATTAAATTAGCTGGGGAGGGGAGCCGGGTATCAACCTCCCCAATTCAAAATAGGTCTTGCCCTGGTTGTTCGCATCCTCAGGCTAAATTAGGCTCAGGGAAGGGAATCATGTGACCCCCCTCCCAAATAAGTAAAACATTATTTTTAAAAAAGGCCAGCAAGTCACCAGAGGCCCCACCCCCTCTCACCACCATTCTGAAAATGTGCGTCTTAGTGCACAACTGGTCTGGGGATAAAGTCCCTTGGCTGCAGAGGGTCTTTGGGGGCCAACTAGCCCTTCTGTTCCCTCAAGTAAGTCCCAAACAGCAGGTTTGCTGAGAGGACTTTGGAGGCCACTCCCCCTTTCTCCACCACTCTGTAAGCATTCTGGTTGGGATATGAAGTCTCCAATGGATGCTGAGGGCCCTTGGGGGCCAGCAAGCCCTCTTATTACCTCCAGTAAGCTCCACAAATCATGATTTAAGAGAGGACTTCTGAGACCCTGCCCCATTTCTCCACCACTCTGCAAATGCACCCCCTGGTGCAGTTCTGGCTTGGGATGAAGTCCCTTTGGCTATACAGTGTCTTTGGGGCCCAACAATCTCTTTTGTTACCTCCAGTAAGTCCCATACAGTGGAATCATTGAGAGGTCATTGTAGGCCATGCCCACCATCTCCACTACTCTGCGAATACTCCTCCTGGTTCATTCCTGGTTGGGGAAAGAAGACCTCTTGGATGCTGGGAATTCTTGGGGTCCCAGAAGCCCTCCTGTTACCTCCAGTAATTTAAACACAGCAGGATTCCTGAGAGCTGCTGAGAGGCCCCGTCCTCCTTTCTCCACCACTGTGCAACACCTACTACCAGTGTTAAAACCATGGAAATTCAATAACAAAACCATATGTTACAGGAATATTATAGTAAATAGAATTGGAAAAACCTTAGAAATGCACTGAACAAAGCAATGGTTAAAGGTATGTTATGGTTAGGAAATAAAACTTAAAAAACCTTTGAAATTCACGGAAAAAATAAAGGTTATATGGACGTTATAGTTAGGCTCAGAGTTCACTCGCACGAAAGCATTGAAATTCTGCAGTTATAGTTACCTGAGATAACTATAACTTTTACCCCCGCAATGCACTGCTTATGACCTCACATATTACATCACTCATGACATAGTCAGTGAAATCACTCATGACATCACTCATGACTTCTCAAATGACATCACTGCTATATATATGACACTGATGACATACATGTATGTATATATAGTTCTTTACAAATATGGCACTATTCCTGAGCGGTGGTATGGAGACAGTTTCTGAAAAAGCCTAATAAAATGAATTGACATGCATATTTGGAACTGATTGTGGACACATTTTTTGATAGAAGTGTTCACAACAGTATGGTAATGTCATTTGTGACCTCTTTATCATTATCATCAGCGATGTGATACGGGATGTCATCAATAATTTTGTGGGTAAGGTCATCAGCAGTGCATGGGCACAAGATATGGTTTTTATAACTGCTGTATGTCAGGGGATATACGTTTTGTTTTGGAACTGTAACTTCACTTTAGCATTGCTGAATGAGGAGAGGGAACAATATTCTTGAGAGATGAAGCCTAAAATGGGTCATGGCTCCCTTCCCATCCTTCATCAGTTGTAATAAACAGTATATTACTTTCTTTGTATTTGCATATGTGATGTATTCCTTGTTGATCTTTCATATGTACAGCATGTTCGATTCCAACATTCTTAATAATTGCTCGTAAATTGAAAGCTCTGTGAAAAGCAATAATTGAAGTTTTGGAAAAACCCTTTGTCATTTTTCAAAACTAGAGACTATAAGGAATGTTTTTGAATTATGTTTTTGTAGTAGATGATGCCGAGTGTCATTGCTCACAGATGAAACAAAGTCTGGTTTAAATAAATATAGTATAGGTTATAGTTTTCTCTTCTTTAACAAAGGGCAGCACATTCAGAAATCCTGTCAGTGGAGATATATGTTTATTCTTTGGTGAGCTCATCTTTCCAGGATATTTTTATCATCTTTTGGATAGAGTACCACTAGAGAGATGACTTGAGTGTGGGTTTCACACACATTTTGGCCTTGTGGTAAGGCTACCCAACAGACCAGCAGTAAATATTGACTTTGTCTATGATGTTTCCTTGGATTTCTTGGGCAGATATAATATTATTGGTTATTACATCCTGGTCTATTTGTAAAATGGGAAAAATGCACATTCCACCATGTTCTCAAGTTAGGCAGTAAATGGTTAGTCTAATTATTCATACAATCTGTATCTATACTAAAATGTTGATTGGTGCGTTGATTTATTTATGCACAGGATGGTATCCCTAACACCTAGATTGAACTTTGTAGGCTGATAACTGCACAATGTGGAGGCATTGATCGACGTGGCCTGGTGGGCCATATTGTTGTTTTGAAGTTGTCATTTCAATTAATGTTTTGATTGGTGTGATTGAGAGAGATTACAGACTGAGATGTTAAAATGGGAGGATTCATGTCCATTTATTTCAATACATTCCAAATTGTATTGCAATACAAGGTCTTAGTTTAGGTTGCTAAATGGCAATAGGTGATTATATTCCTATAAAGAAGGCATGGCATTACACCAGGGTGTGTTTAGTCTCCATTTCAATATCTATATGAGTGATACAAATGAGGATAATTGGAGCAGAAGCATCTTCTAGCAGAGTTAAAGCAAGTCTTTTATGGCACTGAGACTTCAGAACAGGTGGCAAGTCAGCAGGCCCTATGGGTTCAAGTGAGATGGGTCCAGTCCTTGTCCTCAGCAGTGCAAGGATCAGCAGGCAGCAGAAAAGCTCAGAAAAGCTAAAAATAGTTCCCTCAGGACAGTAGTCAGACAAAGTGGTAATCCTTGTAGCACATCAGTCCTTAGTTCTGACAGAGTTCTTCACAGGTCCGGTAGTGTACTGTCTTGGTAGGGTGGGAGCCCCAGTACTTATACCTGGTTGTGCCTTTGAAGTGAGGGAGACTTCAAAGCGAGCCTTTCAAGTGCAAAGGTCCTCCTTTCAGCCCAGCCCTGTCTGCCAGACAATCAGTGGGGGCTGATTAGCCCTTTGTGTTGAACACAGGACACTGCCTATTCAGGTCAGCTCCCTCTCCATATTCCTCCCCAAGAAGAGCTATCAGAATGTAGTTGGACACATATGAGTTCTCTGTCACACCCACCCTTCCTGTGTTTGTGACTGTCTAGAGGGAGTGCACAAAGTGTAGCTATCACCTATCCCAGATGTGCATTGGATACAGGATGCAAGGCACATAGATCAGTAAGAACAGATAAAAGTCCACTTTCTAAAAGTGGCATTTCTAAAACAGTTATGTGAAATCCAGCTTTACTAGTCAAGAGACTTTATCATTACCATTTCAAAGATATAAAAAATGATGCAGCTACTCCTTTCTAACTAGGAATTACAGTTTAAAAGTGCTTTAAGGAATTCACAGTGCTTTAAGGAATTCCCAATGTTATCCTATGAGAGGAGTAGGCCTCAGAGTAGTGAAAAACAAATGTAGCTGTTTGTCACTTCAAGGACATGCAAAACCTATCAGTACATGTCCTACTTTTTACTTACACAGCAACCTGACCTTAGGGCTACCTAGGGCCTACCTTGTGGGTGATATGGGTGTAATAAAGGGGGTGTTTGAGACTAGGCAAGTGGTTTTAAATGGCAAATCGAAGTGGCAGTAAACTGCACACACAGACCTTGCAATGGCAGGCCTGAGGCAGGTTTTAATGGCTACTTGTGTCGGTGGCCCAACCAGTGCGGAAGGCCCACTAGTAGCATTTAGATTACAGGCCCTAGGTATATGGTATACCACTTTACAAGGGAATTATAAGTAAACTAAATATGCCATCAGTCAACAGTAGAAGCACATGCACTTTAGCACTGGTCAGTATTGGTAAAGTGCTCAGAGTCCTAAGTCCAGCAAAAAGAGGAGGTAAGCAGGCAGAAGGTTTGGGGGAAGACCACCCTAATAAAGACAGGCCTAACAACCACAACTAATATGTTAAAGGAAATATTGTGATTTTGCTTCAAGTGATTTTGTAAATAATTTGTTTTCAATTTATTGTGATAAAATATCATGCATTTGATTGTGTCCTACAGCAATTAGAATTTGTAGTGGCTCAGAGTTCACACCAGTAGTTTTTAAAGGGTTTGACCAACTTTCAACAAGAGCAATAAATGTGCTCATATGTGTTAACACCTCCAACTTTTTCGACTGTCAGCAAAAGAATATATAATTTAATGGAAATCATGTTCATAGCTTATGATGGGTGTTTACTTATTTGAGCCATTGAAAGTAATGAAAGAAATTAGTTTACCAAATGTCCTAGTTAACAATCCCAATTTGCCCAACTGAGCAAAAAATGCAGTGTATTCAAAAATTGCTTAAATGCCTGCACAAGATCTGTGTGGTACTTTTTCAGCACAAACCGAGCCGCGAGGTAGAACCAGTCAATGTAATGTGTGATTTGTGGGGTAGCTGCTATCTGAGAAGGTAAGAGGACGAAGACTATACTGTTATATTGGTTGCTGCTAAAGAGATGTGTCTTAATCTCTGTCCTATATTGGAGCAGAACTGGGGTAGTGATGATGGATACTGGCATGTCCTTCATATTCTAGGTACATAAATGGAGAAGGTCAGTTTCATTGCTTTTTTCACTTTTGCATTTCTGTCTTCAATCTGATGATGTCCTGCCTGTAGGTGTGGGTGGAGCAACTGGAGATGATAAGCTTGTGACCCAAGTAAACAGATTGGTGCCACCTGTGATAGCTTTGAATGTGACACAGTTGCTTTTAAAGATGGTGGGTGCTAGCAACAGAAGTCAGGGAAGCCCCATGCTGGTGAGGTTAATCTTCTAATACTCCTTTAGTCATTTTAAGGAAACAAGTAAACAGATTGGTGCCACCTGTGATAGCTTTGAATGTGACACAGTTGCTTTTAAAGATGGTGGGTGCTAGCAACAGAGGTCAGGGAAGCCCCATGCTGGTGAGGTTAATCTTCTAATACTCCTTTAGTCATTTTAAGGAATCTTGTTACAGCATGTTTGAAACCCCAAAGTAAATCTATGGTGAAGTCTGGGAGGCTGTTAAACATAATGTTGCATCAGTTCAACGGCACAAGGGCTTCAAAAGCAGTTCTCATGTATCTTTCTCGAATAATAGTTTCATTGTTCTTGGTATAGACATCTGGTAGTAGACTATCTTGATTTTCTTGGAGATGTGTTTCTTTAGGATGAGGTCACTGTTTAGAATGCATCTGAGTAACATAACATTCAGAGAAAGGAGTGTCCTTAAATCCATCAAGGTTGATGTCATTGATCAAGGTTTGGAATATCTGTTGCTTGTTGTTCTTGGTGAATGGTAGCATTTCACGCTTCGGGAGGGATAGTTGACCTTCTGGAAGGTGGTGGGCATCCATACCTGGATAACTTGTTGCTGTGTCTGCGGTATTAGATGCCTGAAGCAGAGTGAAAGTGAATCAAGTGGTGTGTCAAAAACACAAAATGTATATCTACAATTTACGCTGGCTGCCCAGATAAATATGGCTATAAAAAATTATGTTCATTTTAACCTATTCGTTGCTAATCACTTCTCACCCAGCTCATGCGGTACAAGGACCTCTCTGGTTAGTTTGGACTAGTTCACACTTAAAGATTCATGCAATTTTTTCCACCAAAGGTACCCACACCAGGGTGAAGATTTATGAACAATTGACTCAGCACAGCATAGTATGACAACTTACTACACTGCATCAAATGCAAAAGGGCAGGAATACACTATATCTTTCTTTCTCACTGGCATACTAGTGGCTGCCAAGCACCAAAGCAGGCAACCCTGCACCATGGACAGTCTAATGTTCTTACACAGATGGCATCTGTCTATGTGGTATCCGACTGCTGGGCCTGAGGGGGCACATCTGTCAGAAACTTAATGGTCCACCGAATCATAAAAGAGACTGATAGTCTTTCAGACAGGGTACTCCTAGAAAGTCAGGCCCTTAGTCTTAAATGCCATTGCAAAGAACGGGGTAACCCAAATTAGTCAAGGACCTGGGTAATATATGATACAAAAAACAATGGTCCTAGACCTATATTTAGAAAGAATTAATCAAAAAAATTTTGTTTTGTATATGTTTAGATTAACCATATCATTGAATGAGGCAAACAACATAAAAAGGCAACAACCGACCATGAAAAGGATCACCATATATTTATTTAAAGCAATTTGGTAAGAGCCAGACAGTTAATATCATGAACAATTTAAGAGAGGTTGCTCCAGAAAAGGCATGCAGTGAGAAAGGGGTGAAAGAGAATACTTCAACAGAATATATGTAGAGAATTTAATATATCAAAGCAAAGGCAAACGGTTGTTGTTCACCGTCCTTGATAGTCTGGCCCAAATATATTTACATATACGTGTATATCAGTTCTCACTAGAAATCAATTCTAGGATGGCACATGAACAAGGTTTGGGGTCCAGACTGAATAGATAGGGCGTCGACGTTTCGATTCGACTTTTGGCCAATTTAGGGTTATTTGGTATCCTCGGCCTTGCGGATCTTCATCAGGACTGGCCTGGGCAACCTAAAAGGCAAGTAGCGCCAGACGTCAGGTCGTTGCATTAAGGGGTAAAAACATCATAACTCGATTGATGTGAATAAGTGATCTCACCTATCAATTGGGAGTAAGTGGTGAGGTCCATGGTTCTTTTAATGAATCCATTAGGGGGGAGGGGGGGATCTCCAAGTTAATCTTAAGGAGCAATAAAAGTAGGTTATTGAGTCATGTGATTTTCAAAAAGCTAATTAACTAAAAAATGCGTACTGGTATCAATAGAGAGATTACCTTGACACTAAATGTCCAATGAATGCAAACCGGAAGCTTCAAGGTGATGGTAATGATTCCAAACCAGATGCATACAGAAGAAAGAGCTAAATGTACCCTCGAGTTATGCACATAAATGCTGTTTACATGAGTGAAGGGTAAAACGTTCAATTACCACATTACACCATATCGAGTTATATTACCATAAAGCGGGTATTATTCCAAAGGGAAGAGTGGGGGTGCTAATCTCGCCCAGTGAGGAATATAGGAATTATCTAAGGGGGTTTCTTGTTAGCTCGCTTCAGTAATTAAAAACGGGGAAAACAATTGCCTGCGTGCCGCGGCCGCTAGTATGGTAATCTAATACTGATGGATAGACTCGGGGAAAACAGCCGGGAAACACCGCGTCTACAATTGGCCTGATGTCATAATAAATCACATACGGATACTCTAATTAGACCAATGGATAGATTCACTTACTAGTATAAATCATAATTTAAAGACGGGCTCCAGGGGTTCTTTATTTGTATATGGCAGAACACGCCATCCAGTACGTGGCCGTCTCCAGGTTTGTCAGCAAGGCCTAGTGAGAGGCGGTCGGCGCTCGCGCGCAATAAAACGTTACCGATAGCGTGAGGCAGTACGTGATCGGTGTGCGGGGGAGGAAAGGGAGGAAAGACTCTCCTGTTGTGAAGAGAGAAGGGGAGAGTTGAGGCAAGAATGCCGAATTACAAGGAAGATCCATACAAGAGATATTTGACAGTTAGTTACATTGTGAAGAACATAATAAGATCACTTAACAATACATAATGCCCGTGAGCATAATAAATACACACATGATTAAACACATTGATCAGAAAGACTTAAACATTATTAATGAAAACGCTTACGAGTTCCACATATAACCCAGTGGTGCAGTACACTAGATCCCTAGTGTGCTTTCAGGGAGAAATTATAGTCCCCTAACTATAAACCCATTTATCGAGGATAATTCATATCAGTTTAAAGGTGGGGGGCCTCATGTATTCGTGAGTACAGAAACTTGTCTGCTGATCTCTTCAAATTCATTTAGACCACGAGTCACAGTATTCAGAGAGTGTATCCATTTACACTCACGTTTTTTGAGGGTTATACTAAAGTCACCACCTCTAGGGTTGGGTTTTACCTTTTCAATGACCCACCATTTAAGGCTGTCGGCCGCATGGTCAAACATTGTGAAATGTTCCACTAATGGGGCACCTTGTACTCCACAATGTATGCGGCTACAATGTTGCAGAATACGGCACTTGACTCTCTGTATGGTTTGCCCAACATACATGAAACCGCAGGGGCAGATAATTGCGTAAATTACGCCGCTGGTGTTGCAATTGCTGTGTTCATTTAAGGTATACGTGCAATTATTGTATACAAACTGAGTCATTTCCTTAGACATGGGGCAGGCTTTACAAGTGCCACACTTATGATGGCCCTTAATAGGTGGGAGCTCCCATAGAGTGGTCTGTACATGGGTCCTTGGTGTATCTAAGAGGGATTTAACCACAGAGTCCCTTATGTTTCTGGCTTTTCTAAAAGCATGTAAGGGAGTTGGTATATTGCCCAATTCGTCAGATACCAGATGCCAGTGATGGTTGATGGCCTTCTTTATGGCGTTGCTCTTTGTGTTAAAGGTAGTGACACATACAAGACGTTCATCCTTGTTCTCCGTTCTAACCTTTGGGCTTAACAGGGAATCCCTGTGGTTATGCCACGCACGTTTTCGTGCTTTCTTAAGCAATCTGATGGGGTAACCTCGTTCACTTAGTCTAGCAAGGAGGCCCGCTGACTCCTCAAAGAAGTCCTCCTTTTTAGAACAATTTCTCCTTAGCCTCAAAAATTGGCCAAAGGGCAAATTGTCCCTTAAGTTACGGGGGTGATGACTCGTGTATCTCAACAGGGTGTTGCGTTCACTGCTTTTCCTATACAAACTAGTGTATAATTTACCAGACTAAGCATTAATGCTGATATCCAGAAAGTGAATTGTTTCTCTGCTGGAGTCAAGAGTGAACTGAATGTTTGAGGAGCAGGCGTTAAGCCAATGATGGAAATCTGTCAGTTGTACCTCATCTCCCTTCCAGATCATTAGGACGTCGTCGATATAGCGACGCCACAGTGTGATGCAATCTCTGTGTGGATTGTACTCATTGAGAACAAAACGTTGTTCATATTCATGCATGAATATGATCGCCAGATTCGGAGCAAAGCTAGCTCCCATCGCCACACCTTTAGTTTGTACGTAGTAATCACCCAGGAATGTAAAATAATTACGTGTCATGGCAATCCGTAAAAGCTCAATGATGAATTCAGTTGGGACTCTGTGCGGGGTTGGCCGTTTATTGAGTACTGATTCAATGCATATCAGGGCGGTGCTTTGCGGGATGTTAGTATACAATTTTTTGATTAATTCTTTCTAAATATAGGTCTAGGACCATTGTTTTTTGTATCTTAGTCTTAAATGCAGCTGATGTTGATTGATTAGAATGTTTGAGCTTTATAGTCCCCTTCAGTGAGCCACAGCACCCATTAAAGACTAAGGGCCCGATTCACAGAACTAACTTATGACAAAATCCTAAACTTACTACCATTTTGGTATTCACAGAAGGCACTTACTCTTTTTGGTATTCACAGAAGACACTTACTCATTTCGGTATTCACAGAAGTTAGGAGTCCTAACTTTAGGACTCCTAAATGCCTTCTGTGAATACCGAAAGTCTTAAAATTAGGATTTTTCTCAGTTTAGGAGTCCTAAAGTTAGGACTCCTAACTTTACTACTACTAAACTGAGAAAAATCCTAATTTTAAGACTTTCGGTATTCACAGAAGGCATTTAGGAGTCCTAAAGTTAGGAGTCCTAACTTTACTACTACTAAATTGAGAAAAATCCTAATTTTAAGACTTTCGGTATTCACAGAAGGCATTTAGGAGTCCTAAAGTTAGGAGTCCTAACTATACTACTACAAAACTGAGAAAAATCCTCATTTTAAGACTTTTGGTATTCACAGAAGGCATTTAGGAGTCCTAAAGTTAGGACTCCTAACTTCTGTGAATACCGAAATGAGTAAGTGCCTTCTGTGAATACCAAAATGAGTAAGTGCCTTCTGTGAATACCAAAATGGTAGTAAGTTTAGGAGTTTGTCTTAAGCTAGTTCTGTGAATCGGGCCCTAACTGTAGAGTTATAAATCCATGCCAGAGGCAAGGTCCTATAATAGGTGATGTGCACTTCAAAGGTGAGTATAGACCATTATGGCATGTTTCAGGGTTATTGTGGACCTGGCTCTCTGTGCAGATATTTGGCTTTTACCCTCTACCTTTTTTCCAGATTTCCTTTTTGCTGGCCTCAGGACTCTTTGCACTTTACCACTGCTAACCAGTACTAAATTACATTCGCTCTCTCGCCTCTAATCATGGTAGAATTCAGTTACAGCCAATTGATACATTTCATTTACTTATAAATCTTTGTTAAAGGGATACCGTATGTACTCAGTGTTATTTAAATTAAATGCTTATAATGGACCTGAAGCGCTTGTTCTGCTACACACTTTTGTAGCCTTGCAAACCTGTCTCAGGCCTGCCTTTGCAGCCTGTGTGTGCAGTTTTAAACTGCCATTTCAACCAGGCAAAATAAACAGTATGCCAGCTTCAAACCTGTCCTTTTAATACATTAATACATATAAGACACCCATAGGGTAGGCACTACCCAGCCCACAGGGCAGGGTGGAATGTATTTAAGATGTAGTACATGTAAATCTAAGTTTCCCATGTCCTTGTAGTGAAAAACTCTTACAACTGATTTTCACTGCTGCCAGGCCTGCTTCTCCCATAGAATATCTCTTCAGAGTTACCTTATGGGAACCGGTACACTTGTTTGGTGTCTTTGGAATTGTAATGAAAAATCTTCCTTTATGGTGAAGTCATATTTCTTTTACAATTTTGAAAATGCCAATTAAGGAAGTTGTCATTTTTCTGCCTTAACTATTGAGTGCCTGTAGCCTGTCTTTGGGTCATATGACTGGGTGTAGTTGACAGTTGGTCTTTGTGTATTCCTCCTAGACAACCACACACAATAGGGTGCCAAGGTGTGCCTGAATGTGCCATTATTGGCAGGGTGGAGATGGAAAAAGCCCCACCTACACATGAATAAGCTGTGCCCTGCCTTCTCACATAGGATTGCATACCCCATGTAGCTAGTCTGGAGCGCAGGCTATGGGGCAGGAAAGCTGTGCACTTCATAGGGAAACTGCTAGAAGCTTCTCCCACTGCATAAACACCAGGTATAAATAATACTGGACCTCAGACACACACTCTACACTACACTCCTAGACCTGTGAATACTACAGAATAAGCACTGCAATGCTGCTTTGCTGCCAGAAGAACTTCCCTCTGCAGCTACTCTGCTGCTCTGCCATCTGCTACCCTTCTTGCTGAGAGAAAGATTGGACCTCTACCCTTTATCCCAGGCTGAAGCGACTCCAATGGTCATTTAGCTGACCACTTGTTTTAAGCTACAGGGATATAACAGGATCCAGAGACTCCCAGCAACAGCACAGATGACCTGTTGCCTGAACCATCAACTGGACCTTTAGCTGGATTTGCCTGAGTGCTGCTGGCTTCTACTGGAGTGAGTACCTGACCCCCCAAGTGGTGCCATTCTGATCCTGGACACATAGTGTGGCTGAGTTGAGCTCCCCTGAGATTTGTGGGTTCTTCATGAATGGGGCAGTTCACGCCGATACCCTGACACCTGCACCAGCTGCCAACATGCAGATCCACTGAACCAACTCTTTGCGTTACGGCACCGACCACATTGGTGACCACCAACGCAAAGCTTCAGGCCCGATCGTCCATGATAGCGACAGGGTCCTATTTGAAATACATTAAATACCGCCATATAAATTTAATTGAAGCAGGGACCTAAAATAAAACAACATAGGAAATAATATAGGGAAACTCCACAGTCCAGGTGGAAATCTCTGCATTGGAAAGTATAGGCAAAAAGTATTTAAAAAATGGTTTAACTCACAAATAAACATTAAAAAACAGTTTATTTTAAATATTAATGCACATTCATAACACATTTCATTTTAAATAGAGAGCAAAATAAAAAATATTATAGCAATAGCAGTTTAATTTTGAAGCACTTTTTTATTTAATGGAATTATATTAAATACCACCAAATACTACCTCCAAATCCATACTTAGCAAACAATTGAGGCAAGGAATTAAAATAAAACGCCATAGGAAATAATATAGGGAGACTCCACAGTTGGGGACGTAGATCTCTGCATGGTAAAGTATAGGCAAAAATAAAACATGCTTATGTAACTCACAAATTAACATTATGTTTAAGTTAAATATTAATTAAGCCTGGGCAAAGCACTACGCTACGCTCGCGTAGTTTGCGAAGTTTGCGCTACTTCACACTACACGAATTGCACGTAGCACGGTGTGAACACGCATAGCGTAGTGTTGCGTAGTGCAGCGGTCATTTCTTGCTTGCTCGCGGTCCTCAACGTCAAGTTGGCGACCGCGAGCAAGCAAAATGACATTCCGGCGAGACTTTTTCCTTGTTCGCGATCATCAACATCAAGTTGGCAATCGCGAGCCTGGAAAATAAACCTCCCAGCGAGATTCTCAACGCGAGGAGGTCAGGTTTCTCATTGCGAGTGGTCGCGTATGCTCGCCACCGCTCGCGATGAGAAACTACCAGTCCACGTTGAGAAAGCTGCTGCTCGAGTAAAAATCAACTTGAGCAGCAGAAAACTACAGCTCGCACTGTGCAAGATGCCGTTTTCAATGATTGTACAGTGGCGGTTGCTTGTCCGCACTGTGCAATCATTGAAAACGACATCTTGCACAGTGCGAACAGGGTACTACGCAGTTAGTGAAGTGCTACGCATAGCTCGCGTAGTGCGAAGTGCACTTTGCGTAGCTTCGCGTAGTGCTAGTTCGCGAACTACGCCCAGGGTTATTAATGCATATTCAGTATATATTTTATTTTAAATGTAGAACAGTATAAAAATGCAATAGCACTAGCAACTTAATTTTGAAATAATAGTTTTATTGGAAATTAATTGAAGAATATCTTTCTGAAAATTAAGTAAATAAATGAATTCCTAAGTAAAGAAAAAATATTTTATTTTAAAATGCATTGACAAGTATTGAAATTGATGTATCAAGACTAGGGACAGCCGCAGGAAAACATTGGTTGCCTCAAAGAAGAACTGGGAGGAAAACTGTTGGCTGGACATTCTACAGGCTTAAAAAGCACTAATATGGCAGAGTTCTGGAAATTAATTGCATGTGGAGGTAAGGACCAAGAAATGCAAATAGAGCACCACTTGGATTCGACAGCTTGGACTGAGCATTTTATCAACTTAAACTCTTTCTTTCTGCCCATTGTTGTCGAATACTGTGAGCCTTCGAGCATTGAGGGGGATGGAGAAGTGATCATTTTTACGCTAGAAGAAGCTGAACACGCAATAGACTGTATTAAGCAGGGAAAGGCCCCAGGACTAGACAGGCTCCCAGGAGATTTGTTTAAGCACAACAAGAACGTTTGGGTCCTGTATGTTAACTTATATGTAATACCATAATAGCAGGTTCACCTGTTCAGACAACATGGAAAGGGGCATAAATTGTACCTATACACAAAAAACATCTGCAAGCAGAAACCTGTGAACTATAGGCCAATTAGCCTAAAAGATGTGCTCCAAAAAGCTATGCCAGGCAATTACTTAATAGGCTTAAAGAATGAATAGAGACAAATAACAGAATGTCCCAGTTCCAGGCAGGTTTTAGAGCCCGCACAAGTACGGTGGATCAGGTCCTTAGACTTTTATGCATCATCTGGAAATATGTCAAGGTAAGGGGGGCCACATTTATGTGGCATTTGTAGATCTAAGGACAGCCTTTGATGTTGTATCCAGATGCCTATAGTGGGACTCGTTAAAAAAACAGGAAGTCCCTCCATCGCTGCTAGCACAGATAATAAGGCTACACCATGACAATTACACGAGAGCCCGTTGGGGCATGAATGGGGAGCTCACGGAACCGATCCCAATAGATAGAGGAGAGAGACAGGGGTATACTCGCCCTCACCCTGTTCTCACTCTATATTAGTAACGTGGTTGGCTACTTCCAAAATAATGAAAATGATCTTCCAAAGCAGAGCGGAAACTTGGTTCCAGCATTGCTATTTGCAGATGATACTATCCTGATTTCTCAGACAACAAGGGGCCTACAAAATCTATTGAACGATTCCAATTGATACTGCGATGCAAAAGGCTTAGAAATAAATGCTGGCAAAACTAAGTACATGGTCATGAATCCCCACAAAGGTTTTAGAAACAACTTTAGGATGAACTATCAAAAGTTAGAACACGTTGCAAATTTTACTTACTTGGGCATATTGCTCGACTTGAAATTTTCGTGGAAACCACAGGTAAACCACTCAGCACTGCAGCTTGCCCAGGGAACAGGAGCCATCCTCACAAAATACAACTTATCGTCAAGCAAACCCATGATGCCAGCACTAGAGCTATATAAATGCACGGCGCAGGCAGCAGCATTGAATGGATCCGAACTTTGGGGCATTAGTGACACCACTCAATTAACAAAAGGGGAAAATACATTTGTGAGGAGACTAATGGGGGTACCACCATCATTGCCACTTATCCCAATGTTCTATGATCTGAGTACGAAGTGCAAAGAACAAATTACAATACTGCGACCACTGCTGTATTGGGTATGCCTGTGGACAATATTAGAGCTAGTGGTGTACAGGGAGGGTTTAAGAGAACTTTTAGCTATTGATAATTGCCTTACCTTCCCTTGGCTAAGATTTGTAAAGAAATAACACCTGCTCCGACCTGGTCGGACCACAGCCTGCACCACAAAAGGGAGACCAGCCCAGAGCCACACCTGAAGAACAACAGATGCACCCGGGCAACTGAACATGCAGCCTGGAGGGCCGAAAGGGAAACAACACCTGCCGCAACCACCCCCAAGACCCCCCCTCCCCAGCACCCCCGACCAAAGACATGCCACATCAGCTACACCCAAACACATACTAAATAATCCACCTGATGTCGCAGAATCACAACTGGTGACATGCATGTGTGGTCACAAAAATCACTATCACCCATTCATTCCTTAAGCAAAAAATAAAACTTATTAAAATGAACACTGAAACGAAATAAAGACACATGATGGCTCCCCTCAGGACCCGTAGGTCACAGCCTGCAAGACAAAAATCATGATGAGAAGGTGTGTCCTGCGCACATCAAAGGACAGAGAGAGAGCAAAGGAGAGAGAGAGGAAGAGAGGGAGAGAGACAGAGAAGAAGAAGAGAGGGGGAGAGAGAGAAGAAGAGAGGGTGAGAGAGATAGAAGAAGAGAGGGGGAGAGAGAGAAAAAGAGAGGGGGAGAGAGAGAGAGTAGAAGAGAGGGAGAGAGAGAGACAGATAAGAAGAGAGGGGGAGAGAGAGAGAGAAGAAGAAGAAGAGAGGGGGAGAGAGAGAGAGAAGACGAGAGGGGGAGGGAGAAAGAGAGAAGGGGAAAGAGCGGAGAAGAGAGGGAGAGAGAGAGAAGAATAGAGGGGGAGAGAGAGAGAGAGTAAAAGAGAGGGCAAGAGAGAGAGAGAGAGTGCCGCCCCAGCGCACCCAGGCCACACTGCTCACCTGCTGCCACCGGTGTGTCTCCAACCACTTGCCGGTATGCAGTACAGTTCATTAGTTCACACCTGAGACAGACCCGTCATCTGAAACAGAGTCCAGATACATGATTGGCACAGTACACACCGTTGCACAAGACAACATTGCCTTCTCGCCCATGCACACCCAGACAGAGGCACCCCAGCCCCTCCCGCCACCCATCGGAGCATGCCCGCCCATGCACCCCCAGGTCGCACTGCTCACCTTATGCCACCGGCGTGCAGACAGGAGGTCCCACGACATGCCACTGCAAGCCACAAGCCCGGGGCCCACGGACATGTCACATTCCACACCATGCATCCCGCTCCGCAGGCCACCAGGTCTCATGTTTAGTTTAGTTTAGTTTAGGTTTAGGTTAGTTTAGGTTTATAAAGCGCCTGGTTACACCAGCTGGTGTGTCCCCACGCTATTTCAGTTTCAACTGATAAATTCACTAGACACTTGCATGCAGTTTATGTTGTCTTCATTCCAACTGTGTAAACAGCCATGCTTTTAGTTTCTTACGGAAAACTATATGAGATTGTTCCTCTCGGAGAGACATGGGGAGCTTGTTCCAGCTCTTTGCTGTCAAATATCTGAAGCAGCGTGCACCCATGCGTGCTCTTCTTATCCTCGGGACTTCTACTTGGTGTGTCCCCGTTGATCTTAACTGTCGTACCGTTTTGTATGGTAGGAGTAGGTTGTGTAGGTAGGCAGGGTCTTTCCCCTGCCGAATACGATGACCAAAACAGAGTGCCTTAAATTTGATCTGTTTCTGCACAGGCAACCAATGCAGTGTCTTTAGTGCATTCTTAGACGGTGCCTTCTTCGGTAGGTTTAGAGCCATACTGGCAGCTACTTTCTGTATAGATTGCAACTTCTGAAGACCCTTTTTTGTTACGCCCAGAAGCAGCACATTCCTATAGTCCATTCTTGGCGTAACAAGTGCGTGGATCATGTTTTTTTAGCAGCTATAGGGAGGATGTCCAGTGTTTTCCTGATAATTTTCAGGATTCCAAAGCATTTTCCTCTTGTTTTATTAATCTGGGACTCACAGGATAGTTTCGAGTCCATCCATACTCCCAGATTTTTCACCTCGGTCTTGGGGGCAGGAGTTGGTCCTAACATAGTTGGCCACCATACCGGCGACCATATAGATGGGGAGTTCCCCACTCTCAGTACCTCTGTCTTACTGCCATTTAGGCTCAGACAGTTATCTGACATCCATCCTGCCAGATCTTTCAAGCAGGCTGCAAAGCTATTCGCTGCCTGGGGTGAGTTAGGTGCCAGAGTTACCACTAACTGAGTGTCATCTGCGTAGGACACGATTGAGACTCCATGTTTTTCTACAATGTCTGCCAGGGGTGCGACATATATATTGAAAAGAGTTGGGCTCAATATTGAACCCTGTGGCACCCCCTGGGCAAGATTAATGGGTTTAAATGTGTAAGCAGATTGTATCACCTGAAACCTACTGTCCTGCAGAAAGGATACCATCCATTCCAGCGCAGGCCCGACCACACCTCCTCTCTTTAGGCGATGTATGAGCAGCTTATGTGACACTGTATCAAATGCTGCGCTCAGGTCTAATAAGACCAGCGCAGTTGTCAGCCCTTCGTCTGCTCTCTTCCGGATCATTTCGGTAGCAAACAGTAAAGCTGTCTCAGTTAAGTAAGTTGGCCTAAAGCCAGATTGTGTGGGGTGTAGTAGATTATTTTCCTTTATGTGCCACACAAGTTGTATATTAGCCACTTTTTCGGATATTTTTGAGAAATATGGTAACAGTGAGACTGGTCGCAGATTTGTTAATACGTTCCCATCTGCTGTGTTTTTTTTTTATTGGACGAACCATTGCTCGTTTCCATCTATCAGGTAGCTGGCCTTCCCGAAAGGAAGTATCTAGCAATTGTCGAATATAGGGGAGTATTACCTCTACACCTGTGCCAATCACCTTAGGAGTAGCTGGATCAATAGGGGAGCCTGATCTTATACTCTGTGCCATCTTTTTCAGATCTTCTAGAGGGGGCAGATAAATTGCCGGATGCTGTTTTCGCCCCAATCTTGTATATGCTCTTTGTGCTGTATACAGCCATTCCGAGCATCATCAGTAAAGGTATCATAGATCTTGGATACTTTTTCAGTAAAGAACTCTGCAATCTCATTGCATGCTTCTACTGAACCTGAAGCTGGGGTTGTTGTTCTCTCTAATGGGGATATCTCTTTAAATATTCTAAATAGTTCCCTTGATGAACTTTCTACTGCAGTCTCAAATCTTTCTGAATAATACATCACCCGGGCTTTCTTTATGAGTGAGTGATATTGTCTAAGTTTGACCTTATATAGCATTTTCTCTGAATCCGAGAAGCTTTCCCTCCATTTTCGTTCTTGCTTTTTGCCTGCTTTTCTGGCCAGCCGTAAAGTCTCATTGAATCATGGCGCGCTCTTTGTCTGTCTCTGTGAGGTACTATTGGTCCATGGTGCTGCCACATCTAATGCGTTTGTAATCCATTTATCCACCCCTAGGTTTGCTTCATTGATGTTCTTGCCTATGATAGGGTGGTTTGCTAGTAGGGCCTGGGTAAAATTGCTCTCATTGAATTTAGTCCATTTCCTATGTCTATTGTAGGTCGGTAAACTTTTTTTGTTGGTGGTCTTAGTAGCGGGAACGTCACAAGATAGTGATCTAACCATGGAACCGCAGTCGGGTGTTTTACCAATAGCCCTTTGCAGTTAGAGAAAATGGGGTCTAATAAGTGTCCTAATTGATGTGTGGTGTGTGTAGACTTCAGTTCTAATTGCAGCCCTCTAACTCCTGTCTTAAGGATTGTGCTTCTTTACTCATTTTATCATCGAAATGTACATTTATGTCTCCCAAAACATTAAGGTTACTATGGTACAGCGCTGGTTGGATTAAGTTTTCCAAGAGGCTCAGGCTTAAATCTGTACATGTCCCTGAGGGTCTGTAGATCAAATAACCATTTGTGGTTTGTTTATCGTTAGGTTGTATTGTAAATGTTGCAGCTTCACAATCTCCTATGTTCGTTTCCGTCAATATACAGCTAAATGTTAGTTTACAGATTATAGCTATACCTCCTCCCTTCTTCTTAGTGCGATCCATTCTAAGGATTCCATACTCATAAGGGAGTGCTTGTAAGATGTCAGGCGCAGAATTATCCTGTAACCAAGTTTCAGTAAGAAACCCAATGATCTACAGTTAATGAGTAGGCATTTCAGTGCATAGGCTGTTTGTTTGATATTCTGTTTTATAATTGGATTTAGTTTGAACGAGCAGTGTGAACACTTCTTTGTTTCCAGATCTATATCAAGACTATGTCTACAGTTTTGTATAGACTTTGGTTCCATTTGTCTAAGTTGGTTGCTGGAATAGTTAATTTTACTGTCTGGAGAATAATGGGCAGCATCTTTGGCCCCTGGTCCCGTTTGGGCACGGATGGGTGCAGACGGGCTTGCCGTTGGCGCGCCCGCTGCACGCATCCGCTGCGTGTCCTTGCTGTCATCTACCTTTGTATGCGCGCTATTTGCGCTCCCTCCAGTGGAAGTGTGTCAAAAAGCCTCCAGCCCCGCCCTCCGCTCAATCGCCACTCTCAGCTGCGGCGGACCAGGACGTATCGGGCAAAAAAAACAAGGCTTGGTGCACTAATCAGGCAAGAGAAAGGTAAACTTAATTGAAACTAAAGCAATTGGTATTTTGTCCCAGAAATAATTCAGTTCAACGAATTAAAAACAATTTAAAAGCATACAACTAAGGGCCATATTATCAAGCACGGCGTTAAAATTATCGCCGCTTTAGCGGCAGAAAACTGCTGCTAAAGCAGCGATAATGGGCTTGATAATATGCCGCAGAGAATTCCAATAGAAGCCCATGCTAACACCAGAACATGGGCTTCTATGGGAATTCTCTGCGGCATATTATCAAGCCCATTATCGCCGTTTTAGTGGCAGTTTTCTGCCGCTAAAGCGGCGATAACTTTAACGCCGTTTCTTGATAATATGCCCCTCAATTCTTAAAAATGTCAGTTTGTAATCGTCGCTACTGCAGCTTTGTTACCTGCTGCTGGGTCTTGGTTACTCCATGGCAGAGGACATACCAGTGCATAGGGCATCATCGCAGGCTGCACACCCGCTCAACCCAATAGGTGCCACTAACTCTGTGACCCGGGAGGCCACGCCAAGTGGTGGTAGGCCCGCGCTGCCCGCTAGCTCTGGCCTATACTGCGGTCCAGCAGGGCACACAAAACCTGAGCTGTGCGGACTGCTGTGACGGGGCATCATCGCAGGCCGCACACCCGCTCAGCAGCTCAAGGTGCCCCTAACTCAGTGCACCCAAAGTCACTGTCCCGTGGCAGGGTGCCTGTGCCGGCCGCAATGCTCCAGGTGCCACTAACCCTGTGCAACCCCAGTCAGTGCCACGTGGTGGTAGGCCCGTGACGGCCGCAAGGCCTCGGGTGCCACTAACCCTGTGCGCAACGACTCATGGCCCCTTTATGATTGAGAACCGTGGAGCGCCCGTCATCCAGTCACCACCGGCAGAGGGGAATGTGCCGTCGTTGGCCCCTTATGTTGGCGGAGTCACATGACCTGTGACTCCTCTGCCGGATGGGTTTGGTGTGCATGTAAACCTGACCTCAGAGAGTGGCTGTGACATGCTTACAACTAGACCAGTGACCTGCACACCACCAGTGAGTACACCTGCGACGGATAGCAATGAGGACCCCCCTCGGAGCGTAAGCAGAGTGGTCTGGCCTGCCGTATGCAGGACCAGCGCAGGGCTTGCAACAATGACTCGTGGGATCTGGGCGTGGTTCAGTCCTTGTCCGGACATGCAAGTGACTGATGCATGTCTCCCTGTTGTAGTGTTCACCTGACCCAGTACACAATATGCAATGTAGCACCCTCTGACTCGCATCCCACAGGATGAGCATCATTTATGCAAGGGACATCACTGTCCCTACATTCATACATGAATGGTGAAAGACATAACACAGCAGTGTGTCACTGGATGTTTATTGCACATCCAGTGCAGTTCTGCGGCTGGAGTGGTACAGGACAATGCCGAGCACACTACACAATATGGGCCCGTGGAGGGCCAGCCAGAGTCCATCTGGGGATGACAAGTACTGCGGAATAGGAAGGGTACAGTTCGCAGTCAGGTCGCCGTGTCATTGGTCATCAAACAGGATATGGCAGTCCATGTCGCTGTCCAAGGTGAGTGCATCGGAGTGTATCGGGGGTCAGTGGATGGTCATGAGGCCATGTGCAGCCCCAAGCAGAAACAGGCCAGGTTGTGGAAATGAATGCTAGTGTCTCCTGATCACAAACACATCCACGTCCTCATCCCCGGATGTGTGCTCTTTCACACCTGTGGGTGCTGCAGTACTGGCTGGGGCACGGTGTGCCACTGACACATCATGGGCCGGAGTAGGGTTGTCGGCCGCACTGTGTGGCAGTGACACATCATGTGCCGGAGTGGATACGCCTGCCGTACCTTGGGGCACTGACACACCAGGGGGCGGAGATGTGGATGGTGTTGGGTCAGCAGCATTCATTTGCCTAAATGTTTTGTGGCAGCAATGCCATGATGATGGTCTGCAGGGCATGGTAGATCCCAGCTACATTTTTCTGGTGTGCAGCGGTGGCTGCCATCCTTTCCGCCTCCATTCGCACCATGTCCTCCATGAGTCTCCGCATGTGTGCCAGCTCACAGCTGGTATCGCTTGAGCCACTCTGAGCAGACAAGTGTTCTTCTCTCCACGTCAGGACTCCAGCGATGTCAGTCAGGGCTCATTGGAGGCCATGGAGCGGGTCTAGACACCAATGGATGGCATCCAGTTTGGTAGCCATGAGGTCAAACCCCACCCACACCTGCTCAGCCGTCTCCCTCTGGCGTTGGAAGGCCATGTGTTGTTCCTGGGGGTCTTGGGAGACTGGCAGTGCCGTGGGTGCCTCCTGCTGGGTGCTTTGGGTGGTGGGTGGGGTCTCCTCGATGCAGCTGGTCAGCCCTGATCCTGGAGGTGAGTCGCGGATGATGTCAATGATGTCTAGGAGGGCTTGGGTGTCGATGCTGTGGTTGTCCTCCTCGTCATCAGTGAAGAGTGGCTGGGACTGCTCTGCAGGGGGTGTTGACGCTGGCCCTGCAATGTGAAGGGGAGATGGTGTATTGCAATGTGTCCACATGTATGTAGCCTCATGGGACATGTTGCTATTCAGACAGCATGGCATTGTACAATGTGACAGTCTATAGATCTGGGTGATGACCCAGAGTCATTGAGGGTGTGCACTGTGCTCTGCTTGATCATGCATGTGTGCCATTTTGGCCATCTCCACCCGTCCCCCCAGTACCTGGTGGTCACTCACCCTGTTGCAGTTGTGTTGTGGCCTGTCGAGCAGTGTCTGGGTCCCAACTCCAGCCACAGTATCCACACTGAAGGCTGTCAACACCAGCTCCTCCATGTCATCCAGCTCAAGCTGTGGCGCTGGGCCCCCACCTCCAGTCTGCATTGCTGCCTTCTGGTTGGCTGCGAGCTTCTCCTTGGTCTTCTGCTTGATGTCATTCCATCACCCCTTGAGCTCGTGCATTGTCCTCTTGTGCTCTCCGATGGCATTAACCTTGTCCACGATGTCCCACCATATTCCTGTTTTGGTGCCCAATGACACGTTGGAGGTGACGAACAGTTGTTGATGGTGATCCATCACCTCCGTGACTATGATCCTGTTCGCCTGCAGACTGAACTTTGTCTTCCTCTTCTTCTAGTCCTTGCCCTTCCCTATCCCCGAGTTCCCGGGCTGGTCGTCCGGGGTGCTTGTGGGGTTGCACTCGTCCTCTGTGCCTGCTCCGGCTGCCTCCATAGTGCTTGGGTGTTAGTCAGTTTGTGTTTGGGTGTTTTTTCTACTTTTATGGTGATTTGTCCCACCGGACAGGTGTGTGTTGCAGGCCTGGCGCTGCTTAACGCTGATTTCCACATCGCGCTTTGGCTCATTGCAGGTTTTTTGGTGTTGTGGTTTGTGTTTTTATCTCCATCGAGGTGGTTGTATAGCTGATTTCGGATCGCATGGTACCGCCTTGTTGTGAATTCCACATTGACACGGGGTTATATTCCCGCGATAGGCTGCGATGTGTAAAGTTGCGTTTACATTTTTTTGTGATGTTTAGCACACGTTCGTTTGAATATACCCCTCAATTTCTTATTGTGAAACTTAACCCAAGCTTTGAATAACTTCTTGATCGCGTACAACCACATCTAGCAAGAATTCTGTACTTAAAATTAAGAAATGGCACCTTGCAGATCAAGAGTTGCACAGCAAGTTGGGGGGGCAAAGGGGGATTGCATTTGCACTTTATCTACTCCTTGTACTTTAAGGCCTATTGGAAATATTGCACATATTTTATTTTTCTGTACAGCATACATTCGGGCAAGGAGGAAATGGATATGCCCGCTGTGCAATACTTTGGGTTTCAAGAAGCACCAAGACGCTCTAAGGGTGCTCACAGCCAGTACCGCACCACATGTAATATTCGCCCTGTTGAGATATTTGGTTGCAGTAGGGATTATAAGAAACAAACTGGGACCAAAACTGTGACGCTGCAACAGATAATGCACTTTACTTGGAAATGTACCCTGATCTTTTAAACCAATTTGTTCTTTTAATTGTACACATAGGGGCCGATTCTTATCCGGGTCGGAAAGGCACCGAACGCGATCCGGCTGGAAAAACTGTGAGCCATACACATGTTTTCTGCCCGACTCGTACAGCTGTACGAGCGAGCAAGTAAGATGCGAGCTACGTGAAATTCACTGACCGAGTCGTTTCCGGGTCCGAACCGCTCCGTACGTCTCGGTCGTAAGCTAACCGTGACGTGCAATGGATGCGATTCACGACTGAGCCAGTCCAATGCATGCGTAGGACAGCCGGTGCGAGCCGGAGTGTCCGGCTCGCAAATCGTCCAGGTGGTTGCCTTTGGGGGTCCGTGTCGGACCCCCTGTCACCCGCAGCCCTATGACTCCGACACAGGGGGAGACACATGGGTCTCCCCAACACAGGCATGTACGGTGCGGATGGCACCGGTGCATACCCACTGTAGGGGGCGCACTTGTCCACAACGTACCCATTCAGTCAATGGGAGCCCATGTACGCGTTGTACGACCGGCTCCCATTGACTTCTATGGGAGTCCGACCGAACAGAGTCCAGCAGCATACGGCCGCATCGTACCTGCTCGGTCGGACTGCAGGACTCCGGCTTGGTCGAAAAACACTCCGGATCCAGCTCGGTCAGAGTGCTTTCCGACCCGGATTGGAATTGTGTTTTAGTTGTTTAAACATGCATATAATAGGGGGTCGCAATGAAATACTTAGTTAGTGGCTAACACAGCTTTTTATTTTTTGATTAATGATGCATTTATTGAGGACTATGTATATATATATAGAGCTTGATGAATTTAAGCTTATTTTTAAAAGATGTTTGATAAGTGTATACAATATTGATGTATCAATAATGCAGTTATATTGTAATATACTTTATCATTACAGTAATTTTAAATTCCAAGTAAGGTTTTAAAATATTAGGTTAAATAATACCTATGTACTATTTTTATATATGCTTAACATTAAATTAAAGGTATATATATACTTGAACTATTTTAAATAATGTCATTCATTTTAACATTATTTTCCTCTAGGGTTTTATTCTAATACCTACCTCTATAATTTTCTATGAGAGGGTGCTGCGGCACCAGTGGTTGGCCATGTTTGATGCTCAACTGAGTACTGTTTTTTGTTGTAACTTACACTCAGTTTTTGTGAATAAAAAAAAGGAGTAAACATGTGCAAAAATAGAAATGATTCCAAAGTATAAGTTACCTATGTGAATCAGCCCCTACATAATTTTCTGTAATGATTTTGTTTTACTCTCAAGCTTCATTTCACATGTTTTCACTAGGTATTAATGCACTATTTCACATAGTTTTCCTGGGCATAAAGGCTTTTTCTACTACTTGAAATGTAGTACGTGTATTGCACACTCATGTTCAGTGGACAAATAAAGAGAAAAGTGTGGGCCATATTATCAAGATCAGCGTTAAAATTATCGCCTCTAATGGGCTTGATAATATGCCCTTGTGAATTCACATAGAAGCCCATGTTCACACCAGAACATGGGCTTCTATGGGAATTCACAAGGGCATATTATCAAGCCCATTATCGTGCTTTAGCGGCAGTTTCCTGCTGCTAAAGTGGCGATAATTTTAATGCTGATCTTGATAATGTGGCCATAAGTTTTCACTCCACTTTCTAAAGCCAAATCTCAATACTTATGTGGACCTTGCAGCACCTCACTTTACTAACCCTGACAAAAGTATATTTCCAAGGGAATCCACATGCGTTCATGTGCAATTTATTTGCCCGGACAAAACAGATGAAAGTAAGCATGCCGCCAGATCGAATATTTTGTAGCTGCCTGAAGCCCACGTCTAAAGCATACTCTTTTTGTATAATGCACATATTTCCATCTGAAACCCTATGCTGCTCTCCTCACTTGGAGCTATTCATCAAACTCTAAGAAACAACCGGTGCACTTCCAAAGCACTAGCAAGGAGATCCTGCTGTCATCTCAACCATCTCGGCCATAACACCTGTCTGAGTGTGCCTGAATGACCTATCTGGTTGAAGAACATATTGATGTTTCCCTGCTGCACCTGTTCATGTGCCTCAATTGCCTATTGTCCAGGTGACTATGGCACTGGTTGATCCAAACTTGAACAGTCTTGGTCACAGAAGAAGAATCCTGTAACCTGCAATGCTCACCTGATCAATGCTTCTAGGTCCCAAGGCACCTCAAATCTGTTAATTCACCACCGGGTCCTACGCAGATAACAGGACTATCTCATTGCTGTATCCTAGGGAGGCCCCAGTGATTGGTATCATGTCTCACAAGCTCGGTGGAGGTGGCACACTGCAACTGCAAGTTCTACTGTTGTTGAAGTCAAGTGCAGAAGAGGTCCCCTATCTGGAAACAGCCAACCCTGCCTCCAGGAGACCTCAGTACTACCTGTGCTTGCCCTAACCAAGCGAGGTAGTCTCGTGAATTCTGGAGAGCACTTATAGTGAGCGAGAGGTGAGACCAAGTTACCGCTGCCCAGAGGCAGGTTAGAGACTGACCTGAACGTGAGACTCTAAGATTGAAAAGGGGAAGAACTACGCTACACCTGCACAGGTTATAATTGCTACTAGGCTCCGAGAATATGGGAAGAAGTAGGGAGTAGGGTGAAAGGGGGCCATCTTTCTTAGTTGGATTAGCCTCACATCTGCCTAGAGAGTGTCTGATACTTCTTTGGTCTGTGTAATGTATTTTAGTCTAATGGAGTACTTCTCTTTATTAAAAATACAATCACAAGAGTGCACTGCTGGGTGCTTGTTGTGTTCTGAACGAGTTTTATCCCCACACTCCATCCCCCATCCCTCAGAAGCTTGTCACTGCTCATAATCGCTTCTACTGAGAGTCAAACCTGGAAGGGGTTCTACTCGGCCCAGTTGTGGAGAGCCATAGTAGCAAGGGTCCCTGGACAGCCAAGGCAAACAACTCCAGCCCCCATGGTGGTCACCCAGTTGCCCACACCTTCATCAGCCCCAAAAATGGCATTGTACAATGCTGATATCTCCTCACCAAAAATGTGGATTTGAAGCGGGTGTCTCAAACAATTTTTTTAAATCAATTGCGTAGTGGTGTTTGTAGTGTGATAATCAGTGTGCATCTTCTTCAATTGTACAATGATTTTTCATATACATTTGACTGAAGTGCTTCTAAAGATGTGATAAGTTATATGGGTCCCAAATTATTCGTTGATTTGTATGGCCAGGTCAAAAATTCATTTCTGGTGGAGGAAATGACTGGTGCACTATTTCTGAAACGTAGTGCTCATGTAGAAAAAAGAACAGGGCTGCATATATGATATGGAATGGAGTAAATGGTATTGGAACAATGGCAAGCAAGCCACAAAATAATTTCCCATTATTTCTCCTACATTTGCATTAAAAAAAAGAGTAAATTAGACGTTCCGCTTTCCAGTTGTGGAAGAAGATATTGCATTATTATAGCAAAATCACATTGTATTACAAATGTGGTAAAAAGAGGCTACAGAATCTTGGTTCATTTTTGTATTCGTGGTCGAGGTTTTTCTTAATAAACAACTGCCATGTTCAAGTTTTAGAATGGTTCCAAAACCCTTTTCAAAATTTTAGCACCGATTCCAAACCCTATTGTAATTTGGACAGGAGCATTATTTGCTTCACACATTCCACAAACAACAAAATAGAGCAAAATTATGTGTCCTAAATCGTGTTTTCTCTTTCTTGGGAAAATTGAGTGTTATAATCATTTTTTTTCTTAATTTATATTCCATCCTTCACTGTTGGGTATTAGTAGGCTTTGACATGACAGCATGAAGCCTTTCTGTTCTGCACTAATAATTATTTCATTTTAAATTAACTTTATTGGCATGAGAAGCTATGGTCATGTTGCTATGAAGGAAAATCAGCTTTTTAAGCCCAATGCCTAGCTACGTTTCCCCGTGCCTTTCACACCTTCTTTATTGTTGTTGCTCTTGGCACAGATCGGAGAAATACACGTGATGATGGCCAAATGATAGCGAAGCATGGCAATCAATTTTCTTTTAACGTTTTTAAATTTTCAAGACGATTTTAGGATAATGTGTCTTCAAATTTTAGATTGCGAGCTGGACTTTATTGATGCTGCCCTCAAACTAAACACACTGAAACTAGGCAACAGTGCAGTTAATATAGGGTCTCCTATGGATTAAAGTGGTCAGCTGGAGTGTGGTATAGAGGGCTGTGCGTTCACTCTACCACATGTTTATTTTGAACTGAATCCTAACTTGTGGTTCCTCCTGACTTATTAACTAACAAAGAGGATTCCAAAACATATGCCATAAGCTTTGATTAAAAGTTATGAACTAAATTCTGACCCATTTGCAAACAGAAAATTAGTAATGGAATGGAATTTTACATCAAGATGGGAGGCTCTTATCATGCTTCTTGTATTTATTAGCAGTCAAGACCTGTAAAACTACAGATCCCATGAGGCAAATCAACTAGCCAATAGGATAAAAAGAAACATAATCATAGACCGCCAACAGTATACCAGTAACATGTATAATCCCTCACTTGACTGTGAACAGTCCTCTTTTCTTGCTGCTCGCTGTCAAGAAAAGTACCTTATTCCATATTGTGTCATTACTTAAAAGGTTTGTTTCACTCTTGCTATGTTTTTAAGAAATAGTTTTTTACCGCCTTATTCAATCAATCATATCCTTTATTCGATCTTACACCTGAGATCATAAAAGTGTCAGCGAAGTATTGACAATCACGTTTTAAGAAAGACATTATAAAATATAGCTTTAAACCTAAATCTTAAAAGTGTGCTACCATACAGCTTAAACCTTATTATTGTACTGCTTTCTGCCCTCCTTGACTGCCACGCTCTCTACACTACCATTCTCCCTGGCGTGCACTGCCACTCACTTTCTCTTCAAAGCATCCTGCGTTCACCATTTTGTACGCACTTTTATCAACAAACACTATTTGCATTGGGTTTCCTGTACTGCTGCGGATTGTTTTTCCTTCCTCCTGACACAACATGCCTTTATTTTGCCTTCCTATTTTGGCATTGCCTCCTCTGTACTGGTTACTGGAGGGGTGCATCTTCTTTCACCGCCTCCTGTCATCCTCCTCAAAGACCTGCTCAGCATGTACATGCCGTGGAGGAAATAACTAGGCCTCAGTCTCCGCCTGCTGCAATTTAACCCCTTTTCTGCCTAACGCTTTTGTTTTCCACATATTCTGACACGGAATTGGACAGCTCCCCTCTGGTAATTGATAATAATGATGAGCTGAAAGTGTTTAAAAATTACTTAAATTAATGTATTCATTCTGCTGTTAAAAAGGCGGTGGTGGCCTCTATGGATAAAATGTCTAAGAACATTGAAAATTCTGTCCTTAATGTGATGTAAAAAACTTTAATGGTCCATTCAGCAGGAAAAAGTGGAAAAAGAAAAATGCTTTCCCTATCTACATAAAAGAAAAAAGGGAAGATCCCCAAATCTGTTTTAGGACTTTTGAGTAGTGAGAATTCCTCACACCAGACTAAGGACGTTGTTCCTCCAAGGCCCCCTTCCACAGAGGGGCATGTTAAAACTCATATCAAGGGCAAAAATAAGTCAAAAAATATTTCAGAATGCACCACAACAAATAGACATTTCTCATATCATGGATACTGAGGATGACATTGGGGTTCCAGATGATAATATTGATAATTTTGGGATCAATGAGCCATCTTCTTCTCCTCCAAAAAAGGCCAAATTACTTCCTTTAACATCTGATTCTATTGTGGTCAAAACTGTTCTTCACACAGAGGGGTCTCCTATGTTCAACCCAACCCTTAGCTGCCATCCAGATTCTACGGAATGGTTCGCTGCTGCTCACATAGGAGATTACATCTGCTCTAGACTGTGTTAGTCCCTGGACAAGCAAATTTGGGCTAAATTGAAAACAGGGTGTCCAAGGCATTCACTGTCTTTCAATATTACTTCCACACCAACGACTGACCCATTGTTGCTTACTTTCTTTTAAACCTTTGGTAAAGATCCCCATAAGGGAGTAGATAAGGCTTGTTCTACTTATCAGGACAAGTTACTTGACATAGTGGGTCCTTTGGCTCTCAATTTTGACATGGCAAAGGCGGCCAGATTGGATAATTCTGATATTGATCCTGGAGAGCTCTCTATATGGATCCAAAGAGCCTTTTACTTGCTAGGTAATGCTATTTCTGCCATAACTCACAAATGGAGAAAAGGTCTGCCATTAAAGTTGGGTCCAAAACTAGCAAATCTGGCTAATCTTGATCCTGGCATCAAAGCAGATGGTATGCTTTTTGGAGACTCTTTTATCAAAGACTTAGATAGATAACCACAACTTTTTGTCTACTGACAAAGCTTAAAATTCACTGAAAAAAGTTTTTTCTCAGCGTGTTTTTGCATGTTCAAGTAGAGGCAGGAGCCGCTTTACCAGCCATACCTATCGTAACCAGGGATCCAGAGGATCCTTCGATTCAAACAATGGCAACCAAGGCTACAAGCCTCAATTCTACCCCAAGTGTGGTAGAGGATATCGAGGTTGCAGACAGAAGAATTTCAGAGTCACCAATCATCAAGGTGAGTCCTTCTTCTAGCCCTCCTCCTGCAGGAGGCCGTCTTCAGTACTTTCTGACAAGGTGGCAAAACATAACTGCAGATCCTTCGGTTATAAATATAATACAAGGTTATGCTATAGAGATTTATGCAACACCTTTAAAAACTGTGTTCCCACCTCTTCTAAGGTTTTCATCCGAAATGTCCAATCTAATTTCTAAAGAAATTCAGTCGTCTTATGCAAAAGGCAATTCACCTTTCCTCCCGAGATTCAGCTGGATTTTTCAGTTCCCTTTTTCTTGTCCAAAAGAAAAAAGAAAAGATGAGGCTGGTAATCAACCTCAGACTCTTCAACCAGTTTGTGGTTTACCGCCAATTGAAAATGGAAACTATTTTACACTTCAGAGACTCCTTTCTCCAACACGACTGGATGGTAGTATTAGATTTTCAAGGCACTTATTTTACAATCCCCATTCACCACAGTCACAGAACATTTCTTCAATTTCAGTGGCAGGGACAAACTTACAGCTTTTCCTCTCTTCCCTTTGGTCTTTATCAACACCATGGTGCTTTACAAAAATACTGAAATCGGTAGTAGCACATCTCAGGTCTCAGGGCATCAGACTTATAATTTGCCTGGACAATATTCCGCTAATGAGTCCAGATCCTAATACTCTTCATTTGCATCTACATCTCACTTGTTCTTTTCTATCAGTGTCATGCTTCCAGTGAAACACAGAGAAATCAGTCATGATCCCTTCTCAACAAAAAGAATTCCTATGTTTCCTGGTAAATTCATCAAGTGCTACCCTTCAGCTTCCTCAAACAAATGTAAAGGCAATCAAAAGTGAAATTCCTAAAACTCTTCAGAGTTCCCATTTTTCCCCCAGATCTCTGGTGAGGATTGTAGGTCTTCTGTCTTTTTCCATATAAGCCATCTTTCTGAGTCTACTTCATTACCGGGCCGCAAAATGTCTAAAAACGGTTTCACTTGCGTAAAGGTCTCATCTACTCCAATTCCATCAGCATCGAACCAGAGCCTCAGTTATAGCTTCAATGGTGAATAGACCATTTAGATGCCTGGAACGGTAGGACTACTTTTGTTTCAGGCCCTGATCTTCTGTTAGAATCTGATGCAAGTCGGATGGGCTGTGGAACTCGATGTAGTCCAATCATGACTTGGGGTAAATAGTCTATTGAGGAGTCCAAATTGCATATACACTGTTTAGAGATGCTGCCAGGTTCCTTTGCAATCAAAAGCCTAGCAAAAGACAGAGTGCAATGTTCCATACTTCTCAGAATAGACAACATTTCAGCAGTCCGTTATATCAGTCGTCTGGGCGGCACCAGATCCAAACCTCAAGCAGAACTAGCGAAAGTTTTGGGGGAATTTTCTTTCTCAACAAGATCTCAGTTTGAGCAGAATACTTACTGGGCAATTCTAATTACAAAGCAGATTGGCACTCCCATCATCTTCTAGGCTCCAGCAATTGGAGACTTCATCCATCAACATTCCAGTCTCTGTTATAAAAGTGGGGTATTTTTAACATCGATCAATTCCCATCTTCCTCATTTTTCAGACCCTCTGGCTTTAGCTACAGATGCTTTCCTACAGGAATGGTCTGATTTAGTCAACGACGCCTTTCCTCCTTTTCTAATGATCAGCAGAGTGCTACCTTAGGCCAGACATCAACAAGCTACCCTAGTAATAGTGGTCCCGTTCTGGTAATCACAGGTATGGTTTCCTCCACTTATAGAGTTGGCAATAGACATTACTGTCCTCCTCCCGTCCTTCCCCAACCTCCTTCTGGAACCTTTAACCCAACCTCACAACCTAGTTCTAGACAACTCCCTCACCCTCTCTGCTTGGAAAATAGTGAGTTTGCTTAATGTATTAATTTCATTTCGCCAGAGACTTCAGAATTAATTAGCAAAGCTTGAGTCCCAACACCACCAAAGCTTACAAATCAGCTTGGGCTTTATGGGGAAGCTGGTGTTTAGGAAAATATATCAATCCCTTTTCAGCAGATATAATCTACATTGTTAATTTTGTGGCAGCTGAAGCTAGTTGAGGTAAGTCCTATAGAACCATAAACTAGTACAGGTTGGCTATTTCCATGAATCATCCCTGCATCAACAGCAAACCAGTGGAAGAGCATCCACTCATATGTCGTCTTTTAAAGGGAGTAAATTGTTCTAATCCTCTGCTTCCTAAATATAGCAAACAGTGGGATACAAATGTTGTTTTGAAATTGTTTTCATTCCTGATAATACTGGCCTTTCACTAAAAATGCTTTCTGCAAAACTTACTATGGATTTATGCCTGATCTCTATAAATGTTGGCCTGATTTTAAGGCATTGGATATTTCCTCTCACCAGTTTACTCCTACTGGTGTTATGTTTATAGTTAACAAACACACAAAGACTAATTTAAACTCATTGTTTTACCCTTATTTCCCAGAGCAACCCACACATTGTGTTGGACAATGGCTTAAAGTGTATGAACAACAGACGTTTGATCTCAGAACAACCCCTCATTCCTTATTTCCTTCCAGAAACCCCACTATCCAGTTACTTCCGCCATCCTGGCTCATTGGGTCGGATGGGTTATGTCTTTGACAGGCATTGATACCTCAATTTTTGGGGTGCATTCCTCCAGAGGTGCAACAACATCTAAAGATTTCTGGGCAGGTTGCAGACTAGGGGCCCGATTCACAGAACTAACTTAAGACATAATCCTAAACTTACTACTTTTGGTATTCACAGAATGCACTTACTACTTTTGGTATTCACAGAATGTATTTACGACTACTAACTTTACGTCCGCACTCGGGCCAGAGATTCCGGCCCGGAGGCAGAGATTCCGGCCCGGTTGTGGGACTTCTGGCCCGTAGGTGGGACTTCCGGCCCGGAGGTGGGGATTCTGGCCCAGAGGTGGGGATTTCGGCCCGGAGGTGGAGATTTCGGCCATGGCTAAATCTCCGCCACCGGCCGGAATCTCCACCTCCGGGCCGGAATCCCCACCTCCAGGCCGGAATCTCCGCCTCTGGGCCAGAATCTCTGGCCTGAGTGCGGACGTAAAGATAGTAGTCGTAAATCCATTCTGTGAATACCAAAAGTAGTAAGTGCATTCTGTGAATACCCAAAGTAGTAAGTTTAGGATTTTGTCTTAAGTTAATTCTGTGAATCGGGCCCTAGAGGGGACAGCTGACTAGTCTAACAATTTTTTTTTCCGGATATTTCATTGTAAATCTGTTCACAATGCATCTTCCATTGCAATAACATTCTTTAAACACACATAATATGAGCCTCCGGTCTTCACATAAAGTGTAGATTTTCCTAGTGATTTATGAAGAAAAGCCTTAATTTTTATTAAAGACACGGAGGTGAGTATTATCCCAGCTCAACACTTGGTTACTTGGTGTTTGTTTTGTTTCTCTCCCTAACAGCTAATCCAGCTTTTTATCCTGGAACATTCACAGTCAATTGTGTTACTGCAAGAAACATGGTCCACGACAACTTTCTCACAAACAGATTACTTTGTGTTTGTTAAATCAGCAGAGGCTTCTAGAAGAGGTCACGTAAAAGGAGGCCTAGCAATCCTACTGAGAGAAGAGATAGACTGGGACCCAGATGAAATTGAGCTTTTGCTCCCAAATGTCCAATGCATTAACATCAAGTGCCGGAAAGAAAGACTGGAGACTCCATCTAACCTTTTACTTTTCAATATATATATCTTCCACCAGGAACTTCAAAAGATCAAATCTTGACCAAAGCATTCAAGAAAATCGAATCAATCCTAGAAGTAAGGGGATATCCTATGATGATAATGGCTGGGGACTTCAATGGAAAGATCTCTAATTCACTAATCAATAATAGGGGGAAATGTGGGGCATGGTCTGCCGAGCAGCGGAATGGCCGCTCTTTGAGTGTGCTCCGCCGGCTGGGATCTTAATCCTGATGTAATCCTTGCAGATGGTGTGGTGGTGAGCTTATGACCGACATCCTCGGACTGCGGAACTACTGTAGATCCTGTCGGTGCCGAATTCGGAACCCACGGACGCACTGAGGCGGATTGGCGTTGGAGACTGCGGGGCCGCAGATCTGATCCCCTGGGAACGCTACATACAGGCAGTCTAACAATCGAGTACGTGGCTGCTGCTAGGCCGGAGGCCGCGGACCGGGAGTGCAGGCGAGCGTCCCCTGAATGAGACACATTTGTCACCGGAGTATGTGTGTCGCTTGAGGGGGCCACAAGGGACAAGGAGACTCGCTGTGGTTGCCCCTGCTTGCTGCTACCCGGTTGTGTGTGAGGGGCGAAGCGGAGCTTAACTCTGCAAATACAAACCCAGCGCTGCCATTTTGGAGACCGCTATGCCGCGCTCCTCTCCTCTATCCCATATATGACTCTCCTCTGCGCTGATACTTGGGAGCACTGCAAGCTAAGACGGGATCACTTGAGGGGAGCCGACATATGGAGCACGATACTGGAGCACTCGTGTACTGAGTGGGCCTGCATTGTGACGTGTGGCACTGGGTGACTTAGGTGGCACTTGATGCGGGAGAAGACTTGGTGGCTGACGATGCATGCACTGGCTTTGAGCGACGATATGGCGTGTTGGGTGTGCTCTGCCTCTCCTTGCGATCTACACCCCCCGACTGCTTCTACACCATGGGTAAGCAAGATGTTGAACAACCGAAGCTTACTTTTGACAACAAACGGGCTATGCGCCAAACTGAACCAAACTCTGATGCGCAGACGGACGGACAACAGGACCTGCTCGTGGAGGATCAAGGTGAAGACCTGCGCGACCTCATGTTGGAGATGCACTCTAGCCTAAGAAACATATACATTCCAAGCTGGATACCCTGACTTCACAGCTGGACTCGGTCAAGACACAGGTAGCTGTGCACGAGACCCGCCTAGATGTCCTAGAAAATCGACAAACCGAATTTCATGCGTTTCAGGTGGAAACTAAAGAACAGCTATTGCATATGGACAAGCTACTAGGCATTATCCATGCCGAGAACGACGATTTGGAGGCAAGATCACGTAGAAACAACCTACGTATTACTGGTATCCCGGAAACTACAGCCATATCCAAGATGGAGACCTTTGTGACGGACCTACTCTACGAACTGTTCGATCCCCACCTGTCTCCTGTCCTCGTGGTGGAGAGAGCGCATAGATCCTTAGGCCCGAAACCCCCTGTTGGGGCACCACCTCGGTCGATACTGGCAACACTGTTGAACTATCAGGACCAAGATGTCATCCTACGGTTGGCAAGGGAAAAAGTTCAAGTGTTACATAAAGGCAATAATATTTTGTTCTACCCAGATTTTACCCCTGCTGTACAGGCGGCGAGGAGCAAATTCTTACCAGCCAAACACATCCTCCTGCATGCGCAGATCCCTTACTCCCTGCTCTATCTTGCCAAGCTGAAAGTTTCGTATGATGGCACAGTTCACTTCTTTACAGATGCGAAGTCCGCCTTGAAATTTGCCAAACATGTTGGTGGGAATAGGAACAAGGACTCCCGAGGTGCCGAGGCGTTTGCGACTGGCCAACTCAGCGATAATGATTGACTTGGGTGATTTGTAGATCTCCAGTCTAAGTGCCTGTACTGATATTCTGCGGATCCGAGGAGTAGCTAATTGATCTGTGGCTATGGGTTTCGTATTACATAATGATTTGAAGTTCTGTCTGGTTGGGGATTGTTGGTGTAGGCTTGTAGCGCATTCCGCAGTAGTCCCAGCCACCTTGTGCGAGCAGGGGAGTTTGCTGGTGTCACTACGCCCCCATGGGAAGTTTCCTTATACCACTATGTGGATTCTTGTGTTTTAGTTTGTTCTGGGGGGTATTCTACAACCTGATTGGGGGGTTGGAGTGGGCGGTGGGTGGTGGGTAGGGATTGTTTCTTTCTTCATTGCCAGTATGAATGCAAGATGTTGGTCAGTGTACACAGCCTGGAACTGGGAGATAGCATACCTCCGATGCCTGCTCTGCAATAATTGGTGTACTGTGAACATGAGCACGCTGCAACACAAAATTTTCTTATGTGGAATATTAGAGGGCTAAATGATGGTAGAAAATCTAGACTCGTGCATACTGATTTATCCAGACACAATATAGATGTATGTCTATTGCAGGAGATGCACTTAAATGTTACACCATCACAGAGGCTGAGGCATAACAGATGGAGGAATGTGTACTCGTCTATTTATTCCAACTATGCCCGAGGGGTGGCTGTGCTTGTCAAAAAGGGGGTGGATTGGCAGGAGGGTGAGGTACATAAAGATCCAGAGGGGAGGTTTGTCCTTATACATGGAATGCTAGGAGGAATTTCCCTGGCCGTTGTAGCAGTCTATGGTCTGAATGTAGACTCACCTGAGTTCTTTCAGGATATTTGGACTAGAATAAGAATGACTGGTTGCAGTACAATACTGTGGGGAGGGGATTTTAATGCTATCCTAGATGACGACATGGACAGGCAGGGTGCGGCCCCTTTCCGACACCAGGCTGCCAGTGCTGCCCTGCAGGCTATAATTTCAGAAGGGGATTTAGTTGATATATGGCACAGTAGACACCCCCTGGTGAAAGAGGGTACATTTATATCTGACCACCACAGTGCTTGGTCCCGCCTGGATTTCTGGTTAGTTTCTAGGGATGTTGCTGCTTGGACTACTGACAATTAGCACTTGCGACGCTCTGTGTCAGATCACGCCCCATGTTTATTACAGCTGTTTCTCCCGGGGTCGCTTCCCTGCGCATTATCCTGGCGTCTCCCACCACATGCCCTAATGGATGAAGCCTTCAACGAAGAAATCAGGACAAACATTATAGACTACTTTGCTCATAATAAGGGCTCAGTAACTACTGAAGCCTCACTTTGGGAGGCATTTAAGGTAGTAGTCAGGGGCCAGTGTATTGCCAGGCAAGCAGGAGTATTAAAGGCTATCCGGGGTACAATCTCGTCTCTGGAAACCCAGATAAAAGAACTTGAGGATCAATTCTACTCCACAAATGACCCTCACGTAGCGCAACTCCTGAAATCTAAACTGCTAGACTTTGCCGAGGAGGCTCAACGCGAAGTAAAGTTTTGGGGGAAATATGCTGAGGCGCGGAGATATGGCGAGGGCGATAGACCGGGTCACACACTAGCTGGTATGATTAGACCCTCTCGGTCAGCTACATTCATTCATGAAATATGGACCCCGCAGGGTGCCACTGTCAGGGGCCAAGTGGGAATTCTAGATGAGTTCTGTGTTTTACTCCAATTTATATACTACCACTCAGGGGATGTGCACTGAGGGTTTGCAGAGCTTTCTTGATTCACTGGCATTGGTCTGGTTCAACAACACCCATAGAGAATACATGGATCTCCTGTTCATGGTGAAGGATGTAGCCCAAGTTATAAATGCTTACCATTAGGAAAGGCCCCTGGGCCTAATGGCCTAACTACGTCCTTTTATAAAACGTATGACGAGGAATTGGCACCTAGGCTGAAGGCAGTATTTGAAGAAGCACTGGAGGTAGGAGTGTTACCCCAGTCCATGAGGGAGGCGCTCATGTGGCAGTCGAGACTGACTTGATGGCTCCCGTCCCGCTTAAGGTGGCACTATACCAAAAATCATGCCACCCGCGCAGAGATATAGACTCTTCTAGAACATCATGTTGGGCATGGGACGAGCTGCGTAAAAGAGCAGGAGTTCCGGTGTTATATTCCCCTTCCATTCCTCTGCCGCAAAACCCAATGTTGCCTTGTATAAAGGATGGTGTGAGTAAGTCACTGGGCCGAAAGATGAAACTTCAGACTTTCGCTGACCTATACCCAGGAGATAAGTTCAGACCCCCGGAAGGGGCTGAGGGTCAAGCTGCGACATTTGCTGAGCTCTTTCTATATCATAAGCTGCGTGCAGCATGCCGCGCTCTTTGAGAGGGTTTCCCGATTGCCCCTCCGCCTTTGCCTGCCCTGGAAAACTTGTTGAAATCCCCATCACCTTGTAAACTCATTACACGATTATATACAAACATGCAGAACACTGCCCCGTTGGTGATACATAAATCCTTTTGATACTGGAATGACGAACTGTCCACTCCACTGAACTCTCTCCTAATTACAAGTTGAGATTGATCCACTTTAAATATTTACATAGATTTTATAGAACACCCGTGAGCCTCCATCGTATGGGTATAAGAGAGGACGACAGTTGTTGGCGATGCGGATATACCCCGGCCACGTTTCTGCATGTCGCGTGGGATTGCCCCAAGATTGCCGAATTTTGGTTCCTAATTTTTGACTCAGTAAATCACATCCTAGGCGTGTTATAAGTCCCATCCCCTGTTCTTGGCCTTTTGGGTTATGTTAAAGATACACCGCCCAAGCTGCGTAAGCTACAGGCACTCCTTTTATTGTTTGCAAAGCGACAGGTTGCAATTCACTGGGGCAGGAGACGGGTGCCCTCCATTAAGGAATGGATTAGGGATGTCACATACGGGCACACACAGTTAAGCACATTTTGGGAGCTCATGCCACCTTCTTCTAGATCTCATTATATATGGGACCAATTCCTGACCTGGGCTCAGAGTCAGCAAACATCTAATGCAGAAATTAATGTGGGCGAAACTCAGAATGTGCCATTGACATGATGAGATATTATTCTCCACTTGCCCCTGAGGTCTGTTCCCCAGTCGTATTTTCTAGGTATTGTGGACATGAGAGTGATGGACAGATATGACTTAAGCCCTCTCTGAGGTAATATGTAATGTAATGTTAATCTATTGTTGCACCTTGTTGATTTGTTTGATCATCTAGATGTATGACGAATATAAATCCTTCTGTTAGTGGAGAGCTGACGAAGTGTGTGTTATTATTTAGACTGTGCTTCTCTGAGCTCCTGTATTGTATGATAATATGTTGGCTTGTTGTATTGTACTGCAACTTATTTGTTTGAAAATGTCAATAAAAAAATAATAATAGGGGGAAATCTCCACAAGAAGAAGCCTGTTCAATACCAACTCCCGTCTTCCCCGCTAAAATAAAAGCTGATTAAAGGGGGAAAATGCTTTTGTCATCTATGCCCGATGCCCACTCGTCCTGTTGAGAGGGGAAAGACCGAATCTCCTGAGGCGGATAGCCGGGAGAAGCACTAACTGCATTTGTCTGTGTTTTTAAACAAACTTTATTCTGTTGCTAGTTTGCGCTGTCACACGACCTACCTGGGTATTCCTCCCGCCTTCACCGACGCCGAGGCTGCGGCCACGCCCACTCTTAGGCCACGCCCCCTCCCGCCCTCCTAGCTTCATAAGCGCTGATTGCTAGCGCTTCGTGAAGACCGAATCTCCTGAGGCGGATAGCCGGGAGAAGCACTAACTGCATTTGTCTGTGTTTTTAAACAAACTTTATTCTGTTGCTATTTTGCGCTGTCACACGACCTACCTGGGTATTCCTCCCGCCTTCACCTACGCCGAGGCTGCAGCCACGCCCACTCTTACGCCACGCCCCCTCCCGCCCTCCTAGCTTCATAAGCGCTGATTGCTAGCGCTTCGTGAAGACCGAATCTCCTGAGGCGGATAGCCGGGAGAAGCACTAACTGCATTTGTCTGTGTTTTTAAACAAACTTTATTCGGTTGCTTTTTTGCGCTGTCACACGACCTACCTGGGTATTCCTCCCGCCTTCACCGACGCCGAGGCTGCGGCCACGCCCACTCTTAGGCCACGCCCCCTCCGTATATAGATGTGTAACTTCAGGAAGCGCAGCGGACGAGCACAGCGGGCGCGCCGTTTGCACGCCGAAGGCGCGCCTAAGGCAAGCCCGTCTGCGCCCGTCCGCGACGGGCCGGGACTAGGGGCTTTGATCCTTGGCCCGTCACTCCCTGGTACGTTGCACACTTACTCTAGGGAAACTCTGTTTAAGTTTAGGTCACCACCTTGCGCTTATTGCACCATATTGAATCCTTTCCATGCCCCTTCCTTTTGTCCAGCTTGTCATCTTTCCCTTATGTCCCTCCCCTCCCTAACTAACACTGCACTATCAGACTTTCCTCCTACATGTGCCACATCCACTCCCACAGTTATTCTCTCAACTCGGACATTGATTAGCCTAAACTGCAGATCCCTAGTGAAACACAAGAGGGAAATATTTGACCTCCTTGTCTCTGAGGAACCTGCAGCTATATTCCTAACGGAGACATGGCTAAAAGATCATTCTGGTCCAGATATTGCTGCGGCTCTCCCTGACAACTACACCTATGTCGGCAAAAACAGAGCCTTGAAAGATGGCGGAGGAATAGCTATAGTCTATAACCGACGGTATTCTTGCAAATGGGAAGACATTGTAGTGCCTAACTGTGAGGTAGGCCTCTTCAAGCTTTCGCTGTCTCCCAACTTTACCTTTTCCGGACTGCTCATATATCGTCCCCCCGGACCAGCGAGTTCTTGGGCCACCTCTCTCCCTGAGTATATAGCGCCCTTCATCCAGAATTCCACCAATTTTTCAATTCTTGGTGACCTCAACCTTCACTTAAATGACCCCTGTTGTTCCATTAGTAGAAATTTTTTACAGGACTTGGCTGCATTAAACATCACCCTACATAACACAGGCCCTACGCATATTGCAGGACATCTTTTGGACCCCATTCTTTCCAATTTAGAAACTATTGATTGTGAAGCCTCACTACCGATCCTATGGTCGGACCACTTCCTGGTAACTTTCACTATTACCATCGGTCACCAATCTAATATTCCCCCGAAATTAACTGAATCCAGACTTTCTAGAAACTGGGACAAACTGGATATAAATGATATCAATCTCTGTCTTGAGAACACTAGACCTTCCAGGGAAGATAATTGTACTGAAGCTGCTGAGGCTGTTGACGCCTGGCTAGCTAAGGCTGCAGATGCTTGCCTACCCCAACGTATGCAAAAATATAATCTTCACCATCCGCCCGCACCCTGGTTTACAGCTGCCTTAAAAGCAGAAAAAACCATCTGCAATAATCTTGAACGTAAATGGCGCTTAAAATACGATCCTTGTTCAAAACAAATTTATAAAGCCGCTTTATGCAAATACCACTCTTCATGTAAAATTGCTAAAGTTGAGCATGTTATTATGACCATTCTTGAAGCAAAAAATCGCCCTAAAGCTCTCTTTAAGGTAGTTCAGAGTTTGTCGGGCGCTCTGTGTCAACCCAAACAACCTAGCCTAGATGCTGCGCAGTGTAATTCATTGGCCGAATTCTTTGTAGCCAAAATAGATACCATCTATTCCAATTTTGAGAAATCTACCCCTTCCCCTTCGCTGTCTTACCCATCCACCCCTATTTTACTCACTGAACAGCTGACACTAGAGGACTCGTCTTCTACTTCAGGTCTATATACTCCCTCCACTCCCCTAGTACCCATGATCTCTTGTGATTCCAGAACTCATCTTGACATTAGTTCTCCTTCCTTTCCTCTGATCGACACTTGGGAGCCATTTGACATCACGACTCTCTCTGACATCATTCGCAAAATTAAGTCCAGCTCTCCTCTGGACCCCCTTCCTCCCCACATACTAAACAAACTAGACCATTCTTCTCTTGCACTGATTGTGGATCTTCTTAACACCTCCCTTAACACAGCTTCAGTACCCGCTGCATGGAAACATGCAATGATAGTACCCCTGCTAAAAAAGCCTAATGCAGACCCTAGTATCCCATCTAATTTTCGCCCAATCTCAGTTCTTCCAGTTTTTTCCAAAATTATGGAAAAACACATCAACTCTCAATTGTCAACACATGTTGAGGCTAGTGGACTACTTCATCATTCTCAATCTGGGTTCAGACGTGGCTTCTCGACTGAATCCACCCTGTTAGGGGTCTCGGAAAACATCAGGGGCCGAGTTGATAAGGGTGAAACCGTGGCACTCATTTTACTTGATCTGAGTGCCGCATTTGATACGGTTTCCCATGCCATCCTTATCAATGATGCCCTCAGATCATCTGGTATCATCGGCACAGCTCTCAACTGGTTTATTAGCTTTCTTTCAGACCGCACCTTTCAAGTTTTCTCCTCGTCCTCTGCTTCTCAAACCTTTACATCGGCGTACGGTGTACCGCAGGGTCCCATCTTGAGCCCCTTGCTGTTCAATTTGTATGTCAGACCTTTGGCTGCTATTTCAGAGCAAGCTGGGCTCACTATTTACTCGTACGCTGATGATACTCAGATCATCTATTCCCTTTCCTCTGACTCTCATTCCTCATCCTCCTCCCTCCATACAGGTCTGAGTAACATCGCAGCCTGGATGTTGGACAACAAACTACAACTAAATGGGGGTAAAACTGAGGTTCTTCTGTTCGGTCCCAACACCACCTTATGGGGACCCCAGCATTGGCCTTCACAAATGGGCCCTTTACCCACCCCATCTATAACTGCTCGCAACCTTGGCGTCACCTTCGATAATCAACTGTCTATGAAGAACCATGTGGTTAAAACATCATCCACTTGCATCACTATCATTAAGTGGTTGCGGAAAATCATTTGGATGCTTCCCTTGGACACTCAGAAGACAGTGATCCAGGCTCTTATTACTTCAAGACTGGACTACGGGAACATCCTTCTTCTGGGAGCCAGTAAAGAGGTGACGCATAAGCTGCAGACAGTTCAAAACATGGCTGCGCGACTTCTCTGCAAATTACCTAACACTTCTCCTACCTCCAATGCCCTTCGTTCCTTGCACTGGCTCCGAATTGAAAATCGGACAAAATTCAAGGCCCTCTGCATCATCCACAGAATAAACTCCGGCTTAGCCCCCTCTTATCTCAACCCCTTGGCACAATCATACCATCCCTCTCGTAATCTTCGATCTTCTAATCAAAACCTACTGTCGGTTCCTAGAATCAAGAAAGCCAGAATGGGTGGCCGCTCATTTGCTTGCCTGGCTCCCTCACTCTGGAATTCTCTCCCTCTTCAGATACGAACTGAACCTAACTATCTCAGGTTCCGTGGACAGATAAAAACCTGGCTATTTGACATCTAACAGTTCTCTTCTGACTCTTCCCTCTCACTTTTTGGTTTTAGCGCCGGGAAACCTACGGGTAGCTGAGCGCTTTAGAAATTTAATTATAATAATAATAATAATAATATAGAAGCAATTAATGGCATTATAATAAATGGGAGAAAAGATGGCGATATTCCGGAGACATATACCAGACTGGGTCCAACTAAGTCCTCAATCATAGATTATTTTATCTGTAGTTTAGATCTATTTCAGAAGGTCCTAGCACTTTCTACTCAATATTCTCAGGAAAGTGATTACGCATTACTCTCAGTAGAAATTGATGTCTATAGTCAGCATACTCCCCTGTGGTCACTCAGTTCCTTTGAAGGACAGGCAGTTGTAGATCACAAAACAGGAAGGATACATTGGAACTCCAAAGCAATCAGTAAAATTAATCATATAATATCCCAAGATCTGCTAACTACTACGAGTAAAATTGGTACTCCAATAAACAGATTTGAAGCTACTCTACAATCGGTAGTTGCCTCTCTCCAAGGAAATACCTCGAGACGAGAATTCGTTAAAACATGTCATATGGGAACATTTGTGGATAATAATTCTCGACAATTAAATAAATTGACTAGAATTCAATTCCTTTCTTTCTGTGTGCTAAGACAAGGAGAAATAAGGAAACTGAAAAAACTCCGCCAACTGAAAAAGGAGAAAGAAAGACAAGCTCTAAGAGATCGTGTCTGGGTCGACATCCAATTAGCAGTAAAACACAAAAACAATAAATCATTCCGGAACATAATCTCTGCACAGATGGGGTATACGAAAATCTGCTCAAGCAACACCGGTATCATCATCTGACTGGGAAAAGTATATTCTAAAGCTCTATAAATCTAATCATCATCACCTCCTTTACCCTGGCCTGGATCAAGCACTGAATAACCAACCTGATCAGGAACCATTGAAAATTTCAGCCGCACAAATCTCTATTCTGATATCCTCCGCCAGGTCTTCAGCAGCGATGGGACCAGACAAGATCCCAATTAAAGTTTTATAAAAAAAACGCTGATGTCTGGGGTAAATTCTTAGCCCCACTCTTCCAACATTGCCTGAAAAGCGGAGAAATTCCAGAATCTTGGCAAGGGAGTGTGGTGGTTCCCCTCCTAAAAAACGGCGCAAGTACGAATCCTGCAAATTACAGACAAATAGCTCTTCTCAATGCCACCGGCAAGATTTTTGCTGCTTGCGTTTTGGAACACCTAAAAGACTGGGCTTTTTCGAGAAAAGTGATCCCCATGTATCAGGCTGGGTTTCGCCCAAAGCATTCTACATTGGACAATATTGCTGTGTTCCAAACAGTGCTTGATAAGTTTGTTAAGTTAAATGCCCAAATTATATATTGTGCTTTTATTGATTTTTCGACGGCATTCAATAGTGTAGATAGATTGACACTATGGAGAAAATTGGCTAATATGGGGATTCCCAAAGGTCTCTTAACAATAATAATCTCCCTTCACACATCAACATGGTGCAGAGTCCAAATGGGGGGAGAAAAAGGCCTAACCAAACCCATTCCTTCGCAGAACGGGCTGAAACAGGGATGCTTATTAGCTCCCCTATTATTCTCCATCTACATTAGTGATCTCCCGGGGGGCCTTTCTCAAATTAAAAATTTCTCTCCTAAACTAGCTCAAGTTGATACATTCTGTTTAATGTATGCCGATGATATCGTTCTACTCGATCAGACCCCGAGAGGTCTGAAAATAACCCTGACTGAATTAAATCTGTATGCAACTGAAACATTTTTGGTGCCAAATATTACTAAAACTAAAGCACTCCCCTTCAGTGGCAGAAAGAAGCCCTTACCTTATATTTGGTCTTTAGGAGACGAACCGATAGAGACAGTACGAGAGTATGTTTATTTGGCTCGCATTTTTACTTCTAATCTGCTAGATACAGCCCACCTCCAACACTTGAGTCAGAAAGCAGAATCTCACATTGGGGCTTTACAGAGTCTGCACCTCTCCACGTGAAATAGACACTTTATACCACTGTTTGAGGTTTACGGCATGAAAATCCCTCCGATATTATTATCATATGCCATGGAATACACACAAATTAAGACATGGAAATCTATAAGAGTAAAGGAAGGGACCATACTCGGTACCAGTTCAAGCCCTACGTCTTGAGCTATCGGTAACGGGAATCTCAGCAAGAGTTATTTCAAATCTTATTAGGTGGGCATACAATTTATTGCATACAGCGCCAGACACCTTAAGACATCTGTTAAAATTGGAGACTTTTAGAGAGGAAGCGTCTGGGTTTACTTTTAATAGGAATATGGCGAAAGCCTTCGAGGTTTCTCAATGCATGGTTGCACTTTTACAGGAGTGGTCCCCAGCACACTTGAAATTGTTTTTAAAACATCTGGTCCCTAGAATCAGTTATGAATCTGATAAAGAACATTGCATTCAATTGAAGCATTATAAAGTGTTTGCAGAACAAATAGAATTTAAAACTTATGCTCCCTATTTGCGTTTTCAACTAGAGCAAGGAGTAAGGCATTGTATCCTACTCTTACGTTTGGGTATACTCCCTTTAGCAACATTTTTAGCTAGCTGGGAAGGTACAAATAACTAATGAGGTTGTATCGATTCCAACCTTGATTTATGTATTGCACTTCATTTTTGCATTAGTTTCTTTACACTTTACTACAGGTAGGGTGTATATTGGTTGCAGTAGCATGTTATAGACATAACACAGGTCCTGAAGAAAGCCATGGGTATGATACCCGGATGGCTGAAACATGTCGACCTACGAATAGCAGTCACCAGGAAGTACTGCTACAATTTTTCTGCACTATTTTTATGAAAGGTGTGAGTAGTAGATGTAATATTTAGTATCTTCCTCTCAACTTTTTTTAGTTTTCACTCACTTTTCTGCACTGCACTATATAGGATTATCCATCTTGGACACAACTATTTCTTGTTCTTTATATAAGGTCAATTTTCACCAGTCCAATTGAGCAATTGAGCTTCTTTCCAGTGAGGCAGTCTCCGTGATCAAGAGACAGACCTCCGATAGTGGATAGATGACCAAATGATATAAATGATCAAGAGAGCTAGAGTGATGAGAATCCATGCTCCAATTCAAGAGTAAGATTGATGGAAATCCATGCTCTGCTCCGGAACTGGCTGTGTTGATCCTCTGTACAGTCATTCCTCTCTCTTTTCTCCTGTGCTGCCTGATACTAGACCCCCAGTTCTTTTGTGTTTGTAAGGTACAAATAATCCCAAAGGCTTTTGTGAATTATGCAACGGTGGCCAACAAGATTTGCTCCACGTTTTACTAATATGTCCCAATGCAAGTATAGTAGCGGCCAAACAACGTTATATAATTCCAATCCAATTAAAGTATAATGCATTCTTGGGCCAAAATCTAATTACATTGTGTAACTCCCCTGTTAATGAATTTGTTTGCCATAACTTGTTTAAGTTTTTAAAAAGGTTTCTGAAGCTGTTCTTAAATTATAAGCACAAACAGAAGATCCTATCTTATCTTATCTCTATCGAATGTTGTATGGGTAGGCGGTAGAATATTGCTACTGTACCAGCTTATAGTGTGTTTTAAAAGCAACAGTTTTTTATCTTAATCATTGTTAAGAGTATTAATAATAATTTTATACGGTATTTGTTGATCTCAGTTGAGGCGTGGATCAAATAAAAATGTACTTATTACTGATTTACTGATATACTATTGGTGGCTCTATGATTAAATTTTTCTATCCCATTGGCTAGCCGTTTGCTTTGCCTCTTGGGATTTGTAGTTTTGCAGTTCTTGACTGCTACTATGTTAATAAATGCCTCACTGAGGATGAAACCCCGGTTCATGTCATCCTATTTTGCCCAGCGTATGCCTATACTAGGAAGATATGGATAATTTAGTTGTGCAAAACATTATTTGGCCTTTTTTAGGATATTAAAAACAGATACCAACCCAGTAATCGTTTGCACAGTAGCTAAATTTTTACATTCAATGTGGATTGCACGAAGGAACTTGATCAATAATGCTACTTTAACTCAAGACTATGTAAAATGAATTTTAAGAGAGTAGAAATATTTTATCTTCTTCTTTTTTTAGGAATAATATTGTTATGACAATTTTTAAATTTTTGGAACTATTTAAATTTTTAAAGGAACAAATGTCTAAACAACCAAGTAATATTTTGTAACTGCATTTATGAAACGGACTGTTTGTTTTGTCGTTTTGTTCATTTTTTTTATGTGCTTTTATGGTAAATTTAACCGCAATAAAGCTAATTGAATTGAATTGTTAATAAATGCAAGAGTAGAGAAGACAAATGCTTCTGTGCCTTTAAAAAAACTAAAGACAAGACTTTCCTCCATAAATTACTAGGAAAATCTATGTTATGAGACACACAGTAATTACTGTGCCCTTAGCATTTTCCCCGGGTAAATGTTGGGAGGTTAAACCTAGGTGAATTTTGTCACTGGCTATTTGCTGTGAGAGCACTAGTTTCATATGTAATTCCTTATATTCATGAGGAAAACTCAATATCAGAAGTACTTATCACACCCATTAACTAGGACAACCAACCAATCCTTGTGTAATGCAACTGATGCTCATGTAAAGCGCTCTGATACCACATACTTCGGGTCAAGTTTGTGCTATACAAAACTCAGAAAAAACACAGGGGTATCAGCATTTACTGGGTACATTAAATGCCTCCCATCATTGTGGCCCACTTGTGTTCAGGGCCTAAAGGTCCTTAATGTCTTTAAGACTTTTTTATCTCTGGATTTCGAAGATAAGATGTTTATGTACAGCTTACAGTCACAGTAAGGTGTGTCAACTAAATCAGGCACAACTACCTGTGATGACTGCATCTACGACTTTGTGACATCACAGAGTTGACCGAGCATATTGTCTTCTTGGCGCATTTCAGCTAGAACATACAGACTATTGTCAAAGTTGCTCCACTATAAATGAAAACAGTTCCGAAGTCAAATTAGGTACATCGTGATGAAATTATATTCCTATTGACATACAAAATTGTTTATATCGACAAAGATGATTTTTTTAAAGGTGTTTTTGCTTTGTTTCCAAAATGTGCACCTACTAAACTTTTAAGTAACACAAAAATCTTGTATTTGATTCTGTTACAATTAGGAATAACAGACTTTGGGCAGTATTTTCATTCTCGATAGTTATGTGTAATATGGAAATATTTAAATTGGTTTCCACAAAGTCACAGAAGCGGAGCAGCACGTGACATTATCCGGTGCAGACCCCTGCTGCGGTGCTCACCTGTGTGCTCGTTATCGTCTCGCGCGTTTGTTTGGAATCTTGGAGTGATCAGCTTCCACTCAACTCTCGCGGGGACCTGAGGTTTGAGCAGGCAACGGTTCTGTGGGAATAAAAACTCTTTCCAAAATATTGCATGAATTTCTTTTTTAAACTAGCATCTTTTGCGATGTTAATTCAAAATGTAACGTCAGTCTTGATGACTAGTTTCATTTTTTTATTATTTAATACAATCGTGTCCCTGCAAAATGGTTTACATAAACATAGTAAACTCTTCAAGAATCTGGGTTAAATCGACGCTGACTCCCGTCGTGCGTTGCGTAGAAGTTGATCACTCCTAGATTCTCAACAATTCTTTGGGAAGTAAAAAGCACACAGGCGCAGCGCAGGCTTCCGTACTAGCAGGGGTCTGGACAGGATAATTCACGAGTCTTTTCCCACAGTGCTCTGTATCTGTGATTTTGTGAAACCACATTCAATATTTCCATATTATACTAATAGCTGTTAACAATTAAAAGTCTTCAAGTCTTGTTTTTAATTGCCAGAATTTGCAGCTTCGAACTTTAAATGTTGCACATTTTGGGAACAAAGTAAAACACTGTCAATAATATAATGTTTGCCAATATACAGAAAGACTGCACGCTGAGCTGCCCACTTTGACTGCAAAACTGTTTTAATTACGCATAAGGTAACTTTGACTGTAGTCTGTATGCTCTTGCCCAAGGGGCCGCTCCCCCCTCCTGGTGTCTAGTGGGTGGATCCCTGCTTGGGGATTGCCCTCCTGGGGCGGTTACCATTGGAAAGGGGAGATTCTCCCCTTTCCAATGATAACTCTCCCGTCTTTCTACGTGCTCAGGGGGCTGGGATAGCACCCTCAGCACGTAGAAAGTGAAACTGAAAAGGCTCATTTCAGTTTCGGTTTCAGTGAAATTACGTCAGCACGACGTGCGTGCTGATCGTCATGTCACTGAAACGGGGGGGCCTCGGGAGCTGGGGAAGCTCTTCCCCAGCTCCCGAGGATATAGGGGAGAAATAGAAGTCCCTCTGGTGCCTGCACCAGAGAGATTTTCGGTGCCATGTGCCATGACGGCTGGGAGCCATTGTGTGCACACGAGCACCGTTGGGCATGACGGCTCCTGGCCGTCGTGCGCATGGAAGGGGTTAAATGAACCCAAGAAATGTCCATACTCTTGTGTGTGATATTTACTGGGTGTAAAAAGTGCCTCTGATTCAGAATTTTCCTAAATAAAAAAGGATTTTACGTATTGAATTATTGCTTTCCGAAACAAACTCTTCAGGTGTGGAATTTACCCATATGTTTTCCTCAGTAATTTTCAGCAGATTTGATCTGCCAACGTTTACCTGTGGTACAGTAATTCATACACACTGGGGGCTTGATTTACTAAGGACTTGCATTGCCCTTGCATCGCCCTTGCATCAAATAAGGCAACTCAAGTCCATAACTGGGATTTACTAAAACATGCAAAGCCACCTTGTGTGGCTCTACAGAGAACTTCATTGCCTTGCGTTACCTTGCAGCTGGGCAACCTTCAATGTGTGGAATGTGGTTAATCCCATGCATCCACCAATGGATTTTGGTACATTCCCATATTTACAAAGAGTTGTAAACCTGGGAATGCATCAACATGGTATGCCTCCGAGAAAACAAGCAGAAATATCTTTATTTCTCCTCATTACTTCCTTTTTCTTTGTTGAAAGGAAATTGTCCTTGAGGATTGTTTTTGTGCAGAAAGGTGTATTATTTAATGCTTGTAAGGGATTTATTGTATGGTAGTGAAAGGAGACAGGTGACTACCCAGGAGCCCTCGTGGCATATTGTGTAGGACTGGCTGCATGGTGTGGTTTTAACAAATCAATTGACGCAAATCTCTTAAAACCAGCGAGGGGTGGCAAAAGTAGTGTTCTTGTGCCTTCAATTGCCAGGACGATGGGCCAAACTCCTTCTTAACGACAAACTTCCTTTGAACTAGATCCCCAATCTTTGGAATCCAAAGAGGAGATGCTGGTTGCACGTTCACGTCTACAGCTGCAGAACCCTTCAGGTGTTCATTTGAATGGTCATCTCAGAAGTCTTTCAGTTCCTGTAAGACAGCCAAATGTTCGTTGTTGTCAAAAGGCATATGCGTCACCATTGTACCAGGACTATCAATGTCTGGGGCACGCATCTAGATGCTGAACAGGGCCCCATAGGGGGTCCAGCCACCCAAGAGACTTCCAGACAGATTATTAATAGATCTCTTCACTCCATAAAGATGATGGATCCAACTATGATCTGAACCTAATACTCTAGCTGTTAAAGTACTACTTTTCTTTAAGTTACAGTTTTTCCACTCTACTATCACATTTCCCTCAGGTTGTGGGGGGGGTGGAATAATGCACAACCAATCCCAGGGTCTCCAAGGTATCCTTATAAACCCAAGAGGCAAATGCGGGTCCCTGGTCCGAGTGGAATGCAGCTACAGCATATATGCTGAGAAATATTTGCAAATCTTTTAGAACAGTTTGTGCGACAGCTGATGTCTGTGGCCATACCCATAGGAATCAAGAACATGAATTCACTGCTAACAGGATGCATTTAACAGAGTCAGCAGAATTTAGTGGCCTGTAGTGTTCAAGATACAGACAAACCATCTGCTTCTTAGAGGCTAGAAGAGGTGTCTGCGGTGGGTGCTCTGCGGTGTAAAAGATAATTTGCTGACAAATGTCTCAGCTAAGGATGTATTATTTGGTCTGTTTGTAAAAAAATGGTTATCAATCGCATTGCCCGAGGAATGAAACTGTAGCCGCCACTCCTGCATAGGCAGAAGCTAACCTTCGTGAGCAGCTATGATCAATTCTTGTCTGCGGTTTGAATTAAGGATTCACTCAATCCCCCACTCCAGGGATACAAGCAAAAGGTATGTTTTGTGCACTTAATAGGCAGGAGTATTTTGCTGGATATTTTTAAGTAATGGTATGCCAGCGCACAAAGCATGGACAGCAACCATGATGTCTCCATCCACCTTTGTATGTGAATGAGTAATTGCAGTTATGACAGCAGTCTGAATTGCTTCCTTTGCAGCTTCATTAGCCTGTAAATTCTCAGCAACATATATTCCAACACTTTGGTGACTCAATGTATAAATTACATGAGCACATGACAAGCATTTTTTCAAATGTGCCACAATTTCCCAAAGCAATTTGTGCTTGATAGTATTTCATTTAGAGTGTCTGAATTCATTTCAGGCGCCAATAGTGTAAGTGCTCATTGTGAGACTAGACACAATAATATGAATCACACACTATTAGAGTGGGGAATTCAGGATCTATATTCTCTAGTGCCACAATTAAAGCTTTCAGTTCAGCCAGCTGTGCAGTGCAATCTCCTAGTGATTGTGTAAATATTTTGAGAGGCTAAAAGATTTCACCCCTAATGTTACCGCTCACCATGTTGCTGGTGGCGGAAGATTGCTGTTTTGTTCCTCCTGCAGGCGGGGCGGGGCAGGACCATCAGTATAGAGTATGAAGTCATACTGATCAAGAGGCAAAACGATTGGGCACAGGGCAATGTTTGTTCATATTTTAGGAATTCTTGTGTCTGTAGTGTAGGGTCAACAACATAGTTTATGTCACAAGCTTTTAAGGAGGTTGCCCTCTGTATCCATCTTGGATGTAAGGCTTTCGCGTTATGAATGCTGGCCTTTGTGCCAGCCTTTTATACTGGGATGGGAGTCATGTCAATTATGTGTTCTTCACTGAGTTAATGGTCTTCCTTTGATAATAGCAATTTGAACTGCAGTCAGTATTTTTTCAGTAGATGCAAAACACATTTCTGCATTGGAATATAAATGTGATTTATATTCAATTGGTACTGTGTCACCTTCATTGAAAGTGTCATGCGTAGCCTGTGTTCCCCACAATGATGCGCACCACCCAGTTTGTGGTGCTAACATGTGTATGTAAAGGTTTTGATGCAAGTATGTCTATTTGCAGTGATCTGAGAATCTGTGTATGTTCTGTTGTCCAATGTGTGCTCGAAAAGTCTGGATATATAAGATCATAAAACAGTTTTAGCCGTTGGGCATAGTCTGGTAGGTATGTTCTACCAAAAAGTGAATGGAGCTTTTCTATTGTGTATTGGTGGTTGTGGGAGCACTCATTTGTACAAGAAATATGGTGCTAAGCTTTTGCCGTCATTTGATAGTTTGTATGTCAAGAACAAGACACTGAGATGGGCAATTTTAGTTTTCTTGAAGTTGAACTTGTATCCATTCTCAACAAATCCAAGGACAATGTGATCTACTCTGGCTAAATATGTGTTTAAATCACAATCTGTACGAAAGTAAGATATATGTCATCGACATAGGATGATGCGGTGGAGAGGTGTGGCTCAGCGGCCAGGGCAACTGACTTCTGAGCACAAGGCTCACGGTTCATACCCTGGCTCAGGCAGCAGCTCAGCTCAACGCCATGTGACTCTGGGCAATAGCTCATTTAATTTCCACAACGGCCCCAGCGCCTTGAGACGCGTAAGGGTGAGTAGTTTGTGCTTTACAAATACGGATTTACATATTTAATGCTTCTTTATCAATTTCTTGCAAAATTGATGTTACATGGGCAGAGAACAAGCCTGGGCTATTCTTAGACACTTGTGGAAGTCAACAGAATCGTTTTTGTGACTCGAGCGCAGTGAATGATGTCAGATTCCTGTTTTCAGGCACTATGTTTTGGCAGGAAAAGCCCTTTCAAATGTCTAATGTTGTTTTGTATTTTTTGTGCACAATGTTGTTCATTAGTGCTGCACTGTGTAAATTTTGTACTGTAAATTGGCATATGTGACTGATTAAGGGCCTTATTACAAGTTTGATGGTCCATGAACCGCTGTACTCGCGGTGACTGTTGACTGCGGAAACATTGGCGGTCCAACTGCCGTATTACGAGTTGGGTGGATTGCTATTGCATAGACAATGGCTGAAATACTGACACCGCCAGCACACCACAGACCGCTAGGGTTGCAGTTTGGGAAAAAACAGCAGCTGCCGTAGGGCAATATAGAGGAGTTCACCACAATCCGTATTATGAGTTGGCTTTATGACGAGCTGACTGGCGGTGAGACCGGTGGAAATGAAGTATTCGGGGTGGGTACTCACCCCTTTACTGTTCTTCCAGGAAGAGTGTGATGTGGATCCCTTTCTCCAGGACTACCCCTTACAGCAGCATCTTCACCCTGAGAAATACAACCCTGTTTGTGGCGATATACAGGTAAGGGCAAAAAAATCTAATAAGAAAACCTACTAGGTACTGTGCACTATTCACTGGTTTATGTATAACAAACACTGATGAGACATCAATAAACAAAACTAAATGAATACGTTTTCTGGCATAATAGACAATTTATACATAAATGCAACAAAGCATGTACAGTAATCATGTTCAGAAGATAACAGAAATTTGTATACAATCCTTGTGACGCATAACATTAATCATTCTTAATGTAGCGAACAGAAACATGAGAAAGATTCAATGTGACAGTGGCAAATGATGCAATTCTTGATCCACTTTTTAGCTTGCGGCCCAATGCATTTCGGGACGAAAAGGTCCCTTCATCAGGGGAAAAACCTAAAACAAATACACTGAAATTACTCATTTTGTGAGTTAATTAATGGTGGGAGATATTAACACAACAGTTGATGGTGAGTCACTTGTGTTTTTAGTGAGAAAAAGGTTCTTGCTGCAGATATTCACCAATGTGTAGGGTATTATGAATTTGAGAACACCCGATGTGCACGTAAATGAAGTGAATATAAGTGAAATAATAAAGAGAAAATGAACGTAGTCCAAGCAAATGAAGAACACCAGGAAATAGTCCAAGATGTAGAAAGAAGCTCTCTTGGGGAGAAAAAAACATGCAAGGTGGGATGACTCACGATTCCACGAAATGAGAGCAAAAAACTAGCACATCATTGAAGGGTTAAACAGTAATGCTGGAAACAAAACAAAACTAGGTTGTTGATACGACAATTCTGGCAAAAAGTATAGCCACAATGTAAATGTAAAAAAATGCAAGGAGCGAAGGGACTCACCAAAAGGGTGTTGGTGACGGAAAATGACTCTTCATGATATGGCACAAGGAGGAGATGTCATGTGTTAAATGCCTGAGAGAGCGAAGAGGCATACTATCAGCTCACAACATATAACGATAAAAAACCTCGCTCATAGCGAGCGAAAAAGTAAGAGGGACTTACCAGTTTAAACAATGAGCATATCTGGAGGATACATGGCACGTGGCATGTAGGTACCAAACAGCGTATGATACAACGAGAAACGCAGTGAGTTTAAAAAACCGGAAATGAACCGGAAACCGACGTGATGCGTGTAAGTTGTAAACATAAACGTAGGACTAACGGTAGCTTTAATAGGGAGTGAATGAACTACCCGAGTAAAAAGGGATTGCACAATAAAGAATGAAGATGTTGAAGTGTACAAAACAGGGAAATAGAAGTGAAGCAGTGTCCGCTGTTGCATTGCAACCAATGGAAAAATAAAGAAACCAGTTAAGACTAGTGAAAGTGAAAAAACGAAACAATAAGAGACCAGAGAAGCCAGAGACACAAATAGTGAACTATCAAGGAATATGTTGTAAAGATAAACTGACAAGGTAAAAAAACGTAGGTAAATGTGTAAACATGAGATGATAACAGAATATCTAACTCAATTAATGATGAAACGGCATCCATAAAGGCTGAGGCACCAATGTCTAATAATGTTAACGACATGGAACAGATCACATGATGTCTATTACGAGGTGCAACACAGAAATCCACGATGTGGCAAACTGTGTGATGTATCAGAAATCACCGGAGTACTCGAGTAGCAAACCCAGAAACCTAAGATGGAAGCTGAATAGAGAATAGAGATCTATTGAGATGGAGATCGACCAGAAGTGTATTAAAAGAGACTAAAAAACGATAACTGTTTAAAAACATCTATGGCTCGCGATCAGTTGAAGAAAAAGGGCAAATAGTAAGATGTGAGTAAAGCAATAAAAGACCCATCACCTCTGTTACAAAAAGTGATTATGTTGAGTAGGAAACATAAAGTAATTGTGCTCATGTCTATGATCCACAGCAAAGCTTAACAAACAAACCAACTTTTTTGTGTGTTGCCAATGTCGTATTGGCACTCATAAGCGTGAAATAATGCACAAATCATTAACAAATGGATAAGACAACAATTCATATAAAACAGTTCATATCCAAACGGTCATTAAGCCCTTGGGGCATCGTGGTCTTAAGGTGTTTAATCCAGTATACCTCTCTTTGATGGAGTTTTTTGGATATATCTATACCTGGGTGAGATATTACAGACTCAACTATTTGAAACCGCAATTGTGAGATTATATGTCTAAATTAATCCCAGTGTGTAGCTAGAGGAGATGTGGAACTGTGGTTTCTGATTTTGCTCTTGTGTTCTGTTATTCTCACTTTTATTTTCCTTTCAGTTTTACCAATGTAGGCCTTACCGCAAGGGCATCTAATGCAGTATATGACGTTCTTAGTGTTACAGTCACTCGTGTGTTTCAGGTTAATTTTTTTCCCAGTCAAAGGGTGGGTAAGAACGTTGCCAGTGATTATGTTGTTGCAATGAATGCAGTTGTTACATTTAGTGGTTCCTTTGAATTCAGCGCTAGTTGTGACATGTGTTACCGATGACAACAATGTCCGAAGGTTGTTGCCTCGTGTGTATGCATACAGAGGTTTATGATTAAAGATTCCATTAAAGTCAATTTCATGTGCTAACATTTGAGGCAATCTTCAAGAACATGCTTGGGAAAGCCCCGAGATTTAAACCGTTGTATATATTCTTGTTCCTTCTCTGCTGTGGTTACCGGATTGGTGCATATACGCTGAACTCTATCAGTTTAAATCTCGGGGCTATCCCGAGCATGTTCATGAAGATTGCCTCAAACGAGCACAACAGAAAAATCGGCCAGATCTATTACAACCACAAAAACGTCATCAAGAGGATAGACTGGTTTTTGTTTCCAAATACTCAACAGCTTCCCAAGCAGTTAAAAAGATCAGTAATTCCAGATGGGAAATAGAAGTTGTGTTAGTATTTATTTAACATGTTGTTTACATTCATGCTTAATGGGATATTGTGGTTGCACTTGTGGGCTGGAGCATATTGGTATGACATGATAAGATGAATCTTTATCCCATCCTACATGGTTGCAGTGTAATGCTGGGGCTAAATGTATTTGACACACTAAAATCAGTATGGACTACATTAAGAAGAAAATGACACTCCTTGAAATTAGTATGGCATGTGTTGAAATGAGTATGAAAATATATGAAACACTTTATGACATGCTTTAAAATAAATATTATTCATGTTAAAATCAATGACACATATATTGAATTGACTATGATATACATTGAAATACATATGACATACTTGAAAATAAATATGGTGAACACTGGTATGACAATGGCATGCAGTGAAATGAATATGTCATGCACTGAAAGTAATACAACCTCCAGTAGAAAGTAGTGGCATGTCTGAAAATTAATATAACCTAAGCTGAAATAAATATAATACTGGCTAAAATTAATATAGACTACATTAAAAAAAAATATGGCACATTTTGAAGTGGATCTAGCATACATTGAAATGAATAATTCAAAGATTGGAACGAATATGGCACATATTAAAATGAACATGGCACCTTTTGAAATGAGTATGGTCCATATCAAAGTGAATATTATGTGCATTAAAATAAATGGCACAATCATTGAAGATAATATGAAACTATGTGTGACAAACGTGGCGTGCAATGAAAGAATAAAGCACATATTGTAATAAATATGGCTAATGCTTAAAGGAATGTGGCATGCATTGGGAGGATCAGGATGACATGCTTTAAAATGATTGTGACATGTTGAAATGTTTATTATACTAAAATTGATATGACATGCCCTGAAATTAGTATAATGAGCACCAAACGAGAATATCACTTTAAAACACACGGACATGAAGCATGAAGAGGTTGTGGTACAAGGATATGCTCCTTGAGACCCTTCACAGGTGAGCAGCAGCGCTTTACAAACCCCTGATTGATTGATTGATTGATTGATCGATTGATAAATTGATTGATTGATTGATTGATATGCAGTATAGGAGTTTGGGACACAAACATAGATACAGACTACGACCCTCATTACAAGCTGTGTGGGACAGCATTATCGCATGATTTTCTGTGGTGATACTACTCAGCCCTATTATTATTAATACTGGATTTGATTGAAAAGTCTCATTACAAGTTGCTCATGAAGCTGCCTGACTGGTGGAAATACCACTGAAATGTTTCACTTGATTAAGAATAGTGGTTTATCATGGCAAATGACAAAGATATGTGCACAAATAACATGTACAAGCCAAATGTTCACAATTCTCTGCATACACCGTAACACTGACATGAAAAAACATCACTACAGAATATGGTGGCTCCTAGGTGAGAATATCATAAACTCACACCTCATGTGATATAGAATAGATAGGAACCATTGTATTAAAAATGTGTGAAAATATTGGGACCTATTCTCAAACTGCATTGTGTAGTACATTTAGTGGTACTACAATAGTACTACTAAAGTGCTACAAAATGATATTCACAACCCTATGAGTGTGAATCACCATATCTCCTATAAAGAAATTCTCACACTTTTAAGATTATCATTTAATAGTAAATAGGGAAGTGACAGTGGAGTGGCTGGGCATACTTACTACTAAATGGGATGCATTTAGGATGAGTAACAAGGGATTTAGGAATGGTAAAGAGGGGTTTAGCATATTGCTAAACCCCTCTCTACCATTCCTGAATCCCTTGTTACTCATCCTAAATGCCACCCACAAAAGAGAAAGCCCTTTGACATTCCAAACCCTTACTTCTTAAGTTACTGCAGCCAAAAAGGGGGATGCCAATCAGTAGTAAATTACTCCAGTTCAAAGCTGGTGTAAGATATTTTTTATAAATAATGTGTTTTATTTCTATTTATTTCTTTTTTTTTTTTTTTATATATTTTTTTTTTTTTTTTCCCGATTCAGCAGCACAATTCATTATTTACAGACCATTGTTTTTAGCAGATAAGCAAAAAGAAATAAACATAAGCATACATAAAAATGAAGTACAACAGTACACTAAAACCAAAAAAAAAAAAAAAAAAAAAAAAAGCATTATTAAATACATCATATCACATCATTGCTGTATCCAGGTTCTAATCGGTTCCCAAATGGCAGCCCCCAACTTCTTCTTTGTAATCCCTTTCAATTTATATAATGCCCATTCCATATTATATATAGCGATAAGTTTTGCTCTCCAGCTTGTGAAGACAGGTGGCTCTGAATCCAACCACTGAGATGTTATACAAGACCGCAAAACTGACATACAGATAAATTTAAATCCTCTATCCGATATCGACTGCCTACCCATATCAGGACTAAATTCTATTCCAAACAGAACCAGAGAGGGTGTAATAGATATTGGTATTCCCAGAGATTGCAACAGGAACCGTTCAATATCCAACAGTAGTGGCTGTAAGACAGGACAAGAATAAAACATATGTAATGAGTCTGCTGCGTAAAGACCACACCTTGAACAATTGGCTCCCTTACCAGCCTTCCATTTTGCTATCCTTCCTGGCGTATAATATAAATTAAACGTGGCCATATACGATTGACTTCTAAGACTACCAGAAAGCAAGATAGAGCTAGCCGTTCGCATTACTAATTGTAAGTCCAAATTGACTATCGAGACTTTCTCCTCCCATGTTGCCTCCTGTCTTCCTAAGTCGTCAGTTTGTTTCAACATAAGCTCTGCATATAATTGCCCTATTTTGCATTTTCCTTTTATTAAATCCAAGACATGAATTTGTAATGGGTATCATTTTCCCCCCGCAATTGCTACCTGTAGAGCGCTTCTTAATTGCAGATACTTAAAAAAATCCACTTTTCCAACCCCACATCTACTTTGTAGAGTTGAAAAAGATACAATCTTGCCCTGCTCCAGCAGATCACCAACTAGCCTAATACCCAAGTACGACCACCTACGCATAACGGAGTCCTGAAACACCACATAGGATAAGACTGAAGAATCCAATGGTGTATACCATATAATACAAGGAATGCAGAACAATTTTCGAAATCTCTTCCAAACTGCATAGGCCGCCTGAATAATTTTAAACCTAGTCTTTTTATAGTAACTCGGCTCTAATACTTTTAAAAGTAACCCTTGTGCTGAATTACCCAAACACCACTCATAGATAGATGGAGAGAAGGCAGAGTCCAACACCATTGTCCTACCCCAAATCAAAACACCCATTAATTGAAACAGCGACGCTGAATAATACAAATAAAAATGTGGGATAGCCAAACCTCCTCGTTCCAATGGCAAATATAGCCATTTCATTGCCCTTCTAGAGCGGTGGTATCCCCAAAGAAATCGTGAACACATCCGTTCTATTCTGTCGAATAGTTCTTTTGGGAAGAGGATAGGGATCGCCCTAAATAAATACAACAATTTTGGAAAAATAGACATTTTCAGGACATTAGCCCTTCCGTATAGGGAGAGATGCAATCGATTAATTCTCTCCAGGGTTTTATCAGAGGAAGCCAGTATCGGCTCTACATTCATACCTGGAATATTTTGAATTTTAGATGAGACAATTATTCCCAAATACGTAGCCTCTGCGGCCACGCCCACCCCTAGGTCCACTGGATAACCAGCTTCTGAGTGTAGTACATGAGTCTTCCCCAAGTTTAATTTATAGCCGGATACTATTCCGAAATCTCGAGTGATGGTCTCGATTCTAGACATAGCACCGCTTATATCAGATGACAATACCGCAAGATCGTCGGCATATGCTAGAACTTTAGCTGAGTATAGGCCTGAAATTACCGGTGAAATTGCCGGGTCCGACTCTAGCCTTGCAATGAGGGGATCGATAAACAGAGCAAACAAAAGCGGTGAACAGGGGCAACCCTGCCGTGTGCCTCTACTGATCGAAAAAGTCTGTGTCTCCTCCCCTCCCAATCGAACCCTTGCACTCGGAGTTAAATACATTGACTGTATTGCCCTTATATATCCACTAGGAAACAGCTTCCATCTCATTACGGCCCATAAGAACTCCCAGGAGACCCTGTCAAATGCTTTTTCAGCATCCAACAGGGCCACCCCCACGGACGCATTCGTTGCCTGAGCCCAGTCAAATATCGTAATGAGTCGCCTAACATGGTCCGTGGTCCCCCTCCCAGCTATGAAACCGTGTTGTTGTAACGAAACAAGGGGGCTAATCACGTCTCCCAATCTCGTTGCCAGACACTTCGAGTAGATCTTATTATCGGCATTGATTAATGAAATCGGTCTATACGATGATAGCTCCTGAGGATCCTTTCCCTTTTTTTTAAAAACTACTATTATAGTTTGTGACCAAGAGGCCGGAGGAAGCCCAGCAAATGCTGATTGGAAAACTAAAGTCATTATCCTCTCTAGTTCCCTCTTAAATTTTACATAAAACTCCAAGGGGATTGAATCTGATCCCATAGCCTTCCCTACTGCTAATGACCTCATTGCCTTTTCAATCTCCTCTGCAGAGAGCTCCTCCGTTAGTGCTCCTCTATCCTGTTCCTTTACCCCCACACATGCCAGTCCTGCTAAGTACCTCTCAGCACTTGCAACTGATTCGGATGTGTATAGTTTTTCATAATACTTTTTGAAAGCGTCCTGGACAAGGGAAGGAGTCTCCACCATATTTCCCTCAGAATCCTTAATCTTATCAATCCTAGATTCCACCTCCCTTTGGCGTAATCTATTGGCAAGAACCTTACCAACCTTTTCCCCATACTCATAAAGCTCTCTCCTATGTATTTGATAGCTAGCCGCCGCCACATCTGCATAACCCTGATAGATTTTCGCCCGACAGGCTGCCACCTCTGCTTGAACCTCCTTTACCCCCCCACCAGTCTTTATCTGTTGCACCAATTTTTCCTCTAGACGAGAGAGAGTCGCTAAGTCATCTAAAGCCTTTAGGTGCTCCACCTTACGCTTCCTTGCAGCAAATCTTAAAGTCTCACCTCTTATCCCTGCCTTCAGCGCATCCCATACAATATCAATCCTTGCCGACCCTAGATTCGTCTGGACAAATTCAGGAATCCATTTTGCCATCCAGATACAGTAGTCCTCACTAAGCAGGAGTTTTCTATCAAATGTCCATTTTTTAGACCTGACCACTAGACCCGAAAGTTCGAACTCCAAGACTACCGGATTGTGATCCGATATAATTTTAGGAAGTATCCTGATTGAAGCCCTCTGTAAGACATCACTAGAAACCAGAAAATAATCTAACCGTGCCAAAAATGTGTGAAAATATTGGGACCTATTCTCAAACTGCATTGTGTAGTACATTTAGTGGTACTACAATAGTACTACTAAAGTGCTACAAAATGATATTCACAACCCTATGAGTGTGAATCACCATATCTCCTATAAAGAAATTCTCACACTTTTAAGATTATCATTTAATAGTAAATAGGGAAGTGACAGTGGAGTGGCTGGGCACACTTACTACTAAATGGGATGCATTTAGGATGAGTAACAAGGGATTTAGGAATGGTAAAGAGGGGTTTAGCATATTGCTAAACCCCTCTCTACCATTCCTGAATCCCTTGTTACTCATCCTAAATGCAACCCACAAAAGAGAAAGCCCTTTGACATTCCAAACCCTTACTTCTTAAGTTACTGCAGCCAAAAAGGGGGATGCCAATCAGTAGTAAATTACTCCAGTTCAAAGCTGGTGTAAGATATTTTTTATAAATAATGTGTTTTATTTCTATTTATTTCTTTACAAAAAGTACATATATTACTATTTTAAACTATTTTAAATAATTTGCATGAATTTTACATGATGTCTCATGGGGTTTTATTTTAGTTCACTACCTCCATCATTATCTATAGTCAGGTGTTGCAGCACCATTGGTTAGCCATGTGTGGTGCTTGACTTATTACTGTTTTTGCTGCAATATAACTTGTAAGTTTGTCTCCAACCTCTTTTTCAGAGGGTAGAAACATGAAAGTCCATACTATTGAATGATGTTACGCTTGGATTTTGTGAATTGCCAAAAGTAGTAAAGTTATTTGATAATGTAAGAGTAAATTACATGTATAACTTACTCACAAGTTTACCTTTGTTAATAGCCCCAGTAGGCTTTTATTTAAGAAAAAACATCATGAGCAACTCAACAAACAAATCTAAAAATTACAGTATCTATACACTCAGCAAGCCCATTTATTTCCCTCACTAGCCCCAAATATTCAGTTTCAAAACAGCACCATACTGGGCCCCAACCAAATTAAATAAATACACTTATAGGTTCACAATCTATACCCCTAGCTTGATCATTACTAATTTCAACACTATTCCTAATTATCTAACAACCCAAGTTGAGAATTAGGATTACTTTCTGGATGTCTTGGCCTGGGTCTGGCATCAGAAGGACCTGAGGAGATTCGCCCAAAGCCCTCCTCCTGTTCAGAGTAGATGGTAACTGTTGAAAACCACTACAAGAACATTGTCCCACACAACCCAGAATTGTGATAATTCCTAGTCACGAGAAATAAAGTCACTGTCAACATTTATGTTCATGTGCCACACAAACACTCAATTTTGTACCTTTTGAAAAAAAACACTTCATGAACACCATACAAACACAGTGCTAAGGGTAGTCCCAACATGTGGGCCTCAGGCCTTTATGTCTGCCCATTCATTTGGCACATTGTCTTCTTCTCTGTCCTGCACTTCCTCCACAATGACATCATCTGCAGGTTATAGAATGGTGATACCAAAGGGGATGATGGACGGAGCGCTTGAGCAAATCAAACCCTCACCCCCAGTCAACTGATCTGGGTTTAATCCATCATTCTTTAGCTCCCTCCACGACCCCGGTTCAGACAAGGCTATCTTGAATCCAGTGGCAAAGTGAGCAAGAGCAAAAAGTATGATGGATTTAGGCCCAGATCTCTGTACTGGGGTGAATGTATGACATTGTTCTGCATTCTGTCCATCAACTGTTGTTTTTGCATTTGTCACCCCGAGTGGGAAGGGTATGCCTAGACGTGGGTCCCGTGCTCTCCATGCCACTGGAATCAAGCTATCCTGGCTGAAGAGGGGTGAAACCCCAAAAACGGTCCTAGGATGCTTGTTTCCAGTCCAGGGGGGACCTGGCTTGGCAGTTCGGAATGGACTGTTCTCATGAGGCACAGGGTCAAGACTGATTTGCATATGGCTGGGTTCAAACTGGAATGGCATGGTGAGCAAAAAAATGATGGATTTAGGCCCAGATCTCTGTACTGGGGTGAATGTATGACGTTGTTCTGCATTCTGTCCATCAACTGTTGTTTTTGCGGTTATAGAATGGCAGCAGATGAGGTGATGCAACAGCGACTGCTGTTTAGGCCCCGGTAGTAGTAGATGCATTTTAGGACACTGAAGTGGTGGTCACTTTAAGGCACGGGAGTCTTCAACTACTCTGAATCTAAAGCATGTTGGAGCATTGCTTATTGGATGGGAGGCAGGCTATGTTTTGGGTAGTAGTTGCAGGGAGTTGCACATGGAGAGGCAGGAGATGCAGAGCTGAGTGGTAGAGATTATTTAATGACATGACATTAGCAACTCAGGACGTGAAGTGGCTATGACATTATGCCTCAAGTGATGTCTGACTCTTAACTACATCTTAGCAATATTTCTTCAGCTACACTCTAGAGATGCAGTGCCCAGCATTTCAACGGACTGTCACCTACAGGCCCTGCTCCCAAGCACTGCACTGAAGCATAGCATTTGTCTCTCTTGTGACTATCATATTTGGAACTACATATCCATCATCGGGCAATCTTGCATCACTAAACTATCACAAGTAGGTATGTTTCTCATGACATTAGTGTTCCCTAATGCACATGCTGTATTTACCTGGAGTGTGTTGGTAGGTTGGATTATAGACATAGTGCTGATATTTCAAGCACTCACATTGACCCTCATTTCCTGATGTTTCAGTCTACCCTGTATGCATCCAAAACTGGCCAAGCTTATACATTTATTTATTTTTATTTACCATTTGTAAAGCGCCTGGTTACACCCAACGGTGTGTCCCCACGCTCAAATCTGAAAATCTGGCAAGGCGCAAAAGACAGAGGACAAAACCGAAAACCTAGACTAAAGGGTAAAAGACTAGTGGCAGACAACTAAAACCTGAGTTGAGGAGCAGACAGCTAGGTTTTTAGTTCCTTAGGAAAGGTCTGTTACATGGATTCAGATCTCAGATTCAGAGGCAGAGTATCCTATATTTTAGCTGCAAGGTAAATAAATGAACTAGCTCACATCCACATCCAGGCTCTTTAAATTCTTGGTACCTCGACCAGGTGAGCCCCTCTAGATCTTAGATTTTCTGTAGGACTTTAGGGAGTGATCATAGATCGAAGGTAACAAGGACTCGTTTTCCACAAAATTCAGTGGCAATAGCACATGGCCTTCTAGATGATCCTCTTTTCCATGGGCAGCCAAGTAAGGATAGACAGGGCCTTAGAGGCAGAAGTTCTCCTCGAGAGATTGAGACCAGACGAGCGGCTGCATTTTGAATGCATTGAAGTTTAATTAGACTTCCTTTAGGAGCTCCTAAATATAAAATATTGCAATAATGTATTTGAGATGTAAACAGGGCATGGACAATTGATTTCCTGGCCATTATAGGTTAAAGGTCAAGGAATTTCCTTAGGACTTTGAGAGTCCCAAAGCATTTAACAACAACTTTCCTGATTTGATTTTAGAATAAAAGTTTCGGCTCAAACCACCCCTCAAGATTTCTAGATTCTGCTTCAGGGGTGGAGGTTGTCCCAGAGTCTCAGGCCTCTAGGCTGATGACCAGATAGAAGGCACTTTCCCAACTATCAGTACCTCAGTTTTGTTACCATTAAGTTTTAAGGCAATTATTGGACAACCAGGAGGCTAGCTTCTCTAGACAAAATGAAAAATAGAAAGCAGCTGCCTCCATGTCCTGAGATAGAGTGACAATAAGCTGCGTATCATCCACTTAGGACACAATTGTTACATTGTGATTTTCCACAATTTCTGCAAGGGGGGCCAATATAAAGATTAAAATAAAGCATGGCTCAATATGTGGGACCCCTTACATGAGGGGAATACTCTCTGACAGGAAAGGATGCTGGGCAACCTGAAAACTATGTGCAAGAAGAAAGTAAAGCATCCAGTGTAGAGATGTACCCCTAACACCACATTGGCTTAACCGCTGAAGACATAATATTAAGTTTTAAATCTGCTCCTCCAAGGGAGTCCGCTGTAACTCTACTTCATCTCCTCCATCTGTTTCAAAACACACAGGTCTGAATTTTGGGAGTAAGTTCTGGACATGAGATACAGGCTCTTAAAACCTGATCTTGCTCTCTTCCACTGTCAGGGTGTGAAGTAAAATGCATTGATTTTATGGATTACCTGCTGCCAATTCTTCTCTTTCACCTGGGCTATGGACTTATGGGGTAAATGGCCCATGAACTAGGGCTCCTTAATCACAACCTGTAGTTCAGGCACAATTAATTCAAACTTTTCAAATGCAGTGGTAGACTCATGGCTGGGTTGCATAAGTAGACAGCTGTCTCCAGTGTGAGACTGGAATAGAGATGTATTGTTTGTAGCTGGCTTCCAGGAATGATGGATGAGCTCAGTAAGGTGCTCAGGTGACTCAGGGATGTTGATATACAGCATTCCTATACACTGGCAGTGAAACTAGAAAGCAAAAATGACACATTCCCAGATTTAGCAGGCCAAGTTGGAAATATCAGGTACAGAATTACATTTCCCGATATCTCTTCCTCATAATCAGGACCCTACTGTGGGGAATGTGTTTTTTACAAAGAGTTTGCACAAGGAAGTTACACATCAGGGATAGAGCTTGAGGCACTTTGGGGGTGATTCAGATGGCGGGCGGATAGCCACCGCCGACCCGGCGGCGCGATCCGCCCACCATCCCAACCTGATTTACCCCGCCATATTATTATGGTGGGGGTAACACAGCGGACACAAAGTGCGTCTGCCGCTTTTCCGCCGGTCGACAATCATTCCGATTGCCGGCCGGGCAGAGCTGGGGCACAATATGGTGGCGGTGCCTAGAAGGCACCACCATCCATATTATGATGCATGGTGTGAATGGCCTTTCCATGGCGGCGATGTCGCCATGGAAAGGCTGCTGGGGATGTGCTTTGGGGGCGCGTTGCGGGCCCCCAGGGTGGGTGGGGTATGCGATTGGGGGTTACCCATGGTACTAACCTGCAGTTCCATGTACAAGGTGGCATGTTAATTTGGCTGTAATGTCAAATATGCGGAATGCGACCGCCAGGGTGGCGGTCGCATCCTAATCAGCGGTGCGGGACCGCCGCATGTCTGGCAGCCGGTCCCAGCACCGCGAGGATGGCGGGCAGATTAAAGTCTGCCGCCATCCTAATGGGCACCTTTGCGTTTGGGTTCCTGTAAAATAGTGGACACCTTCAACATGGCTGACAAATGAGACCAAGGAAAGTAAATCCTGAGCACTTCAGACGTCCCCATTGATGACATCAGAGAGAGGGAAGAAGAAGGAGAACAGAAGGACGGAGGTCGTCAGGCAGGAGGGAGAGGCGATGAGGCTGTCAAAGAGAATGAGCGATGAGCAAAAAAGCTGGCAGGAGTCCAGAGAATGGGAGCTTGAGAGGCAGAGAACTGGACTGAAAGCCGCACCAGGAGACAGCTGAACGACTGTTACCTGCAGCACAGAAGAAAGCAGAGAGATCGAAAAATGGCGAGTCGGAACCGTTATTCAAGGCAAGCAACACCAGGACGCCATGGCTTCAAGTTTGAGCCGTGGTCAAAGGCAAGTTCCACATTGGAGATTTCACTGTCGCTGGTGGCGTGGTTCATCTGAAGGGATACTGCCAAGAAAGAGAAATCAAGGGTGTTGAGAACCTAAGCATTCCTTCACACTTCCCTTTTGATTTCTTTGGCTAAAAACAATGGTGTTGGTGGTGGTTCCCCAGTCTTAAAGCCCAGAACCTCAAGAATTTTATTGTGAGGCTGTTTCTTTCCGAGGTACACGGTTAAATAAAACTGGAGTAATGAAGTAAAACTCATCAATGAGGACTCCTATATAAAAGGGGGAAAACCCAGTCCAAAGACTATGGGGTTTATTTACAAGCCCCTTGCGCCACTTTTGCGTCATTTTTAACAAGGGAAAAATGACGCAAAAGTGGGACAAGGGGCTTGTAAATCTACCCTTATGTTCACAAGACCTACATTATAACCCAGTGACTGAGAGGTATCGGCGCTAAACGTTTCTGTTTGTTATTTTCACAATAAATATTCTATCAATCCATACAAGGGCTTTTAGCATCTTTACTCTCTTAACAGTCCCATAAATGTGCATCATGTAGTACCATTGGAGACTAACATGCAGTGGAGAAATATTGACATGTATTGCTTGCATGGGGATATACACATTAAAAAGGTTACCACCTGCTGAGAGCAGCAAGAAGACTTTGGAGGAATGTCCTCCTGATTTCAGGAGCTGCACAGCTTTCTGAGGCTGACCAGACCCCGTCAAGAGGTCCAGAATGTAATCCTCAGTCTCCACCTGAGATTGTGGATCTTTGTGGTTATGGTTGCACTTAGAAATGAGATGGCTGACGGTAAAGACTGTGTTAGTATGGTGTGGTAATCCGTCTTGAAATGGGATGTTTAGTGCTAGGGTGGGGGGTATATTGGGTCTGCCAAGGGCATATTTTTTGTATTTACAGTTTTGTTTCTTTAGTTGCTGGAGAGGGTTTTTTTTACTAAATGTAAGACTGGTCACACAAGTCTTAAAAAGACAATGGGCCCCATGCATCAAACTAAAAACCAGTCGCAAACGAGCAAATTCTCAGAATCTGCCCCTGTGCTACCAGTATTTTTGCATTCGGGATGCATAATCCCAAATGCAAAAATTGGAAATTACGATTGCATTTAAGAAATCGCAATGCATTGCTTGAAGCAATTTAAAATAGCGATTTTGCTATTAGGGTTTGCAAATTACCGAAAAATAAAACAGGTTGTTAATTTGCAGAAACTTTGAAAAATGCACTAAAGTGCATTTTTCAAAGTTACATGTTACACATACACATGCCCTTGGGGCATGTGTGTGTGCAACATGGGTGCACATTACGATTTCTGGGGTGAAACAGGGTGTCCTTTTGACACCCTTGCACCCTTAAATTGCTTGCACAATTTGCGAGTACCTAATGGGTACTCGCAAATTGCGCATGCAATTCCGATTCATTACTTTGGGCCTATAGGCCCATAGAAATTAATGGAAATCCTTAATTGCGACTCGTAATTTGCGAGTCGCAATTAGGGAATGTTTAGGAATCGCTATTTTCATAGCGATTCCCACATGCATAGGTTTTTGCGATTCAGTAATTGCGATTCCTTAATAATCGCAATTAAGGAATCGCAAAAGCCTTCCTTGATTCATGTGCCAGAATATTTCACATCTAGGCTATATTGAATGAGGCCTGGGTTTGTGAAATTCTTACACAGCAGTCATGTTCTGTGGCGGTATTTGTTTTGTGTCACTGTCGCCTTTGACCAATGCCAGACCTATTGGCTTTGCAAATATTTGCTGTGAAATTATACAGAGGCCTTTCCTACGATCTCAAGGGTACCCGTAGTAGGGATTTCTATCACTGTTCCTTGTCCCAGATTTACTTTCAGGCATTTCATGCATATTTCGATATAAATGATCCATTTGTGTTTATTTATATTCAAGCTAAGGGTTTTTAGTACCACTTAATAATTCTATTTCTATTTTCAGAAAATCAGCTCTCATTAAGGAACAGTCAAACTATACCCCAGGATATCAGGTATTTATGCCGAAATGTACAATACAGTCCAACTATACACCATGATATCAGGTATTTAAGGAGAAATGTACAATACAGTCAAACTATACCCCAGGATATCAGGTATTTATGCAGAAATGTACCATGTCTACAGAAAGAGTACCACCTAATGTACTCAGGAGCACTGCTGAAGAAAGGGCATTCTATTTACATGTTATCACCATCTTATGCACACTATGTTCACACATGCATCATCGTGAGTACTACTATTAATGCCTTGTTTTATGTAGTGTTTCTCATCGAACCTCTATTACTTGTAAACACTGTCAATAGCAGGTGTTCGCGGTTACTCATTGCGAATTTAATGGTGGTCAATTTTCTGATGGTGGGAAGGCTTAGTTGACCTGTCCCTGGTTCAAACTTCTGCAATGCCGATTAAAGCATTCATGAGGGACTTGCTTCTAACTCACTTGGCCAGCAAGATGGCTCAGTGAGGCAAACACTCCCCGCTGGCACATACTGTGATCTTAAGGTCTGTATTTTGAAACCGAGCTGACCCAACACATCAGTCTATTTTCCAGTCTGTGAACTGAGTATTATTAGAGTTAATAATAACTGCTAATGAAAGCACTTTGAAACACAAGACTATGAGTGAAGTGTTATATAGAAACACGTTGTTATACTAGCCGAATTCTTTAACTCACTGAGCCATTTTATTGTGATGCGTCACAGCCTTCCACATGTACAAAAATACCACTAATATCGATTGCATTAGAACGACATAGCCTACATTTTATAAAGAACTGAAAATAACCAGGCGCTGTGGATATGAGAGATGAGAAGAATGTAGAAACGTGGGGATGTACGAAGCTGAAGAGTGGGGCAGGAAAAACAGGACAAAAAAGAATGGGGGAAAAGGGAGCTATGTACAGAAGGAAGCAAACAGAGGTGAAGGGAAGAAAGACAGTCGAAATGGGGGAAAGAGGATGAGGCATGCAGATGTTTAATCCGTTTTATACTTGCGGCAACATAGAAACCTGGGCACACACTTACTGACTGATAAAATGAATGACTGTTTAACTCTTCCTTCAGACCGTGGCTGGAATAGACTGGTTGGAATGGCGGGCAGGTGGGGGGGGGGGGGGGGGAGGGGAAGTGGAGAATGGCGGCGTCCATGGCCCAGTGCTGAATACTTGGGAGCTGCCTGACCATGGCAGCTTGGGTGGTCCCTGCTGCTAGGCTGCGTGACCAGGTTGGTCATGCTTGCTGCTATGCAGGTTTGAATGGAGAGTTGTCTCTGATATTGGCCACACTTTGACTTCGGCTGTTCACTCTGAGATGCAACCATTACTAATGACAAGCAGGCCCATGCAGGTGCTGTAGATAGACATGCCTGGCGGCACCGGTCTGGGTCCAGGCCCAGCCCTTGCCAGTACAGTCTCATGCAGCAGCATGCACATGTCCCAGGCTGGGGTCCCTCATGTCACCCTACTGCCTGAGTGATTCATGTTGAACTTGTTATTCATATGAGTTGCAGCTGGCAGGGCTCTGGCCACCCTTCCGACCAAAGCATAATGTCTAAAATGACTAAACAACGAAATTGAAAAACGTAAATTAACAAATAAACAAAACAGCACGAACTTTTGGAAGTTATTTAGGGGTGGCCGATAAAATGATGGATTACTCAGGCCCTAGTAAGCCCCTTCGCAGCATGGCCCTGCTAAAGGTCCAGGGGGCATATTATCAAGCACGGCGTTAAAATTATCGCCAATTTAGCGGCAGAAAACTGCTGCTAAAGCGGCGATAATGGGCTCGATAATATGCTGCAGAGAATTCCAATAGAAGCCCTTGTTGACACCAGAACATGGGCTTCTATGGGAATTCTCAAGGCCATATTATCAAGCCAGTTATCGCCGCTTTAGCGGCAGTTTTCTGCAGCTAAAGCGGCGATTATTCTAACACCGTTTCTTGATAATATGCCCCAAAGTTCATTGGGAAGAAGGTACAGTACACCAGGGTTCATGATTTAACATCCTTTAATGAAAGGTACCACATGGCTTGAAACGCGGTCCCAACTTTAACTGTGAAATCTTCATAATCTTCATTTACATTAGAGCCGTTTCCCTATTCATCTGTCAGTTTTTGCTTTAAAAGGCGCAATAACATTGATATACCGGTCCCTCCACAGTGCCGCTCCTGCCAGAGGACTGAGCTCTGCACCTGAGAAGCGAGGGAAGAAGACATTCTGGGGATCTGGTGCTTTTTACCAGTTCAAGAAGGGCGGGAAAAGCCGTCCCCGGAGTTATGACCTTTTAATGCATGCATCGAGTGATCAATTCTTCACCTAGAACATGATTTATCTACAGTACATTGATGGCATAGGAATGCATACTAAGCATATTCCACTGGGTTGAGTGGCACTTTCAAACATTAAAGAATAAATTAAAAACAATTAGATACGACAGGAACACAATTAAAAGTATGTCACGTTTGATGCATTAGTTGTGCGTTCTTAGTGGTTACATGATACATTTGGTTACGTTTTGCATAAAATATTCTGCTTGACAATATAGTAACATATTTTGTTGCACAATATTCAGATCCACGAGTTATTCTATTGCAATTAGTATGGGTTTATAAGTATTTGGCTAAATATAGAAATTAGAATGCTTCGAAAAAGTATATCGGATTGCTAACTAGACTCCATTTTGCTGACAGATCTACACGTTTTGGAGTAAACTCTTTAACACTGTGTTAGGACAGGAAAGAGGTGTTTCAAATGCTAAGTAACATAAAATATTTTTGTCACGTAATTTATGGAAACAAAAACTTCAGTATTTTATAAATGAACGAATGAGTAACACACATTTCCCATGGGCAATAGCAACATACCAAGCACTCCTTTTAAACCCCAGCGTATGTTAGAACATTTAAAATCAAATACACTAAATGAATAGATGCATTTCAATCAAATACAAACTGCTTTAATTTATTTCTTGTGCATTAGCATTCATTACTAAATGATGAATAACAATGTAACTGTTGGCTCTATTTCCAGAGATTTGTTTTTCTTATTTGACATCACCCTCAATTTGAATGTTGCAAAAGATTGTTACTATCTTCTCACTGCGTCTACTTGCCCTACAGCTTAGGACACTAAGGGGCATATTCTCAAGGATTTATCGCCGAGTTATCTGCACTTTAGCGCAGCAAAAGTGGCAAAAGAATTATCGCCCCATTCTCAAGCTGGTGCAAACTGCCGATATCGCAAGTTTTCCAGCGATAGCTTCAGCAAAAAACATTGCCACAGATGAGAGCGACAACTAACGCTAATGATATGCAGAGTAGGCTTTCCCGTGCAAAAACACACAAAAACACCACTTCGCGATATTCTCAACGACCAGCCAGATCTGCGATGCGATCCAAAACCAGGCGATAAGGCACGTTAGCAGCAGGGATTTAACACCTGCCTTTTACTGGTGTAAAGCAGGACGACTACCTGCAGTATGAAAGGGAGCCCAGCCCAGAGCCACATCTGAAGACCAACACATGTCATGGAGACACTGATCATGCAGCTCGAGGACCCAAGAGGTCCACAACACCCACCGCCACCACCCCCATGCCCCCCCGACCCCCCAGACTACCACCGAGGCAGCGCAGAACAGGACCATGGACGTTCCTAACACGCACCAGCCTCAGAGACTCAATGCAAGAGGAAGTCATTGCCCACTACAGGCACAAAAGGACAACTATCCTCCGCATTCTGACCCACATTGCCCACAGGCTGACGGTACCAACACGGCGGGCAACCAACATCCCTCTGCAGTCAAAGCTGCTGGCTGTGCTGCACCTGTTGGTCCCTGGTACCTCCAAACCAACAACTGCCAGAATCAGAGGAGTCTCACGGCCAGCCCTATGAAACTTCCTCACATATGTCTTGGATGCATGTCCACAATAGCAACGGCGGGCCCCTGTATCCGCACCACACCACAGTTCCAATTTGTAGTGTTCCTGCACAACCAACCCCAATGCCAGCCGTTGCCAGACACCTCTGTGCCCCAGTTGCAAGATTGTAGTAACTGAAATGGGGGTGCGCACTGTCACGATATCCAGTAGTCAATAGTAGTGCAAAAACAGTCCTTTATTACAAATACACAAATAAACAATATGAAAAGCACAGCCAACGCCCAACGGGGAACTTCATCAGGGCAACGTGTGGATTAAAGTAACTGCATATGCTGCGGTAACTCCCCAATACAATTCCATACTCCGGAAGTCAGTATTCAGAAACCTGTTGGACAAATGGTGACAATGGTCAAGCATTCGTATAGTCACAAACCTAATCTGGTACAGTGTATAGCACATGGACAAACCGGAATGCTTACAGGAAAGACAAATCCTGCTAAAAAAGACCGTAACAGAAGTACGTGTGGTCGTAACCTTCGTATGAAAGAAAAGAAAGGTTACGGTCACACGAACCTCTGTTACAGTCTCATGATGCAGGATTTCTCATACCTGTAAGCATCACGGTTTGTATCAGCTTCATACCCATGCACCTTCAATACCCCCACCCAGCCACAAGGGTGCCGCCGTGACCGGTGGTGCTTATGCGATCTTGTGCACCTGCTGCACCCCCTCCAGCGATGACTGCCTACCCCTGCGCCCCCAGGCCTCAATGCTCACCTGCCGCCACCAGAGTGTCTCAAAGAGGGCCCACCACATGCCTGTGCAACCTCCTCAGCCGATCGCTGGATTCCGCGCCTCAGGCCCCCAGTGCACCCTGTTGCACCACACCACGTAGTCATGTCTGTGCAGCCTGCTGCCTTCGGCGTACACTGCAGTCCAGCTGGGCTCACAATTCAAATCAAATCTTGATTGGCAGGACGGCGTATTGAGGCCTACGCATCATCGCAGGCTGCACACCTGCTCAGCTCTGGTGCCACTAACTCAGTGCACCGCAAGTCATCACCACGTGGCGGGAGGACCGTGCCGGCCAAAGTGCCTCGGCTGACACCAACTCTGTGCACCGCAAGTCACCGTCTCATGGCGGTAGGCCTATGCCGGCCAAAGTGTCTTGGCTGCCACCATGTCTGTGCACCGCAAGTCACCGTCTCGTTGCGGTAGGCCCGTGCCGGCCAAGGTGACTCAGCTGCCACCAACTCTGTGCACCGCAAGTCATAGGCCCTTTATGATTCAGTCTTGTGGTGCGGACGCCATCATGTCACCTCCGGCAGTGGGGAATGTGATGTTGTAGGGCCCTAGGCCCTCATGCATAAATAATGACCACAGAGAAACACTCAGATAGATAGTGGAAATGGCCTCGAGCACGTGCACCCGGCCCGTTTTATTGGCAGGGTCACATGTCCTGTGATGCTTGTGGTAGATGGGTGTGGTGTGGGTGTAAACCAGCCCTCAGGGAGTAGCTGTGGCCTGCTGACAACTAGACCTGTGATCAGCAGATCACTACAGAGAAGACCTGGGAAATGTAGCATTGTCGTCCCCCCCTGTAAGCATAAGCAGAGTGGGCTGGCCTTGCGTATGCCAGTTCAGCATAGGGGTGTGCACAATGACCCCGGGGCTCTGGGCGTGGTTCCGTTCTGGGCTGGACAAGAAAGTAACTAATGCGTGTGTCTCTGTTGTAGTGTCGGCGCCACCCGGACCGCAATCGGTAATGTTGCACTATGTGACTCAAGTCCCACAACATGGGCAGCATGGACGTAAGGGGAAATCACTGACCCTACATTCATCCATACTTTCACACTTGAATGATCATAGACATGAAACCTCTGTGTGAATTTGAATGTTTAATGCACATTCAGTGGAGTGCTGTAGCTTGAGCAGTACAGGGCCATGCAAACCCCACTTTACATTGTTGGCCCGTGGAGGGCCAGCCAGAGTTCTTCAGGGAGTGACAAGTACATCGGAAGAGGAAGAGTTCAGTCCGCAGTCTGATAGCTGTGTCATTGGTGACCAAACAGAATATGGCAGTCCCTGTCGAGATCCAAGGTGAGTGTCGCAGAGTGCCTCGGGAGACAGTAGAAGGTGATGATGCACAGGGCAGAACTAAGCAGAAACAGGCCATATGGCAGAGATGAATGCTACTGCTTCCTTCTTACCAGTAACGCAGAATCATCCGCATCTTCATCCTCTGATGTTTCATGTGCCTCACATGTGGGTGGTGGTGTTCTGTCTCCAACACTGTGTGGCACTGACACATCAGGGGGCGTAGATGTGGATGTCGAAGCAGCAGCAGCATTCATCTGCTGCAGGCCTTGTGGCAGCAATGCCATGACAAGGATCTGCAGGGCATGGTAGATCCCAGCTACATCACGCTGGTGTGCAGCTGTGGCAGCCATTCTTTCTGCCTGCACCCGCTCCATGTTCTCCATGGTCCTCCGGATGTGTCCAAACTCCCAGATGACTCAGCTGGAGCCACTCTGACGAGACAGTTGTCCTTGTCTCAGAGTCAGGACTCCAGCAATGTCATCCATGGATCGTTGGAGAGCATGGAGCAGACTGTGGGTGTCCATTAGGGACTGTAAGTGGTCCCTGATGGGACTTAGACACCCACGTATGGCATCTAGTTTGACTGCCATGAGGTCGAACCCCACCTGTACCTGATCAGCCATCTTCTCCTGGCACCCTAACACACGTTGTTGGAAGACCTTGTGTTGTTCGTGTGGGTCCTGGGAGACAGCCGTGGTGGTTGGTGCTTCCTGCTGTGTGGTCTGTACAGGGGGTGAGGTCTCCTCGATGCAGCTGGGCTGCCCTGCTCCTGGTGGTGGGGTGTTGAGGGTGTCCATGAGCTGTTGGAGGGCATTGGTGTTGAAGGTGGGGAGGTCCTCTTCGTCATTAGTGAAGAATTGTTGGGTCTGCTTTGCAGGAGGTGTTGATTCTCCCTCTGCAATGTGAATGGGAGATGCAGTTTAACATTGTGTTCACATGTATGTTGACGCATTGGGCAAGTTTACATACAGACTACATGGCAATGTACATTGTGACTGTTTGGGAGGAGCTGCCTATTTGATGTGGGACAGTGGACAATTTGTCGGTTGCGCCACTCAACTGAGTGGAGTCCCCTGGGCTCCAATGCCCCTCAATTGGGTTTCAATAGAGTAATCAAAAGTTCTACATAGGTTGATGTTTCATGGTGTTTTATTCACACAAAAGTATCTTTAAAGTTTTCTTTTAGCATTATTCCAATGCGGAGTCCCAATGCATTTCGGCATTAACATAACATGCCTTCATCAGGGGAATCGTTTCTATAATGTAAACAAAAAGCGTAGCACTCAATAAATGATTCTGGACAGGTACGTGGTTATATGCAATAACTGTGATGTTACGGAATACAAAATGTTTAAAAACGATCAGTATTTGTGAGCATTATCATGAAGTACTATGCGTGGTGACAGCATTAATCCGACGTGTTTCGCAGTGAGCCGACTTTCTATTATGCAGTTGTCCATAATATCAGGAAGGTCCGTGAAGTTTAGCTAAGTGCACTGTTGAGTGAATACAGAACGGGAATCAATGAAGCTGACTCGGGGTGTATTATAATAAAACGTGCTAGTAAACGTGTGTGTTTTCGATATTAGTTAGAGTAAGACAAATGAATTTCAAATGTGTGCTATAGTGCTCCATGCAATCCAATATGCGTCGCGGCTAAAAAACATGCTTTTAGAATCGAACAGTGATGGTCTTACCGAGTTAAGCGTAATGATTCTCGCGTAGTGTGCTCTGGAAGTAAAACCCGAGCATGTAACCCGGAAGTGTATTAAATGAACTAGGGTTGCTAAGCAACCGGGGCAACGTTGTGATAAAAGTGTCGGTTGTTAGTGCTAATAAAGTTAGCTATTCCATGAATGGTGAGGAAGGTGATGGAAGGTGATAAGGGTCGAATGGTGATAAACATAAAAATGAAAGCGCACTGGTAATCAAAATGAAAACGAAGAGTTAAATTGACTATAATGGTGTAGACAGAACGTGTGTAGTGGGTGACATCTGTTCCAGCAGGGAGATGGTAACAGTAAATAATAACAAGGAAAATATCTGATTGAAGGAAAGATAAATGACACATTATACGATGAATGAAACATTAAATATCATGGTGAAAAATTGCATTAAACCACATGGTAAAGGCTATAGGCAGGATCATCGAAGCTAATGATCAAATATTAGCGCTGTTGTAACTTTAAAGGTAACAATTAAATTCCATACGGTCATTGAGACCATTTGGCTTCATGCTACACAAAAGGGATATCCAGTAATTCCCTCTTTTGAGAAGATCATTATGATTATCTCGACCCTCTAGTCTGGGAACGGTCTCTAATAAGCAATAGCGTAATTGACTGATGCTGTGGCCTGCTTCCAGGAAATGCTGTGCCACTGTCGATTTCAACTGTTTGGTGCGAATGTTGGACTTGTGCTCGTTAAGTCGTATCTTAATCTTGCATTCAGTTTGTCCAATGTAAACCTTCCCGCACGGGCATTTGATCATGTAAATAAGGTTTGCACTGTCGCATGTTGCTGTAGCTCTGACCTTGATATTGTTTCCTTTCATAGGGTGACTGATGGTTGTCCCCTTGATTACATTGCTACAATGGCTACAATTCCAACAGGGTACTGTCCCTTTGTGAACAGTGATTGTAGTTTCTTTGTATTTGATGAGTTCTCCAAGATTTTTGCTCCTGGTGTAAGGGAATATGGGGTCGTAATTGAAGATATTATTAAAACCCTGTTCAATTCACAGTATTTCCCAATGTCTTTTAATGATCTGCCTGAATTTGAAGCTAGAAGTCGAATATTTGGCTACCACTGTTATGGAATCTTTGCTGGTAGGTGGACTCTTGTGAAGTAGTTGTTGTCTGTTGACATTGTTACAGCGTTGTTTGGCCTGCTCAAGTATTTGGGGATGGTACCTTCGTGCAGTAAATCTAGATGTCATCTCTTTCAAATGGTCATCAAGCTTTGTGGGGTTGGATACTATACGTTTCACTCTTATGAACTGGCTATATGGTAAATGGTCCTTAAGAGGCTGAGGATGGAAACTAGAGTAGTACAAAGTATTGTTCCTATCTGTTGTCTTTCTGAAGAGTTCAGTCTCAAATCCTGTAGCTGTTTTGATTACTCTCACATCCAAAAAGGATATGGATGAGTCTTGTATGTCATGAGTGAATTGTATCCGTGTGTCGATGATGTTGAGTTTTTGAAGCTCATCTTGGAGTATTCTTTTTGGTCCTTGCCAGATCAAGAAAATATCGTCGATAAATCTGACAAACATTTTACTGTGAGATTTCCAAACTTCTTTCGACAAAATCCATTCCTCTTCAAACCTACTCATAAACATATTAGCATACGCTGGTGCTGCTGAATTGCCCATTGATGTACCAGTGAACTGTAGAAGTTTCATCAAGAAAACTTTGAAGTCCTCTGGCAAATCTGTACCGAGTAATCCATTTTCTATTGCTTCAATGCCCATGGAATGTGGAATGGAGGTGTAGAGGGACGTAACGTCTATGGTACATAAATGGATGTCTTCAAGATTCTTTATAGATAAGTTGTTAAGCTTGTTAAGAAAATCCATGGTGTCTTTGATGTAGGTACTTGTAGCTGTGACTATGGGTTGTAAATATTTGTCAAGAAGCTTGCCCACCGGCTCGTGGATGCTCCCACGGGTGGAGACTATTGGTCTACATGGAGGTCTCTGTAAGCTCTTGTGTATAGTTTGGGACCAAGAAAAATGTAGGGCTTTTAGGATAAGTCATGATGAGATATTTTCTCGTTTTTTCATTGATGGTTCCATTCTTGGTTGCTTCGTCTAGTATAGCATCCAATGTCAGCTTGAAATCGTTGGTAGGATTTGTTTCTAATTTTAAATATGTATTGGTGTCCGCGAGGTGAAGAGACGCTTGTTCCTCATGGTAGGATGTACAGTGGACACTTTGACAACATCACAGATGTGTGTTTGTACTTGTACATCGTCATCTCACATTTCCCTGCTATGCCAAATGTGATTGGCCAGTTTCTACACACAAGCTGCAGCAATTGTGTCCTCTGTTCTGTTGTGATCGTGTTGCAGTTTGTACCACATTGTTGTCAATGTTGATCTGCTCTGCTTCTTATGTGTGTGTGCTGCAGTGTGGGAGAGTCGCCCCTGCAGCTCTGATTTTACTGGCCCTTATCCCATTCAGGTGGTGTGCCTTTCAATTCTCTGCCTATACAGTGCTGAGATGTTGCAGACTTGGGGAAATTGGGCTCTTGGTGGGAGTTGGAACTCTTGGGCATGGTTTGTTCACAGATGTCTTGTTGACGTCAGGGGTTGTTTGTGCACGTGGATGTGTCAGAGTGTGACCTGCTCCTTTACAGATGTGGTCCACACTCAGCCACCTCAGTGTTGTGGCATGCACCATGTCATGATAATTTTACTGCAGCCAAGCTAATCATCATGCAGTGTCACTTACATTGTCAGTGTGGGTCACGGACCTGCAGCTTTGCTGGGTTCAGCACATGTGCATGAGTTTGTTGTGAGATTAGTGATGTGTGGGGCGGGCCCCCTCTGGGCACATAGTCAATGGGGGCCTACTTGCAGTTTCTAGGTGTGCTGCAGCATGCCAAGGGGATCAGGGACATGCTCCAAACTCATTGTGGGTGCTATGCTTAATTGTGAATGTGTGCTATTGAGCCCATCTCCCCCCTTCCCCCCAGTCCCTGGTCGTTACTCACCCTCTTGCTGTTGTGTCGGCTCCTGTCGAGCAGTGTCCGGTCCCCCAACTCCTGCCACCACCTCCACACAGATGACTGTGGACACCATTTCCTCCATCTTGTCCAGCTCCTCCTGTGGCGCTGGACTCCCACCTCCAGTCTGCATTGCTGCCTTCTGGTTGTTGCAGAGTTTCTGCATGGTTTTGCGCTACACATCATTCCAGCGCCTCTTGACCGCTTCCATTGTCCTCCTCAGCACTCTGATTGCTTTCACCTTGTCCACGATAGACTGCCATATTCCATTTTTGTCATCAATGACACATTGGAGGTGACAAACAGTTGTTGATGGAAATTTATCACCTCCGTTATCAGGATCCTGTTTTCCCACAGACTGAACCGTGTCTTCCTCTTCTTCTTGTCCTTGCCCTTTCCTGAACCCGAGGTCCCGGCCTGGTCCTCCGGGGGGCTTGTGGGGTTCTGGTCGTCCTCTGTTCCTGCTCCGGCTGCCTCCAATGTACTTTGCAGTTGTTTTGTTTTTGTTTGTTTTATTTTTTCTGCTTTTATGGATGATTTTTCCTACCTGACATGTGTGAATTGCAGACCTGGCACAGCTTACTGCGGATTTTGTCATTGCGGTTGGGCCTATCGCCATTTTTTTCGCGTTCGGCTTTTGATTTTTATCGCCGTCCAGGGACTTTTATCGTGGACATTTGATGCGTTGTCGGGAAACTATCGCATGTTGCCGCCGTGTTGAGAATACGACGTTGACACAGAGTTATTTTCTCACGATAGACGGCGATATGTGAAATTGCGTTAAACTATTTTGGAGATGATTATCGCACGTTCTTGAGAATATACCCCTAAGATCACATGGTCCTGGATTTTCGAATAACATGTCTTTTTTTATTTCCAGGACTCTCTCTACCACCCTTTCTTCCAATCTTTTAATCACATTTCAAATCCAATCTATTCCTGTGGTTCTTCAACAATTAGCTGCCTGTAAGGGTACTTGGAGTTTAAATGGCTAGGCATATACAAACAGCATATGGAGGTAATTTCGATACCACAACAGGAAGCTCTCAATATAATTTAGATCCGTCTACCTCTCTGTGAATTCTTTCACTGCGGGCTGGCAGCGATCAACTGAGGTTGCACAGCATTGTCCGGTATGCCCTGGGTCCTTTGAGACGGTTAAACACATTCTCTTTGTGAGCCCTTTATACATTATTCTGAGATCTAATTGGCTAGTACCTGTCTGTAGGTTGATGGGAACCCACTGCCATTAAGAAGCATTTCATATTTTAAAAACAGATTCTAGGCCATCAATAGTCTGCGCAGTGGCAAAATTCCTAGGGAAAATGTGGATCATTAGGCGCCATGCACTAAAGAAGAGATAGCGCACTGCTATGCCGGTTTTGTTGTTAACATGTTTAAAAATGTCAATAAGAAAAAATAAAAAAGCACTGATCCATAGTGGTATCTGTGACTATTTGTTAGAACTGGGATTTCTGGTTGGCTAAGGCTTGCGCCAAAGCCAGGCGGAAACCACCACTCTAGTCAGGGCAAGGAAGTTACACGCCAAAGATAACCCCTGCTCACCCCCTTGGTAGCTTGGCACGAGCAGTCAGGCTTATTTCTGAGGCGATGTGTAAAGCGTTTGCGCGCGCACCCAGCAACAACACCCAAGGCCCACCACAAAGGAAACTCCACACAAGGTATTCTATCAAAATAACCTTTGTATTATACACAACACATTAGATAAAAATACACACTTTACAATGTGCCAACAGGCACGGGCAGAATTTACAAGGGATTATGTACAAGACAGGGCCACCTGGACCACTGTCAGGAAGTAGCACTTTTTAGATATTTAGCACACAAAATATATAAAATCACTGTAGCACAAAAATAATATGTATAGCACACAACCAGTACTTACTGGTATCGGGGAAGTACCACCTACGTAACCCTAACTACTTTAGGAGACTGTCACGCAGGGAACTAGAACCTCACTAGCACCACCTGTACTAGGAGAAAGCAACAACCACCTACGTATCACAATACCTGTAGGGGTAATAGAACGTTACACATGATGCATCACATTCAGAGGTGTATGGAAGGAACACACATGATGCATAAAACATTCAGAGGTGTAAAAGCAATGGCACATGACGTATCAAAACACATTCAGAGGTGCAAGGAAGGAACACACATGATGCATAACAATACATTCAGCGGGGTAAAGCAAGGAGACTCACATAGGCCACCACCTGTGGCAGTTCCTAGGCCAACTGGCCTCGTTGGGGCTAGGACACCCTGTGTCCAGTCAAGCTGCGCCAGCTGCGCAGACTAAAGCAAAAATACCCCCAACCTAAACGTTGCAGCTGCCCACTAAGTGCTGGGCAGCTGTAGAACTGAGCATGGGCACCACCAATGTGCCCTGGGACATGTAGGAGCGGCCCGCTGCCTTCCGGGGCCGCCCTTCTCACTAAGAAATGCCCCCTGGAGCCTCACGGGGCTCGAGAAACACTGTGCCAGTCGTTGGAGCCTCACAGGGCTCTAGTGAAGTGCCCCCGGTCGTTAGAGCGTCAGTGCTCTAAGTACGCACGCCTCCTCTCGTGGGAGCCTCACGAGGCTCGCGAACACAGCTCCCTGCACCCCCCAGCACATGCGCGGAGTCCCCCAGCCCTCTAGGCACTCACCGGCTGTTCGGGGGACTCCCGCGTCGTCTCCGTTCTGGTGGGAAGGCTCCGAGGCTTCCTCGCGGAGGGGCAGACACCGACAATGTGCCTCGCGCCCCCTCCGCACCGGCTCCGGCCTCTTCTCCCTCTTCTTGTTCCGGGAAGCGCGGGGTAGGCTCCCGTCCGCTTCCCGTGTTTACGTCGCGACTTCCTCCTGGCGGCCCCGATCACGTGGGCCACACCCCCTCCCGCTGGACCAATCCCAGCGCGGCAGGGGGATGACGCGGCCGGGACTCCGGGCTGCGGCGGTGAATTCGCTACCGGCCTTTCCTGAAGCGCGGGGTGGGCTCCCGCCTTCGGATTCAGAGCAGGAAGGGCCAGAAATGAGCGGCAAGGTCCCTGGCGGGGTGGGCACCCGCCAGAGATATCGATCCTGCAATAAAGCGGGGTGGGCACCCGCTCACGAAATCAAAGCGCACACAGCGCTATAAAGCAACGCACAGCGCTCCCAGCGCTATAAAGCCCAGCAAGCGCTCCCAGGCGCTACCAAGATAGCAAGTCTAGGAAAACAGCGCGCACAGCGCTACCAAGTTCCAGGAGCGCTCCCAGGCGCTGCAGATCAACCAAAAAGGTCCTGTAAAGAGTCCTTAAAGAACAGGGGGCACAGGCTGGGCCCAGAGCCAGCACACAGGGCCCTCCAGCAGGGAGGCAGTCCCCAGTGGCGGTCTCTCCTGGCGCCCAGCAGCAGCAGGCCCCCCCCTCAGATGATCCTGCAAGAGAACAACATGTAAGGGGACACAGCCCCTTTTTATACAGTATAAGGCTTTGTCTAAGGTGCAGGGAAGGGGCGAACCAGTTCCAACAGGTTCCTGAGCACTTTGTTTGGCTCAGCCCCTCTCCCTATTCACTGGCAGGGCTAGGGTCATTAGACGCACCACAGGGGCCGGCGCCAGCATTGTGTGGGGGTAGCCCTGTCCTATTCAGGACCCAGGTACACTCCTCCCCAGCCATCAACATGCTAACTCCCCATTCACCACTGGGTGACTCCTCCTGACTCTGGGGAATTCCCTAGTCCGTCACCTGACCTCACCAGCCAATCGCCAGACAAGTCACACATTTCAGACTGCACACTGAAGTGCCCACTTCTAGAAGTGGCACTTCCACACCAGGTACATGCACGCCGCACACATCAACGCGCAGCATTCACTCACACGAGTCCGCACATACCAAACACGGGCCTGCACACCCCACGCATCAGGAACTACCGGGACACATACATTCCCCCATGCATTCCTATGGGAGGGCCGGCCAACCTCACAACACGCACGCACTTTACCCTGGGACACAGCGGTAAAGTGCGCAGAAACCCAAAAATCCCTAAACCAAGTCATCAATGAAAAGCAAAAAGTTTCGGGGTGAACCTGCCAGAAGGGCCGGGTCCAACACTATTTTTAACTTGTTTTTATCAATTCTTTTTTTTCTGTACAACCTTCTGTCTTTATTACTTTTAGTTGTCTAGTTACTTGGAGCAAGTTATTGATCTATCTGCAGTTAAACTATGAATGAATTGTTCAAAACCAGACAGGAACCCGCACAACCCAATGCACACTACGAAGTGTGTATGATGCACCTCCCTCTTGGCATTTAACAGCACACTTGTTGCCTACCCTCCTGTAATCTAACTTGCAATCAAGCCTTTTGCTCTCACGGTGTGCAACACCACTACCCCTGCCGTTTCCAAGGGGTGATCCAAATGATCAATATAAACTTTTACCCACTGTAGGTTGCACCACCCAATTCAAAAGTACAAAAAGACAGTAATTTATGAATGTCCATCCAGTAATAACAATATTCAAATTTCTTTATTCTTCTTTTTAGTTTGAAGCGAAGCTCTGGACAGCCAACACGTTTCTTTTTGGTTCTTTAACTATTAGCTGTCGGTAAGGACAATTGTTTGCTTCAATATGAAAGAATAAACAAAAGCAAAGATTATCAACCAATAAATCCTTTTGGTATTTCGACAGAGCAATTACTATTCCTTTGTTGGCCTCTGCAGCCCTCATGGGTTGTTTTGCTACATCTGCGATAGAACACATTAAACCTGTCTCTTTACAGATTATAGTAGCTAGCAATTTGAGCATCCCATCAATCACATTTTATTATCAAGCTGTATTCTTGGATTTTATATAATGATATGTTTAAAATACACCGATTGAGGGGTTATTTACAAAGGTAAATTAATGTGTGTATATTTACTCACAAGTAAATGCACTCTTACACTATGTAGTATACTTATAACTTTCAGCTGCTAACCATTTCCAAATGTGCAGTTACTACAAAGTGTATTATTATGTGTCTCATCCCCTCAGTTTAGACGGTGTAGTCTACATAATCATGATTTGTGCCTGTAAAGTGACTATTAGGTACTTTATGACTGTATTTAATGTTTCAGACACTTGGCAGAGAACACCACAGCTAGGGCAGAGACCTCAGCAACCAGGGCAGAGTCACCCACATGAGAGAGTGAGACCTCTGCATGGAAGACAATATGAGAATTATATACACCTAAGACAAATCATACACATGTGATATCCATTCACTTTCAACAATTTAAATGCTTCTTACACCATTCCCTCTGTTTTTATCCTTTTTGACCTTTACATCTTGCAGCCCCCTCATTCTGCCTGAAGGATGCAAACATCCCTTCTGAAGAGGGAGAGATATTGCGCTAACCTTGTGATGGTCCTTGTAGTTAAATGTGTGGTAAAAAATCACAAACAACGACATGGGCAGTCTCAATTCACTCTCAGTGGAACTTTGAAGACAGGATTTTGGCAAGAGGTGACAGACTCTGTCAATGTATTGGGGAGGAGACACTCACCATGTGGATATTAAAAACCCACCTGGTACATGGCTGCTTCTTTCAGACAATACTAATGTGGTACCTGGTTAGATTGTAACGTCTTTTCTCCCACAAAACACATACCTTCAATAACTTACCCATATCACCCATTCAAACCCCTCAAACAGCCCCACTAACACATATCCTATAAATACTTGGTTGTTTTCATTACATTTCTTATATTCTTTCTATTCTCATACAGCCGCTCTATTGAGGAGATTGATTGCTTTGGCTGGACCAGGAGTCATTGCAAGCACAGCAGGGCAACACAAAAGGCATGTCTTGCATCACAAGACAGCTATATGCACAGGTATGTCCTTAGTCTACCAATGGTACTACGACACTATAGAGTATTTCTATCATTTGGTTGTTAAACTATAACATTATATTTTACAATGTGCCATTTAATTACTTATTCTGGTAGTCCCATCTGACCTACCTTAAACATTTATATTTTGAAACTATTCTATACTCATACACTTTCTTTTGCCATTTTATGGCCCGCTGTTGTTGTCACATCCACCACCTTCCACAACATCTACTTCTGCCCCTACCACTGGACCAAAACCCAGACTGGCACCACAGAGCACAAGGATGGTAAAGATTGGCAACTTAAATGTATACTCTTTTGGCTTTGGGTCAAACCTCTTTTTGTTCATCACGAACAGGGTAGATGTAGGTACATCATTACACATCCCTATTTACACCTCAATAATTATGAAATGCAATTGTTGAAGTTTTGTCTGATAAATTTGCTCTTAGACTTGGCATTATAACGATACAACTATAAGATATCAGTGAGGGATTGCCCTAACTTGCAGGAGAGGAATCTTTGTGGGCTCGAAACATTGTATGCAAATCATCGATATATCATCTTCTTGTATGAATTAGGATAGCTTCCTCCCCCATATATGTCTCTCTCGCTCCTGTCAGGCTCTGTCATAAGAAAGCCCCGGGTGTCCATGTTTTTATCATCAACACTGTTGACATCAGGGGATAACCTAGAAGTAGCAATTAGGCCATCTAACATCCCTCAGTCAGGTAAGTTTGTGAACCTCTGAACTTACCTTCTGGATCTTATCATTGGTCATTTCACAAACTTATTTTTATAATTATTTTATTATATAAATGCTAAAAGGTTTTTTATTGATATTGTTGGCCTTTCATGTTTGTATTTCTAACGTGGCAGCATTTGAGTCAGTGATCACTTTTATAGATTGACAATACGCAGTGAACATCATTTTTCTGTCAATCGGTGCTGGATCAGCAGATGCTTCGACAACACACATTATGAAGATTTTGGTTTAGCAGGTGCCTTTACAAGGTCATGCAGAGATCAAGCATCTGTGGCTTAAACTTATGTGTTGGCATACATATAATGATTTCTTGCATGAATGAACCCTTAATGTCATGTGCTAATTTCTGTTCATACGATAGTCCTAATTTTTGTTTTGAAGAGCAATATCAATTTATGTACTGTGTTGTTCTTCAGGCACAAAGCTGAATTTTATGTTCTTCAATTGTTTACAACTTATTCTGTAAGGTACAAGGAACATTGTGTTGTATGATGATGTTGAATGTTCCACAAATGGAGGATGATGTGAAATCCATGTAGAGAACCTAAACCTCCTCCAAGCAATCATCTCACTGACAAAACACTGATGAAGAAGTAGAGAAGGTGAAACATGAGCTAGTCAAGGAGGAGGGTGACCTTGATGAAGAATAGGACATTGCTGCCCCCACACAGAATATCCCTGTGAAGACCACTTTACAGAGCGGCAGCAGTATTCCTTGAAAATCAGTTTTGAGGATTGCCATTCCCCAGCCGTTAGCTAAGCACACCCAGATTACTTCTTAGACTACAAACTACTCACCTCCAAACTGCCCTCAACTAAAGGGTACCAATGTAAATTTCTTACACACTCCTCCCATAAAGGTGCCTTTTCTAATTCATCTGAGGGAAGGAACACCCCTTGTGAGGAATTCATCACTGTCTCCCATAGAACTACTTATGTCACACTTCCCTATGCTGACCAACCTGATGACAATGTATGATGGCCATGCCTGAGGGAGGGGGGTTGTCACAGGCTGATGATGCTCCCTGGGAGTATCATTTTTTTCCAACAACAGTCTAATTTGCCAGAGAATTTATATACTGCCTGTAGTTAAGCCTGTTAGCTCTGTGTCATTTCTACCTGACGGTTGATCTCAGATTTATTTAGGGACCTTGAGGGCTCACCATGACAAAAGTTATTATTCTTTGAGGTGGTGTAAGAAATTGAGTCATAAATTGAGGGAGAGCCCCACTCAAGTAATAAACAAAATTCTTGTCAGGATGAATCATTAAAGTTACTAAATAAACCTGTGTTTAACCTGGTAGCTTGGCACAAACAAAGTCAGTCTTAACTTAAAGGTACTGTGTGAAGTAGTTCTACAGCATTAAGACAGTAATAAAGTAAAAACAGAACACGATAAAATTCCCAAACCAATCTAGAAATATAGAGTAAATGGTAATAAATAAAATGACACCAAAAAGACACAAAACCATTACGAAGAAACTGAGTTATGATTTATTTTAATGTGATAATAGATCCAGGAAGCACAATTAACCAAACACAGTTATCTGGCCCCTCTGGACCACGTCAAAGTCAAGAGTTCAGGCTGACACAGTGAAGGATGGGTCAGATACAGGGACCAGGTTTGTCCCAGTGGATAGTTTATCTTATAACTTAGTCTATTTCCACACGAAGAGCCTTCTTCACAGCTGCGTGTTGGCAGGAGACAGCAATGAGCTCCTTGTTGATGTGAAGAGCTGGATAGCAGTCATAGCCTCATTTGGGTGATGTGTGGAGGGTGCTCAAGTGAAGAGCACAGTGCAGCTAAAGTCTGTGACTGGGAAGGTTGCATTTGCCGTAGGATGAAGGTCCGTCATCGGCCTCATTACCATACACTCGTGATCATGAGGAGATTCTGGAGTGTTTCTTTTTTAACCAAAGAGCCCAGAACCTCTGGATTTTCACCTGGAATCCAGTTCTTGCAGTTTTAAGGTTAATGGAGGACACTCTGACACTAGCCAATGGTCCAGGACCTAGGGGGTTGCATCCTTTGCAGAGGACAGTTAGATGGTGGTCCAGGCAGGTTCAATTGTTGCTCTTCACCGATGCAGTTGCACGGGAGGCCTCTGGAAACTGTTATGTCTCTGTAGCTCAAAGAGGAAGTCAGCCAAATAACCTTTGGAGTTACTTCTTCGATCCACATAACACCACAGGAGACCCATTATCAGTGATGCAACTGTGACTCTGGCCAAAAGACACTTTTGGTTCAGGTACAAAATACCAACTTGCTAAAAGCAACATTTGCAGAATAGTAATTTAAAATCGAACATTAACATTAAAGAGGATTTTAATTTAAATTACAATGTAAATGAGTGGAAGAAGTAAGTGCCACATGTATCATGCATTTTACTGGTCGCAAATGGCCTGATTCACAGAATCGGGCTTTTTGCGAGCGGCAAAATGCTTTTTGGTATGTAGGAATTCCAGTTTTTGACTCGGTAAAATGTTACGGAATCGCAATTTGGAACTGCGAATACATACCGATTCGATAATGGGAGGGGGCTTGTTTAGGGCATCCCTTCCAAATACCGAATCGCAGCTGTATGTAGGAATGTTTTGGAACCAAAATGCAGTCGCAAAACATTCACATTTTACCACCTACTTCAATAGGACCCCTTCCCCTTTGTGAATGTTTGTAAAAATGTTTTTTAAGAGCAGGCAGTGGTCATATGGAGATAAGGTGATTAGGTAACCCAGTGTTAGCAAATGAGAGAGCTACGTTTGTTGCAGTAAAAAGAAAAATGAGGGTTTTTCGCTGCAAAGCTTAAGTACCTATGTCCTACTTTTTAAAAACAGTTCACCACACTCTATGATCCTGTAAAGACCACCTTATGGGTGTCTTATATGTATTAAAAAGGAAGGTTTAGGCCTGGCAAAAGGTATCCTTTGCCAGCTTGAAATGGCAGTGTAAAACTACACTAAAGGCTGCAGTGGCAGCACTTAGACTTGTTTTACTGTGTTACAATAGTGGATGGCACAAGGAGTGCTCCAGCCCACTTATAGCATTTAATTTACAGGCTCAGGGCACATGTACTACCATTTACTAGGGACTTATAACTAAATTAAACGTACCTATTGAGTGTATGGCAATTTTACCATGTTTGGAAGGGAGAGTGTACACAATTTATCACTGGTTAGGAAGGGTATAGTGTGCAGAGTTCAAAAGCCATAAAAATGGGGTTAGCTAAAAAATGTGTGGTGGAGGCGAATACCATGCAAATTACGTTGATTTCCAACTTCTGCCTACCCAATCAGAATGCAATACGAGTTACCCAATTTCTTGCGAGTTCTCATTGCTGCGGCAGAAACACCTAGAAAGACCATCAGCACTGGTGTTGTCAGTTGAGTTTCAGGGCGATGTTCCACCATAAAGTCCATTCACTTTGTGGAGAAGGAGCAACTCAACAGTTTGACATTCTCACCCCTCATCTGCATCAGTAATCCGTGGGGGCTGTAGTCGGCTCGAACCCAGAAGTGAGTCCCATATAGTAGGGTCTCATCTTCCTCAGTGCCCTGACCACTGCAAAAGCCCCCTTTCTCTTGCATTCACCTCTGTTCCCTGGGAAGTAGCCTCCTTCTGATGAAGGCTCCAGGTTTGTCCAAGCCATCAGCATTTAGCTGTAGGAGGACAGTCCCCGTGCCATACTCTAAAGCATCTGTCTGCACTATGGATTCTCTGAAAAAACTGAGTGTCTTGTTCGCTAGTGCTATGTACACGGCTTACTTCAGAACATCAAAAAACAAATTCTGCCACACCTTCATCTAGATCACCTTCATGGACTGCTTTTCTGATAACAGCTCAGTTAAGGGGGCAGAAGTGTTGTCACTCTACTTAACAACTCTTTAATCTTCAGTGAGGCCTAAGAGTGTGATCAACTCCGTCTGGGTTTTGGGGGTGGGAGGGGGAGATCTAAAGGTAAGATGGTCTGTGTCTTGAGCTGGAGTGGCTGTACTTTGCCCCCACCAACTTGTTAGCCCAAGGGCAAAATGATCCCTGCCTTATCAGGTACTTACTTGCCATGATAGGCAGGACTGCCCTTTGCTTGGCCTAAAGCACTGCCGGGAGGTGGTGCAGGTGGTCATCCCTGCGAGAGCTGAAGACCACAATGTTGCCTAGGTAGGCATGACTCTAGTCCTCTAATGCAACCAGGAAATGCTTTACCAATCACTATAAGGAGGAAGGGGCATTCTTTAACTTAAAGGACATCACTCTATATTGGAAGTTGTCCTCTGGGGTGGAGAATGCTGACCTCTCCATGGCCCACTCGGTTCAGGCAATCTGGCAGCTTTCTAATGTCCAATCAAAGGTATTTAGTAACCTGGCAGTTCCCAGCCGATCAATGAGGTCATTAGCTCTGGGGAGGGGGTGAGCATCAGTCTTGGTGACTGAATTGAGGTGCTGGTAATTCACACAGATTCACACTGCTGTAGTTCTGCCTGATGGAGTAGCCATAGGCTATCAGTACCACTGAAATGGAACCGAATCTATAGGAGGGCTCAAACATGCAGAACAACAGCATATTGGACACCTCATCCATAAAACAGGCACTTACCGTATCAGACTGTGGAGGAAGTCATCATGTGTGCCCTGATCACCCCCATTATATTGACTGATACTGGTGGTTATTGACTCTGATTGTGCCCTTAGCTCTGCTAAGCAAGCCCATGTCCAGTGCTCTGTTTAAAAAGTGTATGGTAATTGTGTGTAATTACAATTGGTCCAGACAACCTACCTGTAAATCCCTAGTATATGGTAGAGCATTCAGGTTTAGAGACCCAGTGGATTAAATGTACTTAACTGTACACTACAGTGGTGTCTGCTGTCATTTTAAAGCCTGCCCTGCAGGCTGGTTTTAAAATAAAACTGTGTCCATATTAGACTTTGGAATTTAAAGTACTTCCAAAGTCTAAAACTACCATTTTGTTCCATATAAGTCACCCCTAAGGTCTACCCTGGGTGCCCCATCGGTATATTATAAATAGCAGAGACAGTATAAAAGATTTGTTATATTTCCTTTTGAGGGAAAACAGCCAAAGTCATTTTTCCCCATTGAAGTGCTGCTAGCTCCATAGGCTAACATTTGAAGGCTTTATTTAATGTTAAGAAGGTCAAACCTTTGGCAGGGGTGAGCTAGAACAATAATTCCAAGTATCAAAATAATAGCTACAGTAAATCAAACAACTTGCCAATGTTGGATGTATTCTCACAATTGCTGTAAAGTAGTTTTAAAACTTGTTTTCCTGAAGTTACCTAAAGCAGCACTGTAGAAGCCTCTTCTGATTGGGCAGCCTTTGAGAGCCTGAGCCAAGGTTCTCCATATAAGATGTGAAGTGGCATGGGATGAAACAGTACAACCATATGGTGGGTGGCGATCTGCTGCCTGCAGATGCTAGGACAGGAAAGGGGCTGGGTAGCCAACTGGTCATCAAAAGGAAAATCACAGATAGCAGGGGAACTAGTCGCACCCCCACTTCCTGCACCCACAGCCAAATGGGAGCCCCATTAATTAGATCAGGAGAGGGGCTGTAAAGGGAGTATAGGGAAAAGTTAGCCACCTTTGTGGGTTGGGTTAGCCAGACGTGAACTCCCAGGAGAGACTTTCTCCATTTGAATTTTGCTGAGATGTGCATTCTGGGACAGAAATATGCCACACTTCAAGGGAAGTGCTCATCACCGAGGATGGCAATTTGAACCCCATTGGTTGGGGGTGCCTCCCATTTTGCCTGCCTAGAATATGGAATAAACATGGGAGAGCAGCACAGCACCTCAGATCCCTGCTTGCAAACATCTGGAGAAGAAGGACTGCCCTGATGGACCTTGGACTGCACACAGAGAGATCTGCACTCATAAGGATTGCACTTGCTATGCTCTCAAGCCTTCACAAAAGAGGACTTTGCCTGTCTTAAAGAATCAAGGAGTAGACTCACTGACAAGCAACAGGAAGAAAAGTGTTGATCCAGCTGATCAGCGTCATCTGGACATTACATGGATTCACCAGGTGAGCTGTGGGAGTTGGAGTCCGAAACCCCAAGAAGCAAATCAGAGCTTCTGGACCCTTGGTTGATGTTATGGACACTTTGGGACCCTCAATGAACCTTTCAGAAGAAGTTCTGAAAGTTTGGGAACTTTTTGACAACATTCTGTAACAGTATTTACAATGCAATAGATCTTGCATGACCATTGTAAATGACAATGCCTTTTATTTATATGTTTTGAAAACCTGCAAGCGGTGCGTAAACAGGCACTTTGTACTTATAGTCCTTGCTTATAAGAAGCAAGACTGGCAGTAAAAGAGCTGCTATTACTGACAGCCTTGCTTCCCTAAAGCACGACTATAAGTACAAAGTTTGGAGGTTTTGAAAACATATAAATAAAAGACATTATCCTTTACAATGCCAATAGCTCAAACTCTCACAAATGCAAGACCTATTGCATCGCAAATGCTTGTTTGAACTGCTATCACACTGGAGGAAGTGACCAGTTACTAATCACTATTATGTAGTTACAGTGTATGATTAAACATAAATCTCCCTGCTGAAGTTGCCATCATACATTTTAACATTCCTCAGCAAACACACATTTTCCAGGTAAATCAGGGAGTCTGTATAAGGCCCAGACTTCATCTTAGTATCCTACCTGCTCTAGAATCACAGGAGATATCTTGCATGTTTATTGCATATGTGTGCCTTAGGCCAAATGCTTTTTTGCTATTTAGTTATGACAATATTTACTTTAGTTTGAATGATAATAACACTGCCATTAAGACACTGAAAAAATGATATGACTGATATCAGGGTTGTAGCTATTTACGCTTTTGGCAAAGAAATACAAGACCACATTATAATACTGCTACCAACACAAAAGCATGTGTTGCATTCTTCTAGCACATACCGTTCAACCAAGTGCACTCTATTGTGCCTTTAAAATTTGAACAATTCATGTTATGAAAAATCATTCAGAAGCTAGCTGGGATGTGGTAAGCTACTACTGTCATGTTTGAAAGCTGCCTTTATTTTTTTTATTTTTAGGAATATGCGTATATACTCTACTACCAAAGTAGTGGCTCAACTACAATGTTGCTCTGGATTGTTCACTCGTCAATCTAAGGGGCCTATTAGCACGCCACTGCCCAATCGGCGGTGGCGATCCGCCTGCCAAAACACTCCACCGGACGGCCTTTACTCCCCGCCACTTTTGCATGGCGGGGGTACCGCGGTGGACGAAAAGACCGTCTGCCGCTTTTCCGCCGGTAGACAATCGTCATGATTGCCTACCGGGTGGAAAAGGCCCATAATAGGGTGGCTGTGCCTTGCAGGCACCGCCATCCATTTTATGATGTGTGCGGTAAAATGCCTTTCCATGGCAGAGACTCCGCCAAGGAAAGGCATGGGGTTTTTACATTGGGGGCTCGTTGTGTGCCCCCGGGGGGGTGCGGGGCTGCACTTAGGGGGTACCCATGGCACCCCCCTACCTTGGCATGCACAAGGTGGCAGTTACCACGCGGTGCCTGTTACGTTGTGCATGCCAATGCACAATATGAATATTCAACATTACAGCACCGCCCGCCACAATGATAAATATGCTGGATGCGACCGCCACGGTGGCAATCACATCCTAATTGGCGGTGCAGGACCGCCGCAACACTGGCGGCCGGTCCCAGCACTGCGCCGTCCTAATGGACCCCTAAGTGTTTTGCCTCATATTGTTCTACAGATCAAAAGGTGTATGCAAAAAGCCCTATTTGCTTGGAATAAAATAGCCGAAATAGGAAGTCTCCCACATGATAACAATGATGGGTGAGATAATAATGGCAAAGAAAGACTTCCACAGCTGCACACAGCACCATGGAAAGTCAACACCCTGTCCACAAAGCACACCTGCCCCCAACTCCTCTCTCGCCATGCCCGTGTCTGTTACACTTGCACTCCAGGAAGGCAGCGAGTAAAAGCGGGCATCATGAAAAGTGCACAATGGTCTGCAGAAGTGTCCTCTGATGTGGCCTACCAGGTGGCTGAAGTCACGAATGTCAACGATGCCAAGGAATACCTGCTGAGGAGAGAGATTCCCCAGCTGTTTGAGGTAAGTGTAGATGTAGGTTTGTGCCACTATAGCAAAGGGCGGGAAGCGACAATTAAAATAAAGAGTTCTGCCAACCAACTGTTCAACAATGATGGCGTAAGGAAACTACTTGGTCGGAGCTCCTCTGTCTTCCAACGGTAGTGACGTATGGGCTGCCAAACGAGTAAGGAAGCAGCATAAAAGTAAAACACTGGCGTGAACATATGTCAAGCAGCAGGTGGGACCAAAGAAATTTTTTTTACTACAGCAGGCCTTTCTCTTCGACATTGATTACAAAGACCGCCAAGATACACCGAGGCAATACTCTGCAGCGGGCCACCGTTGTCGAACTGAAATGTGGATCGGCAAAGCCGATCGCGCGACGTTGAGAAAAAAAGCTCCAAAAAAGTCATTAAAGGCGACGGAAAAAACTTGACCAGCCCCAACCACTTGACGTATCCGACCCAAACTCCATTGCGATCAACATGAAACTTTGACTTCCAGTGTGACCAGATAATCGCGGTTCGAGCTTTTCACTTTTAGGCGCTGGAAAGCAAATTTTTGCATTCAATCTTTATAAATTCAAATATCTGGTTCTCTACATTGGATTTTTTTTTGTTTTGGTATCATTTTAAAGGAATGTCTGACAGAATATCGACGGACAGAAAATCGACCTACAAAAAAATCAACACTAAAATATCGATGTAAAAAATATCGAAGTTCTATCTACATAATGGTAAGTACAAAAATATCGAGAAAAAAAAAATTGTTGTCAAAAATATCGATGTTAAAAATATAGTTTTTTTAATGTTTTAATAATAATGTAAAATTAAGTAAATAATACAGATAATTAAAGAAACATAGTTAAAAATATTAAAACTTGTTTAAAAATAATAACTAATACATTTACGGGCCGATTCCGATCCGGGTCGGAAGGGCACCGAACGCGATCCGGCCGGAAAAACTACGCGCCATACGCGTGTTTTCCGCCTGACTCGTACAGCTGTACGAGCGAGCAAGTACGATGTGAGCTACATGAAATTCACTGACTGACTCGTTTCTGGGTCCGAACTGCTCCGAACGTCTCGGTCGGAAGCTAACCGTGGCGTGCAATGGATGCGATTCACGACCGAGCCAGTACGATGCACGCGTCGGACAGCCTGTGCGAACCGGAGTGTCTTGCTCGCAAATCGTCCGGGTGGTTGCCTTTGGGGGTCCACGTCAGACCCCCTGTCACCCGCAGCCCTACGACTCGGACACAGGGGGAGACCCATGGGTCTCCCCAACACAGGTATGTACGGTGCGGATGGCACCGACGTGTACTCACTGTAGGGGGTGCACTTGTCCGCGACGTAGCCATTCGGTCAATGGGAGCCCATGTACGCGTCGTACGACCGGCTCCCATTGACTTCTATGGAAGTCCGACCGAACTGAGTCCGACAGCATACGACTGCATCGTAGTCGCTCGGTCGGACTGCAGGACTCCGGCTTAGTTGGAAAACACTCCGGATCCGGCTCGGTCGGAGTGCTTTCCGACCCAGATCGGAATCGGCCCCATAATGTTAAAATAAATTAAACATATACATATAAATTAATATATATACTTACTCCACATAGTGCAACAGTAGGGAAAGCGTTGGATAGCGTAGGGGTAAAAATTACTATTCCCACTCCAGAGAGTGCAACAGTAAAGAAAGCATTGGATAGCGTAGAGGTAAAAATTACTATTCCCACTCCAGTGAGTGGAACAGTAGAGAAAGCGAAGGGATAGCGTAGGGGTAAAATTTACTATACCCACTCCAGTGAGTGCAACTCTAGGGAAAGCGTTGGATAGCTTAGGGGTACAAATTACTATTCCCACTCCAGAGAGTGCAACAGTAGGGAAAGAGTTGGATACCGTAGGGGTAAAAATTACTATTCCCACCTCAGAGAGTGCAACAGTAGGGAAAGCGCTAGATAGCGTAGGGGTAAAAATTACTATTCCCACTCCAGAGAGTGCAACAGTAGGAAAAGCGTTGGATAGCGTAGGTGTTAAACAAAACAAACTTATACATCAAATAAATATTGAAAATAAATAATGATTTATTAATAAATTAACAATAAATAAAATAAAAACTACAAATAAATCTAAATTAATAATTACTTTAATAATATTAAATACTTCCTACCCTATTCCTCAATAAACACACAACACACTCCAGATAAAATTTCACACAATTAATTTAATTTTCAACTAATCAATTAATAAAAATGTAATTGCAATTAATAAACAATAAATTAATTATCAATACCAATAAATAATATTTAATAAAAATTGATAACCAATTAATAATTAGTTGGCAAAAAAAATAATTATCAATACCCATTTTTTAAAATAATTACTTAATTACAATTAAATTACTTCCCACCACATTCCCCTATAAACCCACAACCCACTCCAAAAATAAATTAATACAAATAATATAATTATCAATTAATAAACATTAATTATCAATTAATAATTAATTAACAATAAATTAATTATTAATACCAATATTAAAAAAATATTAATTCCTTAATTAAATTAAATTACTTCCCACCATATTCCCCTATAAACCCACAACCCGCTACAGACCAAAACACAACATTTTATTAAAAATAATTAGTAATTCCTAAAAATTATTATTTAATGTTTTATAATTAAATTACTTCCCACACTATTACCCTATAAACCCACAACCCGCTACGGTACTAAAACGCATAATTTACTTTAAAAAAAATTACTAATTTCTAAAAAATGTATACATATATTTAAAAAACAGTACAATACTTAACAAAAAATATAAAACACATACATATAAAATACATCCTAAAATACATAACACTAATATAAATATCGATATTATTAACATCGATCATTTTACTATCAATATTAATTACTTCGATATTTGCAACCTCGATTTTTCTTACCTTCAGTTTGATATTCTTGTAGTTGATATTCTTGATGTCGATATTCTGACCCTACGATATTTAAAACTCAATATTAATGATATTTTAACTGTTCACCATTTTAAAGATAACAATATGATCTATTTGTATACTATGGGGTTAGATTTTTATTTTGTTATGTGTCTTACTCGTTTACTGTTTTGGTGATAATATATGCTTTATACACCTGTCTCCCGAGATAAGCCTGGCCCTTGTCAGCCAAGCTACCAAGGTTTGAGCAAGGATTAATTTATTGTCACTTAAATGGACCTTATTTGTGATTGTGGTATTATTACTCGCTGTAGGTACCTACCTTCATCTACTAATAAACCACCTTCCAACACACTGCCTGTAAATATTGTTTCTAACAGGCATGCTATGCCCCTTGTCTATACCCTGGGTTCACCAATGGGTGAGCTTTGGGATCAGTTAGAAAAGAGAGAGGGACTGCTCTAACAAGTAGCAACAGTTCCTCTGTTGTTCTCGGATCAGGGTAGGGGTGAGGACAACTTCTTCCACTGACCCATCTTCCTCCTTGTGTCGAGGAGCTCCTATCCTCCTCCTCACCATCATTTGTCACTTCAGACATCAAAAGGTGGACTTAAAGCTGTTCACATGTAGGACCATTAAGAGGTTCCTGGATGCCTTAAAGTCAACCAGGTAGGTGACCTCCTCTTTTAGCTCCTTTACCTCATAGGGCCCAGTTAATTGCTCCTTTAAAGCCAGGGTCTCTACAGGATCCATCACACACACATTTGGCTAAGCTAATTCCCCATCAGACTGGTCCTCTGGGTGTACCAGTGCTTCATAACTTCCTGCATGGCCTCCAGGTTCTCAGTGGCCTATTTCCAAAAGTGTTTCATCTGAGACTGAAGGACCAACATGTAGCTTACTACATCCTGAGAAGGTTTCTTGGGAGCTTGTCTGACCCTTGCGTTCCAAGATTAAGACGTCCATGCCCAGGGTGAACAAACAGAGGTACCAAGGGACAGAATCCCACTTTGTTCTGAGGCAATTCCCTGTAGCCAAAGGGAAGGCACAGTAAGAGGACGTAACACTTACCTCTCATCCAGGACCCATAAACGTGGGAGACCAGTCGGGTAAAGGATTTGACCTGCCCCAGATGCCCTCCCAGCGCATGTAATGATCCAACACCAGTAGTAACGCACTGGGGCACTGAGTGACTACTTCCACATGAGTTGTTCCCAGCTCAGGGACCTTAGGCTTGCTATAAGGAGACCATTCTCTCAATATTGAAGGTGATCACCAGAGGTGTTGCCAGCTGCTTGGACCACGACCTGTTGCTGTCATCCTCAATGATAGGGCACTCCCTCTGTGCTTCTTGGAATTCTGGCCGGGACGGCCATTTCTAAGTTTGCAACTCAACCAACGCGTGCAGGTCCCCTAAGGCAGCAATGCCTGCCCTGTAGGTTCTGGGTCATCATCCTCAGGATCTGCCACATCCAGGACCATAGAATTCTCAGGGATGTGTTTCCCACACCCCCATGCCTCACTATTCTTGCAGGTAACTGGACCATTTTCAAGGTTACAGATACTATTGATTGTCCTGATAAACTGCCATGGACCATTTGGTCAGACACACCTAACCAGGCAACCCCAATTCCAGGTGAGACCGGAACTCCACCCCTTCAAATGGTGTGCTCTAAGTCATTCCCTAACACTCAAGAGGCATGACTAGACTCACAGATACCTTTAAGGAAACTGAGAAACACCTTACCCCATTTAAAGGAAACTATAGCCACTGGATAGTTCACAACCTGGTGGACATCTTCAGTGACTACCTGTTCAGAGTGCACCAGATGACATCTAACAGTAGTCAAACTGTATCCTATGTCTCTCAGAGCAGCCACCCAGTACCCTTTGATGATGATACACTGTCTATATGTCTTTGTATTGGCAGGCATGCAAGCCTGTTACACTGCCTTCTTGTCAACCAGTTGACACTATGATAAACTCTGCACTCCCCTAACCTCCTCCCTGACCACTAAAGGGGGCATTCCGGGAGGTAGGCCCACCAGTAGGGGCTGCTTCCTGTGCTGACAGATGAGATGTTCTTTAAAGTGCCAATACTGATAGTATTCATGGCACTTGGACCTGAAGTTGCCCTAGAGCTCCTTACCATTACATCCACCTTTCTTCTGTTCAGGATTGGACTAGAAATCCTATTCCTGAAAGCTCTTTCTGGGGGTTTGGAGAACTTCTTTATGTTTTCCTTGTCCCACCCCCTCTTTCTTCTGTCTGGTGGGGACACACTGTCAACCTTTCTGGAAATTCCCCAAGGTAGCTTTTTGAAACTCTGGTACTTCTTTGCAAGTTCCATCCGTACAGTGAGCTTGGAGTCTATCAGTTGTCGACAAAACTCTGTGAAGCAATTACTGAACATGTGTTCTCTCAGAATTCGATTTTACAGCCCATCAAAGTCACTCATCTTGCAGCCCTTCACCCAGTCATACAATGCCTAGCTGTTAAATCCATAAAATCTACCCAAAACCTGTTAGACAGTTTCTGACTGTCCTAGAACCTTAAGAAGGATTTCTAGGAGTGGGACCAAACTTAGTAATAAGGGCTGCATTAATTGGCGTATACGTCATTTGGTCAGCCATCTCTGGGGTTAATGGGGTACTCACCCCTATAATTTAAACATGCTTCCATAGAAGCTACTTAGTCTTCCACTGGGACACTATGCATGCACCTGGTTACCTCATATCCTCCGAACCACTTATGAATGTCATTCCCAATCATATAGCTAGGTACCAGAGGTCTTATTTACAAGAAGTTTGAGCTGCCGCTGCATCACATTTTTTTAGACAGCAGCAGCTCTTTCTTTGCTCCATATTTACAAAGTGGCCCATCTAGGCAAATGGGTCACTTTTTATTGTGATGTATTGTTTTTTTTCTTTCATCGGAATCAGCTGTGTCATGTTAGAATTAATATTTGCAAGGTAGTCATTTCTTCATAAAATTCCCCTTAAAATGGCCTCAATGGATCTTGTTACTTTTTCCAAAAGTCATGCGTCATCATGAAGTGGGCTGCTGTGCTTGAGATGAGTCATAATTTATACGTCTCTAAAGCCAGGTGAAGGAATGATGAAGGAGTGACTTGAAACAGTTTAATCTGCAATCAAGTCACACCTCCTCAACAGGTAAGTGCACACATAAGGTAGGTAACACAATAAATAACACAATAATGACCTATGTTACACATACGTAGGTATAGTGGTGCACATAAGAATTTCTAATGCATCCTTGGGACCTTGTGCCATGGAGCCACATATTGTAAATACGGTGCATTCAATGCATAATAAGAATTTTTCAAGCATGTGCACAACATTTTTATGTATCACTGCTTTGGCGCAGCAATGCATCATTTCTTGTAAATATTCCCCTAGGTCTTTTGGAAAGTGGACCTTTTTACCTCTTTTGGGCACTTTAGTTTTACAACCACTGTCCTCACTGTCCTCACTGTCCTCACTGGATTTCATGAACCCCCCCCTAGCCTTCAGGTCTAGCTCTTTCTGACTCACTTCATGACACAGCAAGGCCTTGTTCTCCTCCAAGGCCAACTATATCTCCTCCAGGGCCCTGGTGGGTGCTACCTCCTTCCTGGCTGCCACTGTTTTTTGTGCTCAGCAGCTAGGTTTGTTCACTTCAGCAGCTAGTTTTCTTTTAATTTTTTAATTTGGCAAAGTACTTTTTTAGCTCCCTTTCAGCCCTTTTGTCCTTCTGTTCCTCAAGAGTCAGGTTGTGGTAGGACACCCTGCTTCCTTCACTGGGTTCACTACTGTAGGCCTTCACCTCTTTTTGGGCTCTGTTTAAACATCCAAGACATGTTCTCCTTCCTCCTCCACTTAATTCTCTCCTTCTATGTCATCATTGTTCTCCTGCTCCTGTTATATAGACTGCCGCAGGTGGACCGTTTTTGGAGCCTTTTACTAGCTTCAGCCCCCACTCCCTGCACAATATTTTCAGCTCTTCCACAGTGTAATGGCTCCCTTAGAAGATTGACAAGAAAGACCAGTGCCTTAGAGAATATTGTAAAATATTAGAAAGACATGGCAAAGAAGCATGAAGAGCAAGGCAACGTCCCTATGCCATGAAGGTGACTCAATAAGCAAACATGTGTATGAATTTGGATTATTATTTGGGATGCAGCTGCCACCCTCAAGGAATAGAGAGCACCTGGTAAAGGGTTCTGATGTTTTTAGAAGTATTTTAAATTGCTTTTTGCACATTGTGTTCCACCCACGCTTGATCAACCACTCACCTTGTATTCTCCCCCGTCCAGCACGGAAGGTTCCGATTGTCTGGAGGGAGGTGCCTTAAACCGGAAGTGAATTTTGACCACTTCCCTTCTACCTCCTCGGAAGGTTAGCAGTCTAGCTGTCACTCTATAAAAACTTATGTCTAGTCAGATGCACAGCAGACGCGCAGCAGACGCGCGCAGCAGATACGCGCAGCGGGCACGCCGCTGGAGGCGCCAAAGGCGCGCCAAAGGCAAACCCGTCTAAGCCCGTCCGCGCCTGGATGTCGCCAGGAGCAGAAACCCCTGCCAGTTCTACCCATTCTCAGCCTACACAGGGGAGGGGATCTCTCACTTACACTAGTAAAGAGCTGAGGACGATCTGAAACACCAATACAAACAGAGAGATACCCACTAATATCTGCTCATCCCTACGGAAGTAATGGGTCCATTCTCCTGCAGGAAATGTAAATACCAAACCGCCCCAGCTCTCCTCATGAGAGCTAATACTAAGCCAAAAGAGAATTCAGACACTGCTTCTTATCCCACAATGATTGGGCATTCTGCCAGGACAAATTCCAGAAAGGACTGGAACTGTTTCCTGGCCAATGTAAGGTCTCTCCCCAAACATGTGGCTAATATATGGGACCTGCTGTCCTCTAACAATCCCCAGGTAGGGTTCCTAACAGAGACTTGGACTAAACCTCACTCCAATCCAGACATAGCAATAGCTCTCCCTGAGGACTACCATATACTAAAACTAGACACACCACACAGGATGGGGGAGGAATAGCCATCTTAGACCAAATAAGTAACGATCAGTTGGAGATAATGGTCTTTAGTATGAATATACACCACAACATCAGCTGGAAAGGAGCCTTAGTATATCGCCCACCTGGACCACTAACCAACACCACTTCACAGCTTATTGAACTTATCTCGCCACATGTTATTTCCTCCAGAAATGTCCTTCTCCTCGGAGACTTCAATGTACATAGTGAAATTCTAGACAACCCGGAAGCCTCATCTCTTTTGTCCGAACTGGCCGCACTCAACCTGACTGTAATAAATAAGGATCCACCAGGCAGGGAACACATTAGACATCATCCTAAATAATTTGCCCGACATATCCTACGTTGCTTCAACTCCTCTAACCTGGTCAGACCATTCCATGGTCGAATATCGGATCAACACCCACAAAGCTCACCCTGCTCTCAAATGCTACCCCAATAAAATCTATAGAAAGTGGAACTTGATCACTCCAACTCACTTTGAAGGTGCTTTTTGCTCACCTCATCACGCAGAAACAGATAAGGTTGAGAAACGCCTAGCCTCCTTTAATGCTAGCCTATTTGCTACTTTAGATAGTTTAGCACCTCTGAAACAATGTCGCTCTATCACCAAACAGCACCAGGCCCCATGGTACTCGAGTCCCCTGCGGCTAGAAAAAGGATCTTGCAAGAGACTCGAACACCACTGGCGCCACTCTCAAAACCCCTCAGATAGGGCAAAATTCAAAGTGGCTTTGAACCACTACCACCACAATCTAAAAAATGCGAGGAAAACCCATATCTCAGCCTCTCTCGAACAAGCTGGGAGCTCTCAAAAATGCCTTAATCAGATTCTAAAAACCTTCACCAACCCTTTGGCCTGTGACTCGGCACCTATCCCATCCCAAACGTTATGCGATAATATCGCTAGCCATTTCACGCAGAAAATAGATTCAATCTATAACAAAATCAATTCAACCACTAATCCCCAACCTAAATCAGGAATCAATCCCCCACACATCCCACCAGCCACCAACACATTAGAAAACTTTCCTCTACTTACCATAGAAGACACAGAAGCTATCTTAAAACGCATTAAATCAGGGTCCCCGTTAGACCTGTTACCGGCTAAACTAACTACCACCTTGTCCAAACAACTTGCAGACCACATCTGCAATATTCTCAATAGCTCTCTGAAGGAAGGAGCTCTCCCTCCCGAATGGAAAGCTGCACAGATACTCCCGATTAAAAAGAATCTCAAAATCTCACCGGAAGACGTTACAAAGAATCGACCTATCTTGCTTCTTCCCCTTCACACTAAAAAATTAGAAAAACATATTAACACACATCTCTCCAAATACATTGAATCCACTACCAGCCTAGGTTCCTCACAATCTGGATTTCACCCCAGATACAGCACTGAGTCTACCTTAGTAGCAGTGACGGACAACATCAGGATGCTGCTGGTTAATGGTCAGGCGGTGCTTTTAGTGCTGCTTGACCTTTCCACAGCATTCAATACCATATCCCACCAGATTTTACTCAGAAGATTGGGTGAAATAGGCATTACAGGGAAAGTACTGAAATGGCTAACCAACTTCCTATCAGACAGAACACAGACCGTCAACCTAGGCCCATACCACTGCAGTACCACCAAAGTCACCAAAGGAGAACCCCAGGGATTCTGTTTAAGCCCCACCTTGTTCAACGTTTACGTTGCTCCCCTGGCAAGACTGTTGAGAAAATTGGGCTTTACCCCTATATTATACGCAGATGACACCCAGTTACTCCTCCCACTTGATAAATCCGACCTTAACACCCAAGAACTCTTCTGTGACGGAATGAAATCAACAGCGGAATGGATGAAAACAAATGTTCTACAATTGAACGCCACCAAGTCCGAGATAATACTATTTGGTGATGCCAATGTCAGGTGGTCGCCTAGATGGTGGCCAGAGGAACTAGGCCCTACCCCTTGCCCTAAACTAGTGGTGAAAAATCTTGGGGTCCGACTGGACCAAAAACTTACCCTGAGAGACCATGTCTCGACTACCATCGGAGCCTGCTTCCACACTCTTAGCATGCTCAGAAGAGTCTTCCCTTTCCTACCACTATCTGCGAGAAAAACCCTTATTCAGGCATTGATCTTAAGCCGTTTAGACTACTGTAACGCGCTATTGATCTCAGCCAACGAGAAAGACATAAACAGATTACAGGTTGTCCAAAACACCGCGACTCGCTTGGTGACCAATGCCCCCCCTAGAACAGCCACCCTCCCTTTGCTGAAGGAACTGCATTGGCTACCCATACGCAAAAGGATTAATTTCAAAGTATGCTGTATGGCCTACAAAGCAGTATATAGATTAGGTCCCAGTTATCTCAATGACAAATGTGTTAACTATGTGCCGCTTAGACCCCTCAGATCAGGAGATAAAGCCCTGATTTTAGTTCCACGCTTCAAAGTCTCGTCAAGGTGGCAAGGCCTTCTATCCCCTTGGCCCACGCCTTTGGAACCATCTCCCCATCTGCCTGCGTCAATGCACTGACTACCTGACCTTTAGGAAATTGCTGAAGACTTCGCTCTTCTAATCCGATCTCCTTATTTCGCTTATGTTGTCCTAGCACTGAGATACCCTTATGGGGTGATTTGTGCGCTTTACAAGTGAAATAAATAAAGGAATACTTGTAACATTTGTCATGATGAATCCTCAAAGTCACTATATCAACCTGAACTCAATCCCCTGGACCTATGGTAGAGAGAGGACAGGCTTCGCTTAGAGCAAGGTTTAAAGTATTTATGCTGTACCAAAACTGTAATTAAGTTAAAACATCAAGCCATACAAAATCCCCAAAGGAATTAGATTAATAGAGCACAATTTTAATAAACAAAAGGACACCAAAAAATAAAAAAAAACAATCTGTAAACCAGAGATCTTATTTTTTTTTATTTTGAAGTAGAAATAGAACAAATAAGTGCAAGGTGCCAATGACAGTCAAAGTTCATGGTAGACCGAGTCCTAGATGCTATTAGAGGTTAATTACAAGTAGATTGGCCTCTCTCTATGAAAGTCAAAGTTCAAGGAAAATCCTAAATTCTAATTGAAAAGTAGACTTTGTCACATTTTTGGGATGAAATTCCTCTCCGAGTCAAACCCATAACTCTTGCCGCCAGTGTGGAACCTCAGGTCAGATACTGGAAGCAGATTGGTTCCACCAAAGTTTAAGAGTTTTTCAGTCTTTGGTCAAAAAATATGCTAAGCCCCAATGCATAAAGGAACTTTGCCTTTTTTGGAGGGGTGGAGTTCTCCATGCAGGACAAAGTTGAATTTTAATCAGATGCTATAGTAGTGCTTGTCAGATACGTTTTGTGGTAGGTACTGCTGAGACTCTTTAGCTAAGGGGCATATTAGCAAGGGTTGGCGATATAATTATCGCCGCTTTAGCGTCCGTTTTTGGGTGAAAAGCGGCGATAATTATATCGCAATATCATCAAGGACACGCTAGCGCGTGTTTCCTTGATGTAGAGCCCGTTTTTTCACAGCCTCGCCTCGCATCTCTAATGAGATGCAAAAAAGGCGTGGCAGTGAAAACAACACATGTTAATATCGTGAAGGCAGCTTTGCGATATTAACAAGGAGGTGCAGCGATAAAAAAAATCGTGCTACCTCAGCCTTAACTCAGGAATTTAACGTCTGTTAAATTCCTGACTAAGGCATACTTGTAATAGGAGATGGATTATGCTGATAGGACCACAGGGTCCTATCAGCAATGTTATCACTGTTTTCAATGGAACATCGCTGGAAAACCAGCGATGTTCCATTGAAAACACTGCTATCGCTGAAATATTATCGCCATAGTGCTATGCGTTGTAAATATAGCGTTATCATGGCGATAATATTCAGCGATAGCCGGCGATAATATTTCTGTCGCTATGTGCGGCCAGCAATAATTATCGCTGGCCGTTGATAATATGCCCCAAAGTTTTTCAAAGTCTCCAAACTTTGCCTTTGTTCCCAAACAACCAAATGAGTACACTTCTAGTCCCACGACAACCTCCGGGGAGGGCACTTAGAGACTTTCAGAGTTTCAGGCAGAGGCTAATAGCAAAGTCTAGTCCAAGTCTAGTTGTCCCTAGTTATCTGGGCGTTTTGGAAAAAAAAGACTCTTGAAGCTTGCTCTGCCCTGGAGCCAGTCAGGAGGTTAGGTAACTGACTCTGGAATCCACTTTTCTTGTACTTGGTATAAAAGTTAGTCCAGTCCTGCAGAACTTATTTGCAAAGTAAAACCTACATTTTACAGCATACATAGAAACAGGAAAAAGCTCAGATGATTGTTTTTGTACAGTAAGATGTCCCTTCCTGCACAAACACAATCCTGCCTGCAGTGCAAAAACCCTTACACCATGGTGCAAAAGTGCTTGTCTTGGCTCAAGGAGAGAGCAGGAATGTGCCACATATTGATAGATACAACGCATTTCAGCCCTCTCTCTTTCACACAGCACAGCAAGGTGCTTTGCTGTATTGTTTTGCATGAAAAAACTGTAAATATGGCCCTCATTTTTTATACGATCAAATGTAGAATGGCATTGTCTTGTAATCTACTTTGACGATTTTGGGAAGAACAAGGAAACTTCCTCGCTTCATTCAACTTACTGGGGCAAATGTTGCATCATCAGCTGCAGCATTGACTGCCAGAAGACACTTATGGATGCACCTAGAAAGGCTAAAACTTCCCTGAAGTCTTTGACTATGAAGGTTTATGACAGGCATTGGGCTTTATTTTCAAAGTGGTGTAATTCTTGAATTTTATAATCAATCTCGTGTATCCCACAGCGGTACTGGAACTTTTAGGAGGGGATTCCTTCTGGAGCAAACAGTATCCAATCTTAGGAGCTAGTGGGCTGCAGTTCAAACTTTCCAAGTGGCAAACTGTTTTGCAAATGATAGTCTGGTGGGAAGGCTTGTGAAGAGTTTTTGGGCAAAAAGACCAACCTCTCACTATCCCGCCCTATTTTGGGATCTCCTGCTAGTTTTTGGAGCTCTTCATTCACCTCCCTTTGAGTCTCCAGAATCAGTAGATCTGAATTATCCTACAAAGCACTTTTTCCTGTAGCAATTTATTTTTTCGAGCAGGATTGGAGAGCTAGAGGCTTTATTATGCACTGATCCCTTTTTACTTTTTTTGTTTTCCAGTCAAAATGGTTTTAAGATTGATCCATAATTCCTACCTATCTTCATTTGGTGTCTCACAGGATTTGGTCCTTTCTACTTTTCATCATCATCCAGCCTTTCCAGAGGAGGTAAAGTGGTGTACTCTGGATGTGCACCAAGCTTTCACCATGTATGTTATAAGGACAGCATGAATAAGAAATGAAGATGACTTGTTTGTTATCTTTGGTTGGCTAATCAAGGTCCTAAACCCTCTACTTCCACTTTAAGCTGATGGCTGAAATCACCTATGATCAGTACATACCAGTCAGAGAGCAAGACTTTCTTTGGAACTGTTCAGGTGAGATCTAAATGTGGATTATCCACCTCATGGACCTTCTTCAAGGAACCTTCAATGAAAGACATTTGTGCAGCAGTCACATGGATAACCCCACATTCATTTATGACTCATTGTAGACTCCATATCAGAGGTGAATCCTCCTGGGACTTTGGGGTAAAGGTACTGAACTCAGTAGAATTGATCTAATTCTAGGAAATTGTTAAAAGAATAAAAGCACACGGTGTTGTTCTTTATTTCTAGATGTTTGGTTAACTGCTTGGGTACTCATGTAAATATGGCCCTCATTTTTTATACGATCAAATGTAGAATGGCATTGTCTTGTAATCTACTTTGACGATTTTGGGAAGAACAAGGAAACTTCCTCGCTTCTTTCAACTTACTGGGGCAAATGTTGCATCATCAGCTGCAGCATTGACTGCCAGAAGACACTTATGGATGCACCTAGAAAGGCTAAAACTTCCCTGAAGTCTTTGACTATGAAGGTTTATGACAGGCATTGGGCTTTATTTTCAAAGTGGTGTAATTCTTGAATTTTATAATCAATCTCGTGTATCCCACAGCGGTACTGGAACTTTTAGGAGGGGATTCCTTCTGGAGCAAACAGTATCCAATCTTAGGAGCTAGTGGGCTGCAGTTCAAACTTTCCAAGTGGCAAACTGTTTTGCAAATGATAGTCTGGTGGGAAGGCTTGTGAAGAGTTTTTGGGCAAAAAGACCAACCTCTCACTATCCCGCCCTATTTTGGGATCTCCTGCTAGTTTTTGGAGCTCTTCATTCACCTCCCTTTGAGTCTCCAGAATCAGTAGATCTGAATTATCCTACAAAGCACTTTTTCCTGTAGCAATTTATTTTTTCGAGCAGGATTGGAGAGCTAGAGGCTTTATTATGCACTGATCCCTTTTTACTTTTTTTGTTTTCCAGTCAAAATGGTTTTAAGATTGATCCATAATTCCTACCTATCTTCATTTGGTGTCTCACAGGATTTGGTCCTTTCTACTTTTCATCATCATCCAGCCTTTCCAGAGGAGGTAAAGTGGTGTACTCTGGATGTGCACCAAGCTTTCACCATGTATGTTATAAGGACAGCATGAATAAGAAATGAAGATGACTTGTTTGTTATCTTTGGTTGGCTAATCAAGGTCCTAAACCCTCTACTTCCACTTTAAGCTGATGGCTGAAATCACCTATGATCAGTACATACCAGTCAGAGAGCAAGACTTTCTTTGGAACTGTTCAGGTGAGATCTAAATGTGGATTATCCACCTCATGGACCTTCTTCAAGGAACCTTCAATGAAAGACATTTGTGCAGCAGTCACATGGATAACCCCACATTCATTTATGACTCATTGTAGACTCCATATCAGAGGTGAATCCTCCTGGGACTTTGGGGTAAAGGTACTGAACTCAGTAGAATTGATCTAATTCTAGGAAATTGTTAAAAGAATAAAAGCACACGGTGTTGTTCTTTATTTCTAGATGTTTGGTTAACTGCTTGGGTACTCATGTAAATATGGCCCTCATTTTTTATACGATCAAATGTAGAATGGCATTGTCTTGTAATCTACTTTGACGATTTTGGGAAGAACAAGGAAACTTCCTCGCTTCTTTCAACTTACTGGGGCAAATGTTGCATCATCAGCTGCAGCATTGACTGCCAGAAGACACTTATGGATGCACCTAGAAAGGCTAAAACTTCCCTGAAGTCTTTGACTATGAAGGTTTATGACAGGCATTGGGCTTTATTTTCAAAGTGGTGTAATTCTTGAATTTTATAATCAATCTCGTGTATCCCACAGCGGTACTGGAACTTTTAGGAGGGGATTCCTTCTGGAGCAAACAGTATCCAATCTTAGGAGCTAGTGGGCTGCAGTTCAAACTTTCCAAGTGGCAAACTGTTTTGCAAATGATAGTCTGGTGGGAAGGCTTGTGAAGAGTTTTTGGGCAAAAAGACCAACCTCTCACTATCCCGCCCTATTTTGGGATCTCCTGCTAGTTTTTGGAGCTCTTCATTCACCTCCCTTTGAGTCTCCAGAATCAGTAGATCTGAATTATCCTACAAAGCACTTTTTCCTGTAGCAATTTATTTTTTCGAGCAGGATTGGAGAGCTAGAGGCTTTATTATGCACTGATCCCTTTTTACTTTTTTTGTTTTCCAGTCAAAATGGTTTTAAGATTGATCCATAATTCCTACCTATCTTCATTTGGTGTCTCACAGGATTTGGTCCTTTCTACTTTTCATCATCATCCAGCCTTACCAGAGGAGGTAAAGTGGTGTACTCTGGATGTGCACCAAGCTTTCACCATGTATGTTATAAGGACAGCATGAATAAGAAATGAAGATGACTTGTTTGTTATCTTTGGTTGGCTAATCAAGGTCCTAAACCCTCTACTTCCACTTTAAGCTGATGGCTGAAATCACCTATGATCAGTACATACCAGTCAGAGAGCAAGACTTTCTTTGGAACTGTTCAGGTGAGATCTAAATGTGGATTATCCACCTCATGGACCTTCTTCAAGGAACCTTCAATGAAAGACATTTGTGCACCAGTCACATGGATAACCCCACATACATTTATGACTCATTGTAGACTACATATCAGAGGTGAATCCTCCTGGGACTTTGGGGTAAAGGTACTGAACTCAGTAGAATTGATCTAATTCTAGGAAATTGTTAAAAGAATAAAAGCACACGGTGTTGTTCTTTATTTCTAGATGTTTGGTTAACTGCTTGGGTACTCACTCCACCAGTAAGGACTGGGACAAGGAAGATGAGCGAGGAGGTAATGACCCAGTTGCTTACCGAACATCTTAATTACCCTGAGTCCAGGTCTTCTTTGTCATAGTACTAAGTTCCACTGACCCCCCTCATCCCTAGATGAATGGAGTTGAGTTTGAACAGTAAGTCAGAAACTAAAGTGTTCATTCTCTACTTCTTCCATTCAGAGAGAATTCTGTCTGACATCACTTTCCTCCTATGCATAATGCTTGATAGCACACTAGGTATTCAGCCTGACAGTGTGTGACTTTGTATGCTGCCTGACTATCCTGGGGTTTTATGACAAAACCAGTTCTTGCATTCCTAAAGTTTTTGATCAGGAGAGATATATGTACGCTTACTTATTAAATCCTGACTTTCTTTAATCTAGACTTTTGCCATCTATCTTTGATAAATGCAAAAACAACAGTAGATGGACAGAATGCATAACAATGTCATACATTCACCCCAGTACAGAGAGCTGGGCCTAAATCCATCGTTTTTTTGCTCACCGTTTGAACCTAGCAATATGCAAATCAGTCTTGACCCTGTGCCTCAAGGGAACAGTCCAGCCCGAACTGCCAAGCCAGGTCCTCCCTGGACTGGAAACAAGCATCCTAGGACCGGTTTCGAGGTTTCATCCCTCTTCAGCCAGGATAGCTTGATTCCAGTGGCATGGAAGCACGGGACCCACGTCTGGGCATACCCTTCCCACTCAGGGTGACAAATGCAAAAACAACAGTTGATGGACAGAATGCAGATCAATGTCATACATTCACCCCAGTACAGAGATCTGGGCCTAAATCCATCGTTTTTTTGCTCACCATGCCGTTCCAGTTTGAACCTAGCCATATGCAAATCAGTCTTCACCCTGTGCCTCATGGGAACAGTCCAGCCCGAACTGCCAAGCCAGGTCCTCCCTGGACTGGAGACAAGCATTCTAGGACCGGTTTTGGGGTTTCACCCCTCTTCAGCCAGGATAGCTTGATTCCAGTGGCATGGAGAGCATGGATAAGCAGTAAAGAAATCCACCTCTTACCTTTTCCAGACTGGAAGTTGTCCTTGGGTATTCAGACACATCTCCCAGGTACAGACAGTTCTGGTCGGGTAGCTAAAAAGGGGATTCTATTACAAAACTTCACATATTTCTTATTTCCTTAAAATTACAGCTCCCCCGTGGTGTTGTTCTTGCCTGTTTCCCTACCCCCATGAGTGTATCTGTTCCTTTTGTACTCTAGTGTAGCATAGGCTGGAGGTTCCTTAATGTGATGGAGCAGAGCTTCTTCATTACCCTTCCGAAGACTTACCTTTCAAATATACTAGCACTCCCCAGCACACGTCGAGTATAGGTAAAACTTTTCAATTTAGCAGTGTATTTAGTCAACACATAATTTAATTGTGCTGACTAAATACAATGCTCAATTGAAAAGTTTTACCTATACTCGACAGGTGCTGGGGAGTGCTAGTTGTTTCTGTTGGCTCAGGCCTATCTTGGGGAGGTTGGTGGTTCTCCTCACCTTTCAGCACTGTCACGTGAACTAATCACATCCTGATACTTTACTGTGCAATTCTTCTCAGTGGCACCATTTACCTAAACATAATACCACTGTCCAGAGTTTTGATTGCCTTTCAAATCTGGCAGTTCTAGACATTAGCATAATTGTGATTCAACAATGGTATATAAGTATATTGTCCTAATCTGGCATATGGATCTCTTCAGCCTAGAAGAAAGAGGCTAGTTAATAAATTATGTGCACTGAATACTAATCTACAAAGAGGGGATTAAGTAAACTACTCATAAACCTTTAATAGTGCTCAGTTAATGAGACACAGATTTTATTGTGTTCTCAAGAACTCTAACAAAATTATGTTTTCTTAGTAAAAATATAGGTAAAAGACATAAACACTGTAACTAGGGTGTTGGATCCATTTACTTCCACAGCATCCTGGGCTAACGTGAGTCATTTGTGGCTAAATATTCTGACCAGAACTGCACTCTACAATTCCGGATTAATGCATTTTTGCAGATTTGTTTTATAGATTATGGCTGGTACCTGACTGACTGAAAGGTTTGTTTATTTGTTTCCAGTCACTATGCTGAAGCTTGTCTATGTGATAGTATTTTTTCTCGTTTCTTCAGAAAAAACTTTGATATACCTATATGGTTTCTATGACGCTAAAATGCAATGTGTACTGATAGTGGACTAGCACCCTGTGGGAACAACAATCGCATGTCCAGACATTCTAATTCCAGTCAACATGTTTCACTGCTGGTGACAATGTTCAGTGCACATTCATCAGGACTAAAAGACAATGTCAACTCAAAACATGCCAGGATAATATTTATAACTTGATAGGAAAAATCTTGCTGTGCTTAGTGTCACTGAGAAGAGTTTTGAATCAGTAAAGACCCAACATCCATTTTGTTAGTAGATACGTTTAGATTCAATAGTATGTATGATAGAGCTGTTAGCCTTAGGGTGGTCTTCCCCCCCAACATTTTGGCTTTCCTGTCCATTTTTCTGATCTTGTTTTTGCTGGCATTAGGACTCTGCACTTTGCCACTGCTAACCAGTGCTAAAGTACATGTGCTCAGTCCCTAAAACATGACAGTATTGACTTATCCGCAATTGAGATATTTAATGTATTTAACCTATATCAACAACGAGAAGGGGACTAGGGGCACTTATAGGTCCAGCATATGAGCCCCTAGACCATATCTATTCTATCAATAGAATATACAGTTCCTAAGGATACAGGCAGGGAGATTTAGAGGATTGGTTGGTATATATATATCCAAAGGTTGGAGCTGTAGTCTCCTCCTTTTGGAACTAGGGCACTCAAACACCCAGCAGGGTGTCATGCTTCATCATAGGGCTTGCTCCTTGTCAGGCCGGTGCTGCAATGCCCGAGAGGCACTCTTTAAGGGGCTCTTTATCAGCGTGAAGTGCGAGTGTAGGCCGTGGATTGTAGATGAGAATATAGAGTGTGTAAAGTGTGTAAGGAAAATTAAAAGAAGACTAAGTAATACTCTAAAAAAGTTTAATCGGAGGGTCTGCTTGTCTAGTTATAACCAGAGATAGCAAACTACCGACATGATGTTCAGTGGTTGCTAGTATAAAAAGGTCAACATGTTTCTTGCTCCATAGGTCACAAAACTGATCAGTTAGCAATTCATCTGGACAAGAAAAAAAATGCCTATCTATACAGTGGTTGGAGTCCTAGTTAGTGGAAGGGGTAAACCAAGCACTATAACAACCTAAATGTGGAGTACCTTATGGAAATACCGATGAGAAAAAAATATTCACATACATAAAAAAAAATCTCAATGCAATACAGCATGCAGTAGAGTTCTTAACATGCTGTTAGTTGAAAAGTATGTATAAGGCACAGTGGAAAGGCAGAAGAGAGTGGCAGGAAGGTGGGACATCTAGAGGCTTAAGCAGGCAGGGCGGTATTCAAACACTATGGCTCAAAATAAGTTTCAAGACTCACCCATCTGGGGTGGGTAACCAACTACATCAAGTACAGGGAACGTTAAATGATAGCAGCCTGGGGAGAAAACATAATCAAATATGTCTTACAGCAGCAGTTTTGTCACTTCAGTCAGATTAGTGCCAGGGTAGTGGGGGTAGGGTATTCCATGCATTTCAAAGACACTGTCTCTCCAGGGCAACCGTGTATTAAAGAAGGACAGCAGACACCACCACTTCAGTACATTTCTGGACCTGTGGATACTCTGACCGGAAGAAGGACTGCTATGCTGCTACAAGGACTGCCACTCTGATGGACTGCTACTGTGAAAGAGCTGCTGCCTTGCTGTGCTGACCTGTTGCCCTCTTGCCTGGGGGCCAAGAACTGAACTTGTAACCCATCTTGAACCCAGGACCCCAGAATGACTCAAAGGGCTTCTGGCCTCCGATCTGAGTCTCATGGACATACCAGGCTCCCTCACAGCTCTGGACCCATCTTCAATGAGTCCTGACCCTCTAGAGGTGCCTCTCAGGTCCTGGACCCTTGTTGTAGCTCTTGAGTTCTTAGATTCAAGCATTTGGTTTATTAGTTGCCGCAAATGGGCCCATTTGTACCAGAACAGAGCCTCTCACAATGAAAATCAGTGCAAGCCTTCACAAGCCCACCCCTTTGCACAGCAGTATCGTCAGACTGCAGGCTATCAATACAAAGAAAATCATACTACAAAATGTCAAAGCCTCGCCACATTCATGGAGCATCGTGATAAAATGCAGCGATCCCTTTAACCCCTTCGATGCTCATGACGGAACGGTTCCGTCATGAGCATCGGTTGAGCTGTGCTCATGACGGAACCGCTCCGTCATGAGCACAGCCCCTGGGGGAAGCGCTGGCGCTCCCCCCCTGGGGCATCGATCGTGCCCCCACAGAGGGGGATGGCAGCGGAAGAGTTTCCGCTGCCACCCCCGAGCCCCCCCACGCTTCCTGATGACGTCAGCGCGCACAGCGCGCGCCGGCGTCATCAGGAAGCGTTGGACGCGCTGGAATTCATTTCTTCCAGCGCGTCCAACGGGGAGGGTAAGTGTTTTGGTGCTGTGTTGCGGGGGGGGGCGGAATTCCAGGGCCTTGAGGCATCGGGGGAGAGGAAAGAGCATTTCCTCTCCCCTGATGTCTCAATGCTGGGCATTCCTGTCCCACCATCGCGCACAGCGTCGCGATCGTGGGACAGGAATGCCCCCACTAGACCCCAGGGATGTTGTTTTTGGCCTTTTTGGAAGTGACCCCTTGGGCAAGGGTCGCTTCCCTGGGGGAGAATTTGTGGAAGACTTTTCTGCCCCCCCTGGGGGCAGATCGGTCCACTTTCGGTCCGTTTCTGCCCCCAGGGGAGGCAGAAAAGCCCACTAGACACCAGGGAATTTTGTTATATCGTTATGGGAAGCGACCCCTTGGGCAAGGGTCGCTTCCCTGGGGGATAATTACTGCACAGACTTTTCTGCCCCCCCTGGGGGCAGATCGGTCCACTTTCGCTCCGTGTCTGGCCCCAGGGTGGGCAGAAAAGCCCACTAGACACCAGGGAATTAGTGTAAATAAAAACGGAAGTGACCCCTTTGTCAAGTGTCGCTTCCAGGGGGCAATTTTTATAATATGTATTTGGCCCACCCGCCCCGGGACAGAGTAGCCTTTTTTTTCCCTGCTGTTTTCTGCCCCACCTGGAACATAACCCGATTGACCATTTGGGTAGTAATATAGCATGTTGTAATGTTTATTGTTTTATTTTTTGTGAATCGCAATAGTAATGTTTTTTTTTTTTTACTTTTTTGTTCTAGGTGAAGGCTTTTGCTCTTTTCAGGTTGCCGTGTTGTTTCTGGCGGTTCTGCTGTTTGTGTAGTTTGGTAAGAGACTCTTTTTTGTACAATGTAAATGTGTTTGATTTCTCTGCCTGAATTTTTTTTGCAAATGGTGTAATAATAGCAGTATGTTTGTTTTTTGAGTGTCAAAAACTTTTTGCATTGGTGCTCGATGTGTATTTTGTTGTCTTGTGAGTAATTTTTTTTTTTTCTTCTTTCTAGTTTGATATCGTTGGTTTTTGCTGTGTCACTGCAGAGTTGGTTTCTGGTGAGTGCAGCTGTCTCTTGTAATTGGATTGTATAGTTTTTGAGTACATTGATCTTTGTGATAAAGGTACACATTTCTTTACTTACTTGGTTTGCACATTGTTGGTTGTTGTTGACTTGTTTGTGCAGTCTTCTATCTTAGTAAGTATAATGGCTAGCCGCAGGATGACTGCTCAGCAGGTTGTTGGTTTGCTGTTTGAGTCTTCCTCTGATATTGGTTCAGAGACTGACTCTGCATCTGAGGGAGAGGAGGCAGGGGACGATTCTGGCAGTGAGTTGTCTCTCCGTATGGAGTCATCGGATGATGAAGATACTCTTAGTGCGTATGAAGTGCCTGTGTTAGAGGCGGAGACTGATGTGCCGATAGTGCGGCAAGAGGCATCTGGGCTGCAGCCTGGGGCTGCAAGGCTTCCCGTTGGTGTAGTGCGGCAAGAGGCATCTGGGTTGCAGGCTGGGGCTGCAAGGCTTCCCGTTGGTGTAGTGCGGCAAGAGGCTTCTGGGCTGCAGGCTGGGGCTGCAAGGCTTCCCTTTGAAAGTGATGACCTCTGGGTTGCCCCTGGCATGGTGCAGCCGGCATTGCCAGAGTTTACTGGTGTTCCAGGGTCTAGAGTGAATACTGAAAACTTTTTGCCGGTCAATTGTTTTCAGTTGTTTATGGACGATGTGTTTTTTGCAGAGATTGTTGAGGAGACTAATTTGTATGCCGAAAAGTTTTTGAGGGACAACTGTGCCAGTCTTAAGCCTAGGGTACTTGGGCCTCCCACACAAGTGAGGCACCATTTTTACCGGGAGACCTGGGGGAACGCTGGGTGGTGGTAAATTTGTGTGAGCCCAGTGATGCCACTACTTTCCCACCCCAAAATGTGTGAAAAAAGTGATTTTTTCAGCAAAAATTGAGGTTTGCAGGGGATTCTGGGTAAGGAAACGTTGGGGGATCCACGCAAGCCATACCTCCCTGGAAGCCGCCGGGTGTCTAGTTTTCAGAAATACATGGGTTTGGTAGGTTTCCCTAGATGGCCGCCGAGCACCGGGCCAAAAACCAAAGTGACCCCCCTTGCAAAACCAGGTGGTTTTGCGATAGGCCATTTTGATGTCGCCTCACTACGTTTTGGGCCCTTGCCTGCCGCGGGTACTTGGGCCTCCCACACAAGCGAGGCACCATTTTACCGGGAGACCTGGGGGAACGCTGGGTGGTGGTAAATTTGTGTGAGCCCGGTGATGCCACTACTTTCCCACCCCAAAATGTGTGAAAAAAGTGATTTTTTCAGCAAAAATTGAGGTTTGCAGGGAATACTGGGTAAGGAAACGTTGGGGGATCCACGCAAGCCATACTTCCTTGGAAGCCGCCGGGTGTCTAGTTTTCAGAAATGTCTGGGTTTGGTAGGTTTCCCTAGGTGCCGGCAGGGCTAGAGTTCAAAAACTACAGCTAGTCACTTAGCCAAAAAAGGGTCATTTTTCACTGCAAAATTGAGGTGTGACCACCTTGCGTTTTGCACCGTTTCCTGTCGCAGGCACCAGGCCGACCCGCACAAGTGAGGTACCATTTTTCTCGTAGGACTTTGGGGAACGCGGGGTGGGTGGAAATGTGTGGATCCACGCAGATTCCAGAACTTTCCATCCCAGAAATGTGGGGAAAATGTTTTTTTTGTAATTTTTTTACGTTTGCAAGGGATTCTGGGTAACAGACCATGGTGGGAGGCAGTCAAGTCACCCCATCCTAGATTCCCCTGGGTGTCTAGTTTTCAAAAATGTATAGGTTTGCTAGGTTTCCCTAGGTGCCGGCAGGGCTAGGGTTCAAAAACTACAGCTAGTCACTTTGCCAAAAAAGGGTCATTTTTCACTGCAAAATTGAGGTGTGACGACGTTGCGTTTTGTGCCGTTTCCTGTCGCGGGCACTAGGCCGACCCGCACAAGTGAGTTACCATTTTTCTCGTAGGACTTTGGGGAACGCGGGGTGGGTGGAAATTTGTGGATCCACGCAGATTCCAGAACTTTCCATCCCAGAAATGTGGGGAAAATGTGTTTTTTTTTTTTTTTTACGTTTGCAAGGGATTCTGGGTAACAGACCATGGTGGGAGGCAGTCAAGTCACCCCATCCTGGATTCCCCTGGTTGTCTAGTTTTCAAAAATGTATAGGTTTTCTAGGTTTCCCTAAGTGCCGGCAGGGCTAGGGTTCAAAAACTACAGCTAGTCACTTTGCCAAAAAAGGGTCATTTTTCACTGCAAAATTGAGGTGTGACCACGTTGCGTTTTGCGCCGTTTCCTGTCGCGGGCACTAGGCCGACCCGCACAAGTGAGGTACCATTTTTCTCGTAGGACTTTGGGGAACGCGGGGTGGGTGGAAATTTGTGGATCCACGCAGATTCCAGAACTTTCCATCCCAGAAATGTGGGGAAAATGTGTTTTTTTTGTCATTTTTTTATGTTTGCAAGGGATTCTGGGTAACAGACCATGGTGGGAGGCAGTCAAGTCACCCCATCCTGGATTCCCCTGGGTGTCTAGTTTTCAAAAATGTATAGGTTTGCTAGTTTTCCCTAGGTGCCGGCAGGGCTAGGGTTCAAAAACTACAGCTAATCACTTTGCCAAAAAAGGGTCATTTTTCACTGCAAAATTGAGGTGTGACCACGTTGCGTTTTGTGCCATTTCCTGTCGCGGGCACTAGGCCGACCCGCACAAGTGAGGTACCATTTTTCTCGTAGGACTTTGGGGAACGCGGGGTGGGTGGAAATTTGTGGATCCACGCAGATTCCAGAACTTTCCATCCCAGAAATGTGGGGAAAATGTGTTTTTTTGTCATTTTTTTATGTTTGCAAGGGATTCTGGGTAACAGACCATGGTGGGAGGCAGTCAAGTCACCCCATCCTGGATTCCCCTAGGTGTCTAGTTTTCAAAAATGTATAGGTTTTCTAGGTTTCCCTAGGTTCTGGCAGGGCTAGGGTTCAAAAACTACAGCTAGTCACTTTGCCAAAAAGGGGTCCTTTTTCACTGCAAAATTGAGGTGTGACCACGTTGCGTTTTGCGCCGTTTCCTGTCGCGGGCACTAGGCCGACCCGCACAAGTGAGGTACCATTTTTCTCGTAGGACTTTGGGGAACGCGGGTGGGTGGAAATTTGTGGATCCACGCAGATTCCAGAACTTTCCATCCCAGAAATGTAGGGAAAATGTGTTTTTTTTGTCATTTTTTTACGTTTGCAAGGGATTCTGGGTAACAGACCATGGTGGTAGGCAGTCAAGTCACCCCATCCTGGATTCCCCTGGGTGTCTAGTTTTCAAAAATGTATAGGTTTGCTAGGTTTCCCTAGGTGCCGGCAGGGCTAGGGTTAAAAAACTACAGCTAGACTCTTCGCAAAAAAAGTGTAAATTTTCAGTGTGAAAATGTGGTGTGTTCAGCTTAGGTTTTGAGCCACTTCCTGTCGTGGGCACTATGCCTACCCACACAAGTGAGGTACCATTTTTATCGGGAGACTTAGGGTAGTTCAGATTTGTAAAGCAACTGTTATTACCTATTGATTTTGGATGCATTTCTCCCTTCCAAATGAAAGACATTGTGTAAAAAAAAAGTCATTTTGAAAAATGACCAATAATTGTCATGCAAGTATGAGTTTTCCCAATTTCGAAAATGTGCAAATATGCACTGTTTCTAAACTCTGTAGTTTGTTACCATTTCAGAAATACATAGGTGTCTTTCATACCAATTTTTTCATGTATACATTTTCCCACAATAATTGCTATAGACCCGGAACAAAAAAAAAAAACATTACAAAATGCTGCTCAGTTTTTTACTCTGGGTTCGTTGGGCTCTTAGTGAACCTACAAGTCCTATATATCCCCACAACCAGGAAGGTCCAGTGGATGTAACGGTACATTGCTTTCTAAGAGATGTGATAATTAGAAGAAGTTACAGGTGAAAACGTTGACTCAAAAGGCTGCTTTTTTCAACTAATTTTTAATTTTTCCTATATTTAACTGTTAGTTTCTATAAAGAAACCTTGATGGATCTACACAAATGAGCCCTTGCTGAATTCAGAATTTTGTCTACTTTTCAAAAATGTATAGCTTTCCAGGGTCCATTATTGTTTTTGTACCCATTTCTACCATTAACTGGAAGGAGGTTGAAAGCACAAAAAATAGCAAAAAGAGGGTATGTCCCAGAAAAATGCCAAAACTGTGTAAAAAATGTTGGTTTTCCGACAAAATTCTGTCATTCCCTAAAAGCTGGAGAAATGGTGATTTCAGCCCCACAAACCCTTTTTTGATACCATTTGCAGAGAAAAACCCAGAAGCTTTCATTTGCAGCCCGTTTTTCCCATTTTTCACAAAAAAAACAAACTTTTGCTGTATTTTGACTAATTTCTGGGAACCCTCTAGGAGAATCCACAAACCCTGGGTACCTTTAGAATCCCCATGATGTTGGAAGAAAAGGACGCAAATTTGTCGTGGATACCTAATGTGGTCAAAAAGTTACAGGGGCCTAAGCGCGCACTACCCCAAATAGCCCAAAAAAGGCTTAGCACAGGAGGGGAAAAGGCCTAGCAGCGAAGGGGTTAAAGAAACGGCAGAGCGTGATCCCAAGCTGGTCACACCCAAGCTGGGCATCTGGGGTTGAGCTACAGCAGAGGTGCTTTGAGACATCTGGCATTGCATACCCATTTTAGATGCCCTTGGCTTGCCATCAAAGCTCGCAGGTGAAGTGTTGCTGCTACTACTGGGTAACTTACATGTTCATTGCTGGACAGGATCGTGTACTTTCATGGTGGCTGCCTGCCACATATCTTCACTAAAGGGACTCTATTGAGTATGTGTTTCTGTTTGTAAAATCAAGCAGATTCTAAAAAGGACTGCCAGTTTTCTATTTTTTCTGCTGGCAGTTACTTTGTCCGATTTGATATTTCTAAACGTAAAAATAAAGACATTTTGATTCTTCTTTTGTGTGTGGTAGTCGAAGTTTAAAAAGTCAAAACATCTTATTGAAGACCAATGCTAGAAAATATAATTGCATGCTGCAAAGCAATACTGATATTTTCAGGTATGTGTTGCTTTACTGTATTTGGTTGCTTAGTAAATTAAAACCAATCCGGCATACTTCAACGTGTCAGAAAAAAAATTAATGCCTATATATACTGTCTGTAACTTCTGTTCAGTAAACAATAAGCATAAATTTGAATAAACAATAGCAAGATGACAAAACATGAACATGGATAACTACATACAGACAGGTCGGTAAATGAATACCATCAAATTGCAAGCCCCCAGTATGATTACACACCATATTATCTCACTTTACAATAACTTTGTTTTAGGACAATTCCAGATTAGAGAAAATACTATGTTATATGTTGAGTTATATGAAACGCTTTTTCCATCATCAGGTTCAGTAGTCTTAATTTATTTAGTCCTATTTAGAATATCTTGAAGGTGCTAGCACGGCCAGACCAGTGCTTCATGGCATGTTTTAAGGTTTCTGTTTTGGTATACGTATCCCTTAATGTGTGGCTCGATTATCTGAGATCGGGAGAAGAAGTAAGTGCTTACTAAAGTAAATTAAAATATGTATAATAAAAACACGTGTGTATTCAAACTGTGACATTATATTGCAAGCAATCATACATTAGTTCGGAAGGCATCTAGTGTGTGCTTTGGACCATAGCACTAAATTGCTACCAAAAATAAAACATTTTTTTAAATCTTTATTTTTCTTTTCGATGACATGTCAAAAGCTCAGGAAATCAAGATGTGACACTTGCCCGAAGAAATGATGTAGCAGAAATGATGTCCACTGAAATATTAGACAACGCTCACAAGAAGTGACAGTGAAAAAAAACAGACCCTGTCGTTAAGGTCAGCTATCCTAACCTGTGCTTATTACAGTTTCCTTCTGTATTCTTGTAAATCTTAGGAGCATATTATCAAGGACGGCGTTACAAATATCGCCGCTTTAGCGGCAGAAAACTGCCGCTAAAGCGGCGGTAATGGGCTTGATAATATGCCGCAGAGAACTCCCTAGAAGCCCATGTTGACACCAGAACATGGGCTTCTATTGGAATTCTCAAGGGCATATTATCAAGCCAGTTATCGCCGCTTTAGCGGCAGTTTTCTGCCGCTAAAGCGGGGATAATTGTAACGCGTTTCTTGATAATATGCCACCATGTTTTTACTTCTTTTACTGTAGTCTTTACTTCTTCGCACACTATGGGTCCGCTACACCAATTTTGCATTAGTAAAATCGAGAATCTAGGGGCATATTATCAAGGACCGGCGTTAAAATTATCGCTGCATTAGCGGCAGAAAACTGCAGCTAAAGCGGCGATAATGGGCTTGATAATATGCTCTATGGAATTCCAATTGAAGCCCATGTCAGATGGGAAGGACATCTAACCTGAGCTTCAATTGGAATTCCATGGAGCATATTATCAAGCCCATTATCGCCGTTTTAGCGGCAGTTTTCTGCCGCTAATGCGGCGATAATTTTATCGCCTGGCTTGATAATATGCTCCCTAGAGACTCACAAAACGAGTTTGTGACCCTGAAATGTTTTTCACTTCATATCAAAGCTCTTTTGAGATTTATAGACACCTTTCTGAATGGAAAAAGGTGTTTTGCTACTCGATCTGAAATTTACGTAGGAGGTGAGTGAAAAAACCTTCCCTTCTAATTGTGATTTGCAATGAGACGCACCAAGGGACTTATCAGCAAGCTAGCGATAAAAAATTATCGCCGCTTTAGCGTCTGTTTTCGGACTAAAAGCGGCGATAATTTTATCGCTTAATCAGCAAGGTCACGCTAATGCGTGATTCCTTGCTTTAGCTCCCTTTCCCATAACGCCTACCTTTGCATCTCTAATGAGAGGCAAAGTGGGCGTTCCGTCCCAAAATAACTGGAGAAATGTCACTAACTGACATTTCTCCAATTATCAAGGGAATCGCTAACAGGCATAGCGATAAGAAAAGTAGCGCTAACCACAGTTAACGCTACTTTCCTTACGCCTGCTATCACCCTGACTTAGCCATTATATCCAATGTAAGGAGGATATAATGGCTGAGTATGCCCTGCCTTATCAGCAAGCTAACGCCAAAATGTGTGAGATTATCGCTGGATTTCCAGCAATAATCTCACTTTTGGCTGTTACCGCGAGGAATTTTATCACTTTTGAGATAAGCGTTGCTGATAGCACGCTATCTCAGCGATAAAATTCCACGATAGCCGGCGCTAATTATCCTAGCGCTAAGTGCGATTAGCGATAATTATCGCCGGCCTTTGCTGATATGCCCCTAAATGTTTTTGACAACAATTGTCGTCTCAAACCACTGAAGTTTTTTAAAAATAATTTTTATTTTTACACTTATGCACAACACAGATAGATTACAGTTTATACTTCACGTGAATCACAGTTTGTTATTGACATATAAAAAAATACAAATTCATTTTTGTACGATAGATCCCCCTTTTAAATAAACAGCAATAACAATCATTCCTCCTTCCCCCCTTTTCTAATCTCAGATTCTTTGACTTTAATCCGCTCTGACAATACGATTATATAGAAAGTGCAAGCGTATTAAATAGCATCCATCTATTTTAAATACTCAAATAATCTCCAACATTCCTAAACATGTTGTGCCATATTTATGAGGCCTTGAGACAGTTTTGCGCTTCCGTTGCATCACTTTTTGTGACGCATCGACGGCAAAAAACATGCCTCCTGTTGCGCCCTACTTACAAAGTGAAGCATCTGCTTAGATGCTTCACTTTGTAAACCCTTGCGCTACATTATACCTGCGTCACGTATAATGTATGCAGGGTGGGCGTTCCCACGTAAGTAAGCCTCGTAGAAGTGACGCAGTGAAATCTACGAGATTTCACTGCGCCGCTTCTAGGGTGCAAATGCGTCAATATCTTATGCCTGCCTCACAGCAGGCGTAAGACTGATGTAGGCCCTTTCACATGGGGCTTGCCATGTGAAAGGACACATTGCTGGTGTTGCGTCACTTTTGTGACACACTCCAGCAATGCGTCACTTTTGCGCCTACAGATACGTCAGAAATACTGACGTATCTGTAACTCCTTGCAACATGATGCGTCATACAGTAAATATAACGCATCCATCATGTCGCAAGGAGGACGCACTGAGAAGTGACGCATGACTGCTTTCACGCAGCGATGCATCACTTCTTATAAATGAGGCCCGTTATTCTCTCCAATCTTTTCCAAGGTTACGAATTTGCTCCCCGTTTTTCCATATCCTGTTTACTTAAGCTGTAGAACCCACTCTTTTTGCTTATAAAATCTCTTGGAAATAAACTCTTTGCATCTTTAGAATCTATTGCGAAATTGTTCGACCCTATCTGATTTCCCATTAACCAATGTCAGTAATCTTACGATCAAAGTAGAAATAGAATCCTCTGACGTTGCCCGATGGTCACTTACCCTGTGGATATCATGATACCAACCAGAGCAGCATAAGGAACAGGGAGAAGATTAAACTGCAGCTTCTGGCTAGTTTCAGCAAAGATGTCCTTCCTGAAATGAAACAAGAGAGAACATGTAATCGAACCATGAAGCCAGTCTTCATTAGCTTGCTTACACCTAAAACAAATAGATTCTACCCCTCGATTCATTTTATGGAACTATGCAGGGGTGTATTACAGCATCCATTTGCTGAAAAACTGCACCCTTCGCAGGTTTGAAGCTCTGACAGCCTTATAGCTCACTCGATTATAAAACACCCACTGGACAAACTCTAAACAACCAGTTGAAGCTTCTATTGATCGTTAAAGGCCTGTCACTAAGGACTTGCTATTTTTAGGGTCTAATAATCTGTTCCAATTCCCCACACCGTGTACCTTTGAAACAAAATAAGCTGTTCCCAACGTATTCACCGGAGTTTCATTTCCTTTACATATCCCGAGCAAAAGTATTTAATTTGAACACAACTGAAACAAGCATTGGCATAGCCAATAGGTCTCGCCTTTGGGACCTTATAAGTGTTTAGCCTGGCCATGCAACAGTTGCATAACTAAACACTTATAAGGTCCCAAAAGCGAGACCTATTGGCTATGCCAAGCGGCCGTGCGGCCACAAAAGTGAAAGTGATCGCGATCAAATGCAAAAGTGAAAGTGATCGCGATGCGATCAAACATCAAAGCGGCCGTGCGGTCGCTAAAGTGAAAGTAATCGCGGTAAAAGTGGCGCCCGCGCCCGCGAACATGCACTGTAGCCCTAGGCTGGCCTGGTAGCACTTTTTGGAGCCCTCTCAATAAGTCTCGCCAGACCAGCGCATGCGCTGGTCTGGCGAGACCTAAAAAGGAAGCGTCGAGGTTGGCTTTTAAATTTACCAATCTCTGCAATTGCACACATTCTTTGTCATAAATAAAGATCTTCCAGTCTATGCAGCCCCAGGTGTGACCTCTAAGAGCATGTACCCACAGATATATGTAGACCTACGGGGATACATTCTAACAATTTCAGCTGGGGGTGGAACCAGGAGGTCTTCTATTCTTCCCATATTTAATGGAAATGATGCTGAATAGTACTATAAGTCTTGTATATGGATTACTTGGGTAGCCTGAGACCCTTTAAAAGGGGGCTATTCCTATCTCTGACTCCTTCACTATCCATTGTGAATACAAAAAAAAATCCTGTGAGCCTGCTGAGGAGGATTTAGAAAGCCAATCAAGTAACGACCCATGATAATATATTTTTATATTTGGCAGAGCTAAACCTCCTTCTTCCGAATCTAACTGTAGGGCTTGCATTTTCAATGTAGGCTTTTTCCCTGCCATAACAATTGTCTGAATTCCCTGTTAACTGGGTCAAAGAAAGTTTGAGGGACCTTCATTAAAATATTTTTAAAAAAGTATAAAGGAAGTATGCACATTTTTATAGAAGCCACACATCCCTTAATAGACAGAGGAAGATTCTGCCATTGATTTTGGAGTTTACATACTTTATGCAATGTTGCTTTAAAGTTCAGGTCGAATAGATTGTCTATTTTGGAAGTCACAAAAATGTCTAGATATCTTGATGTGGCAGAAGAATAATGCGGCTAAATTGATGATGGTAGTATCTCTGGGAGGCATTTAAAAAATCAAACTTTCTGTTTTTGAGTGATTGATCTTATATCCTCCCATTTCCAAGTATTCATTAATTACTGCTCACACTGCCAGAGGTCGAATGGTCTGATCAAGCCAAGGATTCAATAAATAATCAAAATAGAATTGGAGACAGTGGACAGCCCAGACTGGTCCTGCAACTGATGGGAATTACCCCTGCTACCTCTCCATTCACTATTATGGATGCATTGGCATTGCCATATACATTTCTTTTTTTTTTATGTTTGAAATGCTTTATTGAAGAAAAAGTATAGTGAACAACAAAATACAGGTCATATAAAGAACATTGTCATACAGAATCAAAAAGAGAAAAAACAATAGAGGGTCATCATGTGTTAAACATAAGAAACCTGAGGGAAAATTAAAAAGCATTTTGTAAAATTTTAAAGGCAACCAGGAGGGAAAGGGGGAAAGAGGAGAAAAAAGGAGGAGAAGGGAAGGAAGGGAGAGGAGAAAGAGAAAAGTAAATATGAGGCGTTAGGAGAAGAATAAATGAAGAGATCAGAGAGAAAGTAGGTAGAATAGAAAGGGCAAATAAGCCAAGGGTAGGGAATAGTTGAAAGGCAGGAAAGAAAAAAAAAAATGCAAATGTAAAAGATATAAGAGGGGTAGAGAAGAAGAAAGGAAGAAGAGGGACAGAGGAAAGGTCACTTATGGGGGTTTGAAATTCTCAGAGGATAAAGGAGAGATAGATTTCGATTTCAGAGCCATGCGGTCAAGATATGCTGTAAGAGGCAACCAGAATAAATCTCTATTAAGGGTAGGGGTGGAGGCAGCAGCAAAACGAACATCAAGCCTGTGATAGTGACAGAGAGAATTCCACCAACATTGTATAGAGAGCTTAGAGAGATCCTTCCAATTAGAAGAAATGTGTTGAAAAGCCAAAGCCAACATAAGATCTAATAGACCAGAGGAGCGAGAAGGAATATTAAGAGTGTCAGAGATACTACCTAAAAAAAGAAGAGGGACAGAGTATGGAATAGAGATAGAAAATAGACGAGAGATATAGGACCACACCTGATCCCAAAGTGCGAGAACAGAAGGGCACAGAAAGAGTAAATGAAAAAGATCAGCATTAGGGGCAGAGCAGGTCCAACAGGCAGAGTCCTTATCAGGAGAAAAACGAGAAATGGAAACAGGAGAGAGATAAAGTCTATGATATAGAAAGAACAAGGATTGAGTTAGTGAGGCGGAACGGGAAATTTTTAAAGACCTGGCCCAAACTTTATCCCAAATAGCTATAGACCAGTCGCAGCCCAAGTCTAGCTCCCAAGCAAGTTCCAATTTAGATTTCGAGCGGGTCGGATTGGGGGAGGAGAAGAACTTATAGATAAGAGAGGCTTTAGGGAGAGTAGACAGGATCTGAAGAAGTGGGGAATGGGATACGGGAGAGGATGACAAGGGAAGTGAATAATAAACATCAAGTATGATGGCCATAAGGACAGTGAATCTGCGGAAAAAGGACTGGGGGCAGTGAAACAGAAGTCGGAATCGAGGGAAAGAACATGGAAGAAGACCATCGAAAAGTTGGTTAACCCACATCAGACCCTTTGTTCTCCACACAGTCCAACAAATAGGACGATTGTTGAGAAGAATAAGCGAATTGTACCAGATAGGGGAGGCCAAAAAGGATTCACGAGAGACCGGATCAGGACGGACCAGAGCTTGTAAAAGAGAAGAAGTATGCTTGAACAGGGGTAGAGGAGTGGTTAAATTCTTAGCAGTGAAATGTACAATTTCAGATAGAGAGAAAGGAGAGAGGAGTGAGCGTTCAATAGAAAGCCAAAGAGGAGCAAGAGGGGAGGGTGCAAGAACAAGCCAATTAGAAGCCTGACGGAGAGAAAAAGATTTATGATAGAGACGGAAATCCGGAAAGTTGACTCCGCCATTGGACTTCGGTTTCCGAAGAACAACTAGCGCAACTCTCGACTTTTTATGATTCCAGAGAAACTTAGAGAGACAGGAATCAATGCGTTTGAAATAGATATCAGGGATATGAATGGGGAGCATGGAAAAGATGTATATAAGAATGGGAGATATCATCATTTTGATCGAGTCCAGCCGACCCCACCATGAAAGAAAGAGAGGATTCCAAGAAGAGAACAACTTATCCATACGGGATAGTACAGCGGACATGTTCAACCGAATAGATGAAGAGATGGAGTTAGAGAACCAAATTCCAAGGTACTTAATTTTAGATGAGTTCCATGCAAAACCAGTGGTCGAAAACTGATGAGGGAGACAAAATTTAGTAAGAGGAAGGATCTCAGTTTTATCAGAGTTAATCTTGTAACCAGAAACTTGGGAAAAGGAGTTAAACTCAAGTAGTAAGGCCGGAATAGATTGGTCAGGATCAGAAATAAACAAAAGAATGTCATCCGCATACGCAGAGAGTTTCAAATGAGTCTTGTCATAAGGGAAGCCAGAAATAGAAATGTTGTTTCTAATAGACGTAAGAAATGGCTCTAAAGCTAGGACAAAAAGTAAAGGGGACAAAGGACAGCCCTGACGGACGCCACGCTGCAAGGGAAAATAAGGGGATAGCTGGCCATTGACTAAAACAGACGCTTTAGGGGAGGAATAAAGTAAAGAAACAAGGGAAATAAAATTAGGACCAAAACCGTGCCAACGAAGGGAGGCAAAGAGAAAGGACCAATCTACTCTATCAAAAGCCTTCTCAGCATCAACCGAGATGGCAGCTAGAGAGAAGTTGAGAGAAGGTACCTTATTGAGAACATTGAGAAAAAGGCGGGAGTTATCTGAAGTGAGTCTGCCTTTTACGAATCCACATTGTTCCTTACCTATGAGATGTGGGAGGAAAGGATCTAAGCGTCGGGCAAGAAGTTTAGCAAATAATTTATAGTCTACATTGACAAGGGATATTGGGCGGTAGTTTTTACAGAATTGCGGGTCGCGACCCTCTTTGGGAATTAGGCAGATCGTAGCCTCGTGAAAGGTACCGGCAGCTGTGCCAGAGGTAAAGAAGGATTGGAAGAGGGAGAGAAGTTTAGGAAGCAAGAGATCTGAAAAATGTAGATAAAATTCCACCGAGAAACCGTCCGGACCCGGAGATTTACCTTTGGTTAGAGATGTTAAGGCGCTATCCAGTTCGGTAATGGAAAGATCAAGTTCAAGATCAGGGAAGTTGAGATGAGAAGTGGAGGGGGCAGGGATTTTATCCAAGTAGGATTGAATAAGAGCAGCCGAAGGGGGGGACTCAGGAGTATAAAGGGATTGGTAGAACTGTTGAAATTGGGCGAGTATATCCTGCTCCTTGTGCAAGAGAAGATTATCGGTGGAATATATTGAATCAATCAGGTTACGCTCCTTGCGAGACTTAAGGTAGTTGGCCAAAAGTTTACCTGACTTGTTGCGACCACCGTAGTAGCGGGCGCTACTGCGGAGTAACATTGAGGAAGCGTTGTCAGTGGAGATTTTGTTAAAATCGAGTTTGGCGCGTATAAGGTCTGGTAAAACCAATTTAGTAGAAGAGGTGTAGAATTTATGCTCCAGGGATTTAATATGGGAGAGAAGGTCTTCCTGTTTCTTAAGATAAGACTTCTTTTTCTTTGAGACAAAGTCAATCACAAAACCGCGAGCGGTAGCCTTAAAAGAATCCCAAATAACATGAGGGGGTAAAGAGGGATCAGAATTAAGTAGGAAAAATTCCGTAGCAAAGGAAAGAAAAGAAGAAGAAAAGAGGGGATCCAGGAGGAGAGAGTTATTGAAACACCAGCGGGAGGATTTGGGATGAGGAGGAAGAAGGTCAAGAACAGTGACAATGGGAGCATGGTCTGAGATAACTATCGGCTCTATGGATGAGGAAAGAAGATTTTGAGAAAGAGACTGAGAAAGGAAGATGTAGTCAATCCGAGAGAAAGAGGCATGAGGAGGTGAAAAGAAAGAATAGTCCAAAGAGTCAGGATGGGACAGTCTCCATGAGTCAAGAAGGTGAGATTTGGAAATAGTGTCAAGGAATTGTGTATGTGATTTGTGGGGGGTAAAGCGGGCAGAGGATTTGCGATCAAGAAACGGGTCAACAATTTGATTACAATCCCCACCCAGAATGAACAGGGAATCACTGTATTGAAAACACTTAGAAGTTATTAGAGGCCAAAAATTACAATCAGGATGAGTAGGGCCATATACATTAAAAACAGTCAAGGATACGGAATTGATTAACAGCTTAACTAAGACCCAACGACCCTCAGTATCATTTTCTTGAGAAAGAACTTTACATTTGAGCTTCTTGTGACACAAAATGGCCACACCGTTCTTTTTGTTAGATGTAGGAGAAAATAAAACCGTTCCCACCCAGCCTCTTTTTAACTTAAGAGACTCCGCCTCAGAAAGATGAGTTTCTTGTAAAAGAACTAAGTCAGGAGTATAAGAGGCTAGATGGGAAAGCACTCTCTGCCGTTTAATAGGGCTAACAAAACCTTTCACATTCCATGAGATTACTTTGAATTAAATAACAATAAAATGTGCAAGGAACAGAGGAAAGACATAAAACCAAAAACGCCATAAAGGAGAATAACAAGTGAGTGAGAGAAAAGAGCAAGACAAAAGAAAGTCAGAAGACATAGCAAGAGAAGAGCAAAGAAAAAGGAAAGAAAGGAAAAGGGAGGAAAAGAGGAGTAGAAGAAGAGACAGTACATATCCAAAACGGATGACTGAGGAAAACATACCTGAAGGGGGAAGGGAGATGACAAGATGACGATGGGGTATGGGAGGATTCGACAAGAACAGCCCCCCAAGCCGGAGAGCAACACACCGCACCAGGACGGAATATGAGGAAGACGGACCGTATGATATGAAGAGGGACACAAGAGGGTTATCGAGTAGAAAATCTAAGGGAGGGAAAAAGAAACATGTTATGCAGAAGTCATGGGGAGGTAAACAGTACAAAATACAGACATTGTATGCAAAATAGGAAACCCAAACAACAACCATTATACAATCACATCAAACAGAAGAAGAATCAAACCAAGGCGGGAAAAAATTCCAGCAGGAACCTGTAGGGAAAAAGAAACCAAACAGATAAATAATCAACCAGTAGGGGGATTGGATGTGTCCATGCCAGCATTAGTCTGAATGTGAATGAAATTCTTAAGTTCAGCCGGATCTTGGAAAGTCCAGGTGTTGTTTTGATGAGTTACCTTGAAGGTACAGGGGTGAAAGAGGCCATATCTGGCTCCCATAGAGCGCAGAGGGGCACGAAGAGATAAGAATTCTTTTCTTCTGGCAGCAGTGACATTAGAGACATCCTGAGAGAGAAAAACTCTTTGACCCATCCAGGACACTTGGCGCTTCGCTCGAGCTGTAGAGAGGACCAGAAGGAGATCAGTAAATTTGAGGAAGAGGATAATGACCCCTCGCGGTTTGGTTGAGGAGGAGGAGCGAGGGCCAAGTCTATGGGCTCGTTGGATGCTGAGAGAGGTAGTGGCGGGAAGGTCCAGTAGTTTCAGAAGGAAAGAAGAGAAAAACGTGACAGGATCATCTCCTTCCAAGGATTCTGGCAGGCCATAAATGCGTAGGTTATTCCTCCTGTTCCTGTTTTCCAAGTCTTCAGTGTGTTGCTGAAGGGCAAGAAGAGACTTTTCCAGAGAGGAGATGCGTTGAGAATTTGACTGAATCTCTGGAACCTGCTGCTCCACAGAAGAAACACGAGCCTCCATAGTTGACCATTTGGCCTCAAAAAGCTGCATCTTAGTATTGGTCTCCTCCACGAACGGGCGCAAAGCGCGAATCTCCTCAAGTATCAACTCCATAGATATAGGGGGTGGAGATGACTCGGATGGAGGAGGAGAGGAGTCCTGCTTCAAGCGCTTAGGTAAGGAGGCAGGAGGAGAAGACTTACTGGAGGTAAGTTGTGATGGAGAAGAGCGGGTGGAGGCTGTTGTCGCCATTTGATCTGTGGAAGGAGGATGAGGAGAGTGACCTGTTGATGAGGAAGAGGCGGAGGAGGGTGGAGTCTTCGAGGGCACAAAGACAAACTTTGGGTTGCGTAGCTTGCCCATAGAAACCTAAACGTGCCGGTGACAGTGACAGGAGGCAAAGAAGCAAACCAACACAACAACCTGCACTCAAAAGCAGAAAATGTCAATATGTCCGATCTGAAGAGCCCAGCGATCAGCAGGAGTAGCGAAGGACACTTGGAAAAATCATGAGGATACCCCAGACCAGAGGTAATGCCAGCAGATGTTAGAAGGTGTTTCCAATAATAACCAGGAGATCACCAGTGGGCGTGAAAGCCATGCGCACTAAGACTTGGTGAGCATAATTGCAAAAAGGAACTGGCACAAAGACGGAAAAATGAGTCTTACGCCTTGGAACTGAGGTAAGTTATCACTGAAGAGCACAGCGTATGTGGCAGGCTGCGAGGAACGCATGAAGGCAAAGGTCACATAAAGCGGAGCACCAACATGAGGAGTGAGCTGGAAGGATAGCGCACTGACAGGGCGCAAAACACAGAGGAGAGGTCTTTAGTTGCCTAGAGTAAAGTCTAGTGACTGGAGAAAGAGCAGGAAGAGCATGACTGTAATCACCTCAGCGACGCGCAGACATCGCAACTGCAGGAAAGCGAAGTCAGGCAGTCACATCTTCAGCACGAAGCTATCCATTTACAGGAGCCACAGGAAGTCTCAGAAGCTGGCATTAATAAAGAGACCACATGGAGCCAGATGACATATCCCCTTGACGCAGCCACCAGAAACAATTCATACAGGAGTGGCGATTAAATAACATTGCCCAATAGTAGGTTTAGCGCCACGTGAGATTTGACTGAAGAAAACAAATTCTGTGATGTTTCATTAAAATTGTATAGATGTCACAGCAAGAGAGTCTTTGGTGCAGAATCTATCTTTATGCGCCATCATTATGTAAAAAGCAATTTAATTCACCTCTCAGGAGCGTTGAGGCAGATGTGACAGACTTGACAGACTCAGGGAGTAGCAGCGAGCCACAGTAGAAGCATTCCCCTCAAACGCGGTGGCATCGTAAAATCATCACAAAATGGCGGACGCGCTGAGGCGATTAGTAAAATCGCCGAAAATGAGGCATTTCTTGACAAATGAGCGAACCCCCAGACCTCACCAGGTGCACATTATGTTCTGATGTTGGGAAGTGCCAGAAGAAACGGAAACAATGCAGAAACGCCTCCGTACGTGTTGAAAGTCCGTCCCGGCGTTGCGGAGCTCCAAAGTCAGGCGGCCATTCCAGTCGGCGTCCAAGCCACGCCCCTCTGCCATATACATTTCTAATTGCCTGTACTAACTTGAGAGGGAAAGCAAGTTTAGTTAACATAGAAAAATGCACGTTCAACTGCACCACGTCAAATGCTTTCTCTGCGTCTAATATTATGATTGTTGCTTTAATCTTATGCACTATAAAATAGTCAATTGCCTGAATTAAATAATGTGTTTTAATAGACACTCTCCTCCCTTGAAGGAATCCATTCTAATCATTGTGCATAATTCTAGGTACTATTTGAGCTAGTCTATTTGCCATAAACTTCATAAAAAATGTATAATTGGAATTGAGGAAGCTTAGAGGATGATATGAATTTGCATCCTCCTCAGGCTTGACTTTTTTTTAAAGAATCTCACCACTGTTGATTGAATAAATGAATCAGGAATGTCACTCCCTTTATAAGCTGTCATTGTACAGATCAACCCAAAAATTATAGAATTGGGGTGCGAACAATCAGTATCACAAGCTTTTGCCGTGGGAGAGCCCTGTACCACCTGAGCAACTTCTGTTAAAGTAATTGGAGAGATCATTGTTCCACCCTGCGCTGCTGTGATTGTAAAAATGTTTAAACCTCCTAGCCATCCTTCAACTATCTTACTTGGCTTACTTTGTGAACACAAATAAAGTCTTATTAAATGGTTGAGTAATACATCCATTACTTTTTGTGGATGAGACACCATCTTGGACGAGGTGGAATACAAGATCTGCTTAACAGAATTCGCATTTGATCCCTGCTTCATTGACCACTCCAGGTATTTGTGTATATGTTTATTCTCCTTGTGTCTTCTCTGAAGAACTGAATTATAATTTAATATTTGTCTGAAATTAAAATGATCCTGCCAATTTTATTTAGCTTTAGCAAGATCGAGAATGGTCTCTCGCGTAGAGGAGGGTATATAACTTGCTGTTGCCTGGTTAGGTGCTAATTGCAGTTGCTGCCTGGCATTTTCTCTGTGTCTTACATTATACAGAAAGGCTATCTCATCTCCCCTAAAAAAAGCTTCAAGAGCACCCCAAACCTTAAACATAGAAACCATACCTATATTGCATTATAAAACTTCTTCTATCGACTGGTGCATGTGACATATCCATTGTTCATTAGAAATTAGAGATCTATCGAAAGTCGATCTTGCCTGACCTTGTTGCTGATCAGAAAAGAGCAGACTTACTGTATTTACTGTGGGATCTAAAAAAGGATTTGCTATTATTTCTCATTGATCTCTTAAAAGACTATGTGAAAGGAGAAAAAAATCAATTCGAGAGGATAAATGAAATCTTTTTGAGTGACAGGTATACATCCTGTCTGTCAAATGTCTCTTTGCCAGCAATCTATCAACGCAAAATCCTGCACCAGAATACATAGAAGTGTGTTCAATCTTAGCTTTCTCTGAAATGTATTACCCTAAGACGAATCTACGGCCAGATCGGTTAGGATATTAAAATCACCTCCATTTACACTCAAACCAAGCTTGTTACTCGCAAAGGTATGACGAGACTGCAGACTCTCAGGGGAATCTTCTAGCTGACCGTAAAAACATTCCAAATTTCTGATTGGGAAAAAAATCCTCATTTGAATCCAGTTCCATCTCGCACTTAAATCTCTATGGACATTCACTAGATTGCATTGAACATCTTTCACCACCAGAAAAGCAACTCTGCTAATAGCAGAGTTAGATGACACATAAAATTCATGTTTAATATACCCAGGAAATTTCTCTGGAGGAGCCACATTTTTATAATGTGTTTCTTGTAAAAAAGATTATATTTGCCAGGAGCAATTTAAACCATGCAAGCATTGCTCCGCTTTTTTTTCTATTCTTGAATCTGTTATTGTTAAATGACATTTTTTTTCAATTGTTGAGGGACCATGGGAAAAGTTAAAAAATGAGCTTTTAACCACACATATGCATAGAAATGAACCCTCTATCCCAGCTGTGCTGTTGCATTTTTAAAAATGTTGCCCTTCCCCTGAACCCCCGACTCTTCATTTCCCCTTCCCCCACACCTCTCCAACCCAACTCTCCATAGCCTCCCCCTCCTCCCTCCAAGCAGTGCATCCCAGAGAGCCCTCCCCATCCTGGATTCCCATACGGAGACTGCCTACCTCCTCGCCCTCCCCTGTAACAAGTTCCTTGGAGTGGCACCCAGAAGCCGTCCTTCGGGTAGTTGCCTTTCTGAAAATACACAAAGCAAGAGCAGAGAACATATTCTCTTCATCTATACATAGTATTTAGAATTCAGTTTCAATGCCCAAGTCTAGCACTGTGTCCCGATCAGTTAATTAGTTGAAATGCCCTTTCCTCTGTTGTAGTAGATTATTAGCTTGCTCAGTTGATCCCTAAACATGAAATTGGCCATCTACCAGAGCCTTACACTTAGATTGTTGCACCAGCGCAGCTTGGATCCTGTTCTTCCTAAGGGGTTCAATCATCAGCTTAAATTCTCACTGACGGCGAGCTGCACCTGCAGACGACTCTGAACAATTATTGAAGTGCCCCTTATCTACCATCTGAAACCCCTTTGATTTTATAGCCTCTGACAGAATCTTCTCTTTGAGCCAAAAATCCCCAAAGTTAACCAGGCATGTATGAGGGAATCTAGCATTTGGAGATTGAACAAAAAGGACTGGGATGGCCCGCAGAATAGAAAGATCTTCATGTTTAGTTGAATTGTCTGGGAGAATATATTGATGGATCAAACCTGAAATTAAATTGATTGGGTCCTGGCCAGCTTTGCGTCCTTCTGGAATCTCTATGAAGTGCAGATTTGAAAGCATAGATATATTTTCTAGCTTATCAACCTTTGTATGCAACTCCCAAATTTCTCGTTTTGATTGAGCTATGTGGGATTCTGAAAAGTTTTGATAATCCTCTAGGAAGGATATACATTGTTCTGCTTGCAATAGTCTAGAGTTGACTTGAAGTAGGCAATGATTAATATTGCCCAGCTTCGCCTGGACCTTAAAATGAGCTTTATCTTGAGCACTCCTCATCTCTGTTAATTCTCCCAGAATGTGCTGAAACATGGCCCTCTTCCTAGGTGTCTTCTCCTGTAGCTCAATTAGATGAAGATGTTCCAGAGCTTCGCATGGACAACACAGGCTAAAGAAGCGGCACATTGTGGCCCCCAATTTATTGTGTTTATTGACCTCCTCACACAATTGGTCTTTAGATTTATAAATCTTAAGGCCTGAAATTGAACGATTCTTTTCTGCTTCCCACGGGTTCCTTTAGTTTGCCTTATCCCTAGTGCATGGTGGACAAAGTGTTTTTGAGCCAAGCAAGGGGTTTTCAGGAATATTGAGCTGGTCCTGATTTCCCTTGAGATTGAGGCTTCTTAACATATCTTGGGCTGAACTAGAAGTCATAGAATTGAGATAATCCTGTAGCACTGCAGCTAACGCTCAATCAGAAAGGGCCATCTGTTCTGATGATATTGCATCAGAGAAGACAAACAGATTGTTTCTCTTCAGGACTTCCTTGAGTGACCAATGAAACCTGTACTTCAACAGAGGGTCCTGCTCCACGTGAGTCCTTATTACGATTACTCTCCTTCTTAGTACTTGATTGATGTAGAGGTGTTTTTAAAATATTTATCAGATTGACAGTCTTACAAGTACTGTGCATAAAAAGGTGCTGGTAGGCTTTTGGCATTTTGGCAAATTTAGTTGTTGCAGAAGTGCGCCCTCGCCCAGATATTTCACGCACTGTAGCCTACTTCAGTGTCCCAAATAGATAGGGGATAAAATGTTTTCACAAATTGATTATACTTCAGCTATACATCTTCCTAGTATTTTCCCTTTAAAGTTAGAGCAGTGACCTTCTCATTCCTTCACTTATGCTGTCAGTCCCAGCTCAGCTGCACGTTATGACAGGTCGCAGCGGGGCTCAATTACGAGAGCACTCAGGCCACCACAATCTACACCTGCAACCTAGACAAGCGGCTGCCATAGACTGCCTCGTGCTCACCTTCTTTCCATTGGGAAACCTTATGAAACCCCCTGAGTAAGCCTCCCACCAGGGGGCACAGCTCGCTTGCTTCTCCCGCCGTCTCCTCAACTCAAAGCCTGACCACCGCGATTCTGTCCATTTATTGCCTCTGGCACCAGCAGATGGCATTCTACGCACTGCAGTAGCTTTCCCGGAAGCAGATCCTTAGACGCGGCGCATGACGGCAGCACCCGCTTCTATACCCCTCAAACCACTGAAGTTACTGAGTCCTCTAAGAATGTTGTAACTTAAAAGGGGAAACTGTCCCCATTGACCAGCTTCCTCTTTGGGAATTGTGTAAGCCAACCTCTCGGGGAGTTGGGAAAGCTACTCCAATACTTTCCAAAAGGATAACCTTTTTTAATTTTAAAGCAACCCCTACAACAAGGGCTGCCTTGACGAAATTGTTACCCATTTTAGAATGCGAAGACAGGGATTCTAGTGTGCAGTTCCATACAGGTCAACATCCCTGTGTTCAACATCAATCTCTGAGGGTCACAAATAGTCACCTGCCTAAATCCAATCAATTCATTATGCAGGGAATGTTGCATCTCCCTATAACCTTATAGGTTGCATCCCAAATAAAAGCAAGGGTGCACAAACTTAGTGCAGAATGTTCACCCTCTATTTGCGACCAGCATTTTTGTACAACAGGCCCTCCTGCATTTTAGAGAAGATTACTGATTTTGGAGTGATTAGAAATCTGGATAGTTCTGGAACACTGTAGACAACTTGGGGTCTGACTCAGAGTTGGTGGATATGATTCTCCATCACAACGATTGTATTAAAAGTGCATTATATCCCACAGTAATTCTAGTATGGTGGGTTCACTGATAGAATATTGATGTAACAAACCTCAATATTTTAAATATTAGAAACAAAATATTGACTGGAAAAATATCAACTCCAATACCTAAACAGGTAGGTACAAAAATATTGAATCAAAAATATCGAGGTAAAAAATATAGATGTAAACAATACCGAATATTTATTTTAAAATAATTTATTAATTAGTATCTTTATTTAATTTGTAAAGTTTAAAATTATATAAAAATATTATATATATATATCAATAATTTAAAATACAAAGAAAACATTCTATAATTAATTAAAACAATAAACTATTTGAAAAAAATTAAACTTACATTTCCCAATACAATAAGTGCAACAGTAGGGAAAGTGTTGGATAGCGGAATAATTAAATGTACTATTCCAACTCAAGTGAGTGCAACAGTAGGGAAAGTGTTGGATAGCGGAGGGGTAAAAATTACTATTCCCACTCCACTGATAATAACTGCGAGAAAATGTTGGACAGCAGAGGGGAAAAAATTACTATTCCCACTCCAAAGAGTGCAACAGTAGGGAAAGTGTTGGATAGCGGAGGGGTAAAAATTGCTGTTCCCACTCCAAAGAGTGCAACAGTAGAGAAAGTGTTAGATAGCGGAGGGATAAAAATGACTATTCCCATGCCAATGAGTGCAAAAGTAGGGTAAGTGTTGGATAAGGGAGGAATTAAATTTACTATTCCAACTCCTGTGACTGCAACAGTAGGAAAAATGTTGGATAACGGAAAGGTAAAAATTACTATTTCCACTCCAGTGAGTGCAACAGAAGGGAAAGTGTTGGATAGCCGAGGGGCAAAAATTACTATTCCCACTCCAAAGAGTGCAACAGTAGGGAAAGTGTTGGATAGTGGAGAGGTAAAAATTACTCTTCCCACTGCAGTGAGTGCAAAACTAGGGTAAGTGTTAGATAGCAGAGTAATTAACTTTACTATTCCAACTCCAGTGAATGCAACAAAAGGGAAAATTTTGGATAGCGGAGGTGTAAAAATTACTATTCCCACTCCAGTGAGTGCAACAATAGGAAAAATGTGTTGGATAGTGGAAGGGGAAATATTACTATTCCCACTCCAGTGAGTGCAAAAGTAGGGAAAATGCTGGATAGCGTAGGGCAAACATTACTATTCCCACTCCAAAAAGTGCAACAGTAGGGAAAGTGTTGGATAGCGGAGGGGTAAAATTACTATTTCTACTGCAGTGAGTGCAAAAGTAGGGTAAGTGTTGGATAATGGAGGGATTACATTTCCTATTCCAAATCCAGTGAGTGCAACAGTAGGGAAAATGTTGCATAGCGGAGGGGTAAAAATCACTTCTCCCACGCCAGGGGGTGCAACAGTAGGGAAGGTGCTGGATAGCAGAGAACCAAAAATTAGTAATAACACTTAAACAATAATAAAAACCCAAAAAAATTAAAACAATTTAAAAGTCATAAAGAATATAACATTAAATATTAAATATATAAAAAGAACACATATCATGATATTAATTACATATAACAAAAACCTACAATTAATATATAAAATACATACATTTATAAACAATAAATATTTAAAAGTAGCAAATATTAACAAACAAAAAATGATTTAAAACATAAATGTGTTAATTTTATTTCCTACCCTATAACACCACACTAATAACAAAACACTTCAGCATTTTTAATATTAAATGTATTTCCATAATTAACATAATTAATAATCAATTTTAAAAACCGTATTAATAAAAACAAATAATAAACATTAATTGAGTACACATGGTTCAACACTATAATATCCTCAACACACACCTAAATTAAAAATAAAATTATAAAACACAATTAAATATTATTTCATAAAGAAAAACTATTGCTATTAACAGCCAATAATTAAATATTTAAAATGTATTTATTACCCACACTTTACCCCTTTAAAAGTAAAAAACAACACACATAAAATAAACAATTACTCAAGATAAATATCAAATAATTAACATTGATCAACAACTAAATATTATTAATTAAACACAAATTACTTACCACAACACACCCCTAACATTAATTACAAATGTACCAAAATTAATAACCAATTAATTAATTACGAATAACAACCAATTATTAAATAATAAATTAAAAATAAATTACTTCCTAACTTTACACCTATAAACACCACAACAAACACCAAGAATTAATAAAAAATTTACCAAAATTAATAAGCAATGAATTAATTAACAACCAATTATTAATTGATAAATTCAAAATAAATGACTTCCCACCATTTACACCTATAAACACCACAACCCACACCTAAGATTAATTACACAATTTCCATAATTACTTTCCGCATTTAACACTATGAAATATCAATTAAACAAATATTAATAAATTAAAAATAATCAATACATTTCACATAATAAAATTACTTCCCACCCTATTCCCCTGTAAACCCACAACCCGCTACAGAACCAAAAATGCAAAATTCAAATAGGAAAATATTTTACAAACTTAATATAATTAAATTACTTCCCACCCTATTACCATATAAACACACAACCCGCTACAGAAATAAAAGCACAAAATTCTAATTAACAAAATATTAACTATTAGAAATATAACACATATATTAAAAATGCAAAAAAATTTATTAAAAAAACATACATCACACATATAAAATATATACTAACGTACATAACAATAATAAATGATATTTTTAACAACTACAGTTTTGCAAATGATATTAAACACTTCAATATTTGTAAAATCGATATTACTTACCTCAAATCGATATTCTTGACCATGATATTCTTGCTGTCGATATTTCTGACCCACGATATTAATGACTGAATATTTGTGCAACTCAATATTTTGTACTCAGTTTTCTGTCTCTGCGCCAGTATGGTGGACACCAAACACTAAATCAGTTCCTTAATCGGCAAAAGAAATATTACCAATGAAACACTTTTTTCCCTACATCCACGTTACTTTCTTAAATGTGAGTAAATGTAAGAATGACTGTTGGTATTTTAACTTCTGGACAAATAACAATCAAGGAAATTTTGCTTAGGGCCACACCTTCTGTTTAGAGACATTAAAAATGAATAATTTGAATACAAAATCACAAGACTGTGGTTCATTCTAATGTACATTTGTCACTAAGGTAATTATCATGAAGCAACAAAGCAAAGGATGAAAAATAAGTATGAGTGTCAGCCACTAGTAATTACTCCAGGCAGCATTCAATTCCATGACTTTATATTGGGCTCCGACATCACAGAATGGGACCAACCATTCCTAAATAACCTTTGTCCAGCTCTGAAATTAACACCACTGCTTTTCCAGCACAGTACTTCTGCACTGGCATTGACTTCTTGATCATGAGATTCTGAAAGTGTTGTCACAACTCACAGCAAATTGTGTTTGCTTCCCCCTTCCAGAGTGTAAGAAAGCGAATCATCCATTGGGATGGAGCGTAGCCCACTACAAAAAATAAAGTCACTAACCTGTTAGGTCCAGTCAAAGGTTTCAAAAATGTTAACCTAAGCGCAATCCTGGTAGTTACTGCATACAATGGACAGGCTTAATTTGAAAACAATGTATGAAGTTTTTAGAAGTACCAAAACAGTTAAAAAATCAAAGATACAACACAATTAAAACCCCACTGCAATCTATAGAAAACCTTAATAACCAAAATGACACCATAATAATAAAAATCTAATAAGGGGAACAGGATAAATGAATTTTTGAAAATGTAAGTGGAAATACCTCTGAGAAAAATACAGTCACCAATATAAGTCAAAATATGCAATAGACAAGGACCAAGGATCAATTTCCAGCAGACTGCTATAGAACCTGGGTCGAATACACCAAGTGGATTGGTCCTGGTGAAAATCCAGAAGTCATAAAGTTGCAAAATGTTCTATTCCCTCTTCAGAAAGGGACTTTGTCACTTTTTAGAAGACAAATCCTTCCAGTGTGGACCCCACTGATATTGTAGCTGCAACGGTGTAACTAAACACAGGTTTGTCCCGCTGGTTGTTTCACCAACTCAGAATGGGACTTAGGGGCCAATTATGATGGCAGATGGAAAAGCACCCCAACCACCGTGGTTGCGGAAAAAAAACATCCGCATGTACTGCGGCAAAACAGGCAGTCACATTACGATGCAATGATCAAAAAATCCGACCGCGGTGGTCGAATTCCACAAACATCCGCACACAACGTCTGGAAAAACAGAAAATCCAACCGCGGCGGATGGTAATGCTGCACAAAGAACCACAAACGTAGATCCAAAAGCGGAATGACCGCAAGTGAAATTAGGATACGATGGCAGAGCAAGCGGAATGATCAGTCGTTTCCGACTGCAGTGGTCACGCGTAAAGATGAATGACAGAGCTGGCAGAATGATCATTGCGTTCTGACCACTGTGGTCGCGTGGAAAGAAGAATGGTGGTCGAATGCAACCACACAACAAGGCCTCCAAATGTGTCTTATTGTTTTCCACTGCCTTCAAAAATATTTGATGCATCCCAATGACACATCCCCATGGCATTAAACAAAAATACAAATACCATGTCAACCCATAAAACACACCCGACATGAATACTCCATTTTGACATACCCACATAGCTGAGTATAAAACGATCCCCTTCCCTGGCCAGCATCCTTTGCACAACTCCAGAAGTGAAGGGCCAACACCACAGCAGAAAGGAGAGGCAAATCATCACACATCACACCATCACAAACACTAACAGACACCTCACACATCTCCACCATCACCTTCCCACCAGCACTTATCACCCATTTGCACATCACACACCATGGCACAGAAGAAAATGCCAAGATTCACAGACATTGAGTTGTCAGTCATGGTAGATGAGATAATCAGAGTAGAACCACATTTGTTTGGAAGCATGGCCCAACAGACACCAGTAGTCAGAAAAAATCAAATGTACGAAAGGATAGTCAACAAAGTCAATGCTATAGGGACCACCCTGCACACACTGCGTGACATCAAGAGGAGGTGGCAGGACCTTAAGAGCATGGTAAAAGAGTGTGCTAACACGAACCATGAGCTGGCTCAGAGGACTGACAGTGGCCCTCCAATGCCACCACTAACATTCACTGAATGGGAGGAGAAGGTGCTTGCCATACTGCATCCAGAGAGTCTCACAGGAATACCCGGGGAAGTGGAGGCTGGTAAGTACCAAAAAATGTGTCCCAATACACTGCCATGTACTGTCTTGCACAACTAGAAAGCTACACTTCCTAGACCTAAATGCACTTACGTACAACACACTTTTCCCAGCACATGCCTCACATATCTAACATTTCCTTCCTGTAAATCATCTCAAAGGTAGCTAGCAATATTTCCATGGGGGCATGTGTGCAGCCAGGCAGCACTACAACTCCCACCGGGCACCCTTTTCCCACAGCTGAGCAAGATGGAGCACTCCCCACACCCAGAACCATGTGGCAGCCATTTCATTGTTCTCCTCAAACTTGCAGGTAGGTAGCCATCTTATCAGGGAGGGGGGTTTGTGGATAGGCAGCCAGCACTACAACTACCACCAGGCACCCTTGTCCCACAGGTGAGCAAGATGGAACACTCCCCCCACCGAAAACCATGTGGCAGACATTTCCTTGCTCTCATCAAACTTACAGGTAGGTAGCCATCTTAACAGGGAGGGGTGTTTGTAGATAGGCAGCCAGCACTACAACATGAACCAGGTACTCTTGTCCCACAGCTGAGCAGGATGGAACACTCACCCACCCAGAACCATGTGGAAGCCATTTCATTGCTCTCATCAAACTTACAGGTAGGTAGCCATCTTAACAGGTAGGGGGGGTTTGTGGATAAGCAGCGAACACTACAACTCCCATCAGGCACACTTGTCACACAGCTGAGCAAGATGGAGGACTCCCCCACCCAGAACCATGTAGCAGCATTTTCTTTATTCTTATCAAACTTATAGGTAGGTAGCCTTCTCATGCACTCTTGTCTCACCCATAGGCAGGACGGAACACTCCCCGTCACCCAGAACCATGTGGCAGCCATTTCCCTCCACTGTGTCACCTAACAGGTAGGTAGTCAGTGCATGCACCCTGTCATCCTTCTCAAAATGCATGGAACCATATAACCACAACATCCCTCACATGTCAGCCTACACTGTATAGATCCAAATGTTAAATCCAGTGTGCAGACAGCTAAGCACATGTAACTATCACAGAAATTACACTTTGACTCACCAAGTCACACGTGAAGCAAATTCAGGGCCCAATCATGCACAGCACAAAATGCAATGTGTAAGTGCCATGGTGTCAGAGCATGAAGGCCCATACAAACACAAAACATGCACGGTCAATCTGTCAAACAAACAAAAGTACATAATATGAAAGAACATTTAAAATATTCAAATGTCTAGTTTTTGCATAGCTGAAACAGATTCTATGAAGATTAAACAAAAACCATGCATCAACAAAATTTGCTGTGCACCAAGTTGGTAGATGATGACATGTCCTTGTAAACACACTATCTGTATGGGTCACATGGTTGTAATTTACATGTCACACTAATGACAAGTAATGTATGTACCTCAACATCATGTCATGATGCTGATAATCTTTTATCAATTCCAAGTGATTGCAATGTAAACTGTTTGGCGTATCAAATGTAACATTCAAACATCCGGATGAGCAGCAACAACCTGGCCCCTCAGGACTGACAGGGCGCACTCCATCTCAGGGCCACCACTACCACCACCACACCAGCAACAACCACAGCGCTGACCCCTGCTACAACGACCTGTGCGGCAGTCACCTCCACCATCACCACTGTTGCCTGTAACACTGTCCCTACATCAGTGGCTAGAAACACCACCACACAATTCAAGGATTCCAGAGAGAGTGTGTGGGTGCTTTGACTCCCAATGCCACAGGTCCATGTCAGCAGGGTAGGTGGTAGGGCAACTGGGGGACAATCACAGGAGGACACTGAGACAGAAGCCCTGGCCACCGTTGTAAGAGTCCTTGGTGCATAACAACAGAACCAGGGACAGATGGACCAGGTTGTTGAAGAAGTACATGAGCTCCGCCTGCTGCTGAGGTCTATGGACACATGTATGGGTCAACTTGTGGATCTCATGGGCCAGCTTGTGGGTGTTCTGAGGGACAGACATGCTGCTCAAATGATGACAAAAACCCCCTCCAGTGGCCAGCCTGCTGATACTCCTACCACCTCAGCTGCGGACACAGAGAGGGGTGAGCTGCATGACAATGACTCCTCAGACACCGCTGAGCCTGCAGTAGAGGCCACCCCTGCCAAACACAAGAGGGGATGTCGGAGAAACACCACAGGAGGATCACTTGGCAAAGCACCAACCAAAGCCAAGTCGCTCAGCCTGTCATGATGGCACTTGTGTTGCCTTGGACATTGACTTTGTTGATTATCCTATACCACATTGCCATGTTGATGGCAGGAGTTTGTTGGACTGTGTGATCCCATCAATGTGGTGACTACTCTATTTGTCTCATTTACCATCAATGACAACTCATATACTCAATTTGCACAAATTTCCTAACAACCACTTTAATTTTAACCAAACCTAATTCAAAATAAACACTCTTGACACACCTATGCCTTTGTGTCAGTTCCATGTTTATCACAGTTTGTACAATGTCAACTCAGATTCCAATTTACCACAAGCTCTGATTGTGACGAGGCATTGATGGGGTGAAGGAACCTAGAAAGACACAAGAGAATGACATTTAGTTGTGAAGTGATGCCATTACAGCAGCAAAAACACACCACTAGTCAACACCGTACAAAACCCATCACACATAACAACGACCAACACCATCAATAAAGACATGATGTATGTGGAAAACAATACACTGTGCCACACACATCATCTATTAGCAGTGAGCCAACAACAGCCAGCAGCCAAAAAACGAATCTATGCCTTGCCACTACCATCAAATCCAACAGACAAAGTCACTGTTATTCAATGTTACTTACATTTAAGGGAAGTAGTTGTCGATGAGCTGTCAACGCAGGTCAACACCTTCCTCTTCTCCATTATCATCATCACTGGGCATGTGTGGATTTGCAGCGGGGGGCATCTGCTGCTCATCATCATCCAGGAGCAGGGGGATCTCTTTGCGCAAAACCAGGTTGTGGAGCATGCAGCATGCAACTATGATCTGACACACCTTTTGGGGAGAGTAGAGTAGTGCACCACCCCTCTTGTCCAGACACCGAAATCTAGACTTCAGAAGGCCAAAAGCACACTCCACTACAGGACGTGTCCTCCCATGTGCATCATTGTAGCAGACTTCCCCCGGGGTCCTTGGATTCCTCAGTGGGCTCAGCAACCAAGGCCAGTTGGAATACGCAGAGTCACCAAGGTGTGAGATACACAGACCAATTTTGTAATATAAACAGTTGACGAGAACAGCATGTCACACATACAGCACACTACTTGACTCAGCATACTCACAGACAAGCCATGCATGCTCCAGATTCCGATTTTCCATCAATTGTGGGATGATGCTGTCACTCAGTATGTAGCTTTCATGTGCAGAACTTGGAAATTTGGCACATACATGGGAGATAATCATATCCGCTTTGCATACCACTTGCACATTAATGGAATGGTAATGCTTCCTGTTATGGTATATGTGCTCACTTGCCTGTGGTGGAACTAGGCCAACATGTGTGCAGTCAATGGCTCCAACAACATTAGGTATGTGTGCAAGGTCATACAAATCACCATCCACATCTGCCTATTCATTTCTCCTTGGGAAGTGGATGTAGCGGTCCTTGTACGTCAATATTGCGGACAGGACATCACGCAGCACCATGCTGAACATAGCTTGAGACATCCCACCAGCAATGGCCACTGTGTACTGAAACAAACCAGTGGCAAAGAAATGCAGGGCGGCCATCACTTTAACTGTTGGCGTCAAACCTTTCGGATAGTTTCTGTGAGGCCTCAGATGGGGCTCCAACTGAGCACATAGCTCTTGAAGGGTAAGGCGATTCAGACGGAATTTCCCTATGAAGTCCTCATCCTCCATGTTCGCCAGCACTGGGAAAGGTCGATGCACATTTGGTCATCTCCTACATATAATGAAAGAGGATACATGTACATTCAATTCACAGATGAGATGTGGCAAACATCTTACATAATGACTAACACAGCACTAACATTGACAGGACTGTAACAACAGCTTAATGCACAAGTCACATGCACAGACACCTTGATCTCATGTAGTCATACATATGGTCAGTATGTACATACTAACTACTTTCAAATCAGAATCCACTGTGTGAATGGTAAATGGCACACTCCTACATCTTGTGTCACCAGACCTGGGTGTAGCTGACACAGCACATGTGTCAAACAGCAACACTACTGTTACAATGCTGGTTTGAGACACTTGAACTCTGAACACACATTCCCTGTGCTATGTGATGTCATAGTCCATTACGTGTTCATATGCACATTTGTGACATTTCAAATGTAGATTGGCCAGAGGGTACTGAATAATGTGTGTACAGCTTTCAAATTGGAGATGTTGGTATGTGACATGTCACAACCTATGAAGGCCTTGCATTAATTACCATTCTCATGCTATTGTACATTGTGTTTGTAACTACATTGTTACATGGGGTTCATAAGCACTTCATTAACAAATAATATGTGGCCTTGTGACATATGCTGCAGTGTGAGTGTCAGAGACATCAACTGGCAGTGAACATCAGTGAGCATCATGTTAGTGTGCATTTAGAGATGAATGCTGTGCATATCAAATAAACTGTAACATCTATACAGCTGACACCAATGGACAACTGTAGTTGTGCTTCAAAGCCCAACATGGTGGATTTCAGAAGGTGATCTCGCTTGCGAAAGGACATATTTGACTTTGCATCTGTGGTGTTCCATTAAATATACTCCATATGTGACTTGGACAACATGTTTTGATGTATAGCTATCTTACCTACAGGCACATAGGTGTGCCTAACGACAATTGTATGTGTGGTTACAGGGAGGCACAGGCCCAGCTATTTGGCTGTGTCAACACAACATGGAGCATGACTATCAACTATGCATGCTTCCATGCATCAGCTGATAATTGCATATATGTGGCATATGATGAAAGTACATGGAGTAGCTCAACGTGGGAGTTTCATTTGCAGGATTGGAGTTTTGATTGCATACGATTTTTGCGAGTATGGCACTATACTGAAACTATGTCTCTGTCTCTTGAAGCATCTATCAAGGGCAGGTAAGGACGGGGACCCAACAGCATTGGGAAGCTACTGGCATGGCTGGGACACAGTAGTTCAGTGACACTGAGAGGACCAGCGCCTCGGAGGGGGACAGGAGTGCCCTGGAGAATAGCCAGACGGACACACTAACCTCCACATTTTCCCAGTCCAGTGGTGACTCCTCAATGTTGGGGGGCACCGGAAGTTCCAGATCTGTATCTTCTTCTGCCACACCTCATCTAGTGCCCACCCTCCCTGATGCTCCCCCAAGTCCTGTCCATGCCACAGCCCTAAGAAGGGTAGAGTCTCCTTTCCCCAGGCACCGTTTCCCCTGCCCCTGTCTACCCTGTTTCCCTCAGTGTGGAGGCCGAAGACATTTTGCACCAGCTGTGCTTGGGTCAGACTGCTCTCCTGAATGCCTTCCAGGATCATGGTAAGAAGTTATCACAGGTTGTTGCGTTCATGGAGGGAATTCATTGGGACGTAGGTGGCCTACACCGACTTGTCCAGTCTTTGTCCTCCACAGTGATAGCAGCCATTCAGCAGTCTCAAGCTCCCAGTCCAGCTCCTGTCCCTTCGGCAACCACCCTGACAGTGGCACCACCTGTCCAGGGTACACACACGCCAGAGCCCTCAGGCAACCAGTCATCCACATGCAGCACACAACATCAGCACTCAAAGCGTACCAGACACCATACACCATCACCACAACACAAAACAAGCACACATGATCGCAAGACAAAAAGCCCATCACAGGACACTCAGGGACATAAGGCAAAAAATCATGCATCCACATTAAATTCCTCCAAATCATCACCATCCAAGGGCACTCCCATCCCCACACCTGATCCCAAAGACACACAAACACTTGCCCTTTCTGCAGTGAACCTGGTGCCTGCCACAACTAAGACCAAACACATTCCGAAGGCAGTTTCACCCAAAACTTCGACTCCCACCCACACCCCTGTGAAGCACGGACAAGAGAGTAAAGTGGGGAGTGTACATCAACAACAGGTGATGCAGGGAAAAAGGCAAGGCCACCCCAGCGTACCACCAGGTCCAGCAAATCCCCACAGGGATATCCACCTGCACCTGCTACACCTTTGGTTAAGAGTGAGGCTGTTGTGCCCACCTCACTTCTCACTCCGGCAAAGACACTTGTGGGATATCAGATCCCCAAATAGTTGCGACCCAGCACTCAACAAATTACCCTCAGCCACTAAGCCTCCTCACAGCATGTCTTCACCTCCCCGTACCACCACTCCACCCGGTCCAAGCAGCCACCAGGCTCCCACATCCATGGATCCCTCTACCTCAGCCAGTTCTCTCCCTCCCAGGTCCAGTCCTCCAACTGGCCCCGACAATCAGCCCCCTCCCAGTTCATCTTCAAGCCAAAGTTGAAGCCAAGTGCCCCTCCCCACACCATTTCTCCCACAGCGGTACCTGGACTGCCCATTCAAAGCCCTTGGCCTGTGGTGATTCCCATGACAGTGGACTGTGTTACCTATTTGATGTGCAAGTTTTTATGCACACATGGGCGGGCTACAAATTTGGACTGGCCGATGGCCTTGATATTTTGCACTTTTGATGCCCATACAGAGTTCATGTAATAAAGAAAGTTACTCATGTTGTGAGCTTTGTCGCTGCCCTTGCTAATGATGCAGTGCAATATATGTATATATGTTCATGTGACACATGCTCTGTATGCCACATTCACATTGGCATATACTTCGTTTTCACAGGTTGCCAGAGGTTACAGGCACTTTTGTGCTTCTTCACTCAGAGGCTTGAGGGGGCAATGATGGTTGTCTGTGATGATCTTCCCTTATCCTAATCATTCTATTGTCAGGTCTCCAATTTTGTACACATGTCATATTTGCATGCAGTATCACAACAGATGAGAATTCTATCCACAGGATGACTTGTGTGGTGGACAGAGTCTGTCATATCTGTGGGCTCTATCTTGATGTGTGAACAGCAGTGTAGATGTGTAGTCATCTTGCGTAGACTTGGGTTCATTGTCACATGGGTACATTTGAATGTGTGCACGTGAGTACTCAGACATTGTGATTGGCCTGTCATTGGCAGAAGTGTTGAGGTGTATGTGCCCCTGAACATGACATCTACACACATGTATGATCCAGGTAATGAGTGCCTGTTTATTTATATTATCAGACACGTGCTTTAGATTTAGGGTACATGTAGTAGTTGTTGGTTGAGCACTGTGCAGTGTGTCGGTATGAGCTTGCAGTCCTGGGGTAAACCTACTTGTTGTCGCTGTCAGATGTGAGTATGCAGAGTGGTTCACTGCAATGTCTGTGTTGTGGTTTGTTGATCAGCCATGGCTCTTGCTTACATTTTTGCTCACTGTGCTGACCTGCTCAGGCAAACTGACATTGTAAGTGACTTTTCTCATACATTGCTATCACTTTACATATTATTTGGACAAGTATGTGGTATTACGAGTCAGATCATCCCCAATGGGGGCTTTTGATGGCTACACATTGTGAGTTACTTCTCTATGCTCTGTACACTCCTCACCATTCCAATACTGATGTATACACCACTTCAGTCTAATGTCTTCCACCCCATGCCTTGCCAGTGTGTGACCCTCCCCATCACTTCATAGTGTGACACTATAACTGTGGGAGGATGATCCTTGTCCAGGACCAATGTTACACTCAGGAGTGTTTCACTATTTGTTATGTTCTACTGTCTTCTACTTGATTGCAATCATGGTTGCTCATGTACAGTGCAGATGTTTTACCAACACAGTATTCTAGTCATGTTCCATGCATCTGTGTTTTCCCGAGTTGTGCAGCAGTAGGTGATAGCTAAAGTGTAAGTGTGTTTACTGAGATACTGCTACCCATCCTGAGTGTGATCTGTGTCCTGTGATGATTTGTGGTGTTTAAGTTCATGGTGGAGCACTCAGATATGTGTGATACTGGTTTTGTTGGTGTTCACACACTGCTTACTGTTCATGCACTGCTATCAGTGTATGTTGCCTTGTCCTTGCCTGGTGTGAGTCCCCCTGATGTCCAGCTGAGTTTGCCATGTGATGATTTTGTATGTGCATATGTTGTGTATTTGTTGTTGGTAGATGCAGTCTTTGGCCTGTGTTGGCTCTTTCTACTGACAGGTCCATGTGTGTGTAATGTTATTTTTGCATGACATTGTGTGTGAAGAGGTTGTGTATTGTAATACATTCAGATGTGTGTTGAATTTGTAGTGTGCATTTCTTGTGTGAATGTCACATGCAGCAATGTGGAGTCTTGTACATTAGCTTGTTTTGAGTGCAAAATTGTGCTCTGGCCCACTATATTTGAACAATCATTTGTCAGGAGGTAAATCAAGTAGGCTCATGCAAACTCCAAATCAAAATCCTGACCCTGTTAACATTCCCGCATTATTTACCCCGCAATTGCACATGACATCTCCTTTGCCTATTCCTCAATCCTCTTCATCTAAGGACATTCCCACTATCAACATCACTGGGTCCATTGAGCAAATAGTGCGCTCTTTTATTCTCCCAGTAATAGAGAGATTGAATACTATCACTCTCCAATTAGGGTCCCTAGAAGAGCTAGTTAGGGAGAACATAGTAGCAAATAAGGCCCAATCCAACAATGTTCCATTATCTGTTCCTCTGGTAAAGGTAACACCGACCACCCCACCTGTTATCTCGAAGAAAGGGACATTACCATCTTTGACATCTGTTTCATCAAAGCTCCCTTTTGCCCCCGTGGAAAAAAGTTGTGATATAAATAAGAATCGACTTTGCCCTCCCCAAAAGGGAGAGGTAAAAAACGTTAAACCTTCTATCCCAAAACCTTCCTTGCTAAATGCGTCTTGTATATCACGTCCATCTCTTGAGTCCAGGGCAAACACACAAGTGGGTGGGAGCTCTACAAACTTAAATTCGGCTTCTGACCCAGGTAATCATTCAAAACTTGATGCAAGGAGAGAGCCTAGGACTAGGTTAGTTGACCTCCCCCCAGAAGCGGCTCCATATGTAGTCATTCTGACAGGTGTTCCGCCTTTAGAAGAAGGCAAGACGGAAGATTTTTACCAACTAAAAAATAAAGTCCTCTTTTGGCTCAGTCAAAATCGGCCTCTCCCTCTGTATTTGAATGGCGCAATCATCCATGTCAGGCGACTGCCTTGGCTGGGCTGTCGAACGAAAAACCTTTTCGGTGACACTATTATTGTTAATTTCTCAGACCGAAGAACTGTAAGATACATTCTAGATGAATTTCAAGAAATTGGGTCAGGGGGTATCATGACACGTGATCTGTTATTTTTTTACCCTAGATCTGCTGTAGAACCCACACCCAATCTGGGATTCTTAACTAATTACCCTAACGAGCGTTCTAGGTTCAGCCGTAATAACTGTCTGTTTAACACCAATCCTTTTAACGGTTACAATCCATTTTATGGCCCCAAACTCTTACAAGCTCCCTATAGATTTGACCATACATCAGGTCTGGACACAAATGATTGACTGGTTCAATCTTTGCAGTCTTTAGCTTGTCCGAAATGTCCACTTTACGAAGAAGAAAACCAAGAACTCCAACTTTCTTCTTTTACCAGGCCTATGGAGGATCACCAACCCACACCCCAGGGTATATTGAACATTCAATTAGATTCAGGCTCCCCAAGGAATATGACACAACCCGCGGGCGGCGTTACTCTATTTGCGGGGGGTTTGGTCAACCCTGCCCTTTCCTCCAAAACTAAACTTCTAGGCGACGATATCCTATCCGGAGGGGGTCCGGTTAATTCTGTCCTTCATCTTGACCTTTCTCTCAAATTAATTTTCTGGAATGTTGCAGGCTTACGCTCTAAGGCAGACAATCCATCATGGCTCTCTGTCATTAGGGAGCATAATATTGTTTGCCTGCAAGAAACGTGGTTGACTGCTCCTATTCATCTGCAAGGTTATAAAACCTTCAACTCATCTGCCCAACCTTCTTCATGTGGGAGAGCGAAAGGTGGCCTGGTAATATATGTCTCAAATGAACTCCCAACCTTAGATACCAAAATCATTAATAGCAATCCCTATTCCCAGATCCTTATGATAACAATCAGTAAAATACAGTTGTTCTATATAGTTAACTTCTATAACAATTTGACCCCAAAGGACATACTTCCAGTCCTGGAAAATATCTATCGACTCTTATTAGAGGAGCGTCTTCAATATTCTAACACTAGTATTACCATAGTCTGGGGTGGAGACTTTAATCTTAATCTCTGCAAGGGAGGCGACTTAAACATCTGTGGTATTGTCGACGACCTGGGCTTTAATGTAACGCATTTCCCTCATACCAAACTAGGGAACTTTCTGACTGAAATAATATTCAATTTAGATCTAGGTTTTACTAACGATCTTGCTTCTCCCCCAGTTCCTTTCACTTCCACATTCAATGGTAGGGGATTATCTAGTCTGATTGACTATGTTTTGGTTTCACAAGCTTCCAAAGACCAGCTACATAGCGTTCGAACAGGTACCGATCCCAGTAGTGATCATTTTCCCAATATTCTCGCTATCATTATTCCGGATATGATAGTACCATCCACTAAGCAAACTCTCTTAATACAAGAAACTTTAAGGGTAAATAAGCCGAACGGGTATGCAATTAAATGGAGCAAAGTTGATGCTGATAAGATTACCTCAGCAGTCCTGAGTCGCATACTCCCACATATCGAAACGTGCTTAAACTCACATTTCCCCCCTGATCAGGTACTGGCTAGATTTTCTCTTATTACTTCTGAAATAAAGAGAGAGTTGTTCCGTAAAATCTCGGGCGTTAATCAAACAAAAAAGGGTTGGTTTAATCCCGCAACAAGGCGCGCCTACCTCTCACTAAAGAAAGCCTTGACTAACACCGTAAGGGATAAAGTGGAAGTGATAAGGTTAAGAAAATGCTATAAGCAAGCACTTAAATCTTGTAAGATAGACATTAAGAAGGAATTATGGGCCAAGTTACATCAGAGTTGTTCTCTTAAGGATTCGGCCTCCTTCTGGAAAATGGTAAGAACACCTTTTCTAACTGACCAACAAGAGATCCCTAGGATCGAGGTAGCAGTGGGTGAGGCAGCTTGGGTTGGTAATTTTTCAAGGATTTTTGGTATTTCGGAGGATTCTATGTCAGAGCCCTCTTCAGATAGTATAGGGATGTCAACTACCCAAAACTATAGTAGACCACCCCTCTCCCCTAATTTTAACCTTTATTTTGATCATGATGAGGTACTTATGGCACTGCAGGCTTCCAAATGTGGTAAAGCCCCAGGCCCTGATGGGGTTCCCGTGGACATATTTAAAAATAACTTAGAATTATGGTCCCCAATTCTCACTAAGGTCTTCGAAGCAGCCACTAAAATCGGCCCACCAGAGTCCTGGACAACTTCCATTCTTCTTCCTATTTTTAAGAAGGGTGACCGTGATAGTCCTGCCTGTTACCGTCCCATCTCCCTCTTGGACTCTACTGGGAAGGTGATGGGTCGGTTACTTCTTAAAAGACTTCAGGATTGGGCTGATAGTAATCAAGTGGTTTCTGACCTTCAGTATGGCTTCCGAGAGGGACTTGGGACGGTGGAGCAGGCATTAAACCTTTCTTTATTGATAGGTAAATACGTAGGGGCCAAAAAGGGGAGGTTGCACTTAGCCTACGTCGATTTATCGGCGGCTTTTGATTGCGTCTCCCATAGTAAATTATGGAAACTACTTTTGGCTATGGGGGTTGATCCACCCTTGGTGAGTTTTATTCGGAATCTTTATACAGGGGCCTCAGCAAAAGTACGGTATGGTTCGGGGGGGGAACTTACAACATCATTCCCAGTACTTAAGGGTGTCAGACAGGGATGCGTACTGGCACCCTTTCTTTTTAATTTATACACCAATGGCTTAGAGGCTGCGATGTTGGTTGGTAGTCAGGACCTGCCCATGATTGATCACCGTCCAATACCCGCGTTGCTTTACGCGGATGACGTGGTGATCATGGCCAGGACCCCACGCCAACTCCAACTTCTCCTCGATAGATATTGTGACTTTATGGCAGCCCTTGATCTAAAAGTAAACATAAAGAAAACGTTTGCCATGCATCTGGGGAAACGCTTTAGACATTCTGGCAGCATCCGGATAAATAATACCACTCTGGAGACCGCAACTTCATACCCCTATTTGGGTATTCAGATAGATAATACCTCTAGTTGGGGTTCTACCCTCCTGGCCAGAAAGCTGGGGCTCCTCAGAACTACAACAGCTTTGGTCACATTTGCGCAGAAACTAGGCCAGCGCCCCTCCCGGGAGTTGATTCAGATCTACAGGGCCAAGTGCCGCCCAGTGGCAATGTATGGGGCCGGGGTTTGGGGTCACGTTAATTCGGAAATTATCCAAAAAATAGAAAATGCTTTTTTGCGGTATCTTTTGGCCGCTCCTAATAGTTCGCCAACTTATGGTTGCCATATGGAGTTGGGGGAGGATTATATCTCTGATCTTATTGCAATCCAACCAATCCTTTTATGGCATCGACTATGGGTTACTTTAGAGTGTAAACTGACTAGTTTGCTTATTTCTGACTGTCTCACACTGGAAGGTTGGAAAAATATCCCGTGGCTACTGTATGTTTATAAATTTCTGAGAGATGTAAACCTGGAATCTCTTTTCATGCTCCCTGAGTCCTTAGCAGATATTTCATGCAAAAAGCTGAAAACCGCGTGCCTATCCCATTTACGTGAGCTTCGCTTAACATCTGAGATTCTAAAGCCTACAAATTTCCATCTTGCCACGGTACAAGTCTCATTTGGGATTCAGCCATATTTACTATCTAGTGCTAATCATTATGAAAAATATCTTTTAAGACAATTCAGGTTTAATACTTTTCATCGGTTGTTAACTTTCCCGAAGACAAAAGATTGGTCTAGTAAACTAACTCCTTGTCCATGTGATGGGCAATCAGAACAATCGCTATTGCACGTAGTCCTCTTCTGTAGTTACTATGAATTTCCACGCCAAAAATGGATTTTACCTCTATTAAAATTCATAGGCCTACGCCAGTGTCGCCCGGCCCTCCTTGCTTTACAATGTTTGGACACTGAGTACAGCATCTTACCAACAGCCAGTTTTTTAAAAGCTTGTGTTAAATATCGTGCAAACCATGACTCTTCTTAAATCGCTAGACTGTAATTGTGATTAAGACTGAAAGAAATAATGTGTTATATACTATTTGTTGGTACAATCCGCGTATAAGAACCTTTTTATGATCTACATGAATTCTCTTGATTTTAAAGATTTCTTTTTAAACTTTTGTATGCTTTTATGGACACAAAATTTGTATCCGAATAAAGTTTTAATTGATTGATTTATTGACACCATGCTCACTTGGTAACTGGTGGAGTGTCTATGTCTATGTTAGCAGATTTGCCTGATTGAACACAGTTACGATTCATGATTGGCATTTGATCATGTATTTTGTTATTGGATTGGGTGATGGTGTATGTGCAGTTGGCCAGAGTAAAATGTGTATCTATTCCTGTTCTGTCTAGGGTGACATTGCATATCCACTGTTTGCCTACACATGGCTGAGCTTGTTGGACTTCTTTGGATGTTGTTTCTGAGACATGTGTTCAGCAATTGGTTTTTGATCAGCATTGGTTCAGACATCCCTGAGTGGGATTCTGACATTTGTAGATACACACCAGGGTGTGGCATTGGCTGTTATGAAAGCCACAAGACCTTACTATCACCTTTATCTGTGTTTCTCACAGGTGTGGAGTAGTGAATGTATGAGATGGGTAGATGAGGGGTATGTGTGAAGGTCATACTTGTGTTTGGCAGTCAGGGAGTGTGACAATGAGCCATGAGTGTTGTGCTGGTGGCATACACATGTCAAGGGAGTTGACACAGATGTGGGGCTGGTCACTGTATGGCTTATGACAGTTCCTATCATTCCTGGGCCAATGCATAGCTTGCATTGCTGTGTCACCGGGATATTGCACAGGTATTACTTTGGTTCAATTTCAATCGTGTGCCACCCATGTCTAATTTGATCGCCTAAGTGTAGTGTGATATGTTGCACCTCTTGCATGTTATGTACAAATGCTATCTGAGATATCTCCATGTTTTTCCTGCACGGTGCACTCTACTTTAGGCTAGTATAGTTATTGTCATACATTGCTGATGACTTATGGTATGTGTATGAGGCTAAATTTCAGTGTGTGAGATGTCTGAAGGACTTGACATGCAGTGGGAACTGTTCCATGATTGTAATCTGCACAGTGATTCTTAATTTCTTCAATGACTCACTTTGAATCACATGAGTGGCAGGCAGGTGTGAGTAGGAGGATGGTGTCCTGAGTCTCAGGTCAGGGTATCCTGCTGTCAAAATGGACTCTTTCTGACACTTTGACATTCATTCACTACTTTGTAGTTGGTTCTCCCTTTGACACTGGGGGATATGTTCCTGTCTCCACCAGGCTGTCTGATGTAGACAGGACATGTATTTCAGCGCAAAAGTTGTGTGTTGGTGTTGAAGGCAGGGATGTGTTGTTAACTTACCTGCAGTATTGACTGCGACAGCTTCTTATCTACTGATAGTGGATGAGGTACAGCAGCGGAAGGGCTTGTAGAGCTGGATCCATGGTGGCCAGGAACGCATGGAGGCGTCAGATTCGAGTTTCTATCTCCGCAGTTGTGCTTCCGCCGTCTCCGAGTGGCTGGTTTCTCTGCTGCTTTCTGATGGGCTGTTTGAGGCATCGTGATTTGTCCGGCAGTCGTAACGTCATTCTGCACGGTGGTCTTTCTCTATTGGCTCCCTCCGCCACTGTTGCAGAACTAAAAATCTAGCTGATCCGGAAACTCCGCGATGGACGGTAAATGGGCTATCTTGAGGATGTGAGGACCGCCGCAGGAGTAAGTAAATGGACGTTTTCGGCTACCGCCAACTCTGCGGAGGTGCATATAACCACCATCGTATTCGACCCCTTAGTGTTTTGTGTGGAGGTGCAGGTACCTTTGAGCAGAGCAGAATAATCCTGAACCCCAACCCCATTCAGAACTGCTGATCGGATACTTTTACTGAGAGGGGGGGGTTCAGGTGAAGCTCTGGACATAGGAGGAATTTGCATGAAAAGTTTCCTGACTTTCTTTGGGTGACCAAAACACCACAGGAGTACACATTGAAGCTCCCAGGACCTCATAGGAGGTAATTAGAGACTATCAGGGTGTCAGACAGAAGCCAACAGCAGGGTAGAGTGTAGGTCCAGTGGTTACTGGCCAGCTGGGTATTACAGAGAAAATGCCGTTTTCTGTGCCCCTAAAGCCACACAGGAGGTCTGCCAACTGACCTTTGGTATCCCGTTCTGTCTCCTGGGTACACGTGGGAACAGGCTTAGCCCTTCAGGTCTCCTCACAGGTCTTATACAACAGTGCTACTTCTTTTCATCACAAGTCCAAAGTGTTCTTTATAGAGGATTCCTTGGGTTGCTACATTTATGGCTGGCACCAGCTAGTTAGTGGGGTGACTCATAAACTTTCCCTAGCCAATGGGGTAAAGGTTCCCAGGGGCAGCCTTACCTATTGATTCAGTAATTTCTTTTTACCTTACCACAAACATGTCCAAAATGCCACATGGCAGGAATATGCAAAGATGGCTGAAGTTTTCAGCCACACTAAACCAGACAGGAGATGCACAAGAGAAGTTATCTGATCCTATTTCATCTCCTTTATGGGCTCAGAGGTGTTACATGTGTCTAAGGCAGACCTGTCACTCCAGATTAGCCACTGGGATGCCACTAGGTATGTCAGCATCACCACCTTGAATGTCCAGCAAATCTCAGAGGAGCCATCCTTGAATATTCAGGCTAACCTGTCAATCACAGTGATCTATTGTACAGTTCTTGTGATGCATTGCACACCTCATTAATATCAACAAATGATTGAAAGCTGCTATGGAGTTTATATAGATTAGCCAGCATTCTCTTCGGGCAGGAAATTATTATCTTTCTAAATAGGTATTAAAATCATATTGTATAATTGATTTGGGCTTATAATAAATAATAAAAACGAGTGGTTAAATTGTCTTTCTAGCTGGTGCCAAACTAAAGATAGCAGTATTAATATTGAAATCTGTATGCTAGTTTTCTCATAATACAACCAAGGCCTTCCACTGTGAAACTAGCTTTTTGGGGGTTGTCTCTGCAGGGACATGATCACATTAATTGCTACAAATCCTATTTTTAAATATTATGCACCCTACCTTGCTGGCTACAGGGCCAACATAGGGATGACATATTTAATATTTAAAAGGAAGGTTTTTACCAAGTAAAAAGAGTTATTTGGGCAAGTCGGGCTGCAGGTTTAAACTGCATGTTAGGCTACCATGGTAGGTCTAAAGTCAAGTATTTCTTGTCACACTAGAAATTGTAACAATAAGTGATGCAGTCCAAAGGAGACATTTAACTTTCTATGTCATAGATATAGTATCTGTGCAATATTCTACGGCTTTTAAAGTATGTTAAAAAATGCAATCAGGAATTAGCCAAGTTGTATACCTTTTAAGTATCACAGTACATGCACTGGAAACTGTAAATGCAGTGCAACTGTGTGCAGAGTTTAAAAAACAGCAATAAAATTCAGAAGAAAATGGGATAACCATGCAAAAGAGGCATTTCTCACACAGGGCTGGTGGATTGGTATCTAGGCTTTTTGAAGGTATCTTTATATTTATATTGAGAAGGTGGTTTATACGGCTCCACCCATACCAATGACACAAGACAAGCTCTTGACAAGTGGTAAATACTTGTCAAACACTTGGTAATAACATGAAGTTCTAAAATTACTACACTGAAACATGATGTTGATTTCAAATGAACTTCAGGAATAAGAATGCAGTAGGGTTACATCTGACCAATATACAAGAAAGTATGAGAATGTTTCCATTATGGGTGAATGATTCCACTATTGTTATCTTGTGATCTGAACAAGAAAAAGAATCATAGAAAAACCCTAGACACTCATTGTGAAACGAAGGCTGCGATACAGTGTGAAAGAACTCTATGTTATCTTGCTATGTTGATGTGCAAGATCAGGAAAAAATAAGGCATATTCCTAAAAACCTCTCTCTTTTTATGTACATAAGGGCAGCAGAAGGTGATTGTTCCCATGCACCGACTGTTTTACACTGACTTTTTCAATAGAGGGAGCACAGAGCACTATGGTAGGGCTGAGCACAAGGTCTCAGTTGAATGGCACCATGACTCAGAAGGGACTTGTCTGCCTATAGTCTTCTGCATTGGAAGCCCAGAAGAGGAAACAAAGGTTTCCAGCCCAAGGTCATTCCTATTTTTTAACTAAAGTGGCATACACTCCTATCAAGACCAGAATGAGACAGATATCATACTGAAGAGTACCTGACTCTGACTCTCAATTGGTTAAGTATGTGGTATTCCTTCTATACCTCTTCTGTATACATATGAAGGTGGTGCTCAGCTCTGAGGAATTTTCAAAGATGGATATGTTGAGGACTTGTTCTTACCTCTCTCTATCTTAGGGGGATCTGGATCTTAGGCGGATCCAGTCTTAGAAACCAGAGATATGTCATACATCCTAGAGATGGTGGGGGAAAATCTGCTTTCTGTTGCTCGCAGCCCTTTTACTAAGAGCCCTTCTTGATTAAAGAACTTTGAGAAGGTGGATAGGCCTAAGAAGGAACATCACAACATTACTACCAGCAGCAGAGGGTCCTGCAAGCTAAGCCTCTGCTGGAAGACTTCAAGGGGGAGTAAATATTGATTTTCAATGTAGTTCAACTTAATAAACAAAATCAAATCACCCAGAGATAATTGGGTTCTCAGTGTGGGTTTATTTTTGTAAAAAAAAGCACCACCATTTCTTACCATCCATGTAGCTGGTCAACCACTTCTATATTTTACTTAGTAATGGAGGTTCTCCAGTTTTTTTTTCTCTTTTCGGCTTTGCTTCATGAACCCCTAATTTACACCCTAACAGCAGATAGATTTTGTGTGCCTTAATGGCTGCTCTGATTTGACATTAGACTAGGGAGACCCAACCTAGAGTCAACTGATGTTCAGGAAAAGAAAGGAAACAAGCACAAGCTAGCAGGCATCAAGAAGAAAAAAACTCGAAAATGAGGGTGATATTGTAGGATACTAGTTGGAAAACAGTTCAGGTATCAATTACTATGCAAATGTTGTTATAATTGTACTGCTTCATTTACCACATCGTGTAGCAATGTGTACTGTTATGTTTCTCGGATTTTGTAAATCAAATACTAAGATATTGCTATTCTTTTTCTTCAGGTTCTGCAGTGATACGTGTTTAGATGTATCAAGATATGTCTAGTGGATCAGAAATATTTCTTTGACATACTTGTGAAGAGGCTCTTTATACATATAAAACACTTGAAATCCTTTCCCACCAGCTTATTTTACCATTAGGGGATGCTATTGATTGTTGTTTTACTGAGATCGGGCAACTGATCCTAACTCACCCTTACAGCTACTCACTCATTCACTCACTTATCTACACAGTCACTTACACCACACCCACCCACTCAACCATATGGGCACTCACTGAGTCACCCATACAAAATACTTATATACCATCTCACTCATGCGTATAGATGTTCAACCACTTTTCACTCACTCATAAGGGTACTGATATACCAAGTTGCATGACAATTCAGCCACTCACTCACTCACTAATATACCACTCATGCACCTACTCACTCACCTTTACAGCCATTGACAGACACACTCACTCCCTGAGATATGCACTCTCCTATGCAGTAATTCATTCATGCAGCCACTCACACACCCCTGAAACACAGTCATACAACCACTAACACACTGACTCACGTAATCATACAGTGAGTCAGACATCCACTGATACAGTCACTCAAGTACCCATTCATTCACTCATACAGTTCCTCACACAGCCACTCACTCACACACAGTTGCTCATATACCCACTAGCTCTCCCATGCAGCCATTCACACATTCTCTCAATTGTCCATACAGCCACTCATGCACTCTCTCACTCATTTATACAAGTACTCACACACTTACTTATAAAACGACTCACACACCTATTCACTAACCCATGCAGCCACTCACATATCCACTTGATCATCCACATTGGCACTCCTGTATCCACTCACTGACCAATACAGCCACTCATGCATCCTCTCACTTACTTATACAAGCACTCACTCACTCAGCCACTCACACAACCACTTAGTCATACAGCCACTCAGTATCCACTCACTCACTCATACAGGCGCTCATGCGCCCTCTCACTCACCCATATAGCCAGTTATGTAGCCAGTCACTCACCCATGCAGCCATACATATAATCAGATACCCATTCACTTACTCATACAGATACTGAGACATGCACACATTCACCTATCCAGTCAATCACACAATCACTCATTCAGCCACACAACTACTGATCCACTCAGATATTCATCCATACAGCTACTCACACATCCACACACTCACCTATATAGCTACTTTTACAGCCATTCACTCACCCATACAGCTACTCACAAACCCACTCATTCACCTATACAGCCACTCATATACCTTCTAACTCACCCATATAAGCACTCATGTACCTACTTGCTACTTGCTCTCTCATATATTCATGCACCCACTCACATTGCTACTCACTCGCCCATTGAGTTACTCACACACCCACATAGCCACTCATACACCCTCTCACTAACTCTTATAGGCACTCACACATTCTTTTACTCATTCCTAAAGATACTCACACACCACTTTACTCACCTATACAGCTACTCTCACTAAATTACTCACACATACCCCACTCATACACCCACTAACTCACCTATACAGCCACTTACAGATGCACTCACTTACCGGTACATGACCTCTCCTTTGCTGTAACCTACTCATGCATTCACTCACACTCTCTGTAACTCACTCATATAACCACTAGCACACCTACTCACAGTCAGTCAGATAACCACTCATGATACAGTGACTCATGCACCCACATACTCACTCATACAGCACCTCATAACCACTTATATACCCATACAGGTACTCATGCATCCACTCACTCACTCAAATAGCCACTCATGCACCATCTCACTCATTCATACAAGCATTCACACATCCAATCACACATCATGCCACTCACTCATATGGCCACTCACACACCCACTCAGTAACCCATATGGCCACTCACACACCCACCCGATCACACATATAGGTACTCATGTATCCACTCACTCACCCATACAGCCACTTATGCACCCTTTCACTCACTCACTCACTCACTCATACAGCTACTCACATATCCACTCACTTAATCATTCTGTCATTCAGGCATGCACCCACTCACACATACAGCCATTTGCATAGCCCCTCACTTGTTCATACAGCCACTTAGCACCCACAAACTCACCAATGCAGGCACTAAGGCACCCTGTCACTCACCCATATAGCCAGCCATGTAGCCACTCACTCACCCATGTAGCATTTCATACACGCACTCAGGCATACACTCACTCACCCACATAGCCACTCATGTATCCTCTTGCTCATTCATACAGTCACTCAGACACCCACTCACCCCTATAAAGTCATTCATACAGTCACTCAGATACCCACGCACTCCCCTATACAGTCATTCATATACTGTTTGACTCATTCATATACCCACTTACATAACCACTCTCTCACCCATAGAACTACTCACACACTCACTCGTTCACCCATACAGCCACTCATGCACTTTGTTACACACCCATATAGCCACTCAAGTGGCCATTTGCTTACTCATATAGTTATTCATGCACCCACTCACTCATATAGCCACTCCCACTACCATCCACTCACCCATTGAGTTACTCGTACAGTCACTCACTCACCCATGCAGCCACTCACACACCCCCTCTCTCACCTATATAGCCACTCATGTACCCACTTACTCCCCATAGACCCACTCATGCACTTAGTCACTCACTCATACAACTATTCACTTACCAACTCACTCATATAGCCACTCACATATCCACTAACTTATATAGCACTCATATACCTTATCACTCACCTATATAATCAGTCACACATTGACTCACTTACCTAAACAGTCACCATAATTTCTCTCACATACCCATGTAGCTATACACATACCCACTCACATATTTAGACTCCCACTCACTTAATCATACAGATACTCAGAAATACACTAATTCATCTATATAGACACTGACATAACCACTCATTCACCCATGCAACTTCTCATCCACACACATACTCACCCATACAGCCACAACCACACACACTCACTTACCCATACAGCTACTGCCACTTTCACAGCCATTCACTCATCCATAGAACTACTCACAAGCCCACTCATTCACCCATACAGCCATGCATTCACCCACTCACTCACCCATAATGGCACTCATGGAGCCCCTCGCTCACCCATACAGTCACTTATTCATGCACCCACTTATTTACTCATAAAACCACTCACACAGCCACTCACTCACCATTGAGTTACTTGCATACTGTTTCACCCATATACCCACTCATGCACCCTGGCACTCCCTCATATAACTACTCACAGACCCACTCATCCATACAGCCACTCAGCACCTATTCACTCACCCATACAGTCATTCATGCACCCTCTCATTCACCCATGTATCCAGTCAGCTACTCACTCATCCATGTAGCTACTCATACACCCTCTCACATACACATAGAGCCAGTCACACACCCACTCAGTCACACATTCAGCCACTCATGCTTCCTTTCACTCACCCGTACACCTCTCACATACCCACTCACTCACCCATACAGTCAGTCACATTCCCATACACAAACACTCTCGTTCACTGATACAGTTACTCACTTACCCAATCAATCACCTATACACTATCTCACACACCAACACAAAGAGCAAGACATATTTACACTGTTACAGACATACATATAACATGTAATTATTCTCTCTTAAACCAGAATTGGTGGCTCTAACAAGACCCATTTTAAGAAATATATATATTTTTATAACCATTTTTTTGTTTTTTTCAAAATGTTTTTTATATACAAAACAAAACAGAAAGCATAGTGCTTCGAAAGCTCAAAACCTGCAATAACAAAAGGTAACACGTGTGATGGTTTATCAATGAAACCAGCGCGTGAATGGACTGCTCCCTCCCTTAGTATTGTGCTGCATTTCAACCAAATTTGTCCCACAGCTGCGAATTCAGTGATGCTGGTTGGAGGAGGAGTTTCAAGAGTCGAATCAGATGAGGTGCCTGGGTCAGCACCATCACAAGAAGATAGAGGGTTGCTTTGTTTAATTCTCTCCATCAGTGCTCTTGATAGCTAACTAGAATGGATGGCCCACAGATGGTTCATCATGCTGGAGGTTCTGCATGAATATTTTCACTCAGACTCTTGAGAGAAAGCTTTTTAGCGCAGCATGCAAGTCACCTTTTGGGGATTCACTTTTGTTTTCTCCAGCAGGGAGGCTGAAGAAATCCCACATGATGCTCTGCTATTTAACTGGTGATGGCGCATCTTCATGTCAGGAATTGCCATGAATTCTCTCCAGATAGTGGTGGTGAAGTAGATTTTTTTTGTTATTAAAAACCACCAAAAACAACTGAAAAATACAAGAGAGCTGTGTAAAACACATACATACACACAAAAACATAAAGGAAAAGGGTGGAGCTTCCTCTAATATTCATGCAAAGGTGTTAAACCAATTTAATCCATTTGTTCCTGTGTCACATGGGATGCACAATGCCTTCTTCCTTACGGCACAGCGCTGTCACGACTTTGAAATTAGATTATATATAAAATGTAATTAAGAATGTATTTGCACTATATTTACGCCACTTTTATTTTTGTATTTCTAAACCTCTTACTTTAAAGAAAACTGTAAAAGTGTGTATATAAGTGTTTTACTAATGCAAAAATTGAGTACCCAGCGCATATCCAGAAAGTACAGTGTGCAAAGGCATTGCGACTCCCTAAAAAGAATTAAAACAACATTTTAAATGTTTTACCTTTAAAACTATGCTACTTTTATTACTTTATTACTATTCCACTTACCGTAAACTAAACTTTTAAAGTGTCTATATGTATGCTTCAGTTCTGTCAAAACCACACCAGCATTTCAACTCCAATGCAACGGGTAGCAAAGGGTGCACGACCCCCAAATAAAAAAATATATATATTTATCAGACCAATATATTAATGTACATACACACCTCACTACCACAGTAAAAAAAAACTCACATGCAATGGTCTTCCCACCTTATTCAGGAATAATGGGCAGTCTACCTAAGCCCCCCAAAGTTGTTCCCACCGAGTTTTGTGATGCGTTCCTGATGTTGAGACTAAGAGTACATTCCCAAAAATCAAAGTAGCAGTTACTTCATATAGCTAACAGGAAGTTCCATTGTTTGGTGAAGATTTACCTCTTTGTATTCGTGTTGTCCTCTCTGTAAGAGGATTCATGTAATCAAAGATTTCTGCAGAAAGAGGCACAAGGAATACTCACATTGCCAAAAGCACACAACATTTCCTTGTGGCCCAATATGCAGCTATTGTGTAGAAAACACGATGTACAATTACCCAACAAGAAACTACTTACCAGCAAATCAGTAAAAGTACTCAAATTTGTTAACCATTTTGTGCAAACATGTGGATTCATGTTCAATACAAAGGCAGGTGAGCTTCCATTCTGAGCTTGATGTACATTTCACAGAAAATAAACTACAATAGGAAGCACTTACACATGTAAACATAGCAGGTGCCCCAGGTGAAGCTCTATTACAAATGTTTGTAACTCCTGGACTTGGCACAAGCAAAGCAGGTATGTTTTGTTAGCAATTACAGATGGAAAAACTATCTGAATTCCTTCATGGAGGTGAATGCATTGTAAATCTTTTGGAATGCAAACTGTGGTGACAGATGAGTGAGTTCTTTCTTGCCCTGTCCTCTTCATAGTAGAGTTCATGGTTCTCCCTTTAAATTACTAGGAGTATGCATATGTGCAGATCACTTGCAAGCCCCACCCTTTTGGTCCTGGCCTGTCCACCTTAGTAATATGCAAATGGTTTCTCGCATTTTGTCAGGAAGATGGGTATATTATCAGAAGGACCACATCACTTTTCCCTCTGAATTTGGAGGCGCGCTGTGATGCTGAGCGATATGAGGACATTTCCACTAAACAAAGATGCACTTACTTTATATAGTTAAGAGGTAGTATCCCTGTTAGGTGCTGATTTTCCTCTTTATACTCTTGTCGCCTTTCCTATAAGAACATTCATGTTATCCAAAAGTTCTGGATAGAAATGCATAACGAACAATCACATTGCATCACTGGTGACATTTTCTTGTGCTGCATTACGCAGTTGTAGTGTAGAATACATACTGGATATTTACCCAAGAAGGTACCACTTAGTAATTAACCAGTAGAAAGTACTCCACTTGGATAGATAGTTCATGCAAAACTGTAGACTCTTTTTTGATAAAGAGGTAGCTGCTGTTTCGGTCAGTCACTGGCACAGCTGTTGAGGCACCCACACAGACACTTAGTCATCCACTCATACTCACAGGCCCTCACACTGTTACTGATAAACCCACGAAGTGACTCACATACTCACTCTCAAAGGTTACAGGTTAGATATAGGAAATAACAATTTTAAAAACCTAGAAATTCACTTAAAAAAAGAAAGGTTTCAGGGTTGTTATGGGTAGGAAATAGAATTGAAAAAAACCTTAGAAATTCACTTAAAAAACAAAGGTTAGAGGGACGTTATAGTTACAAAATAGAATTTAAAAAACCTTAGAAATTCACTGAAAAACCCAAAGGTTACAGGGGCAATATAGTTAGGATCATATGTCACTCATACAAAGCACTAGAAATTCAGCAGTTATAGTTACCTGAGCTAACTGTATCTTACGTGCCTGCAATGTACTGCTCAGAACCTCACATATTACATCACTTATGACATAAATGTAGTCTGAGAACATTAAAAAACTTGTTTTATACTCTACTAAAGATGAAATATATTATCTATGTCTGCTCTCAGCATTTCGACTATCCTAATGTTCTCACCCTTTCTGTTTACCCTAACTATGCAGACAGAATCTATTTATTTAGTTGGGTAAAGTGAAAGATCGAGGCTGGGCAGCAGAGCATACAAGCGACTTTAGTCTTCCCTTCTCATGGAGCTGCGTATCGCTATGTTATCAGAATAAAAAAAGGGCAAAGGCTGTTCCAGGATGTCTCTTGCTCGTGTGTGTGATTAAAAGCAGTTCATTTGATCCAGCTTCATATCTGGCTCATGGAGTAGAATGTTGTAATGGATTTGTAGACTAACTTATTTGGACTATACTCCTTAATAAAGGTATGTTCACTTGTATCATGGAATAAGAGTTCTTAATTTACTACTAGGCAGCAAATAGTGTCAAGTACTAGGAGATACTAGAAATGAGCCATATCTTAGTGCATATGGCGCATATCTGCTGTCTCATAGCATTTTCGCAATGCATGATACATAGAAACACCCCAGGCATGTTTTCACAATGGTGAAATCCTGTCAGTGTTAGAGGCAACATTGTTTCTGTGCAAAAATGAATACTTTACTGTTTAAAAACAATTCTGCATGTAACGTAGGGACCTTTGCACAATGGTGCAAGGCTTCCTGCATCGATATTAGATAGCACAGAGTGTTTCAGTGTTCATAGACATAAGGAATTTACCTTTTCTTACTAGATATAGCATCATTCTTCTGTCTCTTAGTGCTATTGCAATATGCGCTCTATAGCAGCAATGTAGGAACCATAGCAATATGGTGCACTGTTGCCAGCATTATGGTCAGGATTGTTTTTGTGCAGAATGGAATAAATTCCTGCATAAAAAGAAGTTTGTCCTTACCAAAGACTCACTTACATGATAGTGAAAAGATTCATGTTAGTACACAGTGCACCAGTGCCAAGAAACAGAAGAAATGTGCCTTATCTTAGTAGATGTGGTGGATTTCTACTTTCTCTCTTTCACACAACACAGCACAGCACAGCAAGTTTAATTGCAGGCTAGCATTGAAAGAATATTTTTGTATAGTCAACCCCAATGTCAGTATTTTGTGTTTCGAATTATGATGCCCATCAGTAATCATAGCACATAATTTGAAAGGTTTATACAGTTATGAGATAAATCTATTTAATATAAAGATAACTCTAAGATTACAAATGAATATTAAAATGATTCACTAGTAAATTTAGAGATAACTTTTACTAGAATAATTATTTCTAGTAAATCAATATTCTGAGGGAGCAAAGTAATGAAGAAATTCGACTTATAGACATCTAGAAGACAAACAGCATATTTTTCTTTCTTTAAACCAGGATAGGGAGCTTTGGAAAGATCCATTTTTTAAAGAACATATTTTTCAATTTTTTGTAATGTTTTTGTAATTATGATGAAAAAACAAAAGATGGAAATTCTGTAAAATCAGGAAGTCTGAACTTGGTGAGGAAAAAATTGTTTATAAAAACTACTGGTGAGGAGGACTTTTGTGTTCCTACAGACGATTGTCCTGAGCTGCTTGACTTAGCTCAGAAGCAAAAATTAAAGTCCTGCAAAGGCGGCATTATAGCACTTTATTTAAGTAGGCATGGCTGCGATCAGCCTTCCTTGGTTGAACCTGAAGTGGTACAGGTTGCCCTTGCTGTGGCGATGTTGCTGCATCTAATGTGATGCCACCTCTGCACTAACATGCATTTCGGCATGAGCCAAGCACGCCTGATGTATGGTCTTCATATAACAAAACATTATTGTGGTGGCGAATCTATATTGTTTTTTGGTGCCACTTGAAAGTTCTTTGAGGCACAGCTTGCATGTGACAAGCTTAGCTGACACTTTCGTAGCCCCAGGAGCAATGCAAAAAAACTCCAGAACAAGGGATGTAGTAGGTGCGGTTGCCACCTAATTAGAGCCAGAAGAGGAAGATATGGTGATATTTTCTAAACTGTAGTCCTCAGCATCTTGAAGGAAGATAAGGGCTGGTCCCAGCAGTAGATGTGAGTAAATGTAAATGCTTTTTCCCAGTGAGAAACATAGGGTGCGTACTTTCTTGCATAAAATATGATATTCTTGTTAAATAATGAGATGTCTTTCATGGGTGTGTTTACACTGTCACAGACCTTTTGCGAGTGTCTGACAAGACTCTTGTGCTGCTGCGGCCCATGAAGGTAAGAACGGTGGGGCGGTTGGTCCGGGTTGGAGGGATTCAACAGATGACAATGAGGAAAAATTAAATGTATAATTAATTTTCCCTCGTCGTTGTCTGTCGAAAACCCCCTCTCCCGGCCCCACCGCCCACCAATCTTACCTGCACTGGCTGCTGCTGCTCTTGTGGGAGCATAATGAGAATGAAATTAGTAACACTGTGTTCATAATATATCTTGGCCATGTAGTATTATTTATGTTCATAATAAAACGTATATGGTCACTGTATAACTAATATGACTTTATTGTGGTAATTTGAACATTGATTGGAAAGCATGCTCTAAATGGGTAGTCTGAAAGAGTGAAAATCGGAAATTGGAGTGCATGCAGGGGAATGTGTGACTCTTGCAAGAGTATTGTGGGATCCTAAAATAAAAAAAATGAAAGTATATAACAGAATAAATTTAAACAAATGAATAATCTTTATTTATGTTGAATTAAAAAGGGTTCCTTTAGCATTCCAAACTGGTTTGTCTCAAGAAAGTAAGAGTCAGCTTGTAATCTATGTCAATATCAATATTAAGTTTAATGACACAGTGGCTGTGAGCCATAGAAGAAGATCATGCGAAGCAATCACTCCTGAAAAGCACTTTTCTTTGTACTTTGGCACTAACTGGTGGGTTAGACCACTGAAAAAATCAAAAGTGACATTATAGTTAGAGTTTGAATTATTTAAAAAACATTGAAATTCACTGAAAAAGCATAGGCTAAAGGGAGATAATAGGTAGGAAAAGTATCTCATAGACAAAAATCCCATAGAAATTCACTGAAAAAAACATAGTTCAAAGTGACAGTATAATAAGTAAATACAATTACCTTGTTCTCTGCATTAATGAAAAAGACTTACAAATTCACTGAAAAACCATTTCTTAAAATAATGTTATAGTTAGTGCACAATATAGTTGTTATTGGAATATGTGAAACTCAAAAGATCTCTGAAATTCAGCAATTATTGTTATTAGAGCTAACTATAACTTGCACCTCCGCCATGTGCTTGCTTATCACCTCACATATTACATCACTTGTAATATGTTCTATGACATCATTGATGGCATCACTGATGACATCTTAAACAGCATCATTGATTACATCACTGACAGCACCACTGATGACAGCATCCAAGCAACTTTTTTGTGCATTACTCTATGAAGCAGAACGGCATTAGTGCTATAAAAGGAAGTACCAAATAGCTCACAATATTATAAAGCAGTGTTTCTTCATGTTTTGACTTCTATGAACCACCTCTGAAACCTTAATGGAATCCAGGGACCCCCCACTGACTCATCATCGGAAGCCAGGGACCCCTTTCCTTAGTAATGTCAGTGAATTTGAGCCTCAAAGCAATACACAAAACATAGAACCAAGTATAGACTGAATAAATGCTGCAATGATGAAAAATGCTGTTTATTTCACAATGTGATATAGAAAATGTTATCAAATTTTCAATGTTGCTTTTTTATTTGTACATAATTCATTTTAGTTTATTAACTTTAATAATATTTAATTTTGTGAAAAAAGTCATGGGTACCCTCAGTAGGTCTCATGGACTTCCAGGGATCATCAGACCAGAGTTTAAGAACCACTGATATAAAGCATTATTTATGCTTCAGACACACAAGCCTGTAAGGGCTGGACCCATAAGTTCTAGACCTGTTCTAGAGTCACAATCCGATGGTTCTTTTTCACAGCATGAATGTTGAAAGGGGAGATAGTTGCTAGGGAAGAACCAATTACCCAACAAATCCCTCAGATACATAATAACTCACAGGCAACTACTTAAGGTTATTTAATTATTTGCAAAGTAAAAAACAGCTGAATACAAAGACACCTCAACACAAGAGTATATAAGTACAGAGGGATCAGCATAAAGCCAAATCTGCACATCCAGTTTAAACGAAGCATCACAAGCAATACGATTGATTCAAAAAGTAAAATACAGAAAATCACGAAGCATGAGTCCACATTTCCCTGCATTGAGGTTTGGTAAATAAAACCATTGCTCTGTCCCTACACTAGCACTAAGCTGACATCCCTAAATGAGCATTTTCAGGAGTCCGGATAAAAGGTGTCAGTACATGGAGTCTCCATAAGAAGTCTCTCCATGACCCCTGGGTCAAGCAGCATAGAGCTACTAGAGACAGAGCTTGTTCTAAGATAACCTGCCTCCGAAGTGGCTTTCTATCCCTAATTCCAAAATACAATTATTCTCAGGTGGTACTCCCATGGTACAATTTGGATCACACTATCCACCCTGGGCACATCCCTATAGGAAATGTTCCACAGGACAGCGGTGCATCTTCCTTGATACAATTTGTCCTTGGTTCCAAGGCCTTTTTCTCTGTGAAGCACAATGGCCTTCCTCTAACGACTCAAACCATGTGATTGTAATTTCTTCTGTCCTGCGTTAACTAGTAAATCAAAGGCATTATTCCTTCTAATGAGAGCGTTTCTTTCACCTCCACCACAAAATGCGAGAAAGAACAAATTACACAGAACACTTGAAATTCAAGCTGTTAATTCTAAAGCGATAGTCTCAGGGACTTGGATTTCAGGCCTGTGAAATTCAGCTAATATAAGAAAGCATCATGTAAGCTTTACGAGTTCTCAAAACGTTAAGGTACTTTCAACTAATGCACTTACCTACGTATGAAATTACATAATTAATAAGCACATTTACATGTATAATTGTCAGTTGCACAACACAAGTTCTTAACATTAATGTTTTCTGCTAGTTACATTCATTTTTATGTTGATTCTCCAAGTTGAATTTCAATGGCCTAAAATACACCACATTTCATGTTAATACGTTTTACAATTCTAACACTTCACTTTAATCAACAAATGATTATATGAGGGTACGATCTACTTGTGATTATGATGCACCCCTACATATGAGATACGATCTTCGCTCTATCAACCACCTTAGGTGATTCAAGCTTCTGTTATGTACAACATTGACCCTATACCTTATACTTTCATTGGTAATCAACCTCATGTTGACAATCAACCACACGTAGATGGGTAACCCCTACTGCACATGGTGTTAAATCTGTATACAACTGTTCAGATAAAACCTGCCTACTTAAGACACTCAAGCCCTGTTGCATAACTAGTGCTCTACTACAGACATCCTTTAACTTGTATAAAACCCTTCACCATTAGCAAACCTCTTGTGAGAAGTGAAACACACATGAGTAGAAAATTTGGTACTGGAAACAATATCTACCCTATGCAGAGCCTTTACCCTGTACCAAACACTTTGCATATAGCCAAAATCTCATGAGGCATGAAAAACATATTGTTTAAAAAAAACATAGCTACTAAGAACAGGGTTCACTCTGCGCAAAACCTGAAGAGATACTACTCACTGTAAGCACCCAAAACCTGAAGATGCTAAAGGTTGTCCTGTTGTGTAATTCCTAAAAATACATAGTCTCTGCACATCAATCAATCAATCAATGTACTTGTAAAGCGCACTACTTACCCATGAGGGTCTCAAGGCACTGAGGGGTGGGGGGTGTGCCGCTACTGCTCGAAGAGCCAGGTCTTGAGGAGTCTTCTGAAGGCGAGTAGGTCTTGGGTCTGTCGTAGGTGGGTTGGGAGGGTGTTCCAGGTTTTGGCGGCAAGGTAAGAGAAGGATCTGCCGCCAGCAGTCGTACGTTGGATGTGGGGGACATCTGCGAGGGTGAGGCTGGCGGAGCGGAGCTGGCGGGTGGGGGTGTAGAAGCTGGGTCTGCTGTTCAGGTAGGCTGGTCCGGTGTTGTGGAGAGCTCGGTGTGCGTGGGTGAGGAGCTTAAAGGTGATCCTCATGTTGATGGGGAGCCAGTGCAGGTCTCTCAGGAGGGGGGTGATGTGGCTGCGGCGGGGGGCGTTGACGATCAGTCGGGCGGAGGCGTTTTGGATGTGTTGTAGCCGCCGTTGGTGTTTGGCTGGGATTCCTGCGTAGAGTGCGTCGCCGTAGTCCAGTCTGCTGCTGACGAGGGCCTGTGTCACTGTTCTTCTTGTTTCGGTCGAGATCCATTTGTAGATCTGGCGGAGCAAGCGTAGGGTGTTGTAGCAGGAGGAGGAGATGGCGTTGACTTGCTTGGACATGGAGAGGGAGGAGTTGAGGATGAATCCTAGGTTGCGTGCGTGGTCGGTTGGTGTCGGTGCTGTCCCTAGAGTGGTCGGCCACCAGGAGTCATCCCAGGCTGAGGGGGTGGGTCCGAGGATGAGGACCTCCATCTTGTCCGAGTTCAGTTCCAGTCGGCGATGGCCTTCATGCCCTCGTGAATGTTGGTTTTGGCGGTGTGGGGGTCCTTGGTGAGGGAGAGGATGAGCTGGGTGTCGTCGGCGTAGGAGATGATGTTGAGGTTGAGGTGGTGGGCCACTTGTGCGAGGGGGTCAATGTAGATGTTGAACAGCGTCGGGCTGAGGGATGAGCCCTGGGGGACGCCGCAGATGATGTCGGTGGCTTCTGACCGTAAAGGTGGGAGGCGGACGCTCTGGGTTCTGCCGGAGAGGAAGGACGTGGTCCAGTCAAGGGCCTTCTCTTGGATTCCGGCTTCTTGGAGGCGTGTCTTTAGGGTGCGGTAGCAGACCGTGTCGAATGCGGCTGACAGGTCCAGGAGGATGAGGGCTGATGTTTCGCCGTTGTCCAGTTGGCGTCTGATGTCGTCTGTGGTGGCGATGAGGGCTGTCTCGGTGCTGTGGTTTCGTCTGAATCCGGATTGGGACGGGTCCAGGATGTTGTTGTCTTCAAGGTGGCGGGTCAGTTGAATGTTGACGATTTTCTCGATGACCTTTGCCGGGAACGGGAGCAGGGAGATGGGTCGGAAGTTCTTGAGGTCCTTGGGGTCCGCCTTGGGCTTTTTGAGGAGGGCATTGATTTCGGCATGCTTCCAGCCTTCCGGAAATGTCGCTTTTTCGAAGGAGATGTTGATGACCTTCCGTAGTTGGGGTGCGATGGCCGCGTCTGCTTTGTTGAATACGTGGTGTGGGCATGGGTCTGACGGAGATCCTGAGTGGATGGAGTTCATGATCTTGCGTGTCTCGTTGTCGTTGGTGTTGGCCCAGGAGGTCAGACGGTTGGCGCTGTTGGTGATTGCGGGGGGTGGAGTCGTGCATCGTTGGAGCGGTCGTGGAGTTGAAGCTGTCGTGGATGTCAGCGATCTTGCGGTGGAAGAAGATGGCCAGTGAGTCGCACAGTTCTTGTGAGGGCGGGATGTCGTTGGCGCTGGCGTCGGGATTGGAGAGTTCTTTCACGATGCGGAAGAGCTCTTTGCTGTCGTGTGTGTTGTTCTCCAGGCGGTCTTTGAAGGAGGATCTCTTGGCTAGTCTGATGAGGTGGTGATGTCTGCGGGTGGCGTCATTGTGGGCTGCGTGGTTTTCTGGCGTTCGTTTGTGGACAACATAAGCTCAGGGATTGTAGTCAAGACTGATTCCAGACATCCCACAGAATATGTCAGCCTATAGGCCAGCTAGCTAACAGTGCCACAAAAATGCCACTAACCTTACCAAGGAGCGAATAGTGTTTTGGTCACTTAGTCTCAGAGAGATATACAGAATAAATGTTGGGGGTGTTTTCAATAAGCATTTATATGAACCAGGGCCATTCTAGTATAAAACATGTTTGCTGCGACAATCAATAGACAGAAGCTAACATAAGAAATTACAAGCATCAACAGAGTAAATAGACAGTACGATTCTGCAATGGTGCTAAAACAGTGAATATATGCGGGCATATAAATATGACTGTAATTAAGTGTGCTCAGAAAAGGCATCCTCAAGGGTTCTACCACAATCAATATGTTATGAGTATGATTATGTAGATGAGCCTAAATCAATAAATGTAATTTATGCAAAGTAGCCTGATCGCCCTAGGATGAAATATAGCAATGACTTTTATACATAGTATATTAATCATGGTATGTACTTAATGTTTAGGGGATTTTACTAAGAATCCTCATGCATAATAGTTGAGGCTAGTTTCAAAGAAACCGATCAACATTTATTCAGCACATAACTAGGTAAAATGTCAGTGCTAGAACCCTTATGCAGGGCGATATTGGCCAAGTGTCCTGGGTAGTACTCCTAATCCCAAGGCAGTGGTTAAGAACTTGGGGGTCTGGATGGATTCCTCCCTCAATTTTCAAGACCATACCAAAAAAGTTGCCGGCACATGCTTTGGACACCTACAGGGTCTTAAGCCTGTCCAGATTCGTAGGATGAACTCTTTGTTCGCCTTTAGTGAAGCGATTAAAACTTTTCTTTTTCCCGCAATTTAGTCTTCTTGATCATCCTTCTATTTCTGATGTTCCTCTGCTTTAGTGTTTGGCTCCGCACTCTGATGCCGCAGCACTGGGATGCCCCTTTGCTGGGGCAGCTGTGCGCTATACAAATCCGAATAACATAACATAACATAACATAACATAACATAACATAACATAACAAGGTAGGACGAATGTAGGTGAAAGGTCACTTTGCTTTGCTACTTAGGTCTAGACTGGGGAACATAACTGTATTACCCACAGCCTCCATGCTTCACTGATACCTTTAGAGACAGCCACCTGCTATGGCTAATCAAGCACATGTACGTGGCTAAGTACTTGGTGCACACAATCTTCTGTTCCATTTAGAAATAGTAATGCTGAGACGATTCCTTCAAAATACTAACAGCTGTTTACAAGACTTAGCACCTACAACTGTGAATTTTAGCCCTCTTTGAAAGCTTTTATGAAAACCAAAGTACTTGTATCTAACATACTGGACACAAGTCATCAACTGCTACCTACACACAGTGTTAGTCCTGTACATACACATTCATAACAAGACCACTACATGTACAGACATATGACCCATTAGGAGCAAAAGCCTGTTGTAAACGGCTACATCCAAGTTATAGGCAGCTTTTTGAACTATAACTGCTGAAGTTTAGTGTTTTTTTGAGTTTCAAATATTACAATTAGAACTCCACTTTAGTTTAACTTATGTTTTTTTTCAGTGAATCTATAACAATATGTATCTAAAGCTTTATCTCTATCTCTAGCTATATCTATCTATATCTTTAAATAGAGAGAGAGAGATAGGTTGATGTAAAGATATTCTACCCACTAAAACATACTTTTATGTATATATATGTATATGCTTATATCAGTTTTGTGTAATACAAAAAGTCTACTCCCACAAACATTTGTCCCAGTTCTCCTCTCTCTGACTCTTCCCAAAACTTTCTGATGACTGTGAACTTCCAATCACCCTTCTTAAACCCTCCCCTACTTTTTAGCCAATTCACCCAAGTACAGGCATGCATGCCCAATACCTCCTAAATCAACATACTACTCCCCCTTTTCTAATCCATGCCCATCATACTATCCCAACTCAAAACACTACAAAACACAAGAACTCAAGAGCACAAACATAATGCGACTAATACACATGAATTAAAACAAATATTGCTAATCTATTAGATATATTCATTCTAATCTTTGGTTCCAGAATAGCTTTCTACTCTCTGCAAAGTGCTTCAACACTTTGTCAGGGTAGGTAGTAGGCACTATATGAATACAGATTACAATTGCATTTAGAGTTATACCACAGTGCTTATAGCGGAATATGACATCAAGGAGGGACATTACATTGATCTTGTTGTTGTTTCTGTGTCACATGCAGAAGCTGGGGCCCTTTGTCGGGGGAAAGAACAATTCTCATGAAAGCAGAGTAGCATTTGTTGTACTCATGGGACCTTGAAGACTATAGTGCACCATGATCAGATGTCAGCTATCATCAGCATATGGGGGGAAACAGCCACTACCACGCAGGCATCACATCACGATGTGTCGCCTAGGGCTGTACTCCCCCTGAGTAGAATAAGGATACCACTAGACGATATAACTGATTTGAGGTTTTATTTAGAGTTCTTGGACAGTGTCTTGGTCTCTTTCTCTCCTCCTTCGTCCTGCGGGGCAGTAACGACGTTGTCCTCTCCGTGTCCGGGGTCTTTGTCAGGTGGAAGGCCTCCCAGGGACATGCAAGGAAGGGAATACCAAAATATTAGTGGACTGTTCCTGTCCTGTCAAGTATTGAGGGGGGAAGGGTAGTGAGGAGTCACCGGGGGTCCGTCACCAACAACACACGTGGGACAAGAGGGACTCTGTGAGTGAGTGTGAGGACTTCCTGACACAGAGAAAACAAAAACGATACCTCCAGAAACCCCGTGACCTCCCAACAAAGAAAAAAAAAAACAAGCTATCTCCCTCCCCGTGTGGATAATATGCCCAGGATATGGCCCCGTACCTTTCCCAGCCACGCTCCTCCAGGCGCGTGGCGGGGCGAGACGCCGTTAAGTTGGCCTCCTGGCTCTGCAGCTCTCTCGTCTCCTCTCACTCCGACCTCCGAATCACGTCCTCCGCTCTCCTCCTTGCTCTCCGTATCCTTCGCTCCGCACTCTCCATCTCCGACCTCTCCTCCTCGGGCTTTCGCGCCGTCGTTCATCCCGACTTCCGCCTTACGGGGTTTGATGGTCTCTGATAGGTCTGCCGTCGGTGACGTCATAGGAGGTGTCTCTGTTGTCGCGGCGAGCCAGTCCGCGTTAAACGGACCGCCAGCACCCTGTATAGGAGGTGTAAAGGGCCCGTCAGCGAGGGATGTCTCGTAACCCGCCTCTGCTCCTGAGACTCGGCGACACAATGCCATTACAACGCGGTCATTACAGCGACCGCGTTACCACGCTATGTCATTACTACGCCAGTCATTACATCGACTTGCAGTAGATGGCGTGCTAACGTTAGAAATAGTATAGTTTACTACTCCAACACCTTCCTACTGTTACGTAGGCTGGAGTTGGAATAGTAAATTATACATTTCTAATGTCAGCGCGCCCTCTACTGCAAGTCAATGTAATGACTTGCATAGTAATGGCGTTGCGTGGTAACAACGTGGTTGTTGAAACGACCGTGTTGTAATGGCACGTGTTGTGATGACTCGCATTGTAACCAGTCATATTCCTGTATGGTTCTTTGCGTGCAAACTCTTTACTTGAGCTCCACTTTGCCTTCTGACGCCATTTTTCTAGGACATTCAATGCTAATAGGAATAGCTTGTCATTTTACAGTTGTATTGTTTTGAACCATGGATTTGTAGGGAAGCTTTTGTTTACTTTCTACTTAGGATATCTCTTTTTACCCACAACATGCCTGCTCTTGTTTTCTCCATCCCTGTTTAGTTTTAGAGCCACCTGAAACTATCCCTTTGGGGAATATTTACAAGAAAATTCTGTAATGCGGAGTTAAGCCAACTTTGGCAATGCTGCGCACCGACATTTCCAAAATGCAGGGATGCACCATATTTACCAAACTACAGCGCACCCCTGTGCTTCCCCTAGCACTATATAGCGCAGGCACCCTTGCACCATGCTGCAAGGGTGCCTGAGCTGAAGTGGCAATTGTATATATGCAGGAAGGAACACCTCCCTGAAACTAAACAATCAATATTTGTGATTTGCTCTTTCTATGTGTGCTGCAGAATGCAACTCACATGGAAAGAGCAACAAATGAGGAGAAATTATGAACTTCTCCTTGTATCCCCATTCTAAGACCAGGTATTAGCTGGCCTTAGTTTTCAGCGCTGCCCCAGCCTTGTAAATCTGTGGCAGCGTAAAAAAGCAATGGGTGTTGTGGTCGAACGCCCACAGCAACACCCAATGCCCACCCGTGAGGGTCACATTTACAAGGTTGTGTTAAGCCTCGTTAAGTGGCTTAGTGCCACCTTGTAATTATGGGGAATGGCGCAACACCACTGGAGCGTCAAAGTAAAGAGACGCTCTTGTGGCGTTAGGGGCTTGCAATTATGCCCATTAGCTTGCTTAGCATCTTATTTGTTTCTTTGGGTGCTCTCTTTTTCATTTGCCCATCACTGCTGTCCGTTTCTAAAAACGATTCTGAGCTCCTTATTATCCAGCTATTTATACTCCAACTATGCATTGCATTCTGTCATGCACCACAAATAGCAACCGTCATGTAACTGACCATTGCAGCATTCTGGACGCCAGACTCATCTTAGTAAGTGCATGATCAAGTGAAATTTTACCCCTCTCTGAGACTTTGATTGTGTTGTGGCTCTGGACATTGCCACAGGGCTCATTAACAGAAGAATTTGCAGACAAATTAGAAAGCTGCTGGAGCCGTGCATTCTATATATGAGAGGACATGGGTGTATTGAACCCTGCAGAAATGCTGCAGAAATGAGGGCTAACTGGAGGCACAAAGAGAGTCACTGGGGCACCAGCTAATTCATGAGTTTGGTACTTGTTTGTGGGGAAGGTAATCAATGTATTAGACAGGATTATATGCAGAGATCAGGGTGCTGGTATCATCTTCGTTATGCTCAATGCTTTTAGCCATGATGTTTGTGTGTTTAAAAGAAAATGTCATCTCTGAATTACGTCATTAAACTTATTAGCAGCTTTTATGAATGAATTATCACTGTTGCATAAAATACTATAATTTTGTAACACGTGCATCCATTCAGAACAGCTAGTCCTTTATTTGTTTTTTGCAAAATAACTTTTATCTGCAAAATATGTTTAAAAATGTGTGTGCTTTTCAATCATATTTCCCCACTAAATGTGTGTTATAAATTAACGTTCTAGACTTCGGATTTAATATGTAATCACAGGCCTTGGTTAACAAATATTGCTGCAGTATGATATTCATATGGGCATTTTGCGTAGCTAATGATTGATGTAGGATGAGGAAATGCTTGTCCTACTGTCCTCAAGAAGACTTATCTAACATTGCTGAAAACCATTCACATATACAAAAAGGCCAGCACCTAAGAATGATTATGAATGTGCATCTCGTCTAGAAGTAAAATGACAAATTAATGACCAGGATGAGGTGACAAATTAGTGAAACTATCACACAGGAGTGGCCTCCAGAGAGCCGGCATGCACGGGGTCACTTCAACAAGGCCAGCTACCTGACGGTTAACAAGGGGAAGACCAAGGAAGTGTTTTTGGGAATCATTATCTCAAAAGGCAAGGCAAATGGCTTCTGGGTGATCAGCAAATAGGCACAGTGACAGCTTGGGGTCTGACTCTCAGAAAGGGCCAACCCAAACACCCATCAAAAACACCTGAACTCTAAGGCCAACAACGTCATTCACCAGTTAAGACAACTGACCTACCATCTGCTAAGTCAATCAGCTGAGCTGATACTGACTGTTCAAAAAGCAAAATTGCTACCATCCATCAGCTATGGGCATTTAGCTTTACCCGCATCGCTGGACAAGTTCCTGAATACAACCCAAGCCAAAGCATACAAATCAGTGTTGCTCATTCAGCAGTCAGCCCGGAATTCATGGCTGAGACAGAAGCTCGGACTCGGGAGGCCAGACTTGACATGCCAGGGGGACTTGATAAAGCTATACCTTAGGGCATCGGGGGCTCCAGTGGACTCGCTCAGATACCAGCTGAGGTCTGTTTTGGAGCAGGCAGGTTCAGCCTGGCATGCCTGCCGTGGCCAAGCCATAAACACCTTGAGACTTGAGGCAGCTAGCTTTCGACTATCAGAAATTCCCCTTTCCGCATGGAAGAAAGCAGTGAACAAGCAGGTTCTGGAAACATCCTTTGCTCAAGATATCGAGGCCATCCGCCCTAGCTTGATCTTAGAGCCTTTGGACAAATCATATATTCCAGGAAAAGCCCAACCCTATCTAAGTGAGGCCTTGACTTTACAAGTCTGCAGGAAAATTCTCTACATGAGACTTATCTCACTACGCCTCACTGATTTCAACCCAGCATGGGCACGCAAGGGGGATAACATAGAGTGTATGCTGTGTTCCTTTCACAAGGAATCATGGCTACACATCCTGTGCTGTTGCCCCAAACTAAACAACGAACGTCGAAGCCTTCTTCGCCCGATATTTATAGCAAATGGGGTAAGGTCTTGTAGAGCGGCCTCTGCCTTATACTTCACCAAATCAATAACCCCTAGCAAGACTGGGGAAATTCACGTATCTAATCAGGAGCACCATAAATGAGGGGCTGGAAGTTAATGTGACAGACCATGGACAATCACTTGCCAGTGGCATGCCACAATAAACATCACACTGAATGATGCAGGATGGTTCCCACCATGCATTAATGGAGTCCACCCCCCTCACTCAAAGGCCAACTTCCAAACCAGGGGGCAGATTTATAATAACTGGTGCATCCCTGCATATCAGCGGGGATGCGCCAGTTATTATGCGCCACAGCTCCGCCACCATGAATGCGCCGCATTTACAACGCGGCGCACCATGGGGCAAAAACGGCACAGATGCGTAACGCATCTGTGCCGTAAAAGTGGCGCATTGCTGGAGTTGCGTCGCAAGCGCGACGCAGCTCCAGCAATGCTTTGGGGGGACCTATCTTCACAATGCTGCGTCAATCCTTACGCCTGCTTCAAGCAGGCGCAGGGTTTTGACGCAGCATGGGCTCAAAAGTGACTGAGTGAAATCTTCTGGATTTCACTCAGCCACTTTTAGGAGGCGTTCCTGCGACGGAACGCCCCCCCCTGCACAGGTACGCCTACTGCTGGCGCAGGGCTTTACAACGTGACGCATCTCCCATATGCGTCACGTTGTAAACACCCCGCAGCATGGCGCAGGATTTGCGCCGCCGCTGCGTCACAAAAGTGATGCAACGGCGGCGTAAATGAGGCGCAAGGGCCTCATAAATCTGCCCCAAGATTTTAAAAAGTCCCAGAATTTATTAGTTTTTTCTAACATGGAATTACAAGCAATTCCGAGAACTTGAACAAATATGCTAAGGGCCAATGGCCGATCAGAAGGCCAAGAACATTGAAGGGGATGGGTCTGGGGGTATGGGGGATTTGGTTCCAACAATGTTTTCTCCTTTTACTGTAACGTTTTTAATGAATTGAGTAGTTAATAAATAAATAACTACAATTCAAATTAGTGACACTGCTGATGTCATTGTGCTGTTATGGAGAAAGCTGATCCCCAAGGAAGGAAATGAGGCAACACATTGATCTGGCCAGTTTGGATGCAAACAGGATTTTACTTTCTTGAAAACATCTGCACATTTCCAACAACAGAGTTCGTAGTAAATCCTCTTCAAATGTTCTAAAGCTCCTCTGCAGTGTAAACCATGCTCACCTAATGCTTTTGTTTTTTCATTTAATTAAGGCCAATTTGAGGTTCCACAATCTACAGTGCTGCTGCCGGGCTTCCTTTCTGTAGAAAATGTGTACATATAAAAGCTCTGAATTTAAAAGTTAATGTAATCTTCAATTGACAGCACCTCTTCACAATACAGATTTTGATAGAAGTATGGGAAAATGTGAGTATTTTTTATTGTGAATCTAAGGATTGCCTCCTGAGCTAGAATTTTAAAGTTCCTAGCAGAAACTATCATTGCCGGGATATGGCAACAATATTTCGTATGCCTGTACATTGATGCCTCAATTATCTGGTGGTCCATTTACACTGCTTCCCTTTGTTATAGCCTATATGGCTCCGTAATAAGGCATAGTCTATAAATTGCATTTTAAAAAGATCACTGCCAGATTCAAATGCATCGAAATTCCTATTATACAAAATCTAGAGAAGCATTCATAAATGTTTTAATTAGACTATGGGGCATATTATCAAGACAGGCGATAAAATTATCGCCACTTTAGCGGCAGAAAACTGCCGCTAAAACGCGATAATGGGCTTGATAATATGCTCTATGGAATTCCAATTGAAGCCCATGTTAGACGTCCTTCACATGTTATCGCCTGGCTTGATAATATGCCCCTATGTTTGCAACGGCGTTTATGCATAACATAAGTGGGACTCTCAAAAGTCTTGCACTGTGTCCTAGAAAATACTAACATGTATAGTGTTTTTTTTTTTGTGACATTGCCAAACACTTTTCCTGATGGCCCCATACAGGAAAAGTGAATATTAGAAAAGCTGCCCAAAATAGGGAAGCCCTTCTATTTACATTGACTGTCAGCCTTTGGATGACAGTCCTTCAGTCAAAGGTTTAAGCCAGCAGAACCAGCTGGCACACCTCCTTTGGAAGCCCAATGTCAGTGGTGCTGGGACAAGTATCAGAGTAGGGGTGTTGCCATCAGCGTTTCGTCACTGGAGTTCCTGAGATGGTGAGGTAGTCGAAAATATTGAACGTCCTTTATTTTTCTGAAAAGCCTACAAAAAGCTATGGTCATCCTGGAACAAAGCTCTTTGCAGATTCATTGGCCTTAGGGATCGCCACATAGTTTTACACTAGTGGCCCATTGTGTTTTCAGTTGCGAGCTATCTGTCTGCAATATGGCATATTATATCAAATGCACAAAGAGCTGAATATTGTTAATCTATATCTCTGTTATCACAAGCCTAGATGCACTTAATGAGATTTCGGAATTTGCTTTGTTTTTAGCAGAACTTTATTTTATCAATATTTTTCATTATTTTATATATGTATTTTAAGAGTTGAAATAACTTTTTTAATGATAAATATAACTGTTTGTTTGCATTACATTTGTTATGACCTTTTACGGCTCTATTGAGTGTAAATAAAGGATTATGATGCCTGGATAGTGAAATAAGCATAATACACAGAACAAATGTAGCAAATGATCCATGTCTATTCAGCATGAGGCTGATGGTGGAAATATATAAATTCAATAGTGCCTTTTGGAGCATACTGTTCAAAATATATGACAAAAATATAGTGTGATATGGACTGACACTTACTAAGATCACATTTCTAGTTAAAATAGCCACTCGGGGGCATACTTACGTAAGTTTTGTGTCTTCCTTGTGCAGCAAAACCTTCGTTGGATTTGTCAAGCCATGTAAGGCCACCTTGCATGGCCCTGCATGACTTGATAAATACAGAGAGACGCAAAATGTTGCAAATTGGTACGTTGTGTTACTCTGCCCTGCGATAGTATTTCATTGGTGAAGCGTGGGTGTTCCCACGCATCCACCTATGGATTTTGCAGTGTTCCCAGATTTACCAATACTGGTAAACCTGGGAATGCGTCAAAATGCTACACCTACCCAGGTGAGGTGTAACAAGGAGAAATATCTTTATATCTCCTTGTTGCTTCCTCTTTCTGTGTGTGCTGTATCCTGTAGTACATACAGAAGGAGGAAATGCCTCTCTGGATTGTTTATGTGCATGAAGGTGTCCCTACCTGCACAGAAATAATCCTGCTTACAATGCAGGCACTCTTGAACCATTGAGCACCAGCACTGGGAAATGACAGGAATGCACTTTATATCGTTAAATATGGTACATCCCTGCCTTTCCCCTATCACGCATGCACAGCGCAGCAAAGTGACTGGCTGTGCTGCGTGATAACTTCATAAACATCTCAATGTGCATCAGACATTGGCCCATATTATCAAGAACGTCGATAACATTATCGCAGCTTTAGCGGCAGGAAAAGTGGCGATAAGGGGCTTGATAATATGCCCTAGAGAATTCCAATAGAAGCCCAGGGTCTGGTGTGAAGGACATGAAACCTGGGCTTCTATTAGAATTCTCTAGGGCATATTATCAAGCCCCTTATCGCCGCTTTAACAGCAATTTCCTGCCGCTAAAGCGGCAATAATGTTATCGCCGTTCTTAATAATATGGCCCTCTCAGTTTTACTGCTAAACAAACATGGCTCACTATCGATAACAAGAGGAAATTGGATTTCAGCACATATTTATCATTTGTACTTCACACTAGCGTATTCATGTATTTGATACTATTAAAATCTTTTTTCCTACCACAATTAAGAATTACAAAAAAAAGAATGTCTCATTTGTACTCTCATAACTCCTGATATATTTAAAAATATTTGTATAGCACATTTTCAGGTATTTAACCATTGTTGTGTGTTCGAAAGAATGTGACATCCTACAGCTTTTCCATTACGCTCCATGGACTCCAGAAGCGAGTTATGTGTTTCATAGTATACGTTTTGCTCACCTTGCAGTCAATGAAAGGAAAAGGAAATACCAATCTCAGTGTTTAATAACGAGAAGGTGTTTATTAGGAAAGGTTTCCTGATATTTGACCTCTGTCTTCAAACAGACAACAATTGCAGCATGATAAAACTCCAACCTCTAAAGGCCTCCTAAATGCTAAAGGTGCATTCTCCTAAATTGCAGCACAATTATTTTGGTGGTGCTGCAGCACCTGCCACACACCCACTTCTAGCACCCTGGTCTGATGCTTCACCATCCCCTATATGAGCCATTCAAGGCGTGCATTCTATAAAGTGGGACTCCTCTCCATCAAACTCGAAATGAGGCCCCTATGTCAGAATATATCAGATGCTCTGTCTCCACCAAGTTAACATATCAGACATACATATTAGCTCTTCTTCCTGTTTCACTCACTATTCCCTAAAAATATACTTAGAGCTGTGCAAGCATGAATTTTCTTTTATCCTAAAGTAATCCTCAAACTGCAATAAGCAACTAGCTCATTTTAAAGAAAACATTTAAGTTATAAGTTGGATGTATGACGTCTATTTATTATCAATTAGAGTTTGCTAAGTGCTCAGATTTGGAACATGATTATTGTTTGTTTATATGGATTATATTAGTCTAATAAATTACATAGAAACTAAAATCCAATGTAATGATTCCAGGAGGGGTGAACAAGCTGACTTCATCTTCATTGTCTTGGTATGTAAAAGATTTATGATGCATGCATGTTTTGTTGAATAGTTGTAGGTGGTACCTGGCCAGAAATCTCTCGTCTGCTTTACTGCATTTTTGACCTCGCTAAGCCCGACTCATGTTGGTGTCTGTCTCCTGCTGTTTTTCCTGTTAGCTGCTTGTTCTGCCCCTGACTTAGTTGCTACTCTCTGTTTAGCTGCTCCTGTGTGCATCAATTTTTACTCTCAACTGACCCTTTTACATCTTTTGCTCCTCTTACTGCTCATTTTTGCATCTTGGTTTTATCTGTCTCGTCTGTCAGTTGTTGCCCCAACTTACTCAACTAATCGCTTTTTCCCACCTTGCCGCTCCTGCCAGATGTTCCCACTCTCCCTGTCGGACTTTCCACACTTGCTGAGCCCCCCATCACAATCCTCCCACTCTCTAAGGCCCTGCTTAATGAAGGCAGGAAAGCAGCTGCACTGTGGTATACTAAAAGAGTGCAAAAAAACAAAAGGCAAGCCCATCTGTGCCTGGATCAAGAAATCCCTGGTCCAATGTCCTCCGCAGCTCTATCACTGAGAAACGCCACCTGCTCATCCCTGGGTCCACCATAAATACTGCTGAGCCACACCTCAGTCCATGATGAGCCACTTTGCCTGCTTGCATTGTTATGTTATGTTATGTTAACTGAGATTTATAGAGCGCATAATCACAGACAGATCTCTTAGCACTGCGAGACAGTGGCTAAACCCCAGCAACAGTCATATGTACAACACTCAGAGGGGTTTATGCTGTACCCAGAGACTCCATGAACAGAAAAGTCTTGAGTCTTTTTTTGAAAGGGAGGAGTGCAGGTTCCTTGCGTAGGCTCTCAGGTAGCTAATTCCATAATTGAGGGATCAGTACAGAAAAGGTTCTGCCACCTTTAGATGTTGTTTTGAACCGTAGACAGGCCAGTAGGCACTGCCTCAGACGACGAGAGGGTACGTTCCGGCACATAGTTCCCTAGGCGCTCCTTGATGTGTACTTTGGCCCGGCCATGAATGGCTTTGTGGGCGATGCAGAGACCTTTGAACCTTGCTTTCTGTTTAATGAGGAGCCAGTGCAGCTACTGTAGTATAGGGGTAATGTGCACCTGTCTTGGGAGCCTGAAGATCAGCCTAGCTGCATCGTTCATGGCCACTTGTAGTTTACTGATCAGTTTCTCGGTGAGGCCAATTTATAAGCCCACACTGGTCCCATCCACGGTGGAAACTTGGTTTGACATGGAAGGTTTAGCATCAATTTTGATGCCTAAGCTTTTTACAACAGGGATTGTCGTTGGGGCAGTGCCAAGCTCTTGTTGCCAGGCGTGGGCCTGGGAAGAATTGTCAATCTGAAGGATTATTTGTGTGTCATCCGCAGAGTTAAACACTTGGCAGTCTATGCGGGCCAACGCGGCCACAAGTGGCTGGAGGTAGATGTTGAAAAGGAGAGGGGACAGCGCTGGGCCCTGGGGAACACCGCATGTAAGTGCGCAGATATTAGACACCCGCTCACCCAGTTGGACCCTTTGAGACAGACCTGACAGGAAGGACACAATCCATTGGTGTGCCAGCCCATGGATTCCCAATTATGAAATCCAGGCCAGAAGTTGTGCCTGATTGACCGTGTCTAATGCCGTTGATAGGTCTAGTAGAACCAGGGTGCTCGACTTCCTGTTGTCGGCCATTAGTCTGAGTTCGCCCAGCACTGACAGCATCACCAGCTCTGTGCTGTGGTGGGCCCTAAAGCCTGCCTGTCATACCTGGAGTAGCTGTTGTTCCTCATTAAAGAGCGACAGTGTTTTCAGAACATGTTGTTCTACTACTTTTACCAGTAAGGGGAGCTGGGAGATGGGCCTATAGTTCTTAAGATTAGCTGTAACTGCCCCAGGTTTTTTCAATAGGGAGCTGACCCAGGCTTACTTAAGGTAAGCGGGAACACGACCCGTCACCAGAGATCGGTAAAGCAGGTCAAGGATCTCCCTCTCTATTCCAGGTAGGGCCATTCGGAACACCCTTGGTGGGCAGGGGTCCGCTGGTGAGCCTGACTTGACACGGTCCATCATGAGGGACAAGGAGTCTTGGTCCAGCCTTGAGAGGGAGGTGAGCTGCTCACTGGGGGTGCGAGGGGCTAAATATAGTTCCAGGGGGCACTCGTTAGTCAGCGTATTACGAATGTTAAAATGTCCCTGACTTTGTGGAGGAAGAAGGACGGAAACTTATTACAATCTACCCGACTGGGAGTGGATTTCTGCTCTAGTTTCTGGCTAAGTTCTTTCAGGATTCGGAAAGTTTCTTTCTATTTATTAGCGGCGTCTGTGATGCTCGCCTCATAATATTCAACCTTCCTGGTCATGATGTTTTTTTTGTATGTGGCCAGCATGGTTTTGTAGCTTGCGAGCGCAGCTGGATTGTATGATTTGCGCCATAGCCTCTCATGTTGGCAAAAGGTTTGCTTCCTTCCCCTCAGGTCCTCATTGAACCAGGGGGTCCCTTTGTCCATGTTTCTAACTCTTTCCCTCTGGGCAGGTGCCACCTTATCTATGCCCTCTCTCAGTTTGCAGGTGAGGACCTCACTCTCCTGGTCAAGGTTCTCAATCATGTTTCTTTTGGGTGGGACACTATGCAGGGTACCCACTAGCTTGCCTTCCTTGATTTTATTCCAGCCTTGGACCACTCTCCACTCCGGGGGAGGTTGTACAGGTCGGCTGGCAAGCGGTACCCAGCACTTGATCAGTGAATGGTCTGACCAGGCGCAAGGACTAATGTATGTCAGGCTAGCCGGTGGCTGGGTGGTACAAATGAGTTAGAGAGTATGTCCTTTGTCGTGGGTTGGGGAGTCAACCAGTTGTTAAAGCCCCATTGCAGTCATAGCTTCCTCTGGTTGACTGGCAGGCAACTCTCTGGGCACCTTGTCCCAGTAATAATTAAAATTCCCCACCACCTGGAGTCATTGGTACTGTGAGCGTAAATCAATGACATATTCCGTGAATATCTCATTGAACCTGGGGGTCGATCGGGGAGGACCATACACCACCAGGACTGCCAACCAGGAGGATTTGGAGCAGATTTTTACCCCCAAAATTTCCGCAGTTTCAAGGCTCTCTGCAGCTAGCTTATCTATAGCTAGCCATTTATTATAAAATAGGGCTAGGCCCCTTCCTCGTGTCTTTTCCTGCCTGTTCTGCCATAGGACATTGTATTTCACAGGAAGGGCAGCCACAAAGTCCGGGGTTGAGGTGTTCTCTAGCCAGGTTTCTGTTACCGCCAGGATGTCTAAAGTGCCATTCTGGAGGCGCGAGAAAATCTCTAGGCTGTGTTTCTGCAGTGAGCGAGTGTTTAAAACCGCAGCCATTAGTTCTACTGGATTGCCTAGCTCTGCGTTTTTGTGGGGAAGTGGCAGTGTGGACATGCCCCAGCCTCCCCTTTGTTTCCTTAGTATATTCTCTGACCTCAGTATGTCTTCCACCCAATTGTCCAGTGGGTGATCCCAAGAGGCTAACGCCCGTAGGTCTTCTGCTGAGTAGGTCATAAAATGACATGGGGTCCTGGCCTCTGGACCTGGTCGGGCGCAGATGGGTGCAGACAGGCTTGCCTTTGGCATGCCTGCTGCGCGCATCTGCTCCAGCGCAGCAAATATACAGTTCCCTCTGTCCACCCCACCAATCACCCCTGCTGTGCAGCAGCTGATATCCCCCTTGAGCACTAGACCGTATCGCTGTAGCGGAAGTGCAAGTACTGGTGACCTGGGAGGAGTTCGACTGCACAGGAGAGCACAGCTGAGGGTGCAAACAGCCGAAGAGAAGGCAGCGATAGGAGGTGGGCTAAGTAATCAAAGTGCTACAGGTAACCCACCAAATTCAAGTTTCCAATTAAAAATAAACATCATAAAATGAGTTAATACCTCAAACTTTACTGCACGTTGACCAAACCGCCTAATGAGGTTTAGCGCGTCTCTCATTGCCACTTCACATGCCTCTACACAGCCACTCCCACTGCCTACACACACAAACCACCTCCCTCACCTAATCAAAACTCAATACCTGCACTCACACAGCACCACACACCCAACCCCGCATAGAAGTACTCACTTGCATGCATCGCCCTTAGCACACGTTCAGTCAATAAGTACTGCGCCAAGATTTGGGACCTCATCAACTTCAACGCACCAGACCTCCTCAGAGGCACCATCAAGTGTACCTCTTACACTGACCCAGAAGCCACTTTTATGGATGACATGAACTTCAAGCTTCAGATAAACAGTAAACCCCCTATCAAAGGCACTCTTGCATACCCCCAGGACCTTACACCCACGTTAGCAGCTTCCTCACTGACTTCACTGTACCCCTTGCCATGGGCACTAAACGCTTCATACTCTTAGGTGATCTCAAATTTCATCTCGATGAACCCAAGAACTCCAACTCCACAGACTTGCTTAAAAGTCTACAGAACATTAGCCTCGCTCAGCTCATACGAGGCCATTCCCACATTGCTGGACACACCCTGGACCCCATCTTCTCTTCCAGTGACAAGATTAAAGTCAAGCACATCACTCCACTCACATGGACAGACTTCTTCATCATCCACTTTCACACAACAGGGCTACCAACCACCCCTACAGAGTCTAGCAACACCCCAAGCCGCTGCTGGAATAAAGTTACAGAAAAAAAATGTCTCAATGTCCTCCAATACGCTACCAAGACCCCACAACGACCTCATCAACAAAAAAACTGGATCACCACCTTCACCAATATCCAAGTGACCCTGAAAAACCCAAAACCCAAAAGATCCAACAAAGAAGTTAGCTGGTGCAACGCAGATCTCAAAGAGTCCAAGACAGTTTGCAAACAACTTGAAAGGAAATAGAGAATCACCCTGGGAGCCATCACAAGAAACATCTAAAAGGCCACACTTCAGCACTATCGCTATCAAATGAAAGAGACCAAAAAAGGCCCTGACCCTAAGAATCAAATCTAGCTTCAACAACAATAAGGAACTTTTTGCCATTGTGAAGGAATCCACCAACCCAACAGCTGCAACCAACACTTTCCCACTACACACGAACTCTGAAACAACCTCTCCAAATCACTAGCTCTACAGCAACTCCGAATCCCAGCAACCCCCCATCGACCTTCCCATCCTGCTAACCATCCACCAAAGACTTCCAACTAACAGCATGGAACCCTCCATCCATCGAGGCGCAATAATGAAGACAGTTTACTCAGGGGCTTCCACAGACTTGTGCCCCCACCATATCTACCACCTGGGTAGAGCCACAATCAGTGCTGCACTCACTTCCAACACCTCCCTCAAAACAGCCACCTTTTCAGATAGCAGGAAAAACACTGAAGTCACTGCCCTCGTCAAAAGACCCTCAGCCAACCCCGAAGACCATAGCAACTACCGACCCATCTTGCTGCTCCCCTTTCCAGCCAAAATCATTTAGAAGACCATCAACAGACAACTCTCTGACCACCTAGAATGCCACAAACTCCTGGACGACTCACTACCAGGATTCCCAAAAAAACAGAGCATCAAAAATGCCCTCATCGCTGCCACAGACGACAAATGCAAAATCCTCAACTGTGGTCGGATGGTCAGACTGCCGTCTTTATCTTCCTCAACTGCTCCACCACTTTTGACACCATCTTCCACAACACACTCATCGTCAGACTACACAGAGTAGGAATACAAGGACCGGTTCTCAAATGGATAGCTTCCTTCTTTTTGGAAAGAACACAACAAGTCAAACTCACACCATTGATATCAGAACCCAAGGACATAATCTGCAGAGTCTGACAGGGATCATCACTCAGTCCCACACTTTTCAACATGTACATGATTAATCTGGCTAGCATCATCAGATCCCAATAAATAAACATCATATCCTATGCTGTTGATATCCAGCTCATTTTTCACCTCTTAGACGACACTGTCACCACCAAGACTATTTTAAACAATTCCTGACCAGCATGGCCACTTGCATGAAGGAAAACCTCCTCAAGCTCAACACCAACAAAACTGAAGTGCTGAGAGTTGAGAATGAGCCTTCACCTCGGTACTAAAGCTGGTGGCCTACCAAATTGAGACCAACACCCACCCAAACTGACCACGCTGGGAACCTAGGCCTCATCCTGGACACAAAGCTCACCATGAAGTCCCAGGTCAACGCCGTCAACTCTGCATGCTTCAATATCCTCTGCATCTTACAAGAAATCTTAAAGTGGCTCTCACTGGACACAAGATGTACCATCACATTGGCATTAATCACAAGCAGATTGGAATATAGCAGCGCAATGCACACCAGCATCCCAAACCATCTTCTTCACAGACTTCAAACCATCCAAAACACTGCCTCTAGACTCGTCCTCGACCTCCCACACCGATCACACAGAACATCACTCCTCAGAGAGCTCCACTTGCTCTCCATCCAAAAATCCAACAGTTCCAACTTCCAACACATGCATTCAAGTCACTACATAACATGGGACCACATATCTCGATCACCAGCCTCACTTTCACCAACCCACCAGACAACTTTGCTCAGCATTTCTTTTACTGTTACACATATCCTACATCCACAGAAGCAGAACAGGAAGCCAATCCTTCTCCTAGCAAGCTGCCAAACCCTGGAATGACCTCCCCGTGAGAAAGTGCTTCTTTTGACATGGTTACCCCCCACTTTTTGCCTGGAAAATGATATGGTTTCAATTGTAGTGCACAGGGCTAGGGCTATGCCCCCTTCCCACAGGAGGGTAGCATAATAGTGGGTTTTCCACCCCAGGTAAGGACCCCATTGGTCCCTACCTGCCACTCCCTTGTAACACCCCTAAATCTAGTATTTGGGTGGCTCCCCAGACCCTGAAACAAGTTCCTGCCAACCTAAGAATAGAGAGGACAAAGAAGACACCATGCAGAGAAGACTGAAGACACCAACTGACTTGGCCCCAGCCTTATCATCCTGACTGCAGCTTCAAAGATCCTACAAAGAAAATGGTGCATGTCCTGCAGTCAGTGACCTCCAAGACCCCTGGAATGTCTGCCCGCCTTAAAAAAAGTTGAGAAAGCCCGAGGACACCAGACCTGTCCCCAATAAACCAAGACAAAGTACTCTGGTGCCCTCTGGATCCGCAAACCCCCTGACCACTCTGCACCCAATGCCTCCAGCCAGAGTCCAGGTGGCCCACTGGTCCAGAAAAGGTTCCCCAAAGATCCTGAGTCCAAGTCCAGTGTTGGCTGACCCATCCTGGTCTCCATGACAATGCCTGCAGTTTTAATCCTAAAATTCCCCTCCAACCACAACTGGCACTGGTAAGAGAAACATCAAATGACACCACTTCATCTGAACTACTGGGCCTTGGAGAGCTCAACCTACGGTGCCCCTGTGAGCCACAGCAACACAAATTACCTCTGATATCGCTGGTGCTCTTCGTGCAACCTGTTTCCAAACCTGACTTCCTCCATTGACTTGCATTGGGCGCCCAACACCGTGTTTGCATCCTGTACCCTGCCACCCCTGTGCTGCTGCTGGTTTATGTTTGGTGGTGCCTTGTTCCCTCCCCCTACTTGCCTAATCCTCTGAAGCTTGATCCCAGCAGCCGCTTTACTTAACTGCAAGCAGAGTGTCTTCAAGCACCCCCACTCTCCATTGGTTTACATTAGGCCCTAACTCCAGATTTGATACCTGCATATGGCCACCCCGTGCCGCTGGTGGTGCAGTGTTTGTGGGAACCTTACCCTCTGCTGACATCCAACCCCAAATACTCTAACTGGGGAGCAAAAACGCATTATTGTTTTCCTCCCCATGGGGGTAACATTGCAAAGATTGAAAACTGCAGTGTGTCCACTTTTGAAACTGAAAAGTATTTTTATTTAAAAACGTACTTGCTTCGATTAAAGTTTGAGGTCTTAGTAAATAAATATACCAAAGTACTATTTTTATAGGTTGATCTCAAATGTATTCATTAAGTGTGTGTCTCATTTATTGCCACTGTGTGTACAACAAATGCATTAACACAACCATTTGATAACCCTTACTGCTCGCCCACACTCCCACAAAGGGGAGCTTTAGTGTTATCTACGTAGCCTCTGTCCAACCTCTGGAGACCCACTGGACTCACTACACACTATACTCCTTTGTGGTATAGTACATGGTGAGCCAGCCTTTCACACTCCCCAACACATCAGGGCTTCCTCCTCACTTATTGAATTCTGCAAGAAGCTGAACGCCTTGCTTTTCAACTAGTCTTCACCCGAGACCATCAACGCTGCCTGTACTCATCACACGCCTATACTCACCTACTCATCACCTGGATATCCTCACAGGTAACATGCAGGGCTCTATATAATCCACCTTACATTACAATAGTTACAAAGCTGGCCACTGGATGGTACATGATTGTGCTCATGTGTTGGTTTCATGTTTGGAAGAATGAATCAAGTCTTCATTCAAGCTGTTTGGTTGTCCAATACATTATTGACTATTTGTCTGCGTCCATGTAAAAACAGATTTTAATGAAACATACTCAACTATTCTTTTGCAAATTATTTTTCGTTGCCCCGTTCTAGGTACGCCTACTTTCTACCTCAATTACTCAAGCATTTTGTTCATAATTGTAAGATAGAATAATAGAACTAAAATATAGGTTCTCATTTTTATAGCACGTCCAAACATGTCTCAACAAACAATTACCAATTTGAAAAGTAATGATTTTCAGTTCACATAAGTGTAAAACTGCACAAAAGAAAATCATAGCGTCTTGAAGTAACTAAAATCTACGCTTACAGTGAATAAAAGTGTATATGTGCATTGGAATTCATATGCAAAGCATCTGTTTTAATACATTTGAGAGTAAATGTGGGTATATGAATTATTCTCAAGATGAGTGGCACTCTAAATAAATTGAAAATTACTGCCATAATGCCCCCGACACAGATAAATAATGACTACTCAGAAGAAACAGGTTATAAAGAAATTAGTAGCATGGCAGGCCTGCAATGTGTAATTAAGTTCACAGTTTTTTCTTTCCTTGACAATTACCAAAGTGGCTCCTTGAGCACTGAATAACGTGCAGCACGAAATAATAATGAAAAAGAAATTCTAAAATAATCCTTCGCGAAACTCAGGCCACTGTTTATATAGTTTAAAGAAATGGCACTGGGTCTCTGTCGACATTTCACTAGGATTTAAGAACCACATTCGCGCTGTTCTATTATTTTTATTTTCTTACGTTTTCCTAGCTACATTCTCAATTATTCGTAAATGAGAGGATACTGACTATTTATTTCTAAACACTAACACATCATCAATGTTCAATCGCCTTAGCTCCACAGTAGGGCAGTAGGATGTCACTAATGAATAAGAAGTCTTGCTAGTTAGTAGGTATAGACAGTGTTTAAAGTGCTTAATCTGAGCCAGTGGTTTCCGGTGCTCGGCACCAGCACTTAATTGTTAACACTGGAGCTTGTGACAGTATGCCACAAGTTGGCTCTGTGTGGCTAATTAAGAGAGGAACACAACAACAGTTAATTATATAAAGTCAATATACATTAAAAATGACTAATACTTGTCGCCCAAGCCATTCTCATAGATTTTAGGGCTTGAAATAGTCCGAACTTTCACACTTGGAGGAGTGTGATGGTTAATAGTTGTGTTGGTACTGTCCCTGGCAGCTCAGGCAGGGGTAATGGATGGTGCAAGGTGCAGTGGCCTCCTGAAGAGAGCCCTGACAACGACTATTTTACAAATTAAGCACTGTTTCTGGATCAGTTGAGAGATTATGAGGAAATGAGGATAGACAGTACTAAAATACACTCTTACAAACACTCTGGAAATGGGTGGAGGACAAAGGAAACAGAAAGAAATTTGAAAAAAAGAAAAGGAGTTGTATAGTCAAACCCAGCACAATTACTGCCAAGCCAATAAGTATGGTTTATTTTACATATGTTTTGTTTGTTGCAAGCACTGCAATGACACGTGCTGCAAGCATGCAACCTAATACAAGAGTAAATCCTTCAATGGGTATCGTAACAAGCGACAGTGACCCTAAAGAGTACATGCACCAGTGGGACTGTTCCCAGATAATGTTTATTCTTCTTGAAGTCTTTCAGTGATGGCTCTGTCTCCTCCAGCAGTGTTTTTATAGCTTACTGCTCGTTCCATTCCTGAGCTGCTACCTCATGCACTGGCTGCATCACCTCCGGAGCCAATTGACAAGTCCACTCCAGAATGACACATTCAGTTCCTTGATGATGTCTCCTGGTCATTTTCCCACAATAAAGCTGGTCCAGCAGTACCTAAATCAGCATCATACAGAGGCATACTTCAGCCTTCAACTCCTTGTTGTGTAGGAGTGATGTAGCAGAAATAGCATTTTAATTGTAGGGGTGCGTTATAATCACAGGTATAGGAAGCACCCGCATATAACCCTTTGTTGTATTTACATGACGTGTTAGGATCGTGAAATGTATTAACCTAAAACATGATGTACTCTAGGTCATTTAAAAGTAACATGGAGAAAATTAATGTGGAAAGTAAATGCAACTAGCAGAAAACATTATCGTGAAGAACTTTTGTTGTAAACTGAAAATTATTCCCATCCAAAAAGATTTATTTAGTTGTGTCACTTTAAATGTAGGTAAATCCATTCTTTGAAAGTGCCTTATTTCCAATACAAAATTGTAATTCTTATGAGGTGCTTTCTTGTGTTAGCTAATCTTTGTAGGGCTGAAATACAGTTCCCTGAAAACTCTCGCTTTAGAGTTAATAGTCTGAATTTCATGTGTGCTGTGGAATTGTTCTTTCTCACATTTTGTGTTGCAGGTGAAAGAAGCGTTTTGTAAGCTAGAATAATGTCTTTGTTTTACTAGTCAGGAAAGGAGAGAAGAAGTTACAATCATGTTCCTTGAGTTGACAAAGGAAGGTCATTGTGCTTTGCACAAGAGAAGGCCTGAAAACCAAGGACAAATTGTTCTGAGAGAAGAACACCGTTGTCCCATGGAAAACTATCTTAAGGACTGTACCCAGAGCAGATGCCGTGACCCACAATGAATCTTGGGAAAGATACCTGTTCTTCTGCCTTCGGACAGCGTGCATCTGAGAACAAGCTCTGTCTCAGTAGCTTTATGCTACATGACCCATTGACTATGGGGAGACTTCTTAAGAAGACTCCAAAGGCTGACACATTTTACTCTTCTTCCCTAAGATGCTTAAATAGGGATGTCAATTTAGTGTTAGTGTAGGGATAGATAATACTTTTCACTCATCAAGCTTTGATGCAGGGAAATTTGGACTCATGCTTTCTAATCCTCTGCATCCTGCTTCTTGAACTACTTATTTTGCTTATGCTACATGTTCTTAATTGGATATGCAGATTTGGCTTTATGCTGATTCCGATCCATTTCTACACTCTCGTCTTGAGGTGTCTTAACCCTTTCGATGCGCATGACGGAGCGGTTCCGTCATGCGCATCGGTCGCGCTGTGCGTATGACGGAACCGCTCCGTCACGGCCCCGCCTGCGCAACGAACCTTCAGCACGGCGCGGTAATCCGCGCCGCGCTGAAGGGGTTAAGGTCCAGTTATTTTTGGCTTTGTAATAAATCTAATTAATCTTACTTAGTTGTCTGTGGTTACTATGTGTCCAAGAGGATTCAGGGTTATTTGATTTGCCTAATAAAGAATTCTCTCCCCTCTATGCTTCCATGCTTCTAAAAAGAACCATTGAATTGTGTCTCTAGAACAGGTCCAGAACCTATGGGCCCGGCCCTTTCAGTTGGTAGCAGAGTAGGATGGTTAGCATATGAAGCAAGCGGAGAATCCAGAATTAGTCTAGAAAAGTGAAGCCGAGAACCCCAAAAGGCCAAAAAGAGAGCCCAATGATCGAGAACGGAAGGGGACGGAATCTGGTGAGACTGGTGGAGTTTGCTGGTGTGGTGAGACCAGAGGCGAGCGGAGTAGTGAGTATTAGTAGGGTGTATGTTGTGTGTTAGATTGCAGGAATGATTTGATTGTGTGATGTCTTGCGGAGTTGGGGTGAGAGTCGAGTGCATGTGCTTTAGGTGCATGTGCTTTAGGGCCAGACAGAGTCCAAGGATTGAGATTTGAGTTTCAGGTCCCAAAGTGGCCTAAGATTCTGGGATATATTAAAGGTGTAGAAGAGATTGAGATTGTGATTGTCTGACCGAATAATTGAGGAGTGTCATGAGACATCATCAGCAGTTCCACCACAGGGTACTTTGTGTGAATGTGACATATGGGAATCATCTAGTGGACTTTGTACCTTGTAAACAGGGGTGAGCTATACTGATTCGGATGACCAGCGCAGGTAGAGTGTCACTATGTGTGAATGTTCTTGTATGATTAAATTCTATCAATATTTTAGATGGCAGACAATTACGGAGTTTAAGACAGTAGTGTGACTGAACACAAATGGAGAAATTGTGAAGGAGGGTGAGCCACTGTGGGGAGTGAAGGTGACGTCAGGGAGTGTTGCTCTGCAATAGGTTGCTTGGTCTAACTCTAAACTGGGATTGGTTGTTAGCCATTGGGAAGTTGTGGTTAGAGAAGAATGTTCCGTCATAATATTTTGAACAAATGGCAATTAAACTCATGTGATGTTTTAAGGTGTTGTGGGCACTTTTAAGAGGTGATCAGGAGGTTGTTACCCGAGTGAGTGAAGACGCACCACCTAAGGATACTCCAGCACACTATATAGGTGATAAAAGTAGGGCTCCACACTATAATTTGGCTTCAAAATTGACATAAGATCACTGAAAAGGAGGGGGAATTGTCGTTTCCACGCTTTGGTTTAATTCAGCGAGATATATTGCATACGTTTTGAGAAGCAATGTTTTTGCTGCAACCTTTGCCTAGACCAAAACAGTTTGAAGCATTAGATGCCTGGATGTGTGCGGCACATGCTAAGTACAGGGAGAATTACAAAGGGGGAATGAAGAAAACTGTGAGGTCATATCAGAATGCACAGTGGGACACACAGCTTAAGAAACGGAGAGTGTGTACCATAGAAAGGGACCAGTTATATCCATTGGTGGTCAGAGAGGGAGTTTTCCAAAACTGGGATTGTTCACACATATCCCCGCTCAATATTCCAAAGGCTGTAGTCTAATGACAAGGTAGCCATGATGCTCCTAAGGTGGCTTCAGCCCAGCGACATCACAATCCTGTGAGGGAAGTGGAGACAGGGTCACTGCATGATCAAGGTGAAGTAAAGTGATTACTTGCAAGCTGTCAGAGGAATCATCATTTTTGGAGGAAATGGAACCATAGAAGCAGGTTCAAAAACAAGCATTAGGAGAGGCTTCTGGCACTCTGACTTTTTTTTCTATGAGCATTCAGAAGAATAAGCAGAAGGCTGCTTCATACGGTCATCAAAAGAAGGAGAGCCACTACACGCAAGTAGATGCATAGCCACTGGATACCTTGATGTCCCGTGAAGGGTGGGAGAGCCTCATCTGATAGCAGAGCAGCCAAATGAGATGTGGTTTTTTAAGTTGAAAATATGAAACTGAACCTGATGGTCCAAATACTCTTCAGTCAGTGCTAAAGGTGGTTCAAGAATCATTATTCCTTGGCCACTGTTTTTTGTTGTAGCATAGGAAATTATTGCATGTGAATGTTCCAAGCCCCTTCACACCCACAACATACAACTTTGGTTTTCAGAAAATAACTAGTTCCCATCACAAAAGAATGCAATGTATAATGAATGGCACTATGTAACCATCCATGAAATGCCATGGACCTAATGAACAGCCCATCCAAGCAATGGCAACCCTTTAGAAATCAGAAAATGAAGAGAGATGACCAAAAACCTCCTCACTTTCTATACTTTATATAGCACTTTTAAGTAATGATGCCATGATCTCTTCAAGACAGCTAGCACTATTTGTAATCAATGTGGTGCCTACATCTGCAGTAGAGGTTTGTTCAGGAGGGTGGGAGGTGACCCACAATCTCAACTAGAAAACAGATGCTGAACCAGAGGAACAAGCAGGAAATCTTGGCTTGCAAAATCCAAGGACTTTTATGCCACCTTCAAGACCATCCTCCATGATGGCATCCCATTGGAAGGACCTAGTCTGGTTTAAACAGGGAGGGGGTTGGATGACACACAACTCTATCTCTACCATACCAGGCTTTGCAAGAGGTGATGGACAGCAAGACAAAGGCTCAAAAACCAATCATCAGTTGGAGGAGATCTGTCCAAGACATGTTACACATCTTCCCCTATTTTAAAGACCGAAGTAGGATATAGCAGGGTAGAGAGCAGCGAGGCCAGCGTGGCAGGGTCTTCTTTCTCTCTTCCCCATGTAAGTAGCACATGTTTTCCAGAGGTGGGAAGCCCTATAAAATCATGCTTGGGGTGGGTAAGAGAGCTGTGAGACCAATGTAGATTGATGACAGGATGTATCTCCCTCTTCTCCAAGAACCGGAGTAGTTTCCAGACCATCAGTAATATTGGTCTGAAATGGCTCTATAAGGTGCCTTCCACCCTAGCCTGTGGTACCTAATATTGCTGTGTAGATAAATATTGTGTGATCAGGTTTCTGATGATATAGTTCAATGTATGTGCCTATTGTAAATTAAAAAAGGAGCAGTAAGTTCCCTTAAATTTGTGAGGACAATCTCACAGAAATGTATACACAATACACTCAGAGAGAAGCAATAAGTCAGCCATTACTTGTTGGAAGTGTCATTCATCTTTGGATAATCCCGCAAGACAGCCTTTGCAAGTTGAAACTAATGACACAGCATTCATATATAATGTCCCTGTTCGAAATGGGGTCTCTAGTTGGCAAGAGCTTGCACCTTTGTCCAAATAGAGACCCTTCTTCCTAGGCAAGGTAAGGGAGTTACACACCTAAAACTACCCCTGCTCACCCCCTTGGTAGCTTGGCATGAGCAGTCAGGCTTATCTTAGAGGCAGTGTGTGAGGCATTTGCACATAACCAACAGTAAGAAAGTGTAAGAACTACAAAAGGACACCACACCAGTTTAGAAAAATATCCAATATTTGTATATACTTAAGACAAGACCAAAAACGGTAAAAATCCACAATACAGTATTAAGAAATCTTCAGTTATCACTATAACCTTCAAAAACAGTTCCTTGAAGTCGATAGCTCCCTCTGGGGCTATTATGGCGTTGTGAACAAACAAATCCAAACAGTTCTGCCTGACCGTGGCATCGTGGGCCAACTATGTTGTCGGGAAGACCCGCAAAACAGTACCTTTATAAATGCAGGGTGTTGGGGACCTCTTGTGGAGCTCTCAAAAGCATAGCGTCCGCAGGTGTTGGTTCCAGAGGTTGGTGCAGGAGTCTTCAGGCCCTTGAAGTCACACGCGTTGCAAATTGAACTCCTCGCGATTGAAGTCAGGAGCGCTGGCTTAGGCACGTGTCGGGTGCTGCTGTGCGAAGTGCAGCAGTTCGGCATGCGGTGCCCTCAGGTCGTCGTGTGAGCAGTGGCTCGTGGCGTCATCAGAAGGCCTCGTCGGTGAGACCAGGTTTGTGAATGCGATGCTCGATGCTGTGCTTGCAGGTCACGGTGCAAGCAGCTGCATCGTCGTTGTGGAAGCACAGTCGTCTGCTGACGAACTGGAGTCGATGGCACAGGCATCAGTAGGCCAAGTCTGTGGTGTGGGATAAGGGCGGTGCGTTGTGTAACCTTACGAGTGGTGCTCTCAAACCACGGTGCTAGCAACGGCATCGATTTCAGCATGGAGCGTCGTCGTTGGGGATACAAAGGCGGTTTCTTGAAGCGAGGTGATGCTGAGTGCAGTGCCCACAGGTCGTGATGCGGGCAGCGGCTCAGTGGCAGCATCAGCAGGTGTCATCAGTGAGTCCAGGGTTGCGGTGCGGCATTGCAGCGGTGCCCTCTGCAGTGCCTTCAGGACACGGAGTCGGCAGGTACATCGAGATGGCATTGGGTTGCTTTTTCTTCTGTTGCAGCACAACACACACAATTCCCAGTGCTGAGGGCAGAAGAGATTGAAGTCTTTGCTGTTCCTGAGACTTCTTGAACAGGGGGCAGACTCTACCTCAAGCCCTTGGAGAAACTCACAAAAGTAGATTGTAGAAAGTTCAGTCCAGTCCTTTCACTGCCCAAGATAGAAGCAGCCTCTGCAGGCCAACACAGCAAAGCACACAGCAAAGAGGTAGTTCCTCCTCACAGCTTCTCCAGCTCTTCTTCTTGGCAGTCTTCTTGGTCCAAAAGAGTTCTAAACTTCAGGGGTTTGGGCTCCACTTTTTGTAGCCCAAAATCCTTTGTCCCAGCCATAACTAGTTCCGTCCTTTCTGGTGTAGCTTCCCAGCAGGAGGCGGAGACAGCAGACAGGGCCTATTCAGGTGCTAGTGATAGCTCCTCCCACTACTCTGAATGCAGCCCAGGTCTATTCAGCCCATCCCTGACCCATCTAGACTCTCTGGAGCCACGGCTCCTCTCCAGCCCATGTCATCCCCAAGCCAAATAGTCAATACACATCCTAGCAGAGGAACACCAGATGGCTGGGCAAGAAAATACCTACTTTCCAAAAGTGGTATTTTCAAACATAGAATGTAAAAATCAACTTCACTAAAAGATGCATCTTTAGATTCTGAGTCCAGGCATACTAAACTATTTCTCTATCTTGTTCCCAGGGCCGGTTATGTTTATAAGATGTTATAAACAAACTCCCTATTCTGTCCTATGGGAACAGGTAGCTTTGCAATAGTGAAAAACGAAATTGGCAGTATTTCACTATCAGGACATGCCACACACACCAGGGCATGTCCTACCTTTCACATACACTGCACCCTGCCCACGGGGGTACCTTGGGCCTACCTTAGGGGTGATTCACATGCAAGGAAAGGGAAGGTTAGGGCCTGGCATGTACGTGCACTTGCCAAGTCGACATGCCATTTACAAACTGCATGCAGACTATGCAGTGGCAGGTCTGAGTTATCTTTTCAGGGCTACTCATGTGGGTGTGCCAATCAGTGCTGCAGATCCATGAGCAGCATTTAATTACAGGCCCTGGCACACTCAGTGCACTTTACTAGGGACTAACAAGTACATCAAATATGCCAATCATGGAAACCCCAATCCATAACACAATTTACACAGAGAGCATATACACATTAGCACTGATCAGCAGTGGTAAAGTGCCCAGAGTCCTAAAACCAACAACAGCAGGTCAGAAAAACATTGGAGGAAGAAGCTAAAAGTTTAGGGATAACCCTGCAAAAAGGGCCATCTTCAACAGTCCCTGTAACCTTTGTTTTTTTCAGTGATTATTAAAAGTTTTTTTAATTCTAATTCCTAACTATAATGTGTGTGTAACCCTGTAAAGTAAGATACCCTTTGCAATACACAGTGGGGGTGAGGTTGAATGCAGGGCATGGTCTGGCATTATGCTGCCCCACCCAGGCTTGCTGTTCCTGCCTCCCTCCTCATTGCCATCCATTGTCCATGACCCTGCGACCTTATTACAGCCATGTGTGACTGATCTGTCACTGTCCTTCCTACCAGCCCATAACAGTTAGCTTGCTGCCCCACCCTCCTCCTCCCTACCCTCTATTGTCCAAGTCCATGCACCCGCCTCTCCCTACTACCTTGCATGGTCCGATGTGCTGGCACTGCATTCCATTTAGCTCGATGTCCCTGCCCACTCCTTCTGCCCTCCATTCCAATTCTATGCAGTGTCATTGTCTTCCTACTTAGCCCCTGTGCTTAGCTTGCTGTCCCTACTATCCTTCCCCTTGCCCTCTAATGTCTGTGTGCATGACCCTGCTCCCTCCTTTCTGCCCACCGTATTCCATGAACCTTCCACCCTCCTATCTACTCTGAGTGTTCTGTTCAGCTGCAACTGCCCCTACCACCTGCCTAGCATGGTTAGATGGATGCCGTCTGTCCCTGGCACCTCCACTCTGCCTGTCCAAGTTCCATGACCCTATCCCCTCCCTCCTCTCCTCTATTTTCCATTTTGCTGGCACTCCCTTCTGCCCTCCATGCGTTGTTGTGCTGTAACTGCTCCTCCTGTCTGCAATGGTGTGTTGTGCTTCCAGTGCCCATTCAAACCATTGCCCCCTGCCCTCCATTTTCCATATGAAGACCCCTATCACCTCCCCCCTGCCTTGTATGGTCCACTGTCGTTCCTATGCCCCCTCTCTCCTGCCCTTTATGGTCCGTTGTGCTGCAACTGTCCCTCTTGTCTGTCCACTATGCTCAATGTGTGCTATATTTGGGATCTGTTATCTCTGGTGGCCATCTTGGGAACTTATTTGTTATGAAGCTCACTAATTTCATCATTCACTGCAGTATTCTCCATAGAAAATGCTTTCAGTTATTTATTTTGATTCCATCAAAATGGTGTTCATATGTGCCACACTTTTGGCAGAAATTCTGAATGTTGGCACTCTAGTTACTAATTAGAACACTGTAGTAAAACTGTGGATCACCAGGAAGTTAACAGTTTGTCTGCTGCTGGTGTTGAAAGTGCATGTTTCAGTCTGCATGTCAGAATGATTTAATGAAATAGAAGAGGAAGATATTTAAGAACTCACTTAAAGGTATCCTATTTTTTCTTTCTACAGCACTAACTATAATTTCTATGACAAATTGAACCCCCTCATGTTGTTCCTTTCTAAACTAAATGTTTTAAGTTTTACCAGTTTGATTCAATTAACATGGCTTCAGGTGTGCCATACTTTTGCCATACGTATCACCATTAGTGCGCTAGTTGTTCTTTAGAACACTCTGGGAGGCAAAAGTAGAACACATGGGAATCAACTGCCAGACTTCATTCTCATATGGCTGAGAAATATAGTGTGAATGTACAGAACTATGCTCTAATGTTAACTTCTGGAGCACCTTCCATAACCTCTATGCGGAAATCATGAGAAAACTGTTTTCTCTCAAAAATGATTCTTGAAATCCCAGCAGAAGGCTTATCAACAGGGTAAAATCATCTTAGAACACACCACAATTCCTAAAACTAGTATGGTACCATCAACACATGATTTATATTGTAACGAAAATCTGTTATCACCCTTTATACATTCAACTTTTTATGACCCTCAAAACTTGCCATTTACTATGATGCATTTCAATAGTGTGCTATCATGTATATCGGTCCCAAGATGGCTGCCAACACTTCATGGTTGAAGCGTTGGCAGCAAATTCAATTTCAGTGGAATTTAAGTAAGATTTTGTGCCCCCAGATATCAGTATTTTTAAACATGAATACCTTTGAAATTACTGAACGGAATTACACCAAATCACAAAAAGCACGCTTTCTGGACCAACATCAAGCTTTATGCCAAATTTGGTGTACTTTCGTTTGGCAGTTCGAGCTGTAGTTGTGCTCAAAAAATGAAAAATCCCCATGGACATAACATGGGGAAAATGCGTTTTCGGGCCCCCGTTTTTTCTCATCCCTCCCTTAAACTTTAAAGACAGAAGCTGAACCAAAAAAGGGAAGTTTTGTGAAAATTTCATGAAGATTCTTTAAACAGAGCCAATGTTACTGGCAAAACATAAAACACGTTTCCTATGGATACTTTGGTCCTAACTATAACTACCTACTGGCTATCGCCAGTAGGTAATCATCCATATATTACCTACTGGTGATAGCCAGTAGGTAGTTATAGTTAGGAACAAGGTTTCCATAGAAAAAGTGTTTTTCTTTTACCAATAACATATAGTTGGGTCAGGTAACTATAAAGGCTGAATTTCACTGGTGAAATCTTAGCCTAACTATGAAGTCCCTGTAATCTTTGTTTTTTGTGTGAAATTACATCTATCTATCTATCTATCTATCTATCTATCTATCTATCTATCTATCTATCTATCTATCTATCTATCTATCTATCTATCTATCTATCTATCTATCTATCTATCTATCTATCTATCTATCTATCTGTCTGTCTGTCTGTCTGTCTGTCTGTCTGTCTGTCTGTCTGTCTGTCTGTCTGTCTGTCTGTCTGTCTGTCTGTCTGTCTATCTATCTATCTATCTATCTATCTATCTATCTATCTATCTGTCTGTCTGTCTGTCTGTCTGTCTGTCTGTCTGTCTGTCTGTCTGTCTGTCTGTCTATCTATCTATCTATCTATCTATCTATCTATCTATCTATCTATCTATCTATCTATCTATCTATCTATCTATCTATCTGTCTGTCTGTCTGTCTCTCTCTCTCTCTCTCTCTCTCTCGCTCTCTCTCTCTCTCTATCTATATATATATATATTAGAAACAGCTGCTTCTCGCCTCCCACAGAATTTTCTCCAGCAAAGCAGACACAGACCCATAGTTGCATGCTATATATATATATACACACACACACACATATATATATTCCAAATGCCAACAACAAAGGAGTGCCCAGCATGACGGGTCGAGCCCATCTAGATGCATCCCACACCTTGAAATATTTCATAAGAAAACACGCACTGTTTAGTGACGTGAAATAGGCCTCACCAACAGTGCTTCTTTAAATTCCTTTATTAAGAGACAAGGTTTAAAAGCATTACGCGTTTCGACTCAGGCGAGCCTTAGTCAAATGCAATAAACTATACCTTACGCCCCTGCAATGCACTGCTTATGACCTCACATATTACATCACTCATGACCAGGTCATTAACATCACTGATGACATCATCCAGTGAGTGAAAGTATTTTGTAAATGTCTCTGAGACTTAAAAATAGGTAGTAAGCTAGTGCATAAGGTAATTACCATTATTTCTAAATTAGAAACGAGTGATACGGTTTCTAACATATTTAATCTGAGTGTGCGACTGTGATTGTCTGAATCAGCATGAGAGTGGGTGTCTGAGAGCTGTATGTGTGTGAGTGAATGTATAGGTGAATAAGGGTGTGTGTGAGTAGCTGTATGGGTGTGCGAATGACTTAGTGGCTATATGAGTGGGGGGTTTGTAAGTGGCTGTTTTTGTGACTGAATGGCTGTGCGAGTGTCTATGGGAGGATGAGTGGGGGTGTTAGTGGCTGTATGGGTATGTTAGTGGCTGTTTGAAAGGATATATGGATAGGTGAATTTGTGTGAGCAGCTGTTTTGCACAGTGAGTGTCTGTGGGATTGGCTCTATAGGTGAATGAGTGGGTGTGTAACTACTTGTATGGATATGTGAATGGGTATGCATGTGGTTAACTGGAATAGTGAATAGATGGGTGAATAGCTGTGTCAGTAACTGAGTGGCTGTAGGAGTAGCTGTATGGGTGAGTGACTGCTAGTGTGAGTGGCTCTGTGGATGAGGGAATACTAGTGTGAATGGCTGCATGAAAGAGTGAGTGGGTGAGGGTGAGTGACAGTATGGGTGAGTGAGTGGGTATGTCGGTGGTTTATGGATAGGTGATTTGGCTGTGTTAGTGGCTGTATGAGTTAGTGAGTGGGTGTGTGTGTGTGAGTCATTGAATGGGTTTGTGAATGAGTTTGTGAGTGGTTGTGTGGTATGTATGTGGACATCAGAGATTGTATGGGGTTTGAGTGGTTATGTGGATGATGTCATCAGTGATGTCATGTGGATAGTGGTAGTCATAGTGGATCAGATAGCAGATAGTTGATCACCCTTGTCAGAGGGGCCACGCTGTTGCGCTGCTGCGCCGCACATGATCTGAATTTGCCTGTAACTTTTTAAAACAAATAGAATTTACTGTGTGTGCTTTTAAAAAGGGGAATATTTTTAAATTGCTTACTTCTTTATTTTCGCCGCATTTTATCTGGGCACTCTCCCATTTGGAGCTTTTATCTTCTGGCTTTGGGGGTCTGTAACGGTCTCTTGCTCCATCCCCGGTCCACCACGGCTTGCCGATTGTGTGGAGGGAAGTGAGTATTTTTCTCCAGCTCCTCCCTCCCACCTCCTGCCGCAGTTGAACGGGCAGCGCTTTAGTTGTTCCCGGGCCAGCCTATTTAACTGCATGCTGGGGAGGACGCGCGCAGTGGGTGCGCCACCGGAGCGCCGAAGTCACGCCAAAGGCAAGCCCATCTGCGCTCGTCCATGCCAAGTTTGCGCCTTGTGCCAGGGACTCTGGTTAATTCATTACAGACCCCGGTAAGCCCCTTGCTTATTTCAGAGGACAGCTCCTGGAGCTTCAAGCACAGAAGGGGTCGCACCGCAGGTTTATGAACCTTGAGCCTCCAGGTGGCTGTCAGGTGTAAGAGTGTGCTAAATGCAAGGCAGTTATTCCGCTGGGTGCAGCTGGTAAATCCCATGAGGATACGCGTCAGCCCCATCTTTTGTCTTTGAAGCATTCCTTTATGGGGTATCTCGTGAACGCCAGATCTTTGATTAAACACAGGGCAGAATTCAGTGATTTTGTGTCCCTTCGCAAGCCCAATTGGGTATTCATTACCGAAACCTGGCTAGAGATTGCTCAGGGCCAGATCTTGTGGAGGCCATCCCCTCCAGGTATGCCCTGTCCAGACTCGATAGGGAAGGGAGGATTGGTGGAGTTTAGGAGTACTCTATAAAGACATCTATTCGTGCTTCACTGAGCCCCTCACCTCTCCCTCAGATCTCTATCAGGGCCTATATTTCTCTTTGAAGGTCCTACCCACCGAAAGCTTTGTCGGAGTAGTCAACTATCGGCCTCCTGGACCCAGAGCAATGTTCGATCAGGATTTCAGTAATTGAATATAGCCCTATCTGGCAAGATCTAATATCACTCTCTTGGGTGATTTTAACTTTCATTTGGAGAAAGCTCTGTGTACTGAAACACAGGTTTTCTTAGAAACTTATGGACTCTTGTGGTCTTCCTCAGTTGGTGAGGAGCCCCACTCATACGGCAGGACACATTTTGGATGGGATCTTCTCTAATGATCCTAGGATAGAGGTGGATGATCCTATCCCACTCTCCTGGTCTGATCAATATGCCATCCCATTTCTTCTGCAAATTGCAGTATCTCACCTTGATTATAATTTTAAGAACAGGGTGGAGATGAAGAGAAATTTTAGCCGTATAAATAAGGAGGACCTTTTTAATAAACTTAGCAAATATTGCTACCTCCCCTATTTGGATGTAAACTCAATTTACGAAGATTTTTCCAACTGGCTTTCAGCGGCCTTGGACTCTCTTGCCTCCCTTAGGGAGCACTATGTGGGCAGAAAACACCCATCGGCCCCCTGGTTCTCTGAAAGGCTGAGAAAGCTTAGACAGGTATGCCGACACCAGGAAAGAAAATGGCGCCAGGATCTTTCCTCTGTCGAAAGGGATCTGCACAAACTTAGATTGAGGGAATGTGAGCTAGCTATTAATGAGGAAAAGGTTGCTTATTAAGTTGACGGAATCCATAAAATCCCCAAGGGAACTTTTCACTGTGATTAATACGCTCCTAGCCCCCACGGCCACTGCTAACACGAGGTTTCCCAGGATTTGTGTGATAAACAAAAAAAAATGTTATGCCAAAATTAAGGACATATATTCCTCTATGGAGAGGTCCAATGCTGGAGGATCAAAGTTAGATCTTCCATCAGATCACCTTGTAGCCCCTCGAAAGGACTGCCACTTGTGTTCCTTTCCTCCTATAATTCAAGAGGACACTGAGTGGATGTTAAGTGGAATTAGGTCTGGTTCCCCCCTGGAGCCCTGCCCCCTGAAGATCTTGAAACTGGGAATGGAGGCTTATTGCCACACCTTTGACTTCAATCCTTAATGCAGTCATTACCTCTGGCCAGTATCCTACCGCGTGGAAGACTGCAGTGGTTAAACCTCTTTTAAAGAAGCCTTCTCTGGACCCTGCGGAATTAAAGAACTAGTGGCCCATTTCCCTATTGCCTGTCCCAGCAAAAATCTTGGAGAAACATCTGAACCTCCATCTTAGTACTTATTTGGAGGATTATCAGTTGCTCGATGGCTCACAGCATGGGTTCAGAAGTGAGCACAGTACCGAGACTGCGTTAACCGTTGTTTCCAAGAACATTTGACAACAGGTTGACGCTGGTCAAACCACCTCACTGATCCTTCTGGACCTGATGGCAGCCTTCGATACCATCTCTCTCCGTAGATTGGCTGGGAGGCTCCGGGAAATAGGGATTGAGGACCTTGCCCTTAATCTGTTAACATCCTTCCTTTTGGAACGGTCACAAAGAGTTAAGTTGGGCAAATTCTTCTCTGCTCCTAAACAACTATTCTGTGGAGTCCCCCAGGGATCCTCATTGAGTCCTACCCTTTTAAATATTTATGTAGCCCCGCTTGCCAGGGTTGTAAGATCTTTTGGCCTAGAAGTGCTATCCTACGCTGATGACAGTCAAATCATGATTACCATCACTGAGAGTGTCGAAGAATCAGCAGCAAACTTTAAAAACTGCATGCAGGCGGTGGCTTCATGGATGGTGGAAAACTATCTAAAACTCAATGAGGATAAGACTGAGATCTTAATTTTCGGAGACAAACAGGAGATCTGGTCTGAGGCCTGGTGTCCACATATGCTTGGAGCTTGCCCTCGCCATGGCCTCAGTGCCAAAAATCTAGGCATCATAGTGGACACCTCCCTTTCTCTGGGCCCCCGCATAAATAGAACAGTTTCTACCTGCTTCGGGATGTTAAGGACTCTCAAAAAGATCATTCAATTTCTATCCCTCCCCTCGCGAAAACAGGCAGCGGTGGCCCTAGTACTGTCTAGATTAGATTACTGCAATGCCCTTTATGTAGGGATAAATAAGGGGCTCCTACATCAAGTTCAACTTGTGCAGAATGCCGCTGCCAGGCTAGTGATAGGCCTCCCCAAAATCCATTCTGTATCGGCTACCATCAGAAGCCTGCACTGGCTTCCATTGGGTCGGAGAATTGTGTTTAAAGCCCTGTGCCTGGTGCACAAGGCCTTTCATAATATGGGGTCAGAAGGCATTAAAAAACTGTTTCGGAGATATGTCCCCAGCAAGAATCTGCTGATAGTTCCCAGGTTCAGGAAATCCAGATGGGGGGAGGGCTTTTTCGCTGGCTGCAGCCAACTTGTGGAATTCCCTTCCTCCTTCAATTTCAGCTCTGGAAACTCACTCCTCGATCCGTAAGGCCTTAAAGTCTTGGCTCTTCACTAGCTTGAATCTGTAAGTGTCTTGCCTATGGACATCTCTGATCCTGATCCCTTTCCGCAGAGCCTTGATGCCCCTGGCATAAGTTCGCACTTTATAAAGCCTATATTCATTCACTCATTCATCAGTGAGGTCATTGCACTATGGGGGTGTAAGTTACAGTTAGCTCAGTCAGCTATAACTGCTGAATTCTACTGGTTTAGTATGAGTGAAATCTGAACCTAACTGTAACAACTCATCAACCCTTTATTTTCAGTGAATTTTTGTTTTTTAAAATTGTATTTCCTATTATGTCCCTGTCACCTTTGTTTTTTTCAGTGTATTTCTATATTTTTTTTTAACTTTTTAATCAGAACTGTAACCTTTGAGAGTGGGTTTTGTGAGTGGGTGAGTAGATATGTGAGGGGGTCTGTGAGTGTCTGTGTGCGAGTGGTTCTGTGAGTGTCCATGTGGGTCTATGAGTGGTTGTGTGAGTGCTTGTGTGGGTCTGTGAGTGGGCCTGGGAGTGCCTGTGTGGGTATTTGAGGGCCTGTTTGGGTGTGTGAGTGCCTGTGTGAATATATGAGTGGGTATGTGAGTGCCCATGTGGCTCTGTGAGTGGGTCTGTGATTGCCTGTGTGGGTCTGTGAGTAGGTGTATAAGTACCTGTGTGGATCTGTGAATATGTCTGCAACTGCCTGTGTTAGAGTCTAAATGGGTGTGTGAGAGGAGCTATGCATTTCAGGCATTTGCACACTTAGGGTATTTAAATGAGAGAAGCATGAACTCTCTTCTCACCAGGAGACGACAAGAAAGAAACAACTCATCATAGTCACTCTACATCAGATTGTGCTCCAATAGGTCAATGGTGAATTTACCTGCATTAAGCATTTCATATTGTTTTTCAACATGAAATGTGGAGGAAACACACTTGGTTTGCCTTCGCCAAGCCCAAGAAGTTGGTAGTGCTGGTGCTTTACTGACGTGGAGCAGAGCTTCAACTGGGGTACCTGCTATGCCTACAGGTGAGATTGCATTTCTGTGATATAAGCACCAGGGTCAGTTTTGCTAAAAATGTCTACTCAACTGTGGTACTTTTTCATTTGGTTAATTTGTAAGTGCTACCTTGTTGGGTAAAGGTCTTCACTACAGCTGCATATAGGACCACAAGGCGTGCACATAATTTTGACAACGAGATTGTTCCTTGAGCGTCTTCTTCCACAAATCTGTTATAACATGAATCCTCATCAAGAGAAGATGATGAGACTACAACGCGGTGAATCTCCACCAAACAGGGATACTTTCCCTTATATAAATGATGCAGGTGCTCTTTGTTGAGTGGAGATGTCCTCGTATTCCTCTGCATCAATAATGCATCACCAAAATTGGCGGAAACGTGCTTGAGAGTCTTATGTTAATCTGTCCATCAATGTGAGAAAAGATGGTAAGACTTTTACATACTACTTAGGAAATCGGGGCATGGCCAAATGGGTAAAGGGTGCAGATGATTTTGGGTATTTGGGTAGTCCGGGTAATTAGAAGGAAGAATCATAGACTCTGCTCTCATCAGGAGAAGACAAGGAAGAAATCACTTGTCACAGTCACCCATGATCAGATTGCACTCCAAAAGATCAGCAATGCAGTTATCTCCATTAAGGATTTCAGATTGCTATTTAACGTGGAATTCGAGAGGAAACACACATGCTTTGCTTTACCCAAGTCCAAAAAGGTAGGTTTTTTTTGCACAAAGGAAGGGGGGCTGTGTGGCCCAACTCCCCAGGCCGGTTTTGGCCCTGGAGACCCCACCCCCCTGGGCCCAGCGATGATTCAATGGGGAAGGGAGGGCACGTGGCTCCCCTCCCCGGTCTGATTTTGGCCTCAGGGATTTCATCCCACGAGCACCGGCCACAACTTCCTACGTGCACTGACACACACCCAGGCACCCAGTCTGGTTGGATGGGGACAATGGGGGAGGCTCAAGGCAAACGAAGTCCCAGCTGGGTCCGTGCCTTTGGTAGGAGCTGTCATTGCTCTTGCACACAGTGAGATGCTAGAAATGCAGCTCCATGTGTGCAGGAGCAATCATTACATCTGTTTCCCTACCTGCATGACAGTGATCAGGGACACAGATGAAAACGCCGCCCAAAGCAAGTGGGAGCGGCTAGACAGCTCCATCTAGCTGGGAGCAGAGTTTGTGTTTTTCCTCGCTTTGCACAGTTCCTGTCAAGAAAAAGCAAACTGTTATGTCTGAAGATCATGGGCCTAGGGGGGTGGCTGTCCCTAGGGCCATTATTGCCTCCAGGAGAGGAGCTAAATGGCCACCCCTCCTTTTGTGTCCACAGGCAATCCCAGGGGAAGTGGTGGTCCCTGGGGCCATATTTGTCCAGTTTTAAATATTAGGTGGACCCCAGGGAGGGGGTAGTCACCAGGGCCCGGGGGGGGGGGGGTCCATGCACCCTCCCCCCTTTACCTGTGTTGGCAGCCAATCAGATTTCAGCAAGGGGACTGTCGGATCCTATGAGGATCTGCGTCCCTATATATGCAAATTTGTTTTTCCTTTAATATGTTGAAAACTACTGAACAGATTTTCACCAAATAAAATGCACTCTTTCTGGACCAAGATCTAGCTTTCTGCAAAATTTGGTGAAATTCCATCCAGTAGTTCGTGCTATAGTCGGGTTCAAAATCCCTATGGGAATTAACAAGGGGAAACATGCTTTTTTTCACCCCCTCTTTTTCTCAGCCGCCACTTAACAGATTGCCTCAAAACTTACCAAGCACAACTAGAATCAATGGCACACTCTTTTTGGAAAATTTCTTGAAGATTCATCAAACGACGAAAAAGCATAGTCAAGTCAAAGAGTGCAATTCCTATGGAAACTAGGTCCTAACTATAACTATCTACTGGTGACTGCCAGTAGGCAAGATCTATATCTATATCTATGTCTCTATCTCTATCTCTATCTCTATCTCTATCTCTATCTCTATCTCTATCTATCTATCTATCTATCTATCTATCTATCTATCTATCTATCTATCTATCTATCTATCTATCTATCTATCTATCTATCTATCTATCTATCTATCTATCTATCTATCTATCTATCTATCTATCTATCTATCTATCTATCTATCTATCTATCTATCTATCTATCTATCTATCTATCTATCTATCTATCTATCTATCTATCTATCTATCTATCTTTCTATCTATCTATCTATCTATCTATCTATCTATCTATCTCTCTCTCTATCTATCTATCTATCTATCTATCTATCTATCTATCTATCTATCTATCTATCTATCTATCTATCTATCTATTTATCGAGTGTGTTGCCATGTACAGTTATACTTCCACTGCCTCTTCCTTCTGTCCTCAATGGTCTTTTTATATTCCAGCAGCCTCTCGTGGCTGTACTGCATGGTTGCTTGGTTGCCCCTCCCCCCTTTACCCCAGCACTCCATTGTCGATGGTGCTGCCCCTGCCCCTCCCGCCTGCCCAGCATGGTCAACTTATTGCCTCTGCACCCTCCTCCATGAGAGGGTGTTGTTCCCATAACAATTATGGGCAGTGCTCTAAATAACTAACATGAGGACATACTTTCTGAGTTCTCAAACAGCAACACAGCACTTTTTAATAATTTGCTTTTTTAATGGGTTTTTATCTGGTTGATCACTTGATTACATGTTACACTTGAGGGAGAGGATGAGGCAATACAGCCAGAGCTGCAGACTTTGCAAATGGGGAAACAGGTTTGAGTTTTGGCTAAGCCTGGGCAAAGCACTCCTCTATGCTCGCGTAGTTTGTGAAGTTCGCGCTACTTCGCACTACGCGAATTGCACGTAGCACAGTGCGAACACGCGTAGCGTAGTGTTGCGTAGTGATGCAGTCATTTTTTGCTTGCTCGCGGTTCTCAACATCAAGTTGGCGACCGCGAGAAAGCAAAATGACATCCCGGCGAGACTTTTTCCTTGTTCGCGATCAGCAACATCAAGTTGGCGATCGCGAGCATGGAAAATAAACCTCCCGGCGAGATTCCCAACGCGAGGAGGTCAGGTTTCTCATTGCGAGTGGTCGCTTATGCTCGCGACCGCTCGCGATGAGAAACTACCAGTTCACGTTGAGAAAGCTGCCGCTCGAGTAAAAATCTACTCGAGCAGCAGAAAACTACAGCTCGCACTGTGCAAGATGCCATTTTCAATGATTGCACAGTGCCGGTTGCTTGTCCGCACTGTGCAATCCTTGAAAACGACATCTGGCACAGTGCGAACAAGGTACTACGCAGTTCACGAAGTGCTACGTGTAGCTCGCGTAGTGCGAAGTGCACTTTGCGTAGCTTCGCGAAGTGCTACTTCGCGAACTACGCCCAGGGTTAGTTTTGGCGTCAGCTCTACATCCTGTTATTATGGGCAAATTACTAAATGTCCCCATGCCTAAAACCAAATTGAAGGTCACCTTGTGAAATATAAGTGACGCTCATGTAAAGCACTCCAGTACCTTCGGGTAAAGTCTGTGCTATATAAGACTGCACATTTCTGTCATTGGGTTACACTTGGACTACAATGGGTGATATTTGTGCTTGTTACAAAGCCCCGTCATTTCCTCATTTACTGCAGTATCTTCAGTAGAAAAAAGCTTTCAGTTTTCCACTTCGATTTCATCAAAATGGTGTTAAGGCGTGCCACACTTTGGCATAAATTCAAACTGTTAGCACTCTAGTTGCTCATTAAACACTGTAGTAAAGCTGCTGAGCACGAGGGAGTTAACTGGCAGTCTGCTGCTAATTTTGAAAGTGCTTGTTTCAGTCTGCATGTCAGAATTTTTGAATGAAATAGAAGAGGAACATATTTGAAAGCTCACTTAAAATGTGTCCCAATTTTTCTTTCTACGGCACTAACCATCAGATCCGACCATAAAATCTGTGCTTAGGCTCCACCCAGGTATACAAATGTGGTTTTCCTTTAATATTTCCAAAGCCAATGAACAGATTTACACCAAATAACAAAAATTCCTAACTGTAAATTCTCACCCGAGGGTAGGTGCGTCAGTGTTTGTATGGGTCAGTGAGTGGGCTGTGAGTGCCTGTGTGAGTCAGTGAGTGGGTCTGTGAGTACCTGTGTAAGTGTGTATAGATAGATAGATAGATAGATAGATAGATAGATAGATAGATAGATAGATAGATAGATAGATAGATAGATAGATAGATAGATAGATAGATAGATAGATAGATAGATAGATAGATAGATAGATAGATAGATAGATAGATAGATAGATAGATAGATAGATAGATAGATAGATAAAGATAGATAGATAGATAGATAGATAGATAGATAGATAGATAGATAGATAGATAGATAGATAGATAGATAGATAGATAGATAGATAGATAGATAGATAGATAGATAGATAGATAGATAGATAGATAGATAGATAGATAGATAGAGGATTTTTCTTTTTTGAACCCGACTACGGAATTACACCAAATTTGGCAGAAAGCCATATGATGGTCCAGAATGCGTGCTTTTTGTAATTTGGCAGTTTCAGAAATATTTAGGTTTGAAAAATATAGATATCGTTCAGCCCGAAAGCCTACTAAAATCCTACTGAAATTTGATTGGCTGCCAACACTTCAACCAGGAAGTGTTGGCAGCCATCTTGGGACATGGTTGAAGTGAGTGGGTGTGTGAATAGTAGGGGTGGCCAATGAATTTCACTCAGCCAGTTGATTTTGCTGAGTTTTGCCCACTCCATGTGGTGCGCGGGGTTCCAAACATCTCCATGAAGTGGCGCAGAATTGAGTTTTCCCTTTCGTGTGGCACACCAAAGTTAAGTTGGTGAGAACAAGAGACAAAAATCATATGCTAGACCACCTCCATCTGAGATTTCTCAACACGTGGGGTCGCATCAGGCCACTACCACTCGAGTTGAGAAACCAGACGTTTGCATTGGGGAAGCTGCCGCTCAAGTAGAACATCTATGCGAGTGGTGGAAAGAAGCAACACTCTCTTGCAATGTGTGTGGTGCTGTTCAGGCTGATCTTACAGCATGGGACAAACTCCTGGTGCTACAAATCTGCACAAGCAGTAGACCTTAACGTACTCTGCCGCACACAGAACTCCATGGAGTGAAGCAAGGTTTTTTCAGAATTTTGGGAAGTTTCACATATCAGAACTCCTCAAACTCTGCCTAGTGAATAGCTGTATGGGTCAGTCAATAGATGTGTGAGTGTCTGAGTGTCTTAGTGGGTGTGTTAGTAGGTTTGTGAACGTGTCTGTGTATCAGTGAGTGAGTATGTGAGTTCCTGTGTGGGTCTGTGAGTGGGCCTGTGAGTGCCTGTGTGAGTCAGTGAGTAGGTCTGTGAGTACCTGTGAAAGTGTGTGTGTGAGTGCCTGTGTGGGTCTGTGAGTCCCAACAAGAAAGAAACCACTCATCACAGATTGTTCTCCAATAGATCAATGATTCATTCACCTCCATTAAGGGTTTCACCATGTTTTTCAATGTTGAATATGAGAGAAAACCCACCTATTTATGTCTTTATTCGAGGCGTTTTATATAGTGCGAACATGACTCAAAGGTGTCAGAATGCTTTACAGATTAAGCACAACCGAATAGCACAAGGAACATAATGAGTACATAAAAATACATAGTAATGATAAAACAGAGTAAACAATATACAATGGGATATGTAAATAAAATACCAGCAATGACTCGGGTTACATAGTCATAAGTAAAAATACAAAGTAACAGAATATAAAAGATGTAAACAAAAATATAGGCAGTAGAATATGTGAATGCTAGGTTATGAGGTAGAGGAGGGAGGGAGTTTCAGGATGGAGAGAGTGGAGGTGTTGCTCTGATTCTTAATGGTGAGTTTTCTGCACAAGATGATACTGAGAATCAAGGCGTGGTCCGTGTGGGTGGGAGAGGGTCCAGGTTTAGCAGGCCACTAGTTATTCCACAAGGAGTTGTTGTTCCCAAAGATCAGTGCTTCTGTATTGTCTGTGTTGAGTTTGAGGCAGGTGTTTTGCATCCAGTTTGTTACACTGGTAATGCACTAGTAGAAGATAGTTCTTGTGGTGAATGGGTCTTTGGATAAAGAGAAGATGAGGTGGGTGTCGCCAGCGTAGAAGATGATGTTCAGTCCATAGTTTCTGATGATGCTGGCCAAGGGGATTATGTAGGCGTTGAGCATAGTGGGATTGAGGGATGATCCTTGAAAGACACCACAGATGATGTACTTGGGCTCCTAGGTGAACAGTGCAAGACGGATTCTCTGTGTTCTTCTGGTGAGGAAGGATGCCATCCATTTGAGGGCGTCCTCTTGGATTCCAATCTGATGAAGCTTCTTGATCAGGGTGTGGTGGGACACAGTGTCAAAAGCAGCTGAGAGGTCGAGAAAGATAAGGCTAACCACTTCTCTCGGTCTAGAAGTGTTCTGATGTTGTCAGTGGCTGTGATCTGGGTGGTTTTGATGTTGTGGTTAGCACAGAATCCAGATTAGGATGCTTCCAGGAGATTGTGGTTCTTGACGTATTTCCGGAGTTGATGGGGTGATGGCCTTTGGGAGGACTTTGGTGGAAAGGGAAGCAGGGAGACAGTTTTTTGAGGAGGGGTTTGACTTTGTTGTGTTTCCACTCATCTCCGAAGATGGTCAAAGTGATGGATTTGTTGAAGATGTTTGCAAGCTTGTTGCTAATCGTCCTATTGCCGAGGTTGAACATGTGGTGGAGACTGGGGTCTGTGGGTGCTCATGAGACGACTAAGTGCATGATGTCTGCGATGTTCTGCATCATGAGCTGGTCCCAAGCGGTGATCTGGTGGTTGGAGAATTGAACTGAGGGAGCAAGGAAGCTAAGGGTGTTAACATCTGTGGATTGTGGTTCAAAGTGTTTGTAGATGTTGGAGATCTTGTAGTAAAAGAAGTCCACCAGGGTGTTGTAGAGATCTTGGTAGGGGATGATAATGTTTTCAGATGCTGAGGGTCTTGAGAGCTCCTTGACCATGCTGAAGAGTTCTTTGCTGTGTGTCAGCTGCCTTTGCTGTGGTCATATAGGGTATTCCTTCTGGTCTCTTTAAGGAGTCACTGAGCATAGCAATGTCTTGAAGATGGTCTGGTCAGTGGGCTCCATGCTGGTGTACAGTTTCCTTTCCAGTTGCTTGCAGTTGTGTTTCGTGGTTCAGTTCCGGAGTGTACCAGTTGGCATTTTTGGGAGATCTCTTGAGCTGGGTGGGTTTGATGGGCGACTATGTTGGTGCAGTCAGAGATCCAGATGGTGTGTTTCTCAACAGCCTGTTCAAGGTTGGTTGTGGTGTCCTGGTGGGAGATGTTGAAAGAGTTGGTCCATTGACTTATGGATACTTTGTTCCAGCTGCTGTATGAGGTCCTGGGGGGTCTGGTGGTGGTGCTGTGGGCTGCTGTGAGGGTGAAGTGGATGATTGAGTGGTCCATCCAGATGAGCTTCTTGACATGGCTGTACTTGACTCTGTTGCTGACTAAAAAGGTAGGGTCCATCGTGTGCCCTGTGATGTGTGTGGGGTCGGTTAGTAACTGAGAGAGGCTGATGTTCATGCTTTTGAGGAGGTCAGCTGTGTTAGCATTGTTGTGGTCATCGAGGTGAAAGTTGATGTCTCCAAGCAGAGGATGTGGCGTTACAGCTAGAGCGGTTGACCTCGACTCTGGGGAATCAGGTTCGAGTCTCAGCAGGGACATTCAACATTCTGTGATTCTGGACAAATGACTTAATCTCCCAGTGACTAACAAAAAAAATGAATACGTCTGTCTGTAATGCAACTGGTGCTCATCTAAAGTGCTTCAGGTCAAGTACCCGCTATATAAAACTCTGGAAAAAAGGAAGTTGTATTACTCAGTGTCAATAGCTTGCGGAGAGATGAATTTGGCGATTGAGTCACAGAAGCCGAGGCCTGGTGATGGAGGTCTGTAGGTGAGGGTGTCACTGATGGTGGTTTTGCCATCTGTTCGGAGTTGGAAGTTTGAGGTGCTCCATGATGGTGTTGGTATAATTAAAGAACTATTCTAATTGTACTGTGTCATTGGTGCAGAGCTGTCTCCAAACAGGCAACCAAATGCAAGGGCATCACGTTCAATGTTCCTAGCCTTGGGCAGAGTGTACAGGCAACATGATAATATGCTTCAAGGAAATGTTTTGCATCAAACTTATTTCTAAACACCATGTTTTGTAAACACAAAGCATGTAAAAATGTACCATTAGAAAAATATGTTGAGTCGAAATGTGTGGCTAAAAATGGAGACTGTGCGCGGGCCCTGTTGACCCTTACAACACCACTACTTCACACTGCACACTGCTGAAGTTGTGCACAGCAGGGGGTAGGCACATGGTGCTAAATTCCTACTGCACATGCCCTTCGGCCCTGTGCAGCAGGGCCTCCTGCAGGGGGCTGTGACCAGGGCCGAAACACAGGCCCTGCAGCAACCCTCTTCTGCACATGGCCAAAGGCTGTATGTAGGAGGTTTTGCTTGACCACAAAGAGGGATTGGGTGCATGGTCTAGTCAGAGGTGTAGTCCTACAGTCAATTTCCTACTGTACATGGCTAAAGGTTGAATGCAGTTGGGTGGTGGGCTTTCCTCTGAGAGCGAGCACAAGGTCTGACCCTGCGGCCAACCCCATTGGCCACTTTGACCGTGCACAACAGGAGCGGTCAAGAACCTGTGGGGTGTTATGTGCAGTCCTGGCCTTGACAGACCAGGACTGTGGCCAGCCTGCTGCATGCGGCCGTCGGGCAAAAGCAGTGTATGACGGGGGAACAAGGTATAGTTAGTTCAATAAACAATAACTTCTGGATACTTAGGGTTTTTGTTAAGTTAGTTCTTATCTCATTTCAGCGCTAAAACGTCATTTTGAACTTTTCAGTCAATTACATTTTTTTAAATGTACGCTAAGATCTGATCACCATACCTGACTATAACATCACTTAAAATGATTAACTTTCAGTGACTATAGAAATCTCTTCTTTTCTCTTTACTCCCATCTCTCTGTCCCTTCCTCCCCATCTCTTTTTCCTCTTTCACTCTCTCTGTTTTCTCTGTCTCTCAGTGTCTCTAACCACCTCGACTTCTCGCCTCTCTCTCTGTTCCTCTCTCGTTCTATCTACGTATTTCATCCCATTTTCTCTGTCCTTTCTTTTGTCTAGCTACCGCTCTTGTTCTTTTTCCCACACTCTATATCGATCTCGCTCTTTTACTTTCTGTCTCTTCCTTTCCCTCCTCTTCTCTACTAACAGTCATGCTCTGCCGTCATTCACTCTGTCCTCCTGATTCTTTTTCCCTCTATCTCTCACTTGTTTTCATTATCTGTCTTTTATTATCGCTGGCTTTCGTCCCCTCAATCTTTCTTTCTTACACTCTTATTATTTCTTTCCCTCGGTATCTCTCGCTTTACTTTCCGTCTTTTTCAGCCGTGGTGCAGTAGACTTCAACACAGTGATGCGCCATGATAGACAATAGGGGCATTCTTTAAATCTGTTGCTCAGTTATTCGATTTATATATACACATACTCCGACTAAAACCAAGAAAAAACTCCTATATCTTAAACACTCTTTGTGATTCCCTATTATTTCAATAGGGCCTCATATTCATTTTCTACCGAGAGCAGTTTTCAACCTTATTCTTTCTCCCTGCAGACCATTAATTCACGCCAAAGAGATGCAGTATATTTCACATCTAAACCCTGCCTCCCATAAACCCAGACATCGGTGATAAACAACTTGCATTGTTCTTTCTTTCCAAGGAAAATAATTTGGCACATAATTCACAGCTGTGCAGCATAATTATAGTGACCCATTCCATAAAGTGCAGTGGGTGCTGCATTGCTCGACATTCGTGTGCACAGTTCATCTTCCTTTCTGATTCTGAATAAAATATGTTTGGTTTCAGATGTGACTGCATGAGCTCAATTAACACTAGAAAGCAGAAACACATGCAAGTGCCAGCGAGGCATCATCGCAGAAGTGTTTTTTAATGTGACTAAAACGAGAGCCTGGAAATACTCACAATAAATGTCTGCTGAAAACAGCAGAAGTGTTTGATGGAATGGGAACTCTTTACAAGTGCACACTGACTCTAGCGCCAATCATCATGTAGATTGAGATCAAGATAATTTACCCACCGGCCTTTGCGCTTAAACAACATAACATGCGCGTGAATGAGTCCAACCACACATACTCTTCTGTCTTCAGCATGTCGTTTTGTGATTGCAAACTGAGAAACAGGGTGTGGAGGGGTACTGTGCGCGTGCTTGTGAACATGTGTGGGGGGAGGGGCGCTAAGACTTCTGCGTGGCCTTGAGTGATGAATGCACTGTCCACCTGGTGTCAGAGCACTCAATTATTTCCTTCTCTGCACGTGACAGACTACAGAAATTATTTCATATCCAGCATCCGCAGTGAACCTTCTCTTTCAAAAGAGCTAAGTCCGAAGGATAACCGTCATAAATGCAAGAATTCAGTCTCTTAAAATGGGCCAGGGTCAAGATAAGGGACTAAAAGCAGCCATTTTAAAGCACGTTTTTCAATTATGTGCAGTGGTTTTGTTTCCACAATGAAACAGAAATTCACGTGCGTGTGTCCCATAACAGTGTGACGTGGGACATATATAGTGAGTAACCATTCTGAATGGATTAACCCTGCAATCTAGCATTTTAACCGTATTCGAATTGAATGTCGCCCATCCTGGAAAATGAATGTTCGCATTGTCACACCATGGCAATTTCCTATTTACAATTTGCACCCTATAATGAATCATCTTTAGCAGGTTAAAGAGAGTGCGTGTGGTGATTAAAGTAGTAGGGAATAAATCACAGCCTTGAAAGGGAGCCTCGGATGGTTCACATTTGTGGACCGATCATCATAGACATTTGCATAAAACAGGAAATCACTGATAAAGATTCGAAGAAATATGGTCACGCATGTTTTTGCTTTTTTACGATCCATAGTTCTTTGAAGCTTGCATGTTACTGTGCCAGCCCACTCTACCTCCAAACAAAGAACACAATTCCAGTGCAATATGCTGCTCAATTTATTGAATTAGTTGAAAAAAAACACACATAATTATTGTGGTAAACTGCACCCCATCACCTCTCCACTCCATAACTCGTGATGGTGAGTCCCTCTGGACATTGAAACCATTACTTCAAGTAATTTAATTATTCACCAAACTCTTTTCCGACATGTGGGATTAGGAATATATCTTGACCCAGGCCACTAGAATGGGGTAGGGGTGACCAATAGGGTTGACAATAGCTTGCGGCTTTATGCGGAACATTTTGCGACAGCATTATTCCATTGTTTTAATATTTTCACTCAGGTTAACACTGTATGGGCAAAGATTTCAGCTCATTTTAGGAGTCTAACATCAAAACACATCAATAAGCAACAAGAAATGTGCCCTGTCTATCTCTGTGAAGGGCCTTCCACTGTTCAGCAACACACGTTGCCCCATTTTTTGAAACTTTAGGTTCGTTTGAGCTATGACCTGTTTTTGTTGCTAACATCTACATATTATTCAACAGATGACGTATCATGTAGAATATGGGGCAACTCCAGAATTATGCAGAAACTCCACAGCCCCAGAATTGCATAGTTCCAGTGGTACTGACCGAGACACACCACCCCTCTTTGTTCTGTGGACAATAGTAAAATCCTGACTTTTTTTTCAATGGTTAGTGTCATAAATTATATTTCTAAATGTAGCACCCTTTCCACAGCAGTGCAAATCTCAGGGCTGATGTAGATCAACCCGCTACCTAATAAGGCATGGCAAGGCTAATGGTTCTACCTAAGCCTGTGCTTCTCCTGAGTTATCTATTTGATTTGGGATTGTCCCAAATTGACTCTGAGAAAAAATTCACATTTATGTGACAGAGAAGAATGGAACTGAAGATCACTCTATGGGGTATATTTCAAGAACGTGTGATAACCATCGCAAAAATGTTACTTAACGCAACCCTCAACATCGCAGTCCATCGCGGGAAGTTTACGCCGTGTTAACCAGGTATTCACAACATGGTGGTACTATGCGGTATTCCCCAGATAACATGTAAACTGACCGCGATTAAATCAACGCCACGCCACAAAAATGTGAAACGCGAACGCAAAAAAAGCTGCGATGAGGCCAATCGCGATACAAAAATCTGTGAAAACCAGCTACAGGTCTGCAATTCACATGTGTCAGGCGGGAACAATCACCATAAACGTAGAAAAAAACCTGACAAACAAATGCCAAACAATAGCCAAGCACAATGGATGTTGCTGAAGCAAGTACGGAGGAGAACCAGAACCTCACAAGCCTCCTGGAGGACCTGCCTGCGACCTAGAGGTCAGGGAAGGGCAAGGAGAAGAGTAGGAAGAAGCGCTTCAGTCCGCAGGCTGCCTCCCAAGACCCCCATGAAGAACACATGGCCTTCCAACACCGTGTGTTGGGATGCCAGGATCAGCTGGCTGAACAGGTGCGGGTGGGCTTCGACCACATAGCAGACAAACTAGATGCCATACGTGGGTGTCTAAGTCCCATCAGGGACCACTCACAGTCCCTAACGGACACCCACAGTCCACACCACGCACTCCAACGAACCATGAATGACATCCCCAGAGTCCTGACTCTGAGACAAGAACGACTGTCTAGTCAGAGTGGCTCCGGCGAGCTCACCCGGGAGTTGGGACTCATGCGGAGGCTCATAGAGAACATGGAGCGGGCCAGTGCAGAAAGTGCGGCTGCCACAGCTGCATACCAGCGAGCAGTAGCTGGGTTCCACAATGACCTCAAAACCATCCTCAAGGCATTGCTGCCACAAGGCCTGACGCCGATGCATGCTGCTGCTATCACTACATCCACATCTCCGCCCCCTGAAGTGTCTGTGCCACACAGTGCAGCAGACATTCCACCTATGGCCACTGAGGTGTCACTTAAATCACAGTGCTGGAGAAAGGCCAGTGCCACCCACCCTTGGCACATGACACAGCAGAGGACGAAGATGCTGATGAACCCGCCTTACTGGTACGGAGAAAACTGTAGCATTCATCTCTGCCACATGGCCGGTTTCAGCTTGCTTCTGCCCTCTGCATCATCACCTTCGACTGTCCCCCGATACACTCTGCGACACTCACCTTGGACCTCGCAATGGGCTGCCATTTTCTTTATGATCGCCAATGACACAGCTATCAGATTGCAGACTGAACTCTTCCTCTTCCTTTGGACTTGTCACTCCCTGAAGGACTCTGGCTGGCCCTCCATGGGCCAACATTTGAAAGTGGGTTTGCGTGGGACTGTACTGCTCCAGATGCAACACTCCACTGAATGTGCATTAAACATTCTGAATCACACAGATGTGTTGTGTCTATGGTCTTTGAAGTATGGTAGTATGGATGAATGTAGGGTCAGTGAATTCCTCTTACGTCCATGTGGCTCATGTCGTTGGACTTGGGTCACAGGGTGACACATTGCCGAATGTTGTCCTGGTGGTGCCAACGAACCACAGTGACACACACATTTGTTACTTCCTTGTCTGGCCCCGTATGGAACAATGCCCAGAGCCACGGGGTCATTGTTCATACCCTTACGCTGTACTGGCATAACCCAGGCCAGCCCACTCCGCTTACGCTCACAGGGGGGGGCCACAACACAAGATGTCCCAGGTCTTCCCTATAGGGATCTGCTGGTCACAGGTCTAGTTGTCAGCATGCCACAGCCACTCCCTCACAGCTGGTGTACACCCACACCACACCCATCCAACACACGAGTCACAACACATGTGACTCTGCCAATAAAAAGGGCTGGGCGCACGTGGTCAATGCCATTTCCAACCTCTCTTGGGGTGTATCAGTGTGATGTGCATGTAGGCATGGAGGTCCCGAGGCCTGCGTCATCACTTTCTGCAGGGTCGGAGGTGACATGATGGCATCCACACCACGTGACCCAATCATAGAGGGTCCATGACTTGCGGGGCACAGACTTGGTGGCACCGGATACACTGTGGCTGGCACAGGCACACAGCCACGGGATGGTGACTTTCGGTCCACAGAGATAGGGGCACCTTAAGTGCTGAGCGGGTGTGCAGCCTGCGATGATGCCCCATCCCTGTGGTCTGGACTGCTCAGGTTTTGTGTGCCCTGCTGGACAACAGTGTAAGCCTGAGCCAGTGGACAGTGGGGGCCTACCACCATGTGGCGTGGCCTCGTGGGTCACAGAGTTAGTGGCACTTCAAGGGCTCAGCGGTTGTGCAGCCTGCGATGAGGCCGGGTGCACTGGTATGTCTTCTGCCATGGCAAAATCAAGACCCAGCACCAAAAATGAGACCTGGTGGCCTGCGGGGCAGGGCTGCATGATGTGGAGGGTGCCGTGTTAGCGGGCCCCGGGCTTGTGGCTTGCAGCGGCAAGTGGTGGACCCTCATTGCTACACATCAAGGGCGGAAGGTGAACAGTGAGGCCTGGGTGCGCAGGGGTGGACATGAACCGCTGGGTGCTGGGAGGGGCTGGGGTGCAGCTGCCTGGTGTGCAGAGGCGGGCATGCACCGCTGGGCAGTGGGAGGGACTGGGGTGCAGCTGCCTGGGTGCGCAGGGGCGGACAGGCGATGATGTTGTGTGCACTTGTATGTACTGTGCCATTCATGTATCTGGACTCCATCACAGATGACGGGTCTGTCTCAGATGTGGGACCTGGTGAACTGCACTACATACCGGCACGTGGTTGGAGACACACAGGTCGCAGCAGGTGAGCAGTGTGGCCTGGGAGCGCAGTGTTGGCACTCTCTTCCCTGTCCCTCTCTACTTTTCTCTATCTCTCTCTCCCCTTCTCTGTCCGTCTATCTCTCACTCTCCCTCTCTGTCTGTCTATCTCTCTCTCCCCTTCTCTGTCCGTCTATCTCTCTCTCCCCCTCTCTATGTCTATTTCTCTCTCCCCCTCTGTCCATCTATCTCTCTCTCCCCCTCTCTGTCGTCTCTCTCTCTCTCCCTCTCTTTCTCTCCCTCTCCTTCGCTCTCTCTCTGCCCCTTGATGTGCGCAGGACACACCTTCTCATCATGATTTTTTTCTTGTAGGCTGTGACATATGGAATGTCCCGAGGGGAGCCGCCATGTGTCTTCATTTCTGTTCTGTGTTTATTATAATAAATGTTCATTTGTTGCTTCGAAGGTGAATGTGTGATGCTCATTTTTGTGACGACACATGCATGACACCAGATGTGATTGTGCGACATCAGGTGGATTATTTGGTTCATGATTCCGTGTAGTTTATGTGGCATGTATTTGGCTGGGGGCGGTGCCAGGTAGGGGAGTCCTGAGGGTGGTGGCAGTGGGTGTTGTGGCTCTCTTGGGTGTCCGGCACGTATGTTCAGTGGCTCCATGGCATCTGTTGTTCTTCAGGTGTGGCTCTGAGCTGGGCTGCCGTCTGATTTTGCACCAGGTCAGAGCAGGTGTTAATTTGCTGCTGCTAATGCGCCTATTCTTATGTTTTGTGGTCTTTTCGCCGATGTAGCTGGTCGTTGAAAATGTTGTGGAGTGGTGTTATTGCAGCTTTTTGCATGGGAATGCCTACTCTACATCTCATTAGCAATAGTTGCCGGGCTCATCTGTGGCAATGTTTTTTACGGCTGCACTCACAGGTAAACTGGTGCTATGGGCTGTTAGCACCAGCTTGTCAATGGGGTGATAAATTTACCGCACGTTTGGCTGCGCTAAAGTGCCCTTAACTCGGCGATAGCTCCTTGAGACTATAGCCCTATGTATTTTAAGTTTTAGTCTGGTTCATCTATATGCTTTCTAATTGAAGACTGAAGAGTAGTTGGTTAGATTGAGACAAAATGAACAGAATTTGTGACTGTCAAAAAAGAGAGGACAAGTCAACTAAATGAGATCAAATGAGGATGTCTTTAGTTTTTAAGTGTATGCATTTGTAGAAGATATGGATGCTGATGAGAAGATGGATGCTTTTTATGGATTTGTAAAATGTTACAGGTAAGCTATTTAGTGAATAAACTTATGGCTCTTTTTTTGCAGTGTAAATAAAGTTGGACATTGTAGGACAGTGTATTGTAAGTTGCATTTCCTAGTCATTTTCTTTCAGTTTGGTTTATAGAGTCAAATTATAATAAGCTAACCATAAACTACATTTTGAGTATATATCAGGCAATAAATCTATTATCAAAATCAGTGGTTTTAAGGATTCCACAGATAAATTAAATGCGAATTTCAGCAGGCAATTTCCAAGATATGCATAACTGCTATTAAAGATGCCATTGGCTCTTTGTCTCAGAATGAGGTATGGTGTATATTATTTCAATCCATCTCCCTTTTAAACAGTCTGGTGAATTTTGGAGTGTGCTCAACCTCAAATGGATCAACAGGTGTGTCTGATTATTTTAGCTCAAGATACAGCTTCTACAAATGATTATTCATCTGCTGACACCATATTTTGGTGCCGATTCCGATCCTGGAGAAATTTTCCCCGTACGAATCGTATCCGGATTTTTTTCCGTACGAATCGTACAAGTACCGTACAAACTGGCAAGTACGATTCGTATGGGAAAAAATACATACGAATCGCATTGAGAAAATTCCCCGACACGTCCTCGGGTCGGGAAAAGTGTCCGACACGTCCCCGGACGATTTTCCGTACAAATCGTAAAACTGAAGTCCGAGCGCGCAAGTACGATCCGTCCCGTGCGTCCGATTGTACAACCGTAGGGAAGAAACACTGTACGGAGCGAACTCTATAGCAACCATGGAGACATGTGCCCGCATACGCGCCGTCCTCCCCCAACCCACGTATGTACGCGCCGTCCCCCCACCCGTGAATGTACACCCATGTATGCACACCCGTGTATGTACACCCGTGTATGTACGAGACGTACCCCCACCCGTGAATGTACACCCATGTATGTACACCCGTGTATGTACACCCGTGTATGTACGAGACATACCCCCACCTATGAATGTACACCCGTGAATGTACACCCGTGTATGTACGAGACATACCCCCACCCGTGAATGTACACCCGTGTATGTACACCCATGTATGTACGAGACATACCCCCACCTATGAATGTACACCCGTGAATGTACACCCGTGTATGTACGAGACATACCCCCACCTATGAATGTACACCCGTGAATGTACACCCGTGTATGTACGAGACATACCCCCACCCGTGAATGTACACCCGTGAATGTACACCCGTGTATGTACACCCGTGTATGTACGAGACGTACCCCCACCCGTGAATGTACAGCCGTGAATGTACACCCGTGAATGTACACCCGTGTATGTACACCCGTGTATGTACGAGACGTACCCCCACCCGTGAATGTACACCCGTGTATGTACACCCGTGTATGTACACCCGTGTATGTACAAGACGTACTCCCACCCGTGAATGTACACCCGTGTATGTACACCCGTGTATGTACGAGACGTACCCCCACCCGTGAATGTACACCCGTGAATGTACACCCGTGTATGTACGAGACGTACCCCCACCCGTGAATGTACACCCGTCAATGTACACCCGTGTATGTACACACGTGTATGTACGAGACGTACCCCCACCCGTGAATGTACACCCGTGAATGTACACCCGTGTATGTACACCCGTGTATGTACGAGATGTACCCCCACCCGTGAATGTACACCCGTGAATGTACACCCGTGTATGTACACCCGTGTATGTACGAGACGTACCCCCACCCGTGAATGTACACCCGTGTATGTACACCCGTGTATGTACGAGACGTACCCCCACCCGTGAATGTATACCCGTGTATGTACACCCGTGTATGTACACCCATGTATGTACGAGACGTCCCCCCACCCGTGAATGTACACCCGTGTATGTACACCCATGTATGTACGAGACGTACCCCCACCCGTGAATGTACACCCGTGTATGTACACCCGTGTATGTACACCCGTGTATGTACGAGATGTACCCCCACCCGTGTATGTACGGTGCGGACCCCCAGTGTGTACATACACGTGTGGGGGTATGTCTCGTACATACACGGGTGTACATACACGGGTGTACATTCACGGGTGGGGGTACGTCTCGTACATACACGGGTGTACATACACGGGTGTACATACACGGGTGGGGGTACGTCTCGTACATACACGGGTGTACATTCACGGGTGTACATACACGGGTGTACATTCACGGGTGGGGGTACGTCTCGTACATTCACGGGTGTACATTCACAGGTGTACATACACGGGTGTACATTCACGGGTGGGGGTACGTCTCGTACATACACGGGTGTACATACACGGGTGTACATTCACGGGTGGGGGTATGTCTCGTACATACACGGGTGTACATACACGGGTGTACATACACGGGTCGGGGTACATCTCGTACATACACGGGTGTACATTCACGGGTGCACATACACGGGTGTACATTCACGGGTGGGGGTACGTCTCGTACATACACGGGTGTACATACACGGCTGTACATACACGGGTGTACATTCACGGGTGGGGGTACGTCTCGTACATACACGGGTGTACATACACGGCGTGTACCGGCCCCCTATACCGCTCGCATCACGGCGTACTTACCTTTTCCGGCACTTTTTGGGTGCCGTAAAAATATTGCCGTCCGGACTGCTGTCGGTACGAATCGTACTTGCTGGTACGTAAAAACATGCCTAACTCCGTCCGGACGTCACGTCCGCGGTGTCCCGGATCACATTCGTATGTATTTTACTGTCGGTCGGTGTTTTGTCCGACTCGTACGGAAATGGTGTTTCCGTACGAATCGTACTTGCAAGTTTGTAGGGTTTTTTTCCCGGGTACGAGTCGGACGGAGAAAACGCTCCGACCGACGGTTCGTACTCGGTTTTTCCAGGATCGGAATCGGCACCTAAGTGTTGTCATTGATCAACGATCAAGATAAAAACTTACATCAGAAAATCTCACTGGAAATTTGTTCATATGTGCAATGTATGGGATTCCTTACCATTTAAACTCCTTGGATTCAGTCTGTAATCACCCTCAGACATGCTTATCAAAACCCCGATTCTAAGTATTGTTAGTAAACGCAATAGTGATTCTAATGCACTACAAATGTGTTTGCCTTTATAAAAGACTATATTTGCAACCGCACATTTGAGAAACAAACTGCTGCAGGTGAGTAACCTCTGAAAATCACATCCAGTACCAACTCAGACTGTGTCATTTATTAGGAATGCCTTTGCGCAGTCTACGGCATATTTCTTTCTGGTGATGCAGCCCTTATATCACAGCCTCAACTACTGAGTGCTCTGCGGCTGAAAGATTGTATTCCTTCCCAAGCATATTGCTTTCTTCAAGTTACTTTCAGATGATCTTTGCAACTTGTCTGCCTGATGTTCAGCTAGCATTGGCTACAGTGAATTCTCAAGCTGCCCCCATCTCTTCTAAGGTGTCTTCTTCCAAATGTTTTGTAAAGAACAGTTTGCAGCATCAGACTGAAAAGAAAGCTTAAAATTCTCATTGTTCTATTACTGATGTATTTTCTGTGATTTAACAGTTTCTGAAACTATCAAAACTCCTCTCATTTCATGGGCATTGACACTCCACATCATTCACAGAGGATCCTTGTTTTCTCAAATGAGGGCTGTGGTTTATGTTTTCCGCTTCAACATTTGTGGCTACCGTACAGTGATTTCAACAGAAAGGGAGTTGTTGGGTGAAATCTCCTTGGTTGAAACTTATGCTGCATGAAGTGTTGCCTCTTGATCATCTTTCATTTAGGTTAAGCAACTTTTAAATTCTTCTGAAACCATTACAGTGTAAACCTCTTACAACAGAGTTGGAGGTCTCGCTGTAAAGTTTGGTCGATTGTGTCCCTACATGTGGTATCCGCCACCTTGTTGACTAGAGGGATATGTAGAAACATTATGTCTTATGCATTATAAGCATTTTGTTCCAGATGAGTTAAAACACTACCTCCCCAGCTATCATCCTCATTAGAATTTGAAAGTGTCTTTTAAGCAGGAGGTGGTCATTTATTCACTTAATTGTATGATTGAGCGGCGAGATATGAGCTACACCATTTTTACGTGAAGACAGTGTTTCATACTCATTTAGGGAGACCAGAATCATTACACCTTCCAGAAAGATTGATTGTGTCATTTGTAACTGCTCACAAAAATTGTTTATCATCTATTCAATCTTTTATTCACAGGGTAAGCGAAAAATGTATTGACATATGAGCTGATAATTCTAGTTTTATACCAGGCGAGTTAAGGACAATTCAGCAGGATAATTGCAGATTCATGGATACATTAAAGGAGTATGTTCATATAGTTTACATATAAAGCAGTGATAATGTCCTCTTAACATTATTGTAGATTAATACCAGCTACATGTGGGTAATGCCTTAAATGGTTTTAGTGCAGCTGTCATCATCTAATTTTTCCTGTTATGTTTATGCATCTTGATAGGTTCTGTAATGATTTACATGTGTAATAACAAAAAGGGGAGGGTCCGAGGGAAAATTTAAAGACCAAGACAGACTCAATCCCCCATCCAATATACTAATACCACAAGGAATCTGTCAGTCTGAGAAACAAGGGCACAGTCGCTAGGAAGGTTTAGAATAAGCGAAGAGTTTGAAAAGGGAGCCTCAGAGTGCTGTAGGATTCATTAGGATTACCATCAAAAACCAGTGATTGGTGTATATCATCATCTGGATATCCACTCCTTCCCACCACTGTGATTCACTCCATCTTGGAGTTTCATTCGTGGTTAGTTAGTAACCGGAGCACATTTTTATGAGGCCCATGGAAAGGGAAGGAGAGAAGGACAGCCAAGCCACTAGTAAGGGCAAGATATGAAATATATACCAAAAAATGATATATAAGTGGTGCAGTGCAGTAAGGTGAAATGTTAAAAAAGGATAAGGAGGAAAAAAGAAAGTTTATTGAGAAATATTCCTGCCAATCCTTATCTAAAAATGGTGCAGAAACAGCTTCTAACAAATAGGCTGTTTGACAATAGGGTCGACATGTTTCAGCCTGCTTGCCTGGAGGGTCATATGGCTTTCGTCAGGACCTTCATTTTATTATCGCTACTGCAGCAAAAGTGAGTGAGAAAATTATAAATTGTGAGACAGTGTTAAAAAATACAACCTTATTATGGTGTACAACTTCTTCGTATTGTCAGTGTGTTTATGAACATCTGTGGAAATACGAAAAGAGAATCACAAAAACAACACAGTGAGTGAAACCATCGGACAAATTCTCGCTTGAAACGCTGTGCCTTAATCTCAAGTGCTTACCTGATCAGCACGAGAAGTGAGCCTCACCTCACCCGGTAAAGACTCAGGTTAGAAGGAGGCCCCGCCCTACAAAATTGAATAAGATGTGGGGAAAATTCAGTACAATGAACCATGAGATGTGATGGTTCAAAATCTATAATTTGAGACATTCTGCTGAATGTCCGTTGTATGCTCAGCTTTGAACGCTGAAGTGACTTCACTCAAGAAAACAAAACCACATCTAAAATGATAGACTATGCAGACGCGCAAATACTAGGACACCGGTGGAACACGCAGTGCTCAATTGCGCCGCATCTGTTACAAAGATTAAGAGTTTCAAAGTTTTGAGCTTTAGATCGCTCACCTCTCCGTCGGTACCTCGATGTGAAGTCTGAGCCATTTGGGAGGTAACCGGCAGCGCAGGTGAGAGGTGTTAAAAAGTATGCCCTTTGGTTAAGCGACGATCTGATTCGTCAACGCTGGGCCAATGGGTTACTGTATTTGATTTGTTATGGTCTCTGGTTGGGCCCTGGAAAGCCCGAGGTCACGCGGGATTCCCGCGGGATTTCGAGAAAGACTACAAGATGATGTCAGCGTGTCAGGAAGGTGTAGTTCCAATGGGGTCGAGGAAAACCCGAGGTCACGCGAGACTAGAGAATGACTACTAAATGACATCAGCGTGTAAGGAAAGTGTAGTTCTGTATATTTGACAAGGCTTTATCAATCAGTGTGACGCAAACATACTTTCATATGATGGATAGAATAGGTCTAGCAATTGGTGCATATCTAAATGAGGTAGTCCCAATCTTTGATCATTGTCTCTGGATGAACCTGGATCAGTGGAGAGTTATAATGAGCTCCACGGAATATCATCGTTCATTCCTGTTTGAAAAGTACCAATTTTGAACACCCAGCGTTGTTCCTTTAAAAACAAGAAGCGAGATGTGTCACTTACATGTGATGGAATAAAGGGTTTCTCTAAGACTGTCCGGTATATAGGGATGACCACTCGGAAAGTCAGACAGCGAATGCTAGAACACAAGAGCACCTTTCGCTGCAACAAGACTAATACGAGACTGACACGCCACTTCCATGAAGTGAAGCACCAAGCCAACGATTTTTGGTGGACAGTCTTAGAGAAACCCTTTATTCCATCACATGTAAGTGACACATCTCGCTTCTTGTTTTTAAAGGAACAACGCTGGGTGTTCAAAATTGGTACTTTTCAAACAGGAATGAACGATGATATTCCGTGGAGCTCATTATAACTCTCCACTGATCCAGGTTCATCCAGAGACAATGATCAAAGATTGGGACTACCTCATTTAGATATGCACCAATTGCTAGACCTATTCTATCCATCATATGAAAGTATGTTTGCGTCACACTGATTGATAAAGCCTTGTCAAATATACAGAACTACACTTTCCTTACACGCTGATGTCATTTAGTAGTCATTCTCTAGTCTCGCGTGACCTCGGGTTTTCCTCGACCCCATTGGAACTACACCTTCCTGACACGCTGACATCATCTTGTAGTCTTTCTCGAAATCCCGCGGGAATCCCGCGTGACCTCGGGCTTTCCAGGGCCCAACCAGAGACCATAACAAATCAAATACAGTAACCCATTGGCCCAGCGTTGACGAATCAGATCGTCGCTTAACCAAAGGGCATACTTTTTAACACCTCTCACCTGCGCTGCCGGTTACCTCCCAAATGGCTCAGACTTCACATCGAGGTACCGACGGAGAGGTGAGCGATCTAAAGCTCAAAACTTTGAAACTCTTAATCTTTGTAACAGATGCGGCGCAATTGAGCACTGCGTGTTCCACCGGTGTCCTAGTATTTGCGCGTCTGCATAGTCTATCATTTTAGATGTGGTTTTGTTTTCTTGAGTGAAGTCACTTCAGCGTTCAAAGCTGAGCATACAACGGACATTCAGCAGAATGTCTCAAATTATAGATTTTGAACCATCACATCTCATGGTTCATTGTACTGAATTTTCCCCACATCTTATTCAATTTTGTAGGGCGGGGCCTCCTTCTAACCTGAGTCTTTACCGGGTGAGGTGAGGCTCACTTCTCGTGCTGATCAGGTAAGCACTTGAGATTAAGGCACAGCGTTTCAAGCGAGAATTTGTCCGATGGTTTCACTCACTGTGTTGTTTTTGTGATTCTCTTTTCGTATTTCCACAGATGTTCATAAACACACTGACAATACGAAGAAGTTGTACACCATAATAAGGTTGTATTTTTTAACACTGTCTCACAATTTATAATTTTCTCACTCACTTTTGCTGCAGTAGCGATAATAAAATGAAGGTCCTGACGAAAGCCATATGACCCTCCAGGCAAGCAGGCTGAAACATGTCGACCCTATTGTCAAACAGCCTATTTGTTAGAAGCTGTTTCTGCACCATTTTTAGATAAGGATTGGCAGGAATATTTCTCAATAAACTTTCTTTTTTCCTCCTTATCCTTTTTTAACATTTCACCTTACTGCACTGCACCACTTATATATCATTTTTTGGTATATATTTCATATCTTGCCCTTACTAGTGGCTTGGCTGTCCTTCTCTCCTTCCCTTTCCATGGGCCTCATAAAAATGTGCTCCGGTTACTAACTAACCACGAATGAAACTCCAAGATGGAGTGAATCACAGTGGTGGGAAGGAGTGGATATCCAGATGATGATATACACCAATCACTGGTTTTTGATGGTAATCCTAATGAATCCTACAGCACTCTGAGGCTCCCTTTTCAAACTCTTCGCTTATTCTAAACCTTCCTAGCGACTGTGCCCTTGTTTCTCAGACTGACAGATTCCTTGTGGTATTAGTATGATTTACATGTGTCCACAGTGTTTTGGTCCCTGTGGACATTCTAAGGCTCTTTGACTGTTTGGCATACAGTCATAAGGTAAGGACAATGAAGGAAATCAAGTGATTGTTCCACAATTACTTACCAACAATGTTCATCCCTTTAATTCTAGGTACTCATTTCACAAATTCCCTGACAATATTTCTCTGTGTATTTCTAAGAGAAACACAACAGTGTAGGGTCAAAATATATCTTCCCCTTAGGTGAGATACTTTAAAAATCAGGATGTCATAGATCTATTTAACCAGAAAGTTGGGAGTGACAGAAAAATATATGAAGGTATAGCCAGAGTGGTATCTTGCAAATGTCAAGAAAATGAATCCCTGAAATTCTTGCAAGGATAGTAAAATCTCCCTTGGTCATCTGTCTTTATTCAACTGGCAAAATCAACTAATGATGGGCATTATTAAAATGTTTCAAGCAATGGATGTAGCTTCATGACAGCCTGCTCCAAAGAAGGCAAATGGGATGCAATGACAGAAGCTCCTTATTTTCTCCAAGTAAGCCAGCATATCTTTCTTCAGCTCAAGAAAATATTAATGCTCCTCCAGCCTGGAAGACGAGAATGAAAAATTATGTTAACCCAAACTCGAAGCAGCAGTGAAAATCTGAAACAAAACTGAAACTAAAAGCTGTAACTTAATGTCTTAAAGGGATATCTGCCTTTGCTATAAAAACAGGCCCTAATACAGAAACATCATCTTTATTGCTAACAGTTTAATTGTAATCATTCAAGATTTAAAAAATATGACGTTGTTGTGTGCCTAGATCAATGGTAAATCCTGTGATAGAACAAGTGATATAGCAACCCTGGGAAGCATTCTAGCGCCTAAACATTCAAATTTACAAATTATGCCACCTCAGGCTTCTTTCTGGGCACGGGTTTGCATGCGCTGCCATTCAGAGATGAGTGACCTGCCTTTGAAGGGTGTCCCAGGTTTCTCCTCTTTATGCATGTGGGTCCATCCTGAAGCAGTTAGGCCCTCTGCCCAGCAAGGGTCCTGCTTTTCTTTCTGCCACTCAAGAACCAGAGTTAACAACAATGGGGCTTAGCCCCTAGCGTTTACAGGAGGAAGTGTGGAGGCCTTCAGCAGGTCTATGCATAAGATTTTTTTTCTGAAGCTGGGAGTTCAGCTCAATTGTAGGCCTGGGCAAAAATTTCGTTCCGTTCGCGGAAATTGCGATAATTTGACATTTTTGCGTTCCGCGGAGAGCGCGAAAATGTCAAAAATTCCGGTTTCCGCAGCTTGGCGATAATTTGTTTCTTGCTCGCGCTGTAAAATGATACATTCTTGCGCGCGCGCGATCGCCTTACCTGAATCCCTGCGTTCGCCGACAAGTTTTCTTGATCCGGTCGCGTTCTCCATGAGATGTTGTATTGTTTTTAGCCATTTGCGCTGTCTCGCGACAGTTCGCGCCCGCAGTGACGTCATGCGTCGCGCGATCACGTCTTTCTTCTCGCGATCATGCACCGCGAGAACAACTCAAAACAAGATGGCCGCGCCCGCAAGCAACCACATGGGTAAGTTGGCGACCCGCAACCATGCAGAAAATCTCGCGAACATGCCGGAAAAAAACTTCCGCATCTTCGCGATATTTCTGCTTGTTTGCGATAATTTTAAACATTCTCGCGATAATTTGCGAAGGTTAATTCCGCAAATTCCGCCCACCCCTACTCAATTGAAGAATGGCCACCTGCATCATTATGGAGCACATGTCTCCTGTCTCTAGATTCTTCTGTAGATTCTTCTGGCATCTCCTGGTCTGTTCAACCCTGGGTTTAGAGTTGGCTAGTATCTAGAATCCAACATGTTAAGCTCCTGCTCAATTTCTTTGCTACCTGCCTTGGAGTTTTATTATGCTGAAAGTCTTTTTTTTCGTAGTTGCATTTCTCAGGAGACAGTGCCATATGTTGCGCTTACATCATTGTGTGAAGAGGCACAATGGTATGATGGGAAGTGCCCATTCTTTAGGCAACCAAAGTACTAGAAACCTAATTTTCCATTGTGTCCAGCACATTATAATAATTCTTGTTCAGTGGAATCATCAGAGTGTAGTAACTGTCAGAGCAATATATATGACATTCTGCAATATGTATAACATGGATAAAGCTCCACACCTGGTAGGCTGCAGATCCCATGTGGCAGAACATTAGAATAGCTTATAGAGCTACAGTTGCAAAGGTAAACCCTTGACTATTTCTGTACTTGAACATTATAGAGTGTCTACAAATAGGTCCTTATTATAGAGATCCTCAAATGCAACTTCTGAATCTTTGCAATTCAGTAAGCAACCTTCTATCTCATTTACAGGTCTCTCAGGCAGATCATGAATGTCATTTTGCGATTCACAACCACATGTATCTGAAATGCCCACACCACACTCCTGGGTGATTTTACGGGTTCCAGGCAGTGCACGTTTGGAAAAACCAAGAGACACCCTTGTTAATCTCATTGATAAACTCAATGTGGTACAGCACATCAACCAACCAACAGACTCCAAAAACCAGAACCTTGATCTCATCTTGTCAATGTCTCTAACCTTCTAATGCAATCTATTTATTATCATTCTTGTCTGCAGATGCAGTGTTTGTTATCACAAGATCTTTGGAGTATGTCATATTACTGAAATTCCTCCTCACTGTATCCTAAACATTTCCAAATCAAATGAATGAAGTTGGCAGCAGAAGCAGAATGTTCTTCATGACAACCAGTCTCCACAGCAACGGGTGGTCAGGCTGCCCTTGTATAAGATACTAAGTTATTTGTCCCACCCATGACTCTGATCCCACTATAGATAAGGATGATAATTCATATAAGCAAGGATGATAATGTGTATAAGATCCTCCATGCAGTGACTATTCTTGCAGCAATAAGTGTTGTTGAACATACTTTAGCAACTCCCTCCAATACCTTGTTTAATCATGGAGAGAACATTTTAAGTTAATTAAAACGTGTTATTAGTAATACAATGTTATCTTCACATGGCAATCCATCTCCAGAGCAGTTGTCTCACCCCTACTCACCATTTTGAATGGCTTCCTCACTCAAGGTATCATCCTGAAAACTCTCAAGTCAGGCCTGATCTTTCTACTCCATCAGTAAGATAATCAAAATATCCATCTGTGCTCAACCCAAGATCACATCAATGCCAACATTTCCCTGCACAACTACCAAACTTTCTTCAAATTATTTTGCAGCTTGTTCGCACAATATTTACACCAATAAGTAACAACAATTAAAAATACAAAGACATTAAATAACTCATGCTAAAACCAATAAATAAGACTATAAACATAGTCATTTCATTTATAGTGTTGATATTAATATATTCTAATAATTCATGGCATTTGTTACATCAAGGATGAGGGTATGAGCATTTGCATTTGTTGTAAGAGTTATGGTTTGTGGCGCTAATCATAACTGCAGAATTTCAGTGATTTTTCATTGTTAGTTCACAACCATAACTGTATTTTAATCATGTTTTTTACTGTACTTTAACTGTGTTTGTTATATATGTATTTGTGTTTTCCCTCTGGAACATGCCGGCTCTGTCTAAGGAGCCACAGACTGTTCCTGTACTTCTTCACTTAGATTAAAGCCATAGTCCGTGCATCTACTGAAACAGCTTGATGCCCCATCACAGAAAATGACATAGGGGGCTATGCCACAAGAACGATCCGCTACCACATCACCCATGTCCATGGAGTCTAAAATTACTCCTACTCTTGTGTAAGTCCAAAGTTCTCCTTCAAGTTCTAATGGTGCCACTTGCAAAGAGAGTATCACATTATCAACCACTCAGTAACTGCCCACTCAGCTGCTCATTCAAGTTTTTCTTGTTTGCTAATTGAACACATAGCCAGTGGCGGTCGGCAAAATTCATGGGTGATGGGCGGGCACGGGGGAGCGATGGTGGTTAGGGGGAAGCAATGTGGAAAAAAAAACATTTAAAGAAAATAACACTTACCTTGCCACCGCCGGGTCCCGCGTCTCTGCTCCTGCTCTCCTGCTTCCGACTCCAGGACTAGGAACCAGGCAGCCAGGCTCCCTCCCCTAAGCCAATCACAACGCTGCAATGCAGCATTTCGATTGGTCTGAGCGCCTTGACAAGGCAATCAGCAGCGGGCTTGCGGGGTGGGAATGTTCTCCACGCAGGCTGTAATGCAGCCTGCATGGAGAACAGGGAGGTGCCCATGACTCTTTTGGGTGGCCAGAGAGGGCCAAACAAACATTCACTGCGCACTTAGGAATAGGGAAACCACTCCTCACCTGATCTGCAACCCCACTTCGCCCCGCCCCCTCATGCAAGCTGCCGCAGCAGGAGGCCAAAGTAAAATGATAATAACATTAAGTTATTATCATTTTATTTTTTCCTTTCTTTTCCTTCTTGAAGCAGGGGGGCGTCACTCCTCCGCCTTAGCGGAGGAGCCGCCACTGCACATTGCCACAGAGTGTGACTAGTGCACCATCTTCAGTTCAGACATTTACCGACCATGTTAGTGTTCCTCTTTGATTATCTGGTCAAAAATTGTACAGTGACAACACTTTTTAGTGCCCTGATGGAAATGCTGGTGTCAATTAATGCTTTAGAATGATGACATATAGCATAGCATCTGCTTGCCCACAGGTCTTATGCATCATTAAGTTTAAGTATCTCTTCAAGATCGGACAATGGAAATTCATTTTTCAAACAAAGTGCAAACAAACTGAAGGTGTCGCAAGTCAAAAATGGGAACTTTTGTTAAAACTATACTTCTTTCACATGATTGCTTTGCATTGTGAAATTATATCATGACTTTTATGTGAAGCTTTTTGTTGAAAATCCATAAAAGCCTATTGATTTCTACACACTAACCGAGTGTTATTTCCTTTAAGTTACCTGATACCATCAGGAGAAAAAAGAAAAAAATAGGGATTGTTTTAAAAAATAAAGGCTACTTCTCCTCCCAGCACTTGTATAATGAGTAATTAATGTTATGCATTTTCTCTTTCCTCGGTAAGATTTACGACTTTATGCGATTATAATATGTTGTTCTTTTCATGAAAGTTTAATAAAGGCTCAAAACACATATTTTTATTAAACATAAGCGTAGTGGTGATTATAATTAGTTATTTTTGACCTTTACATTTCCTTTCAGCAGTCAATTTGCTATTAATATATGGAAAATGTATGCAATTCATACATATTGAAAACTGCCGAATAATTAGGTTGCCCCAGTGTTTTCATGTTATGATTTTCAATTGATGAAAACACATAACTAACAATAAATGTACAAAACTCTGCATAATTCATCATAATTTAACAGCAACACAGTAGGTGGTCTATACTAACAATTCAAACACGAGACACTACATTAATCAAGTGTCTTGTACAAAGGTCATAGACAGTTAAAACGAGTGTTTAATTCACCCTGGAGAGTACATGTAACATACTCAAGAGATTACCCAGAGGAGTTCCAAAGATCCACACCATGCATTACTATCCCAATCACATGAATTTCTTCAAAGAAATGTCTGCTACAGCAATAAGTACAAGTAGGTCCATTGTCATAAATATACATTTCTTTGGTGAAAAGCTTTGTTTGTCGATTAACTGTGAATCAAACTTGACTGCTGCACAAGTACTGGTTTATCCTTACAAAGAGAATATCCGGGTTAAGTGGTTGGGCATAGCTGTAGCAAGGTTGCCACAGGCACTAACGCAGGCAAGTAAAGTGGCTAACTCCTGCTTGCCAGTATGGTAGTTAACGACTGCTTCAATTGGGGACCACAAAGTACTTCACAGACGACCTAGGCACCTGTGTCACCGCATCCTGCCATGCTAACCATATGCAAGTGCTGGGTTTTGAGTAACGGATAAGCCTCTTTGAATCCTAATCTCACAAAGTACATGGTTGGTCTGCAGCATTGGACGATGAGACATGGTAGCTCATTGTTAAACTTAAAGCAAGTATACACCTCCTCCACTGACTACTTTAGTATCTAGATGTTGTGGTCCTCATATACAAGGCCATTGCACCACCGGTGTTTGTGCCTGCCCATATTTACAAGGCCACTTAAAGTCACCCTGTGTAACTTTTCATGACCGTGTAAATATGGGCCCCTTTCATACATTACTCTGCGTGAAAGGAGCATTCCATTCGTGTTGCTATGGGTGTTCCCACGCAATGTCCATGGAAACTGACACATTCAACTTTTAATGACCATGTAAATATGGGCCCCTTTCATACATTACTCTGTGTGTAAGGAGCATTTCATTGGTGTTGCTATGGGTGTTCCCACGCAATATCCATGGAAACTGACACATTCCCATGTTTACAAAGTTTTGTAAAGCTGATAATGCGTTAGAAGCCTACGCCGCCAGAGGAAAGGAGTCAGAGTGGCAAAACATGGAGAAATACTTTGATTTCTCCTAATTTATTCATCTTTCTTTGCATGCTGCATTCTGAAGCATGCATAGAAATAGGAAAATGGCAGGTGTCTCTCCCTGCACATAAAGAATCATCCCCATAACACATGCACCTTTGCAACATGATGCAAGGGTGCCTGTGCTTGCGCATGGCAGTCAATTGTGCTCAAGCGCATGATATGTTTAGGTAAAAAAAGACGATGATCAAATATAATTCATGCAACTGTCATCAAGTGGATGTGAAATTTAGGAAAATGTGGAGGGATCTATTAGATTACTGTATGGATTTCCCCTTATAGTGCTCGGAGCAATGGCATTCAAGCAAATTCAGAAGTCAAAGAAGATAATGTGCTTTACGTACCAACGTCTAATCCTTTATGATTAAGGAAGAGGTGAGTACACTAGTAAATTCAGAGTGTAGTGCAGGAGATGGGATTGGGAATGGCTACTTATAGGTGACGTGCTTGTTAAATAGCACATTACATCAGAATTGTCATATTGAAGGCAACTACAAATCCCTAAAGCAACATGGTTACATCCGCTACAGAACAATATGTATAATGGAATAATTTACGCTAAATAAAAATAGGTAGGTACTGTATGATTTCTCCAGCATACCTCAATGCAGGATTTACCTGAAATTAGGAATGCTGGAATGTAGGAATGAGGATAAACTATGAGAAAATTGTTGGGTTCATGCTTTGTCAGAAGAATACACCCCTGCTCATCCATGTGGGTTCCTCTAGATCTGAAGCCATCTTCATTTTATACATTACGGCAGTATCCTTTTGACAATGTCCGCAGCTTGTATATGGAGCCCTATTGTGTCCCTCTGGCTGCGTACAACAACCAAACAACACCCCAAGTCTCCTTTGGACACAACATTAACTCTCTCAAGGAATGGCTACAAACAATTTAAGCACAGATCTCAAAAGCCTGCCTTAAACTCAAACCTAGAAAGCAGGATTTTCCTCATAATTGAAGACAGCAAACAAGCACACGGAAAAGGTTGAGTCCCTGCCAAACTTGACAACATCATTCTATGCCTTGCCAATCAGTTATATATATATATATAAGGCCTCATTAACAAAGGTAAACTTACACTTTGTGTAAGTTTACACTCTAAGTGCAATTCACAAACTACATGTGGAGTTTTTGGGTTCTGAATGTCCTATCTTTTTATCTGCCTACGTCTCAACCCAGACTGCGGAGTATCTGCACACGTAAGTAGATGGAGATCTCCGCACATTAACAAATCAGATATTAAGAGTTGCAAACCTCTGCTCGTACCCAGAGAATTTCAGTTAACGTGTAAACTTACACATATTATAAGATTACCTCTTTGAATCAGGCCACAAAACACCCTACTTCCAACTTTTACTGCTCCACAAAGTGAAGGCTCTCCTTCTAAAATCAGACTTCAGTACTGGTGCTGGAGAAGAAAATGATAAGGAGATGCCAACTCTCCAAATTACTGAGAGGATCTTGCTAGCCTTAAGCTGCCTTCAAGTGCCGGTATTGTGGTACTCAATAAGACTAACCTTTATCCATGATAGGGGATTTTCGACTAAAATGTCCTCTGATAATGTCCATCTTTTTATGAAGCACCCTTCTAAACTCTGCTAAGCACTAAGGGCCATATGTAGATAGCTAAATACCGGTCGGTAACGGCCGAAAATCGGTAATTTTCCCGTTACCGACCGGTATTTAGCCCTTTCCAATGTAGGAGGCAGGTCTTAAGGATTCGGTAATTTACCGAATCGGTATTTTAAGAAATCGGTAAAATACCGATTCGGTAAATTACCGAATCCTCAAATCCTATGTAGGGAGCACTCAAGTGAGTGCTTTTTTGTTTCAAGGATTCGTTATTTACCACCAACTACAGGTTGGTGGTAAATACTGAATACCTGTTAAAAAGCACTTTTGTGCTTTTCTAGAAATGCCATGTGGCAGACATACATGCCCTTAGGGCATGCATGTGCGCCACATGTGCACACATGCACGATTCAGGGGTGCAACAGGGTGTCAATGTGACACCCTGCCACCCTTGAATCTGCTCCCCCTATTACCGAATCGGTATTTACCGAATCGGTAATAGTCAATGGCTTCCCATTCATTCCTATGGGCCTCCAGGCCCGTAGGAATGAATAGGAAGGTATTCCTTATTACCGATTCGGTTAATACCGAATCTGTAATACCGAATATTACCGAATCGTTAACATTTACCGATTTTTTACCTACATTATATTTACCGATTCATAAATACCGAATCGGTAAATTTCGGTATTTAAGAATCGGTAAATATAAATTACCTACATATGGCCTTAAGTGCATGAACAATACAGAAACTTCCAGAAAGTGCCCTTCTCCTTTGGGAAGGGTTGGGAAGTCACCTTGTTGTGCTGCCTTACATCAAAGTAAAAGGGCAGGAATGCACCATATTTATTTGCTACAGTGCATTCCTGTTCTTTCCCCCTAGGCTGGTGCTGTTTTAGCAGCCTAGCACCAATACTGGCACCCTTACACCATGGTGCCTGGGTGCCAGTGTGGTAGGCATGATTGTTTTTGTGCAGGGAGGGGCATCTTCCTACACAAAACAATCTTAGAGTTGTGTTCCTCCTTCGATGCATGCTGCAGAATGCAGCACACATAGAAAGAGATAAAAATTAAGAGAAATAAAGATATTTCTCCTCGTTATGGCTGCCCTGGGGAGGCGTAGGATTATTACACATTCCCAGGTCTACAAGTCCTTGTAAATCTGGGAATGCATCAAAACCTGTGGGTGTCACATGGTAACACCTACTGCATTGCCCATGAACTCCTCCCTTTTGCAAAGTAAGGCGATGCAGCGATTTGTGCTGCCTAGCCCTACTCAACATTTATGAGGCCACTTAAAGCCACACAATGTGGCTTTGCTAGACTTAAAAAATCAGACTCAGAGTTTTGCGTCACGCATGTACCCCTTTGTGTGGTGCAAAAGTGACACAAGGCTCTCATAAATATGTCCCCCTGTGCTTATGTAAGGAAGGTGTTGAGTCTAATAGCTTGCATAAAACAACTGCCCTTCCCTCTAATTATGCCATCGCCTGAATGGATAGAGCCATTGGGATAGGTGGGGGGATTGCTATCATTTATAAACAACTCTTTCAGTGCAAATTGGATTCTGTTGACCTTCCTAACTGCGAAGCTGCTTTGTTCACACTTACACTTACCCCTAAATTTTCCTTTTCGGGGCTTTCGGTTTATCGCCCTCCTGGTCCCTCCTCTTCGTGGTCTGCTACTCTGCCTGGCTTGGTATCTTCCTTACTTATGAAATTCACTAACTTCTCTCTAATTGGCCATTTGAACCTTCATTTGGAAGATGCCACAAATTCCATATGCTCTAATTTCATTGCTGATCTTTTAGCTATGAATATTATTCTCTGCAATTCCGGCCCCACACATAAGGCTGGCCATTTTTTAGATCCTATTTTTTCGAATGTTTCTTCTACAGAATGTGAACTAGCAATACCTATCCTTTGGTCAGATCACTTCTTATTGAAGTTCAAAATTCCAGCTCCTGTTAGTTTGCCCTCTGCTTTCCCCCAGTCTATGTTTTTTAATAGGGACTGGAAAAAAATTGATATCACCACTTTGAACAATCTGCTCAGTGAAAATACTCCTACTATCACTTCGCAGGTACATGTTTCTGCAAAAAATATTCATAACTGGTTGTCCCATGCTGTTGATGAATGCCTTCCTCCTATAAAGAAAAAATTGACCTATCATCGCCCTCCAGCTCCTTGGTATACTGATATTCTTAAAGTTGTAAAATCTAAATGCAAAGCATTAGAAAGGAAATGGCGTAGAAACTATGCCCCGGATTTGAAAATAGTATATAAAAATTCTCTGAAAACATATCATGATTTATGTAAACCTACGCGAGCTGCGTACACTTGTAATACTATCAATACTGCCACAAATCGTCCCAAGACACTTTTTAGTCTAGTAAAAAACCTTGCTGGCGCCCAGACTATAGCTAAGCCCCTGCCACTTGACATGAATTTATGTGAGGATCTTGCTCTTTTTTTTCAGATAAAATAGAGAATATTCATTCTGATATAGCTAATTCCTCCCTGACCTGCTTGATGTCACCTTCAATTCTGGTTAGCACTTTTTGGGAACACCCTAATGTCTCTCCTCAATTGGCCTCTTGGCCTCCTTTGGAACTGGTCTCTTTTGTTCCTACTCTTGATACAATAAAATCTGGCTCCCCTAATGACCCGTTACCCATTTCCATTATTAAACAACTTGATCCCATTCATCTCCAAGTTATTATGGAAGCCCTTAATTCTTCTTTGCAATCATCTACTGTTCCGCCTGTCTGGAAGCACTCCATGGTTGTCCCTCTGCTAAAAAAGCCTGCTGCTGACCCCAAAGTCCTTGCGAATTTCCGACCTATCTCCCTTTTGTCTATCTTTTCTAAGTTATTGGAAAGACATATTCATATCCACCTCTCCAAGTTTGTTGAAACTAACAAAATACTTCACTCTTCACAGTCTGGTTCTCGTGCTGGCTTCTCGACTGAGACCACGCTCTTAGGGGTCACAGAAAGACTACGACTTCTATTGGATGCTGGAGATACAGTCGCGCTCATACTATTAGATCTGAGCGCGGCTTTTGACACTATCTCCCATCCTATACTGATTAACACTCTGAAATCTTTTGGCATCTGCGGTTTGGCTTTGGATTGGTTATCTTCCTTCCTAACTGACCGCAGTTTTCAAGTCTTTTCTGCGTCGGACAGTTCTAATGTCTTTCCATCGCCTTTTGGAGTTCCTCAGGGCTCCATTTTGAGCCCCTTGCTCTTTAATCTGTATGTCAGGCATCTTGCTGACATCGCTGACAATGCTGGACTGTCTCTCTTTACATATGCTGATGATTCTCAAATCATCTTCTCACTTTCCAAATCAGATTCTTCCTCCATTTCTGCCCTCGAGTTGGGCTTGCGCCAAATTGCTGTTTGGATGAGTAAAAACTACTCAATGCCAACAAAACTGAGGTACTTATTTTAGGCAAGCAGAAAGATCTTTGGGCCTCCTGTCGTTGGCCAAATGAGTTAGGTACTCTTCCTCGGCCTGTTGATCATGTTCGCAACTTGGGCTTTTGTATTGATGACTCTTTGAAAATGCAGCATCAAGCTGTTAAAGTTGCGGGTACTTGCTTTACCATCTTGAAATGGTTACATAAAATTTTTTGGATGCTGCCGAAAGATACCCAAAAAACCGTAGTCCATGCTCTCATTACATCAAGGCTGGACTACGGAAACGTCTTGTTCCTGGGTGCAAATAAGGCTGTGTCCCGTAGGCTGCAACTTGTACAAAACTCTGCTGCCAGACTCCTGTGTGGGGTTCCCAGATGTTCTTCTATCTCTGAACATCTCCGTGATCTACATTGGCTTCGAATTGAAAAGCGGATCGAGTTCAAAGCTCTGACCTTCATGTTTAAAATCAAATGGGGTCTAGCACCGGACTATTTACAGACTCTTGTCTGTCCCTATGTTCCGACCCATCGTCTTCGCTGTGCTTCACTTGAAAAATTTCACGTTCCTAGGTTTAGACTTTCCAGAATGGGAGGTAGATATTTTTCCGTTCTGGGTCCTTCTCTTTGGAACCCAATTCCTCTTGCCATACGCAGGGAAACTTCGTATCCCCAGTTTCGTCGTTCACTGAAGACTTGGCTTTTTAATCAATAATTATGTCAACTCAGCTTTCGTGTCCAGGCGCCGGGAAACCCTTGTTGGGTAGCTGTTTCGCCATATAAATCAAATAAATAAATAAATAAATAAGATGATGAACGGAGTGCTGAAACTTTTCAGACACTCAACCTCACAGATCTGGGTTTTAATCCATCATCATTCTTCTCATGCTCACTAAGCCACCCCCGTTCTGACCCAGCCATATACAAATCAGCCTTGACCCTGTTCCTCATGAGAACAGTCCATCCTGAACTGCCAAGCCATGTCTTCCCTGGACTGGAAACAAGCATCCTGGGCCAGTTTTGGGGTTTCACCCCTCATCAGTTAGGCTAGCCTGAATCCAGTGGCATAGTGAGCAAGGGACCCACGCTTGGGCATACCCTGGCCACTTAGGGGGAACATAGCAAACACAATAAGATGATGGTCGGGGTGCTAAAACGTTTCAGACACTCACTGCCAGTCAGAGATCTGGGTTTAATCCATCAACTTTCTTACTCTCAATAAGCCACCCCAGTTTGGACCCAGCCATAAGCAAATCAGTCTTGACCTTGTTCCTCATGGGAACAGTCCAGCCCAAACTGCCAGACCAGGTCCTTCCTAGACTGAAAACAAGCATCCTGGGACTGGTTTCGGGGTTTCAGCCCTCATCAGACAGGCTAGCTTGAATCTAGTGGCAAAATGAGCAAAGGAACCACATCTGGGCATACCCTGGCCACTTGGAGGAAACATAGCAAACACAATAAGATGATGGACGTAGTGCTGAAACTTTTCAGACACTCACCCCCAGTCACAGCACTGGGCTTAATCCATCATTGTTCTTCTGCTTACTAAGCCTCCTCCCCCAGTTTGGACTCAGCCATATGCAAATCAGTCTTCCCCTGTTCTTCATGGGAGCAGTCCAGCCCAAACTGCCACGCCGAGTCCTACCTGGACCGTTAAAAAGCATCCTGGGACCGGTTTCAGGGTTTCAACCCTCATTAGCCAGGCTAGCTTGAATCCAGTGGCAAAGTGAGCAAGGGAACCATGTCTGGGCATACCCTGGCCACCATCATTGTTCTTTAGCTCACTTTGCCACCCCAATTTGGACCCAGCCTTATGAAAATCAGTCTTGACCCTGTACCTCATGGAAACAGTCCAGCCCGAGCTGCCAGATCAGGTCCTCCTGTAGGAATGAGTCTTCGGAAATATTGGAAGTTGAAGATCCTTAGAGAATTAGGCTCGATATATGGCCTCAAAGATAGAGTTAATCATACATCAAGGATCATCATAATTTTTAATTTGGGAATGACTCTATAGGTGGTTGAGAATTCATGGAAGAAGATGTACGGTCAGCCTGCCCTTTTATAAGATGTTGAATATTTTGTCCAACTAATATTTCTAATCCCACCATATACAAGGATGCTAATTAATATAAAAAAGGATGACAATTTGTATAAGATCCTCAATGCTGTGCCATTGAGGATTTCAGCTATTCTCAGCAATACCTTGCTTGTGCTTAGAGAGAAAATATGATGTGGATTAAAGCATGCTATAAGTAATACATCCTTGACTTAGAGCAGCAATTATTAACACACCAGAACATTGTATGGGATGTGTTGTCACTTCTATCAGGTAAATTAGCAGTTAAAATCCAAAATTATCTTGATCATGGAGGCTTTTCAGGATTGGGAAGTGGTGTGTAATTGCATAAAAATTATGATGAGAGTATCAGCAATGAAGATCTTTCAGATCTAGAGAGATCTGTTTTTAGTATCAAATGCCTCCCATCATAATTCCAAAATAAATCCAACCAATATAATAAGTGATGAAGGGACTACCAGTGTTTAAACCTAGAGAAATGCATATATTATAGGAATAGATCATCATCGAATTCATTATTTCTTATCTACCCACATATATTATAGTACTAATAAAAAATGTCCAAGCTCAGGACGATTACAAAATGTATGAAAAAGAGACAATTTGAGCTTCAAATGTAGCAGAGTAAGAGAGAAATCAATTGAAGTTAATTCAACAATTACTCGATCATGTTGTGGATGGGTGTGAGAAAGTCATCCTTTTTGCTCTGATCACCCCTACTTTTTGACTTATACTAGTAGTTACCGACTCTGAAAGTGTTTTGGGCTTTGCTAACCAGGTCCAGGGCCAGTGCTCTGTGTAAAAGGTATATACTAATTAGGTGTAATTACAATTGGCATGCCAAACTACATGCAAGCACCTAGTATATGGTAGGACATGTAGGTTAGAGTCTCAGTAGATTTAATGCACTTAAGTGTACACTACTGTGGTGCCTTCTGCCATTTAAAAAGCCAGCCCAGCCTCACAGGATGCTTTTAAAATAAAGATATATGCAAATTCGACTTTTTAATTAAAGGTACTTCTAACGTCATAAACTACCTTATGTTTACATAAATGTTACCCATAAATCTCCCCTAGGTGCCCCAGGGATAGAATGCAGTGTAACTATAAGCAAGGGCTTTATAAAATATGTTTTATATGCATTGGTGAGGGAAAACTGCCAATTCCATTTTTCCCCATTGTAGCACAATGGCTTCATAGGCTAACATTGGAATAATTTAATAAAGTATAACTATTGAAAGAAAGGAGCTAAAATACTTCAAAGTATCAAAACAATAGTTAGAATAAATCCGCCAACTTGCCACTGTTAGATTTTTTTATAACTATCACAGAAAAGAAGCTATGAGCCAAAATCCAGTCTTCCAGTAGCCCTTCTTTGATTGGCCAGCGTCTGCCAGGCTGAGCTAAGCTGCCTTGATGAGGTGTGAAGTGGCCTGACTAGAGACAAAGGACATCCTGTGGGAGGATAACTGCAGCCTCAGTGCTAAAGGCAGGGTGGGGATGGAGTATTCAAACTGGTCTTCAAAGAGGGAATGACAGTTTAGGGCAGCACAGGTTCACCTCACATTCGGCACCCCCCAGCCAGACGGGATCCCCTGTAATTAGATCCAGAGGGGCTGGAAGGGGAGTGTTAGGGATGGCTTAGCCATGTTTTTAACTCCATCAGAGTTTCTCCATTTTGGATTTTGCAGGAATAGTGCTTTCTGGGTCAAAAATATGCCACACTTTGGAAGAAGTGGTCATACCTAAGGGTGGCACCCTGTACCCCATTGGTCAGGGGTGTCCCCTTGCTTGTCTCTGAGGAACTGTGAATAAATATGGGAGCATTACCCAGCAACTTAGATCCCTGCCTGAAAAAAAAAGGAAAAGAACTGCCCTGCTGGAACCGTGATCTGCAGCCAAGGATTGCACTTGCTGTACAATAAGGAAGTACAGCCCCAAGGATTTTGCCTGGCTGCACAAGGATTAAGGCGTGGACTCCCTAAGAGCAACAGGTTAACAAAGCTCCACCTGCATCATCTCCACCAAGAAGGACCCATATGGAGTGCGTGTAGTGAACTTTTAAGGATTTGGCCAAGTGCACTGTGGGACACATAGCCCCAACATCTCAATGACCATCTCATTGCTTCTCGACCCTTGGATTTGTGTTTTGGAAACTTTGAACCCACAAGAGGAACTTCAGGAAGAAGTTGCAGCAGTTTGGAGTAGTTTGGAGCAACTTTGGTAAAGAGCCCTATAAGTGGACCGACCCGTCGTCAAGAGTCAATCTGCCGACGTGAAACCACAAACTGGCCTGGATTTCATGTTCATCCTGCTGAAAGCTCGAAGCTCCAGCTGTCAATTAGACTTCCTGGAGTTGACCAAAGACTCACTCTAGATCAAGCCAATGAAGTCGATGCAAATCTGGCCTGATGAAGTGCCTTACTCGATGACGAGAGAAAAGATCCAAAAAAGTTTCTAAGTGTGATAGTAAAATTTTGAATGAGGACTCCGGCTTAATGTATCCGACCCGTGCTCCATTGCAGTCGGCCCCAAACTTTGACTTTGTCCCGGTCAAGCATGCCCAGATGTCCCAAGTTGGCAGTTTTGGTTTTAAGGCGCTAGAAAGTGTTTATTCTTTTAAAATTCATATCTCTGGTTCCCCACATTCGATTTTTTTTGTTTTGGTGTCTATTTGTTCAGGGAAAATATAACCTATTTTTATAAAGTGGTAATGGATTTTTTATTTTGGGTTGTGTCTTACCTATTTAATGTATTGGTGTTTTTAAATGCTTTACACACCTGTCTCCTAAGTTAAGCCTATTGGCTTGTTGCCAGCAACTAAGGGTTGAGCAAGGGAATAATTTATTGAGGCCTTGACTAGTCCTTATCTTGTGAGTGTGGCCTTATTAATAGTAGTAGGTCCCTACCTACACCTACTAAAAAAGCACTTCCCAACAATAGGGGGCAACCTAATGGACCCCATTTACCAGTAAAATGTGAGAGTGTTCAATTAAACCAAGGAGAAGGTGCAAGTAATGAAGTGGATAGTAATGCCTGTAATAGTATTTATACCCGCTATTAGAAAAAAATAAAAACATTTCCTATGCATTATTTGATCCAAAACAATATGTTAGATATGGTAAGGAATCATCAGACATCATCAGGTGGTATTTCATTGGTTAAGCACTAGGGGGAGGGGGAGTATATGAAAGGGTTTACGAAGACTGAAAGTGACATGGTGGTTTTAACATCTGAACAAAATAAAGTTTTTAATGTGGTATAATCAAGGAAATAATTGAAATTAGTGATCATTTATCTGAAGATTGCCTATTGCTGGCATACCAAGTACCTAGTGTGGGCGGACTTTTAAATGCTATTTCACACCTTTTTACTGGCTGTAAATGTAGCAATACAGTAGCAGCTGTCAATATATGAGATTGGCAATTATTTGACTGTCATTGTAATACATTTTCTTCATTCCAGATGTCTGCAGGGAAATATATTATTTAAAACTGTGGGGTTTGGGGAGGTCCCTTGCTCACTTTGTCACTGGATTCAAGCAAGCCTGACTGAAGATGGCTGAAATGCCAGAAACCGGTCCTAGGAAGCTTGTTTCCGGTCCAGGGAAGACATGGCTTGGCAGTTCAGGCTGGACTGTTCCCATGAGGCCCAGGGTCAGACTGATTTGCATATGGCCATGTCTGAACTGGGGTGGCAGAGTGGTCCCTTGCTCACTTTGCCACTGGATTCAAGCAAGCCTGGCTGAAGACGGCTGAAATGGAAGAAACCGGTCCTAGGAAGCTTGTTTCCGGTCCAGGGAAGACATGGCTTGGCAGTTCGGGCTGGACTGTTCCCATGAGGCACAGGGTCAGACTGATATGCATATGGCCATTTCTGAACTGGGGTGGCAGAGTGGGCTAAAGAATGGTGATGGATTAAACCCAGATCAGTTGACTGGGGTGAGTGCTTTCAATGTTCAACACTCCGTCCATCATTTCCTTTGGTTTTTGCTTTGTTCGCCATGAGTTGGCAGGGTATGCTCAGACGTGAGTCCCTTGCTCACTTTGCCACTGGATTCAAGCAAGCCTGGCTGAAGGCGGCTGAAATGCCAGAAACCGGTTCTAGGAAGCTTGTTTCCGGTCCAGGGAAGACATGGCTTGGCAGTTTGGGCCGGACTATTCCCATGAGGAACAGGGTCAGACTGATTTGCCTATGGCCATGTCTGAACTGGGGTGGCTGAGTGGGCTAAAGAACGGTGCTGGATTAAACCCAGATCAGTTGACTGGGGGTGAGTGCTTGCAATGTTCAACACTACGTCCATCATTTCCTTTGGTTTTTGCTTTGTTCGCCATAAGTTGACAGGGTATGCTCAGACGTGAGTCCCTTGCTCACTTTGCCACTGGATTCAAGCAAGCCTGGCTGAAGATGGCTGAAATGCCAGAAACCGGTCCTAGGAAGCTTGTTTCTGGTCCAGGGAAGACATGGCTTTGCAGTTCGGGCTGGACTGTTCCCATGAGGCACAGGGTCAGACTGATTTGCATATGGCCATGTCTGAACTGGGGTGGCAGAGTGGGCTAAATAATGGTGATGGATTAAACCCAGATCAGTTGACTGGGGGCGAGTGCTTGCAATGTTCAACACTCCGTCCATCATTTCCTTTGGTTTTTGCTTTGTTCGCCATAAGTTGGCAGGGAATGCTCGGACGTGAGTCCCTTGCTCACTTTGCCACTGGATTCAAGCAAGCCTGGCTGAAGACGGCTGAAATGATAGAAACCGGTCCTAGGAAGCTTGTTTCCGGTCCAGGGAAGACATGGCTTGGCAGTTCGGGCTGGACTGTTCCCATGAGGCACAGGGTCAGACTGATTTGCATATGGTCATGTCTGAACCGGGGTGGCAGAGTGGGCTAAAGAACGGTGATGTATTAAACCCAGATCAGTTGACTGGGGGTGAGTGCTTGCAATGTTCAACACTCCATCCATCATTTCCTTTGGTTTTTGCATTGAGTTTGCTTTGTCATTGTGATGCATTTACATTTTTAAGACCAGCTGATATTATGGTAGTCCAGTTTGTTTTAGATGCTGAATTGGGAAAGAAGAAAGAAGAGTAAGATTGAATTCATTTGATCCTGTAGCAGCTCTATGGGAAATAATTAATGCTTTAGGGATTTCCGGGAATACAGTGAAATTTTTTTCTAAAACCTTGATATCTTGTCGTACTGAGAAAATGGGTATCTATATTGGGAAGATTGGCCTAAGAAAAACACAAAGGCCCTGATTCCAAGTTCATAGCAATCATGGTGCTGTTATCTTACCTCATAGATTCTAATACTTTAGAGTATGTCATTTATCGGACGCAATAAATAGCACCTAGTCCAACTTTTTGGGGAATAACATGCAGATTTGGTTGCTTAACACACCAAAACATGGCATAGTAAATATCGTACACTTTTTCCTTTGAAAATGTAAACACTCTTGTCCTGCCTAAATTTAATGAAGGGTGAGGTATTTAATCCATCCAGTGATTATTAGTTGTGTTAAATAACACCTAACGTGGAATTCCGATGCTCTCATAAGCACAACCAGAGTATTTTGACAAAAGCAGTTTATAGGCTGTTAAATCCCCATGGATTCGAGGAGGCTAGAAATGAACTGAAGGCTAATGCTAGCTTTGCCACTGACAGGGACAAAAGACATCTACCTATGGACAGCCACCTTTTTCTGAAACAGCAAATGTCAAATGCAACTAGGTTATAATTCTATTGCTATCAAAAGAGTGGCAGTGATAACCTTGATGAGAAGCACTTATATCCACTTGTATGGAAAGTTCACTTCTTTGTAAAACAATAATGTAATGAAATCTGTATATTTCTGTGAATTGCTGCAGGAGACTGTCGGGAACATCAGCACAATATGCATCACTTGTGGTCAAAGTACATGGACATAGTCATTAGGTACACCTATACTTTCTCCCTCTTTATATATTCCGAACTTTATAGCTTGAATTTTGAATTCATGTAATTAATATTGAATGCATATTTAAGTAAATACTATACTTTAAGAAGTAAGCTGAAACACTGAGTGTCTAATATATCTTTCCTAAACGTTATGAAGATCTCATGTCAAATAATAATAAATGTCAACTAGCATCTGGTGGACATATTCTATCTCTAGTATAGCAAGGAAGCAAGGAACTTACCTGAAAGAATCTCAAATCCCTCATTGTTGTGCGTTCCCTTCTCCCTCAGTTGGAAGACTAAATCATTCTTCAAGTATCCTGTGAAAGCTTCTTATTTTTCATATGGATTTGGTAACTTTCCACAAAGTTGCCACTGGTTGTGATAGACCTTTTTGAGCTAACGTTATGTTCTTGATTTTGAGTGTCAACCCCTCATTCCTTCTGAATGCATTGTGAAATGCATGCAATATTCAAGGTAGTTCAAGGATTAGATTGCAAACATATTCATTACACTGAAATGAGCTGTACCTTAAAGTAATATGTCACATTATTTGTTGCAAGAGAACCATTCGTGTTCATTAGCACCAATAGCTGCAGAGTATTACTCAACTGTCAAAGGTATATCATTTACAGTATGTTAGATTGTTCAGGTTAGGAGAATAAATAGTAATGTTATTTGTTTACTGTCTTCGGAATTCAAACACATGAGATTAATCCTACCAGGTAGAAGAGTGTGTGCTCGGCAATGACATTCATTGTTGTCCCAATCCCCTTTCCCCTCATTTCTCAGGAGTTGTTTCTGCCTCTTTGAAGTACAAGATGGGTGAGATGGAGCATCATAGAAGTCTAGACATCCTGGAAGTGGATCCATGAGCTTGGAAGATAGATATCTCTGGTGTTTTTGTGCTAGGTAATGGATACTTGGTAAACATCTTTCAGGTGATATGTTAATTATATTGTAAACTAAATTGTTAAGAATTGCTCGGTTTCCGGAATGCGACTCCCTTGGGCGCCCTTGGGGATTAAGCTCCCTTGTAGAAGTCCAAAGTGACTGAATGTTGGAAAAACATATCACAACATTTACCTATAGGTAAATCCAGTTAATAAGATCTGTGGTAAATTTAATATAAATGTTATTCAATTAGATGTGACTTCCATTAACTCTTCATTTCCTGGAGTAGCAGGGGTTTTTACTTGAGATTAGACCTGAAGATATTGATGCCTTACTAGAAGAATTGTTGCATATATCTAGGATCCAAAAAGGGGAGTATGTGAATTGTCTAGATTCTAAATGGCATGGTTCATTTTAGATGTATTCTTAATGCAACATTTAATGTCACCCATTGGAAGACTCGCTGACAGTGATCGCCTCAAGATCCTTTACTTATAATAGTTCCATGTAACATTTGCTTATATATTAATGTAACCAATGTGTTATAAATTGGGTTGTTGGTTGACTGGGGTATAAGCTCTGGTCATGCAGCAACCACAGTATTTGGCAGAGTAAGTCACATGCAAACATCAAAATAACCTGTGCCTCCCCCTATGGTAGCTTGCACACTGCATTCAGGCTCAGCTCAGAGACAATGTGTGAAGTATTTGTGCAACACCTCAAACAGTAACACAGTGAAAACACACCACAAAAGAAGTCCACAACAAATTTTGAACAATATAGTGATTTATAAAATAAAGAAAATAAGAGCAGAATGACAAAAATCCAATTAGTAGAATCTGGGATTTTGATTTTTAGAGTTTTTAGTAAAAAAAACACCAAAAAACACAGAGCCCTACTGGTGATAGCTGGTTCCGATGAACTGGAACAAAGTCACAAATTCAGGCCGATAGTGATTGAGTACAGGCTGATTACAGGGACCCAGTTAGACCTGCTGAACTGAGAACCTTAAATTCTGATTATGGAGCATTGCGTGGATCCGCATCGAAGATGTGCCGTGCAGCCAAAGCAATGCATTGAGTCCACAATCCGGTGAGGCTGTGTTGCGAGGTACTGGTGTGTCATCATCAAGACTAATGTCAACGGGGCTTGGGATGCAATTCCGGCATCAGAGATACAGTGCACAGCTGGTGATGCATCGGTTTGAAGAGCTACAAGGCAGAGAGACAAAGTCAGGCCTCATTGTTGAGGCTGCTGTCAAAGAGAGATGCAAGGACCTAGACTGTGATTGTGCCGTGCCACATTTGGCTGATGCAGCGGAGGGCAATGCAGGTCTTTGCGATGGATCCAATCCATGCAGCAGCAGAAATGTGTCTGTTCTGCTCAGGGATGCACAACTTAGCTGAGAAGATGCATCTGTCCTGCTCGAGGATGCATCTGTCAGCAGAGAAGATGCGCCAATTCCACTGGCAAGCAACTTAGGCCCACTTCCAAGGATCCAGGACTGGTGTGGCACAACTTGCAGGGTAGACTCAAAGATGGCAGAACCCAGGTTAAGGTGGTTTGAAGCCTGAGGAGGCCAATCAACCAGCCCTGGGTTCTGGGTTCAAGATATGCAGGTTCAGTCCTTCTCACCCATGCAAGAGGGCAGCAGGTCAGCACAGCAAATCAGGAGTCCTGCAGTGTGGCAGTCCTTCAGCAGCACAGCAATCTTTCCTCTTGGCAGAGTATCCACAGGCCCAGAAGTGTACTGAACTGGTGGTGTCTGAGGTCTTTATGTCATACACAGTCATATTTTTGAAGTGGGGAGAAGCTTATAGAGGAATGCTTTCAAAGTGAAAAGATGCCCTGCCATCCCCGTCCTGGCGCAAGACTAACTACAGGGAGTATACAACCCTTTGTGTGGGGAGAAGACACTGCCTATTCAGGTGTAAGTGAGGCTGGGCCCTGTTCCTCCCTCCCCTCCTGCCAGAGATGGTCCACAGTCACACCTAAGCTTCCATTATGTGTGGCTCTCTAGGAGGAATAAACTAAGCCCAACTGCTAATTACAGCCTGTCATGTGACCAGAGACAGGCTGCAGGCACCAAATGGCTAAGGCAAGAAAAAGCCAACTTTCTAAAAGTGGTAGGTTCAGAATTGTAATTTAAAATCTGACTTCACCATAATTTAGGACTTTAAATTAGGATTCAAGAGACACTAAACTTGAACGAGTTATATCCTCCCATTTGGAAATACAAGTAGTGCCACTTTACTAGGGTTTTATGAGTAAATTAAATATGTCAATTGGGTATAAGCCAATGTTACCATGTTAAGAGGAGCGAACACAAGCCCTTTAACATTGGTTCACAGTGGTAAAATGCCCAGAGTCCTAAGGCCAACAAAAACAAAGTCATTAAAAATGGAGGGGGAAGGCAAAACGTTTGGGGGAAGACAACTCCAAGGCTTACAAGTGATGGAGCAGGTAAAACAAAATTTTGTATACCTTCTCTATTTTGCATGAAAATACTAATGACGTAATCAATTTATATATTAATTTGAATTAACTGTGTGCTGTGATTAACAAAGTGCATTTTTGCTAAACACAAATTACACGCGGGACTCATTGCTATTTGCATGGCAGAATAACTTTAATGACTAATTGTGGTACACCTATTAGCAATAGGAGGTGTGGTGATAGAAAATTGCATGATTTATGTTGCTTTGGTGACGTTTGCGTTCCTGTTGGAGCCAGATGGGGAGTAATTTTGGAGGAAGACTGTGCGTTTTTGCACAGCCCCTGGGTGCCAGGACCAGCACAGCGCACTTTAGCCACGGTCCCTTGCGGAGCCCTTATCACCGGCGAGGAGGTCCCGCAGCGCAGGAGACCCCTGACATTTTGGAGGAAGACTAAGCGTTTTTGCACAGCCCCTGGGCGCCAGGACCAGCACCGCGCACTTTAGCCACGGTCCCTTGCGGAGCCCTTATCACCGGTGAGGAGGTCCCGCAGCGCAGGAGACCCCTGACATTTTGGAGGAAGACTAAGCGTTTTTGCACAGCCCCTGGGCGCCAGGACCAGCACAGCGCACTTTAGCCACGGTCCCTTGCAGAGCCCTTATCACTGGCGAGGAGGTCCCACAGCGCGGGAGACCCCTGACATTTTGGAGGAAGACTAAGCGTTTTTGCACAGCCCCTGGGCGCCAGGACCAGCACAGCGCACTTTAGCCACGCTCCCTTGCGGAGCCCTTATCACCGGCGAGGAGGTCCCGCAGCGCGGGAGACCCCTGACATTTTGGAGGAAGACTAAGCGGTTTTGCACAGCCCCTGGGCGCCAGGACCAGCACAGCGCACTTTAGCCACGGTCCCTTGCGAAGCCCTTATCACCGGCGAGGAGGTCCCGCAGCGCGGGACGCGCGCGGTCGCGGCCCGGGCGCCAGGAGTAGTCTGGGCTGGGCCATAGCCCTTGGGTTTTTTGTCCTCATATGCTTGATCTCTTGGCAGATAAGTCTTTGTTATTTACTACGTTAATATTTGTGTCACTGCTTGAATGTAAGAAATCAGCGCCTTTTGTATTATAGTATCTTGGTGAATACCCATTGCTTATCGTTTGTTACAATATTATTTTGTAAAACGATCAAACACATTTTGATTGGCAATTCTATAACTCTGACTCCCTTAAGTGGCATTCTCTTTTTTCTGCATTGTTCGCCTTGCTGCCCCTAGGTTTTTGTGCATATTTAAGCAATAATGGTGAAAAGAAAAGCCTCAAGTTCACAGCCTAAGAAGCAGTCCAAATTGGGGGAGGGATCATGTGTCTCTATTTTGAATTATTTAACAGGAGCTCTGGAGGAGCAAATTGTGTCAGTTGAAGAAGCCATCTCCCGCGACAATACGGTCGGCACAGTCGACTCTGGGGACTTACTTTTGAATAAAAATAAGCAATCATTACATGACAGAAATGTTGAAAGCAACGGATGTGTCTTGAACATCTCAGATCATGTCTCCTTTACTGACCATGACGCTGAGGTCCAGCCACCCACTAAACGTTCAAAAAACCCGATTTTAACCTTAGGCACAGTGGCAGAACCAACTTCCAGGACTAAGGTTAGCACACAGAAAGCAGGAAAAAAGGGAATTATTAACCCCCCCCCCCCTCAAAACTTAAAAACGTAACTCGCGGAAGGGAGTCAACTCCCCCACATGTACTTACTCAGAATAATGTAATGGCAATAAAAACTAAGATTGAGGCCATGGATACATTTTTTAGAGACACCTTAAGTAATATTTTAACTAGGCTTGGTGCATTTGAAGAGTTACTACTTAACCATTCTGAATCTTTGAAAATTATTGAAGCACCAATATCAAATCCTGGTGCCTTTAAATCTAGGACAAATAAGGATTTGGTTAAGCCCATATTAAAACCAAGGAGTACACAGTCGAACCTCGGACATATTGATGACCTTGTGCCAGCACCTCAGGATAACACCATAAGTCAATTACACTGTAGGCAAATCATGGCGGATAAATATACTGATGGCACTAATCGACATAATGTAGTTCCAGTTGTAAACTTAGAGTATGAATCATCTGCTCCTCTACTGGATTTACCACCTGCTGCTACGCCATATACAGTGATTTTAACTAACGTTCCCAAATTGAGAAATTATGTGTACGAACCTTGGCAGGTGTTAAGAAATAAGTCTTTAGCCTGGTTGGGAACCAGGGTAAGTGAAACTGATAGATTATTTGCGGAGTTCAAAATGGTAAGAAGGGTAAGCTGGGTAGGAAGAGTTATTCCCAGGTGATTGCGTGGTTTTAAATTTCAAAACACCGCAATTCGTTCACTGGATATTGAGCAAAATGGAATATTACACAGTGGCCCCAGGCAATATCAGCGTGGTTCCTTTGGGCTTTTTTTACAAGCCTGGTGTCTTGGAAAAAAGGGTCCCAACTAAAGATTATGGTTATAGATACTCTGTACAAACACACAACCGCTATGAGTCCCTACCTTCCCTAGAAGAAGTATATTGACGTAGTAGCTTGGACAAACTAGGGGGTAACTTGGTCCAAATTCTTGGGGAGGTGCCACATGGTAAGAATAATGTAACTCATTTGGCGGACCCCGTAAATAATTCTACGAGAAATGGCACTCATAATGAGACCTGGGAAAAAAGAAGTTGCAAGGCCTGTTTTATGCCTTCTCTCCCTATTATAATTGGCAGTTCTAGTCCTGATTCTACGACCCCTAAAATACCTTTCGAGATTGTTATGAATAATAACATTCTTCACGAGGCACAGGAGTCTTTATCTGACAGCGCCAATATGGCGCCGATCTCTAGTTCAGGGTCTATATCTGCCCCACAAAATAATTCTCCTTTACTGATTCCTTTAACAACTTTGGGAAGTAGTTGTGGGGGAAAAACTTAAGAACTAGTCCTGAGGGAGTTCAAATTGCTTATTGGAACATCGCGGGCTTAAAATAAAAGTTGTTAAATGATATATGATTAGATTTTACTCGGAATTTTGACATCCTTTGTTTACAGGAAACCTGGTTAGTAGAGACTGTTCACTTGGAAGGATATAGAACTTTTTTCACTCCAGCTGTTCCGTCTCCCTGTGGCAGAGCGAAGGGAGGCCTCTGTATATACATTTCAAATTTTATAAATTATGAAAAATGTAATTATTTTGATGGCCCCTATTACCAAGTTATTGGTTTAATCTGTGACTTACTTACGAAGTTGATCATAGTAAATTTTTGCAACAATGTCCCGCAGTTACAGTTCGCAAGTATCCTGAAGTCTTTAACAGACAGACTAGCGTGGCTTCAGGATTCAACGGACAAGGATGTAGTTATACTGTGGGGGGGAGATTTTAATTGTGCATTATGTGAACATATAGGTAAAGGGACCTGTGGCTTAATACATGATAATAATGATGAAGATTGCCTGCCGCACTTTGCGCACACCACCCAAAGGGATCTTTTTAATGACATATTACTAACACATGATATGGGCTTTGGTAATACGTTAACAACTCCTATGACAGCCTTTTGCCCAACTTTTAATGGTCGTGGTGCCTTCTCTATAATAGATTTTATTTTGCTATCTAATAGACATTCGTCTAGGGTAACACATTTTTACACACACGGCTTAGTCTTAAGTGACCATTTTCCACTAAGCATAAGCCTGATGACGCAATGTCAAACCATTAGAAAAAGGGGCAGAAACATTAACGATGTTGGTAACATTAAACTCAGCAGGCAGAATGGATATGCACTAAGTTGGGAGAGTGTGAACCACGAAGAATTTATGAGCAAAATAGTTAGGGATTGCTATAGCAATATTGTGCACTGTTTAAACGACCAGGGCGATCACAGAGACATCGTGGAGAACTTTGCAATAATTGCAGTAACCATTAAGAAGGCCCTTTTCGTGGAAACTAATAGAAGTAAACTCATGAAGTCAGGATGGTTTGACCACTCGTGCACCCAAGCATATTCAAAGTTGAAGTATGCGCTTCATGCTGAAATTAAAAATCAATTTGACATTAGTAAAGCCAGGAGGGAGTACAAATTGGCGCTGAAAGATAGGAAAAACGAGTTAAAAAGGAAAATGTGGTCAGCACTGCATGAGGCATCCATGTTGCATGACTCGTCAGCTTTCTGGAAGGCCGTTAATGCCCCGTTTTTAATTAACACGGACAGGGCTAATATAGAGATAGCAATCCCTAAACAAGACTGGATTAGACATTATATAAATCTCTATAACTGTCCAACTGTTGCTTCAGATGTTTTAGGGCCACCAGCAACTGAGCCCCTACTCCAGGGCCAGAATCCCAAAAGTATTTGGTTTTTGACCTTCAGGAAGTAAATGACGCAATATTAGTTAGTCAAGGGGGTAAGGCACCAGGACCGGATGGCATTCCAGTAGATCTTTTTAAATGTAATCTTGAGCTATGGGGTCCACTTTTAACTTTATTTTTTAATGCATGTAGTGTGTATGGTCTTCCTCCAACCTGGTTAGTTTCTATTTTAGTCCCCATTTTTAAGAAAGGAGATGGAGCTAATCCGGCATGTTATCGCCCTATTTCCTTGTTAGACTCTTCTGTGAAAATTGTCGGCAGAGTCATAATTAATAGGTTACAAGAATGGGCAGAGCCCTCGGGAATAATATGTGACATACAATATGGATTTCGCAAGGGCATGGGGACAGTGGATCAGAGTCTTAATTTAAATCTTTTAATTAATAAATACACGGAGGCGAAAAGGGGTAATTTATATTTAACTTTTGTTGATTTATCATCAGCGTTTGATTGTGTTGTCCACGTAAAGTTATGGGAAATTTTAGAAGAGTTAGGTGTGGACACTTTATTAGTTTCTTTTCTTAGACAGCTCTATGCAGGGGCCAGGTGACGGTATGGGGCAGAGGGACCATCCACTACTGATTTTAAGATAGGAAAAGGAGTGAGACAGGGTTGTGTTCTCGCTCCTTTCCTTTTTAATCTATATATTAATGGTCTAGAAAAACATTTAGTGTAAAATTGTAGAGATCTACCTCAGATAGAAATGAGAACTATTCCGGCACTGTTATACGCCGACGACGCCGTATTAATGGCTCGTACCCCATTGGCCCTACAAAGAGTAATATCCTCCTTTGAGAAATTTATGTCAAACTTGGGGCTCTCTATAAATGTCTCCAAAACTTTCGCCATGATTAGTGGTAATAGCAAGAACAAGAGCACAAAGAGCATGTTTGTATATGATAAGCCTATTGAATATAACAAAACGTTTACTTATTTGGGCATCCTATTTGACAACAAATCCAGCTGGTAGCAAACTGTGAAAGCCAGGAGGATTCTGTTTGCTAGAACCGTGACTGCCCTTTACAATTTTAGCAAGAAATTTGGTAGGAGGCCCCCGTCTGAGCTGTTAAAAATTTATAACGCAAAATGTGTGTCTGTCGCTACTTATGGAGCTGGTGTTTGGGGGATTGTTGATGTTACTTCTTTGCAGACCGTGGAAAATAAATTTCTCAGGTTCTTATTGGCTGTGCCAGATTCCACTTCAACTTACATATGCCATGTAGAACTGGGAATTGGTTACTTGGAAGATACCATTAAAATCCAACCGATACTTGAATGGCATGGGACCAGGACCTTGGAAAACTTGCCCTTGAATCGCTCTAATATTTCTGACCTTTTGAAGCTAGAAGGGGTGTTGAGGATAAGATGGCTAGTTTACATAAAATCCTTTCTTTATAATTTGGACCATCGTGAGTTTTTTGATGATCCTACCACCTTATGCCTGATTGCAAGAAAGGACTTGAAAAAACTGTGTTGGACTATTTAAATGACCGCAGACTGGCAATAGAACTGAAGAAAACTTCCATACAGGCACATCAGTTGATTTCTACCCATTTATAAATTCAACCTTGTATTACAACTATTGTAGGTGATTTCGATAGATTTCTGATAGTTCGTTTCCATTTGGGAATCATTCATATGTTATTAAGTTTTCCTGAACGGAATGATTGGTCTAAATCTCTATGTAATTGTCCATGTGATGATGTATCGATCCAATCCACACTACATGTCATATTTTTGTGTACATTTTATTCTATTCCTAGGAAAAGGTGGATTCTCCCAGTATTGAAATCTTTTGGACTTAGGCACTGTCGACCTGCACGTATAGCCTTGCAAATGTTAGATTCAGTCCATGTCATAGCCTCTGTTAATGCATTTTTAAAATTCATTTTTAAATTAAGGAATCAACTTTTAATGTAACTTTGTGCATTGCTTTTTTATGTACTGTGTACCTTTGCTTTTATGATTAATTACTTTAATCGAATAAAGCTGAATTGAATTCAATTGAATGAGTAAATTAAATATGTCAATTGGGTATAAGCCAATGTTACCATGTTAAGAGGAGCGAACACAAGCCCTTTAACATTGGTTCACAGTGGTACATTGCCCAGAGTCCTAAGGCCAACAAAAACAAAGTCATTAAAAATGGAGGGGGAAGGCAAAACGTTTGGGGGAAGACAACTCAAAGGCTTACAAGTGATGGAGCAGGTAAAACAAAATTTTGTATACCTTCTCTATTTTGCATGAAAATACTAATGACGTAATCAATTTATATATTAATTTGAATTAACTGTGTGCTGTGATTAACAAAGTGCATTTTTGCTAAACACAAATTACACGCGGGACTCATTGCTATTTGCATGGCAGAATAACTTTAATGACTAATTGTGGTACGCCTATTAGCAATAGGAGGTGTGGTGATAGAAAATTGCATGATTTATGTTGCTTTGGTGACGTTTGCGTTCCTGTTGGAGCCAGATGGTGAGTAATATTGCTTTAAATGTCGCTATAAGCTGGGAAAATACCAATAAACAATGGGATTAGTGTGGGTTTAAACATTAGGATCTTCAATCCCGTATATTAATTATGTTTCATGTTTGTTTTGCTTAAGTTGGCATTCGGGCCTACCAAGCCATGGCATTTAAAATGGAGTTTGGAAAAGGCCACCGTTTTGTGAGCGCGATGTCTACTGCGCAGACTCGGATGGCTCCGAAGATCTCCAGGCATCCTGAATTCAGAGCACAGTGTTATTGGTCAAGGATAGGAACATGGAGGACTGCCAGATTTCAGCCAGTGTAAATTACCAGAAGAAACAACAGTCACCAATAATGAAGAATCAACATTGTTGCATGAAAATGACATGAACTGAGGATATGACCAAGCTCTTTCCCTGAGAACCCAAAACTCTGAGAAAATTGGACCATATAACAATTTTGCAGGATTGGCCATTCACAGTTCTTCCCAGTTCAGTAAATGTTTCATGTTACCCAGAATTTTATTATAAAAAGGGTAGTAGAATAGGGAGGGGTTATCCTATATCCTTTTTTACCTCATCCACCCAGAGTGCCACCTTATACAGATCGTGTCCGGAGGAGAGTGTGCTGGAGAAGAGTGTCCCGAATTTGCGTGAGCGATTCGCTTGCACGATTGCTTGGTCCTTTTGATATCTTTGGGACTGTGCCGTGCTGAGCGAGGGAACCTTTCGGGCTTATTGAGTTTGGCCTGCTTATGTTTGGGACGATAAGCAATTTGAGTTATGCAGAGCCAATTGAATTAGAAGAGAACCTGATAGCAAGAATAGGTAAATATAAAATGTCATGCAAATTTGTGTTGATTGATTAAATTCAACTTGGTTGACTGAAATGCTATACAACTGCAAGCAAGAAATTAGATAAACTGAATATCGATTAACAGAAAATGAGTTTGTGGTTTTTCAAGTAGGTCATTAAAGGGATTCTGAAACTTTAATGTGTTTTAGCTGGTTCTAAATCACCATCAACCAGTCCAACTAATTGGGCCATCAACCAAGTGGTGGAGTGACTTGATGTTAAAGCAACGGATTCTACCGATGCAGATGTACATAATGTATTTAATGTAAATATTTTTCCTATAGGTAATAAGGTACCCCCCACATGTCCAGCGGATTCATCACCCACCTGCGTGCGGATTCGGAGTGAGAAGTGCGAGTGTTGGTGTTATGGGCCCCACCTATGAATGTGTGTGTGAATGAGTAAGTGCGGTGATGGATCTGTGATGCAGGGAGGATCTGTAAAACTTTTCAACCCCCCGTTTCTGCTGGATCACAAGTCTAACAGTTATTTGTGGTTGCGGCAATGAAGCTTAGAGCTATTGAATTGTTGGATTTTTTTGGCCAAATACAGAACCTTGTAAGCAGATGTGGTAACCTTTTAAGCTCATTTTATAGCTTCATAGTCTTCATGATGTTTGCTGATATTAAGGTCAAGGCTGGCTTTCATGCAAGCTCATCGTGATGTATAGAATGTAGTCCATGATCTTCATTAGCACAGCTGCAAAGTACTAAAAAGTGTGTTGAGAAAGGTGTTGAACTACAGATACTGGTGGGCTTTATCCCCGTATATGACCGCAAGAGCAAGTTTGTCTGAGTCTCCGTGCCAGATTCTATTCAGAATAAGTCTACATACCTTCCACCAGTGTTCACTATATGATTCAGCATTGTAATATGAGAGAGTGCCATCAGTTAAACAAACTAAGGTGAGATGAACTCTGTCCACAAAGTCAATGAGAGCGAGTACCAAAGAGACATCCATAATTACATCCCTCCCAGTAATTTGCTGGCCATATTGATTGCCTTGAGACTGGGTGGCCAAGCAACAATGTGATTGGTAGGCTCCAGCCAGGAGATATTGGACTAGACCAAACAAGTAATCAAAGCAGGAGAGATCCTACGTCTCAGACAGCTATGAGGCACATTTACAAGAATGTGTGCAGTGTGGCACCGCAAGTCCTTTGGCTGCGCCACGCTGGAGCACTTTCAGAACACAGGAATGCGACATATTTACAATGATATGTCGCATTCCTGTGCTCTCCCCTGCACTGGCTCACACACAGCTGCCATGCACAGGCACAGGCACCATTGCCCCATGATGCAAGGATGCCTGCATCATGAGGAGATTGTTTTTGTGCAGGAAGTGGCACCTTCTTGCACAAAAACTATAATAACAGGCATTTTCCTCTTTCAATGCCTGCTGTAGAATGCGGAGGAAACATTTCTCCTCGCTGCGCCTCGCTACCGCATACTGACGTGTTTCCAGGTTTACGAATCCTCGTAAATCTGGAAATGTGTCTGGGTTCATGGGTGTTGCGTTGGAACACCTACAGAAACACCTATGGAGCGCCCCTTTCACGCAAAGTGTCGCGTGTAAAGGGGCCGTATTTACAAGGACAGGAAAAGCCATGCAGGGTGGCTTTTCCTGTCCTTGTAAATATGTGGCAGAGAAATGTGCTGACAGCGCATCACAAAAAGTGACGTACTTGCCGCGCAAGGGGCTTGTAAATCTGCCCCTATGTTGTTTGGAGCACTTTAATCCCTGGTAGTCCTTTGTCATCCAAGAGCCCTTTATTTGACCCTACCCCCTTAAACGAGCATACTTCTCACTCCGCAGCGTCTGCTGTGATATTCTCCAAGGAAAATGCATTTACTTACCATTGCCTTGCTAGCAAACTATACTAATAAACAAAGGCAGGAACTGTGACTCATAAGAGACTTGATAGTGAATATTTCAGAATATGCAGGATAGCTGAGCAGGTGGTTTCCTAATTCAAAAAGATCATCAGCATTGTTGGCAACAAGAAAAAAAGAAACACAAAAAATACTTTAACCCCTTCCCTGCTCATGACGGAACCACTCCGTCATGAGCCACGGTCGCGCTGTGCTCATGACGGAGTGGGTCCGTCATGCCGCGGCCATTGGCTGCCGCTCCGCCCACGCGGCGCCTTTTCCCCGCCTGTGCGGGCGTCTAACGTAAGTGAGCGGCGCCGTGACTGAACCACTCCGTCATGAGCACAGCTCGCCCGTGACTCATGACGGCGTGGTTCCGTCATGAGCATGGCGGCGCCGCGCACACTTAAAACACCCCCAGCGCTGCGCCGGAATTCGCGCCGCAGCGAAGGGGTTAAAAGACAAATATATGGAAGATGATTCTTTCCTTGATAAATTCTGGTCAAATAGAAACATCATTGCAAGGTAAGTTTGCTTTTACATTTGATGGCATTGTCTCACTTTTCGAAATTTACTCGTATTACATATCTGTATGATGCCACTCAGAAATGTTAAGAAACACTTGGGCTAATTATTGATCGTTGCATAAAAGACGTATAGATTGTTATAGGGCTATTGTATTAATGTTTTTTTGCAGGAATAAAACTTTATGAATGTTTATAGTTGAAATAGGTGTAAAGTAATTATAGACGCTGCATATGAAAGACAAAGCAGCCCTTAAACTTTGCAAACGCATAACAACCACCTTTCACTTGCTGATTGTTATGTGCAGTACTTCATGGTGTTTGATTACCACCATGTGCTAATCTTATACCAGGAAAAAAAAATCTAAAATACATTTCCAACAGTCTGCAAATATTTAGTCGTATTTGTGGCATGCAAATGTGTTGCTGCACTAGTAATACCAATTCATATTTTACATTGCAGTGATCTCAATGCAGGAGTTATTTTAACTGTGCTGTGTCTTAGTCAGAATACTGCCTGACATGAATATTGTGACATAAATATTATTTCCAAAAATATCACCCCATTGGAGATAACGATAGAAAACCTACCGCCAATGGCATGATATTTTTGAAAATTATATTTAAGATGCAATGTTTATGTGAGGAGATATTTCTTACTAGGCTATTCTGACATAGAGGTGTGCAGGATTACTAAGAAAACAAATAACATTTTGTCTTAACCCAGGATCACCAAGTGCCTTTTATTGAGTTACTGACATAATACAAATCAATCTGAAGCACAGTGCTTGTCTGTAATTATTTTGGACCCCAAAATGGTTCATTTGTTCATCCTAGTCTGGACAGGGCCCTTCTTCAATCTTAAAGACATCTGCCTCAAGTTTTAATTGAGGGCCTGCACAGTCCTAGGGAAGGGATCCTCTGCAACTCCTACATTTTCAATCTCAATCTATTTATCATCCACAAGTACAGACTCTTAATCCAGCCACCAGCTCAGATTCAACAAAGAAGAAGATGAAGAAGAAGAACAGTGAGGTTAAAAAGAATGAGTCTTTATAGTTGGAGAATCTGTCATTCTGTGGCTGGTTGTGTTGAACTAGCATGTGGAGCTGCCTGAGTTTTAGAATGTAAAAGATGGTGTAGTAGTAAGTAATTCATGCTTGGGAACTGTATTTCCATCCATTTGCTTAGCCCAGTGTCTTAAATATTTCTGTGTATATTTACTTGCTTTTAATTTTTTTATCTTCGCGATTATGCCTCCTTTTGACTCCTGCATGCATTTTTCCCTCACCTTCGGGGATCAGAATTTGTCACTACTTTGTTTTCTTTCTCCCCCTCATCAGTAAAGGCCCGCATCTGGGTGATAGAATGAGGCTCAGCGGGTGAGGCACAGGGAAGGATTGGAGAAGGAGAATTAGAGCTCAGACTCACAATGCAATAAATTGTTGGTACAGTACTACATCCACATCTAATCATTGTGTCTGCTCCTGTCATCTTTTCGTTATCCTTTTCCTGGACAGTGGACACCATGGGAGACTGGCGGAGCATGGCCGGTGTCTGCTCTCTGTGGCTGCTGGCTCTGTGCCTCACCTGGGCATTTAATCAAACTGTGCCTCTCTGCTTTTCTGTGTGCGGCAGTTTCCAGTCTGCCTATCAAACCTGCCTGTTCTCTCTTTAGTTTTTACAAATGGCCATGTAGCCAGTGCAGCCCCCAACCCAGCTTTTAAAAGACCATAAGAGGGTTGGTAAAACAGGAGCAAATACTTGCAGGCTCGCATGGAAGTGGGAGCAGATCTGAGCGAGTGTGAATAGGGCTGTTTCCACTCCTCAAAATGGGCTTCGCCTTCTTGTAACAGCAGCATGAAAAAACAAGCATTGGCATAACCAATTTTTCTTGCCTTTGGGACCTTATCAGTGTTTAGCCATGCAGCGCATTATCACCCACCGGGCAGATTTCTGTAATGGAACTAGTACTTATGTAAAGTGCTTTGATACCTTCATTCGCGCTACATAATGCAAAAAATAAAAAGGAATGAAATGAGAAGTGCTTGCAGATTTTTGAGGTGGGGGAGCGAAAAGATATGTTAAGATTACATTGTATAATGCCAGTACCAAATGAATGTTAATTAGTTTGTCGGCCTCTAGTAGGATGAAAGGCTGAGCCGACGTGCTGGGGTTCAAACCTGCGGTTGTGAGGTGAAACATTAAATTAATAGGGTGCTGGCCTTCAAGTTAAGATTGCATTATATAATGACAGTACCAAATCAGAAAGCGAGCACAGTAGAGAAAATCAGGAGCCGAATTCAAAGGAGGCGAAAGTGAGTTATCCCAGTGTGCAAGTGAAGGATGGGCTGGAGTATGCTGCATCTTGGTGCCGAGTAACAGATGTTTATTGCCAACCAAATTAATGTTAATTAGTTTGTCGAACCTCTAGTAGTATGAAAGGCTGAGCAGACACGCTGGGGTTCGAACCTGTGATTGTGAGATCAAACATAGGATTAGTAGGGTGGAAGCATCAGCCCACTGAGCCAACAGAATCGGCTTGGACCAGAGCTGACCGGGCAGGCTAACCGAGTCTGGCTTATTGTTGGCATTTTCGTGCTGCTGGTGTTTCTAGAGAAGCAGCGGCTGAAATGCAAGGTTTGCACGTTGAACCAGACACTGCAGTCTGGAGTCATTTGAAAGTAGTGTGGATGGACATAATATGCTTATTTGAAATTTCCCTTGAGGCTCTGGCCAAGGCCCGCTCATTAGACGGTGCTGACGATTCCACTGAAAAGTAAGATGTCACCATAACTGATTTTGTTTCTGTTACTTTGTATTTAGAGAAAATGAAAGCAAACTCTTGTGGAGGTGGGGTGGAGGGGACGTGCCTTCTAATGAAAGCAGAAAGGTCTGGAAATGAAACCTGACTCAAAACAGATGACAGGCTTTATAAAGACGCACGCAAAACCCAATAGTAAAAATGCTAAAAAATAAAACACACGCACAAGCGTGTGAAAAGTCCAGAGTGATTCCAAGAGGTCGTTTTCCTAGAGCAGGGCATGTGTGCTGCGCTAGGCTCGACCTAAAAAATAATAATAAACAGCTGTCAGGTGGAGAAGACCCGAGCCCAGTTAATATGGCGTTTTTTAAAATACATTTTAAATCTGCAGGTATGTCTTCATCTCCTTCCTTCGTCTAGTTTTTCTACACATCCAGATGTCATAACTGCTTTCACATTTACCCATGTTTTCCATATTTAATGAGAATATACTGTGATTTATTTGATTTGAGTGCTTTGCCACTTGCCCGTATATGAATGAAATCAGCAACAAAGGTAAATGGACTCAGGCAGTCATGCCTGTGCATCAAAGGCAAGGATTTTCTTCTGCATCATAGTTTACAGCCCATCCTGATCCCTGTGTGCTATTTTTATGGCGTGACATTGCTTGCAGCCTATATAAACTGGTTGATGAAAGCAGGCACTTCCAAATGCAGCCAATAAAATTCAAGCCATTAGTCAGGACTTAAACAAATACAAAGTGCCTGGAAACAGATTCAATGGGATGGCACCGACATATTGCCTCGGGTTGTACTCTGCTCTAGTGTAATCTTTGAGAAAGGAAATCCCACTTGTCTCTAACAAAAAGATCAGGGAGTTAGCATGCATGTGTGCTGTGCAGTGCAGTGCAGCTACTAGCTATCTTGGTCTGCATCACACAGTGACAGAATACATTGTTGTTTGTATAACCTACATGTTTGATCAATATAAGATTCTTATGTTGATATGACTTACAAGTTAAACAAGATTCAGAAGTGACTTGCTACTAGCAGGCAATTAGAGAACCTCTAAAAATAGAAAGTTATTTTGCGGAGCACTGGAATGAATAGTAATGACTTTGTGGTGTGTCATCATGTGTTAAATCATAGTTGCTTCAATATCTAAAACCTTAGGCTTTAAATATTGCAATAACACATGGCACCATCACTGCTGTTCACTCCTGTGCTAATTAGAACAATTAACATTCGGGGGCCTATTCGTGAGGAAGTGAATATGCCCCATTGTCTTAACGCCTCTCACCGCTACTTCGGAAACGCCAGGCTGCACCCTATTCTCAAGAATGTGGTGCAGCCTGGCGTTTCCCCCTGCGACGGCACTAAGTCTCATTACTTAACGCCTACGCAGGTACCCTTGCACGAGAGTGCAAGGGTGTCTGCGAGCAGGGAGGTTTGTTTATGTACAGGAAGGTGTCCCTTCCTGCACATAAGCAAACCTAAAATGCCGTTTAGTAACTTACATGAGTGCTGCTTCAATCAGCAAAAATGTAAGTTACAAAACTGCATTTTTTAAAAGGTTTGTTTATGTGCATGAAGGGACACCTTCCGGTACATGAACAAACCATGGCATTTATGCTATTTCCATGTGTGCTGCACAAGGCAGGACACATGGAAATAGCAAAACGAGGATAAATTAGGCATTTCTCCTCGTTTCGCCACATTAAGATCAGGATTTTTCTGGTCTTAAGTTCAGCGCTGCCACTTATTATCACCTCCCTTGATAATAGCTGGCAGCATCGAATTCAATGGGTGTTGCAGTGGTACACCCACCGCAACACACATTGCACGCCTCCTTTCACGCTAAGTTTAGCGTGAAAGGGGCCCTATTCTCATGGCAGCGTTAAGCCACTTAACATGGCTTTAAGCCACGTTAAGTGGGTTAATGCTGCCTTGAGAATAGGGCGCTGGACCTATCGCCATGGGAACGTCAAAAAAAGTGACGTTCCCATGGTGATAGGGGCTTGAGAATATGCCCCTCAGTCTTTAGATCCGTTCGTACTGTACACTGTAGCTGGCTCCAATAACACAGGGAGGATGAAAAGAAATCTTCAGTGAGAATGCAAATCCACCATTTAATTGCAGTACAGTTGAGCAGATTACATTGTGGACCTGAGGTGAGCTTGCTGAAAGCGGAACATAGTGTCAGCACCCTCAGGTCCAGTTGCAGAATGGGGAAGTGCATGGGCAGGCTTTGAGTCAAGGGCTATCGATCTGGTCTGCCACGAAAAAAGTCTGTATTGGGGCTGGAACAATTTTCAGAGTGGGGGTGCTGTCATCAATGTTGCAAGACTGACTGAAATCATAGGGATTTTGAAAAATACAAGGGTAGCAATGCACAAAAAACAAGGGTTGCAAATTTGCAACAGCCTACATCTACTCAGTATGAAAGTGGTATGAGTGTAGTATTTAATTGGTGGTGCATTGTGGCACACTATCAGAAATATTTCACTAATGGATGATGTGGTGGCATAGCACACTGTCATTAACATATAAACTATTACTATAGCGATTACCCCAGCATTTGCACATACAATTCTGCAAGTAAGTTCTGCTGATCAAATTATAAAGAATATAAATGTGTGGAAATAGGGCTTCAACTACACTTTATCAAAAAGTGGTTCATTTGTTCTTTCTCAACAGCTGATATAATTTGAAATATTTGTACAGTTTATTTCCAGGTATTTACATTTTATTGAGTTAGAAATGTGCTTACGTACTCCAGCTTTTTTTTTCACAATCTCTGTACCACAGCAAGATTGTTGCACACTTCACATTACAAAATCCTCTCATTTTAATAGTGACTAGTAGTAACAAGCACTTCTAACAATGCCTAACATTAACTAACCACGTTAAAATTAGGGATCCTCTTCAAATTAATACATTTTTACCTCATCTGATTTTCACAGGCATTATAGTATGAATTAACTTGGTTTTGACATATTATTTATGTGTTTGGTTGATACTACTGATTATGTAATATTTTTCTTTTCAGCATCTGGTAAAGTATAGAGAACTTTACATATTATTTCGACCAAGAAGAAGAGGGTACAAAACCCGACCTCCTTTGCTGCTCTTGCACCACCACAACTCCAGGTTTAAGGAAAAGGATTCTATATTATTTTTACATGGTAGTTAAGGGCTGTGTATGTGATCTACATGGTGAGTGGCGTCACATCAATATCAATTTGAGGCATGGAACTGTGTAATCAATATTAAAAGATTGGGATGTAGGGAGTTCCATTGAAGACAATAAATTGGCTCAGGGTTAATAATGGCTGGTGTAAGCCTGCTGCTTAAAAATTCCAGTGTTTGTTTTTCTGTTTCTCCCTTTTCATTTTAGAACATTTTACCCTCAGTGAATAACATGTAATAATAGCTTTATAGCCCAGCTGCCTTGGGCTACATTGATTTAAAAAAGGGCCTCTCCCTTGCCAAGCTATAGGGCCTCACCTGTGACTCGAGATGAGTCTCTGGTTCAAGGCCTTCAACAATCAGTATGGCCTGTCGATGCAGCAGGCTTTGCGGCTATATTAAAGACAGTCATGTTGTGCAAAGGGGCGTTGATGGAGATATATTACTATAATACACAAGAAATGAACAAGAACATTAGTCACAATTTTGACATTGTAAGTAATCAGAGAAATCAGCCAGTAGTTTCCACATTATAATGGGTCTCTTCCCAGTTAGGGGATCAGGAACATGAAGGTTTATTCAAGTCTTTGTGAAATCCTTCTTATTGCCTAACTTCCCTGAGCAATCTATCCGGAATTGAGATAGAGAATTGGTGGTGATCTTGTAGTAGTCTACAGTGAAGCCATCTTCTCAGAGAACTTTCCTCATAGGCATCAATTTAAGCGCTTCTGCTATCTCTTTGTCCAAAATTCCAATATCCTGCTCCACCTGTAAGCTCAGTGGAAGTCATGGAAGTGGGATCTTGCTCATATATGACCTTTTAGCTAGCTATCCATCAGAGCCTCTTATGAGCATGATGTGATATTGAAAGGGGTGAAAGCCCTTGGAATGTCACATGAGCCAGAGAATAAGGAATTGTTTGTAGTGGATCCCTGGTATCACCAATTTAGTTTCTCTTTGTTTTAGCTGCAGTTCAAACAGTCAGTCAGATTTTTCTCCTTGCTCTTAGTGGTGTTTCTTGAGTCAGTGTAAGACTTTCTTGCCTTATGTGTAAGCAATGCGTTAATCTCATATTTCTATTTAGTCGAAAAGCATAAGATCTTAGCAATACAGCCAGATGGATGTATGATGTTACAACGCGATTGTTTACAACGCGTGCCGTTACATCGCATTCGTTACAACGAACGGATGTAACCACGCTATGCCATTACAACGCAAGTCTTTACCTCGACTTGCACTAGATGGCGTGCTAACATTAGAAAAGTGTAATTAACTATTCCAACTCCAGTCCACTTAACAGTAGGGAAGGTGTTGGGATAGTAAACTACACTATTTCTAATGTTAGCACGCCATCTAGCGCAAGTCGATGTAAAGACTTGCGTTGTAATGGCATAGCGTGGTTACATCGCGTTCGTTGTAACGAATGCGATGTAACGGCACGCGTTGTACTAACGCCGTTGTAAAGGTTGTTCCCCCAGCCAGATCAATAGAGCTTATGGAGTAAGAAGTCTTTTGTGTGTTTCCTTCAGCTCACTGAGTTTTTGATGAGGAGACAGATTCTGAATTGAGGTCGAAAATATTACTTGATGTATTTCGTAAGTATTTATTTCTCTTCCAACAATTTATACTTTAAAGTGCCCATCGTCAAAGTTGTGTCTCTTGGGGTCAAGAGTTGCAAATCCAATTGCAGGTTGATATGATCAAGAACAGATACAATCGTACAATTAAGAATTTTAAGGAAGAGTGCTAAAGTGAGTCTGGAAGAAGTCTATCTTAGATTCAGTACCATATGGAAAATGAAAGTGTACTCCTGAACTGCTATAGGGTGTAGGAGTTGTCACAGGTCAATAAGGGAGTGATTTTAATTTAGACCCTGGATCGGACCTCTATTAGCAACATTGCAGGGGTCACGTCTTCTTTAGCAATCCATTACTGGATCCATGGCTCAATTTCAGTCACCTCTGATCAACAGTTGTATGGAGCCAATTTCCGTGAGGACCCTGTTCAGGGTGGTGAAAAAAGTATTTTTCTCAGAATTTGGGTATAAATAGAACAGATACCCATGATATGTTGCTAGATTATTTCACAAAGTACATAGCCGACATGAGGGTCTGGCCAGGTTTATAGAATTCTCACCTGTAGGTGTTTATGAATTAGGGCGGCAACTCCTTTCTTCCTGAGTTTTTGAAGTGGTTGAAGATGAGGGAGTGTCAGCATGCAGAGCAGAATTACTTTGCCTGCCCAGTTTGTATAAATGTTTCTGTTTTGATTAATGTCATAGGAGTCTCCTGTAACAGACCTATATCTGGTTACTTACATCAGAGATGGGAGAGGACTTTTAAGTTTAATGAAACATGTGAGTCTGTTGACATTTAGGGACCACAGTGAGGGATGCTCAATCGCAGACATCACTGGAACGGTAGTGATAGTTTAGTAGCAGTGGATGTGGATCCCAGCATTTAGTGTGAGGGTGATATTTGATAACAGATTCTTGTGTCAGATACAAAGAAATAGCCTAACCTCAGTTGTTTTCACTGAAGTCTGTAGGCACCAACGAGTTTGCTGGACTCTCAATCAATCAATCAGGGAATTTGTAAGCGTGCTACTCACCTGTGAGGGTCTCAAGGTGCTGAGGAGTGGGAGAGCAGCTCTGGTCAGTTGAAGACCCAGGTCTTGAGGGTCTTCCTGAAGATGTGCAGGGTGGGTGTGCGTCTGATGTCGATCGGCACCTTGTTCCCGGTCTTGGCAGTGATGTAGGAGACGGTTCATCCACCTGTTCTTGCTCTGCGGATGCGTGGGAGTTCAGCGAGGGGGAGGTCGGCGGATCGGAGGTTCCTCTTGGGTATGTGGAAGGAGATTCTGTGTTTGAGATATTGAAGTTTGGTGTTGTGGAGGCATTTGTAGGCATGCGTGAGTATCATGAAGGTTACTCGCTTCTCAATGGGGAGCCAGTGGAGGTTGTGCAGGTGTTGGGTGATGTGTTTGTGTCGAGGGGTGCCAAGGACGGGTCTGGTTGCGGTGTTCTGTGCGGTCTGGAGTTTGCAGAGCAGGGACTTGTTCATCCCGGTGTAGAGGGCGTTTACGTAGTCCAGTGTGCTGGTTATGAGTGCGTGAGTGATGGTCTTCTATGACTCGGGGGGATCCATTTGAAGGTCTTGCAGAGGATGCGGAGGGTGTTTAAGCAGGTGGAGAAGACGTCGTTGGCCTGTCGGGCCATGGAGATGGAGGCTTCGAGTATGATGCCGAGGTTTCAGGTGTGGTGCATGGGGTGGGGGCTGCTGAGTGCAGTGGGCCACCAGGTGTTTTCCCATGCAGAGGGAGAGGGTATGAGGATGAGGATCTCTGTCTTCTCCGCATTGAGCTTTAGGCCGCTGCTGCTCATCCAGGATGCAACGTCCTTGATTCCTTCCTGGAAGTTGAGTCTGGCAGTGATGGTTTCCTTGGTGAGGGAGAGGATGAGCTGGGTGTCATCCGTGAAGGATACTGTGTTGAGTCTGTGCTGTCTGACAATGGCGGCGAGGGGGGCCATGTAGATATTGAAGAGCGTGGGGCTGAGCGACGATCCTTGGGGTACTCCGCAGTTGATTTCTTTGGGTTCGAAGAGGAAGGGCAGCAGTTTGATTCTTTGGGTTCTGACGGTGAGGAAGGAGCGGAGCCAGTCAAGGGCGGTTCCCTGTATGCCAGCGTTGTGAAGTCTGGTGGTGGGTATGCAGTGCAAGACGGTGTCGAATGCTGCAGAGAGGTCGAGTGGGATCAGGACTGTGGTGTGTCCTTGGTCAAGGAGGGTGTGGATGTTGTCTGTGGCTTTGAGTAGCTTTGTCTCGGGGCTGTGGTTGCTGCGGAATCCAGATTGGAAAGGGTCGAGGATGGAGTTTTCTTTGATGAATTTTGTTAGTTGGTCGTTGACGGTTTTCTCTGTGAATATGGCCACGAAGGAGAGGAGGGAGATGGGCCGGTAGTTTTTGAGGTCCGTAGCATCTGCTGAGGGCTTCTTGAGCAGGGGCCTGACTTCTGCGTGGTTCCAATCATTGGGAAAGATGGCTGTTTTAAAGGTGGCGTTGATGGTGTGTTGCAGTTCTGGGGCGATGGCAGCGGCAGCTCTGTGGAGATGTGTGGGAGCAAGGGTTCATGGGGGCTCCTGAGTGGCTGCCTTTCATTGTTGATGCAGTGTCTTCGGAGGAGACTGGGGTCCAGTAGGAGATGGTGGGCTGGCCGCCTTGCTGGTGTCTGGTAGTTGAAGTTGTTGTAGAGGCCCTTGATTTTCAGATAGAAGAGGGAGCCAAGCTTGTTGCAGAGGTCCTCGGAGGGGGTGATGTCCATGGATTCGCTGGAGGGTTTGGTGAATTCCTGAATGACGTTGAAGAGTTCCTTGGAGTTGCTGGAGTTGGCGAGGATCTTTTTTTGGATGAAGGTCCTTTTGGTAGATCTGATGTGCTGGTGGTATTCCGTCATGGTGTTCTTGTAGGCGGTGCAAGGATTTGCTGTTTCTCAAGATCTTCTTGAGACATCTGCAGGTGTGTCTGGATTCTTGGAGGATGGCGGTGAACCAGGCACCCTTCCTGGGGCACTGTTTGTTGTTGGGGTTGCATAGGGGCCCAAGCTCCTCTGCGCAGTTGGTGATCCATCTGTGGAATTCTGTGGCTGCGAGGTTGGCTTTGGTTGAGGTGATGGTGGCAACACGGTTGAGAGTGGGGTTGAGTTGCTCCTCAGTGACTTTGCTCCAGTTTCTTCGTGGAGGGTGGGGTGCAGGTTTGGGCTACGTGGATTTGTTGACAAGAAAATGTACGCAGTTTTGGGATGTCCATGGAGGTTGTGTGGTGTGGCTGAAGCGGATGTTGTTCTCACCTGTGAAAATGGGGTTGAGGGTGTGTCCTGCCTTGTGGGCAGGTGTGGTGATGAGCTGTTTCAGTCTGATGTTGGTGAGGTTGTCCAGGAGGGTGGTGGAGTTGGGGGTTGCTGGAGTTGTCGAGGTGGAAGTTCAGGTCTCCAATGAGCATGTAGTCCATGGAGGCGATGGCTTGGGCTGCGATGAGGTTGGTGATGGTCGTGGCGAATGAAGGGCGCGGTCCTAGGGATCTGTATGCAAGGTACCACGCAGCATGGTTCTAGAGCTGGTTTGGATCTGGAAGTGTAGGTGTTCTGTGGTGGAGGAGGGGTCACTCATGCTGGAGGTGGCGAGTTGGAGGGAGTTCTTGTGTGCAATGGTGAGTCTTCCTCCTGGGTGGTTGAGGCGGTCCTTCCTCTGGATCTTGTATCGGTGGGGGATGGCAGTGGCAATGTCAGGGGCAGAGGAGGCGTTGGTCCAGGTTTGTGTGAAGAAGGCGATGTCTGGCAAGCGGGTATCGAGGAGGTCCCAAACCTCCACGGCGTGTTAGTGCAGGGAACGCATGTTGAGGAGGATGCACTTCGGGGCTGCGGAGGGTGGTGAAGGGATGGTGGCAGCGATGGCAGGAGAACTGGCCGTGGGTGGTGTTTGGCATGGACAGCTGACAGTTGTCGTTCCTTCTGGGGTTGAGTGCAAGGAGGGCAGCTGAGTCGTAGAGGTGGGTGGTCGGAGATCCAGGGCACTTGGCACTGGTCACAGTCGGGTCACGGACAGGCGCACAAGGGCTTGGCTTTGGCGCCAGCAGCGCACCCGCTGCACGCGTCAGCTGCTCAGCCACGCACCTGCCACAATTATATAGGGAAGGAGTAGGGAAGCGCAGCTGGGAGGAGGGAGCAGGAACCCGCAGGGGGTAGGGGCATCCGTAAAGGGTGGCGGAACGGGCACAGCAAAGGTACGAGGAGGCAGTACCAAACAGTAGCAAACAAGCAAAACACAACAAAATAAGGAAGACAGAGAGGCAATTTACAGGCACACATTTGGGGGAGAGAGCAGAGGACAGTGAGAACGTTATAAGGAGAGGAAAATGGAAAGGATAGTGAAACGTAAAACCTTTTAAATATGTGTTAAGAGGTTCAGACAAGTGGTCATGTAATAGGCCTTGAGGGGAGGATCATGATTTTTCTTCGGCCAATGGAGAGGTGTGTTCCTGGGAGTAAGGTCTAGGGTACTGTCTATGACTCATCTATGAAAGACCGGCTTCTGCCTTGGAGGTATATGGTGTGGGCTGAAGTGAGGTCATTGGTAATTGTTTTCACTATATGGGGCTAGAACTACCTCCATTACCAGCACGGTCACAAGATCCAGAACGCCATATTTGATGCCATTTTGCTTGATCACTCATTGAAGGCCAACACATTTTGTCTGGAGCATATTTGTTTCATAGAGAAAGTCGACAGCAAAATAAAATGTAGGGTCTTTGCATGTGTAGATAGCGGCAGATTGGAGTATAAGCCATGAATGTTGATGATGGTGAAGGCACATGATGGCTGGTCTTGGAGTATTATTGTTCAGGTTCCTTCCTGAAGTCTATGTGTCCTTTGAAAATTAAGTGTCTGATAAATATGAGCTTCGAGTAGCTGTATTAGGAGGTAGCAAAAAAGCCTATTATATCTTATCCATCTTCTGAATCTGGAAGGCCATATAAACAAACCCTGCCTCTCCTAGTCCTATTTTCAGATCTGTGAACGTTCTTTGAAGGTTCCATATGTGTGTGCCCTCGTCTGGTGTCTCATTAGTCTTTAAGTTACTAAGGGGCATATCAACAACAACCGGCGATAATTATCGCTGAGCGCACTTAGCGCTCGGATAATTATCGCCGGCTAGCGCCGATTTTTATCGCTGAGATAGCGTGCTATTAGCAACGCTTATCTCATCAGCGATAAAAATCCTAGCGCTAACTGGCTAACGTGAGATTATCGCTGGAAACACAGCGATGATCTCACGTTAGCTTGTTGATAGGACTCACAAACTTAGCCATGATATCCTCCTTCCATAGGATATCATGGCTAAGTCAGTCCTGAAGCAGGTGTTAGGAAAGAAGCGATAACAGGTGTTATCGCTACTTTTCCTGATGCTATGTTTCATAGCGTTAGGCTTGCTTCTCCTATCATGTCAGGTCAGGAACGCCCACTTTGCATCTCATTAGAGATGCAAAGCTGGGCGTTAGAAATCCCCACGCTAAAGCAAGGTTTCACGCGTTAGCGTGACCTTGCTAATATAGCGATAAAATTATCGCCGCTTTTCGGCTGAAAAAACGGCCGCTAAAGCGGCGATAATTTTTTATCGCCTCGTTGTAAATATGCCCCTAAGTTGGGTCTTGAGAAGCATTGACTTCAGCTTCCTGATTGTTTTTGCCAACAAAATTTCAACTGTGTTTGTTGAAGGTTTAATTACTTTAAATTCTGTCATTAGGTTATCCATTGTCATTGAGGTCAAGTCTGGTTCCAATGATGACTGACTGTATTTCTTTATGGCACCTGTTAGCACCTGTGAGGAAGAGAGCTGTCTAGATCCTGTTCCTTACTCTTTTAAATGATCAGGATGTAAATGGTAGTGATGTGGGTGCAATCCAGTTATTTGTCTATGTGTAAAGCCGCTGCAGCAGTCAAAGTAGAGACCAGTGTAACCTTCTAGAGAGAAGCATGTTATAAAGAATGAGTTTGTCACTGGATGACACTAAATGTCAGCATCTGCTTTAGACACCCATTTGACACTAGGTTTTCATTTCACTGCTGCCTGTGATCCAGCGGATTATCAACCTTAGGTACTCTAACACCATATACTCACCTGGGCCCATAAACACACACACAATCACATAGGCTAGAAAATACCGCTGGGGTCAATTATATAATGTTTTATGAGATTAGTTACCTGTCAAAATTTAACTAATCTTTTCACTGATCAAAAAGTTCTTTCCTCTGGTCAAAGAACCTAATAGTTGGAACTAGTTGATGGTGAAATGACATCAGGGCTATTTATATTCCTTACCATGCTGAAACAAACACAGACTCAGGAGAAGTTTTAAATGTTTATCTAGTTAATTCATGTGAGCCAAACAAGAATACAGTACAAAATCTGTTTCTCCAGGGTAGAAAGTCAATTAATTCTTTACTCTGTCACCTATATTAAATTGATATTTCACAATGACGGTACTTCAGAAAGGAGAGGATAGAGAGAGCAGAACAATGACATACTACACAGAACTATATTTACCTAGGATGGTGTGGAAACCAACCCCTTGGCCAAGGAGCTGGGAGGGTCCCCTGGGAAAGATCAGGTGACAAAGTCTTCTGGACAGGTTTACAGGACAGGATTCCGGACAGGGTAGATGACCTCTTCTATAAACGACGCCTGTGTCGCACCCCTCTCTGACACTATTTTCCTCCTCGATTCTTCCGCGATCTTCTTCTATTATGTGCCTCCTCAATTCTTCCACGATCTTCTTCTAAATATTTGCCTCAAATTCTAAGTCTGGAAATCGATTTGTCTTCAGCATTTATTCAGCTCTCGGACAGCATCCCGGTCTCTCAGCATCTCGGCAACACAAGCTTAACTAACTAACTAACTAAACTACCTCAATTATATATTACTAATGGCATGTACCACCCCTTAATGTTTCAGTTTCATGGAAGCCCTAATTCTGATTGGACAGGCAAGGGGGGAATGATCATCACACCATGCTAAGTTAAATAATTTTCTTTAGTTCTTTGTTCAATGTTCCCGCCCCTTAAATCTTATTCCCAAGCTTTATTTCCCACTTGTGTCAACATCTTTATTAACAACAATGTATACATTTGATGTTCGCTTTTATTCAGCTTTCAGGATGTCCATCAGGTTCCCAGGCCATGTATCAATGATGGCCTTGGACGAGTTGCAAGCACTGCATCACAGCTTCTCGGCTTGTTATTACTGTGCCTGCGTGAGGAGTAACGTGCTACACAACCATTAGCATCGCTCGGAGGCCCAAATACGAACTAGTAGAGAGGTCAAAAGAAAATATATTAAATTCAAAATAAAATGATTTCACTGTATACCACCAATCTCTACTCTAATCCCCTTTACTTATAATAGCTCTCCCCACATTAGCATTTAGTACATAGCATGTTTTAGTTTCAGCAAGGAAGATGCTTAGCATGTGAGCTTTCAAGTGGCCGTATTAGATGCTTATGCGCAGCTGCAGAAAATTCCCTCCAAGCGAAAGACCGCCATACTGCGTTGATGCAGTAGACTCAAGCGCAGCAACGTTTCTCGCGTTTTCAGCCATTTTAAGTCTCACTCGGGTTACTTGTTAGTAAAACACATATGCAAGCTTCTTCTTGCTAAAGATTTAATGAGGTGCATGGTAATTTGCACAATACTTTATTAATACAGTGTTATGAGTTACATGAGAGGATTGCAGCCGAGCAAGTCTCATTTATACGAGCCCTTGCTACATCAATCCCCTTTCTGATGACATTTGTGCCATCACAAAACTACCCATCACCAAACCAGATGCCATCTTTAGCACATCTCAATTCCCTTGCCAGTATTTTCAGTTCCTTCTTCATTTTTATCTTTTAAGTTTTTCATCTTTTTGTATAGCTCACCTTTTATTTCTTCTAATTGAATTTCTTCATACTTTCTTTTCTTTCCTTTTTCACTTACTTCATATCGCTTTGCTTTTCTGAAACATTTGTGCCATGCCATTATTGCTAAGACTATTATTCTTATTTCAAGTATTGGTAATATTATTTGACCTATAAGACCTTCGCCTATATTAGTAAACAAAGTCCCTATTGAAGGAAGACTATTTGTTAATTTCTTACACACACTATCAACTTCCAGTGGTTTCAAATCTTCTTCCAGTTTCAAAATATTTTTAATGTATCCTCTGATTTCAACACTTTCATCAGGAATATAAGTGCAACAATGCTGCACTTTCAGCATTTTACAGACTCCGCTCTCTTTTGCCAGTAATATCAAGAGCAAGTCCATTTTGCAAAACCATTGATCTAATTGCAACCATTTCCGTATTGATATCAAGAATCCTCCAGCAGTATCAGTCAATAGACGATCAACAGCAGTAGATAACTGACAAATCTTGCGTGAATTTAGAATGACTCCCACTGAAGGTATCAATGCCCTAAATATGTCATCTACTATTGCTGACAAGCTCTTTTCTTACGTGTTAGTTCGTTTGTGTTTTCATTGCTTCCAATGATTCTTTTTACATGATAGACTTTAGGGAATACTATTCCAAAATAGCAACTCCCATACCAATGTGCAGGCAGCCTAAAATACGCTTTATTCCCGCACACATAATAGACTCCAAGAAATACTGTATCTGTTCCCCCTTTTAGTCCCCATCCTCCAATTACCAAAAAGTTATGTTCTCATTCACTGGAACCAATAAATACATTGTTATAGTCTGTCTTTAATCTATGGAGGCTGATCTTTCCTTTCTTCTCAAAATCAAGGGACATCACAGCAAGAGTCTTGCCAGCCATATAAATTCCCTCTTTCTCAGCCCATTGAGGAATCTGAGGCTTCTTTTCAAAAGCCTTTCTTTGGAAGTACTGTCTCCTTTCCTCCACATGTAATGAACATGTTAGGTTGTTTTTGTGTGCTTTTGCTATATCTATTGTCTTCATAGTTAAGAAATATTCACCTATAAACTGTGCATCTTTAGTACTAAGAACTGAATTCATAGTCTTACGAATAGGAACCTCTGAAAAAATCACATCTATGTTAGAATAATAATACTGCAACTTTCCTGTCCTATAAAATATGCTTGATAAAATACTACATGAAATACCACCATATGTTAACATTAAATGGTTATATGTGACACCTTCTGCTACTGATGCTGGTAATTTCATTTATACATAACAATCACTAACCTCCATAGTGTCTACATACTGAACTAATAACTTTGTGAACACTTAAAGCAGTGTCATTATCTGTCCCAGTGTGATGTAAGTCTACCTCATCTGGTGCTTCTGATTCAATTTAATTTCCTTTTATGTTAGCTACCTTTTCATTAGTGTCTTTGTTATTTTTCTTTTCTGTTACTATCAAATAAGGGATGTCTATTGTTAATATTAACCAAAATATGAGTACTAAAATTATGCTACATATACATATTCTACAACATTTCTTTATGCAATTTCGTTTTGCCCTTCCAGGAACCCTATCATCAGCCATTTTAGTTTAAGAAGATTTCTCTTCTTTTCTTTGCTCTATTTTATGAATGTTGTTTATTTGATCTTCAAGGAGGTCTCTTTTCTCCCTCGTCAATCTGCTCAACAATTAATTTTTCTTCACTTTCTTCATTCAAATCTAGATTTTCAAAATCTTCAAGAATCACATATGTCCATTCAGGACCTTTGAACTTATTGTTCAAAATTCGCAGTCTTTGACTCCTTCGCTGGGGTTATGCAATCAATTCCCCAGACTGACTAGAGATTTCATTTACTTGTTAAGGTTCTTCACTTATTGTCTTTAAGTGATATTTTAATCTCTTAACACCACCTGGCCAATTATCACCTTTTCTGACCTTTTTGGCTTGCACTGCACTTTCACTTTCCTCGTCTCTTTCAAGTATTCTTTCATTTTCGTTATGTTGTGGCACAATTTGATTATCTTCATCTTCAGAGTCCCTCTCTATCTGTCCTTGTCCAGGGCTTATTTTTGTGACATCATCGGCCTGAACGTGTTCTTCTTTCTCTATCTGGTCCTTTTCAGGTCTAATTTCGACTTTTTCTTCTTCCTGAACGTGTTCTTCTAGTCCTGACTATCCCGCCTCAGATTCCTGAATGTTTTGATTCTCCTTTGTCTGAGTATATTTTTCTCTTCTTGTCTGGTCCTGCTCAGGGTCTCCAACAGTTTCAATCACCCTTTCTTGAGCTTGTTATCTACCCCTGTCTGATCCTCACTAGTTTCCTGCCTCTCTAGTTTTGTTATGCTTCTTGTTTTAATAATCACTTCAAGTATGTCAACCACTGGTATCCAGTCTTCCTGACTTGTGCTCGGTTGTTCCTGATCAGCTACTTCAGGATCTGTTATCCTAGATCCTTCAGCTGCACAACCTTCAGTGGCCTCAACTGCAGGAGTTATTTGAGGTACCTCTTCGTCAGGAGCTGGAACTCTTTTGCGATAACTGGCATGGACCCAGTTAGGTATACCTGCACATTTCACTGCTGTTGTTGTGACCAGTATAACCTGATGCGGCTTATCCCACCTGGGTGCTAAGCACGACTCTCGGCTGTTATTCTTCACCTCCACCCAGTCTCCGGGATTCAGATCATGTGCTTGATTTGGCTGCCTGGCAATTGCGTTTTCTCCGACCTGATGAGAGACATCACTCACTAGGTCAGCTAATCCTTTACAATAGTCTAATACCAGATCATCAGTTATAGTCAACAGGGGTTCTTGCCTTGCCACGGACTGCTGTTTGCCGCCTGGTTTACGGGATAGCGCTGCTCTCCCCAAGTGCTGCTTTGCCGCCGGAGCCCTTAGCCCACCTCCCGCCGACTCGCTGGAACCACCACCTTGCTGGCGAGGTTGCCGAGTGGAGTGAGGGCGGAGGACTTCATCTCCCAGCTGCCCCTGCGGTTACACGCATCATTCTGCAGCGCCAGGAGGCGCTTAAAAACGTTGTAAGCCCCGCCTCGAGGGACGCCGGGCTAAGCCCGGGAAAAGGGCGGGCCCTCTTAGGCCCTCAGAGGCCGAGTGAGGCCGGGCAGGGCCAATTCATTTTCATTCTGTTTTCATCTGTATTCCTTGATATTATTGTTTGTCATGGCCCAGAGTCCCGACAAAGTCATCCTTGAAAAGCCGGGGGGGTTGATAAATGGCTCTCTTGATAAATACTTTACAAGGGTCCTCACGGACGAAGACAGGGAAAACATACTGGCAGAGCGCAGGGCAGAGCGTTGACGCTCAGTTGAAAGTTTGAAATACATGGCTCCCATAGATCTCACGCTCCACGCCCTTTCCCATGATGGAGGTAGCCCTAGTGGTAAAGAAGACTTTCTTTCTCAGGAGAGTGTCCCACCTTTGCTGCGAGATTGTACTCCCATACCTCGTGTTCCCATTGACCAGGACATAAGTGACACTCCTCTTCCCAGTCCTATCAGTACAGCTGTCGACCTGACCACCCAGACCCCTATCCGTGGCAAACCGGCTAGGAAGAAGCCGAAGTAACCAGTGACGTTTAAGATTCATGGTCCACCACCAAGTAAAAGAAGACGAAAGGAGGGGGGGGTCTGGTTAAACCCAAGATCAGTCATTTCGACTTTGGTAAGCACACAAAGCCTGTTGCTAGAATTGTTCCGGCGACAGCGGCCGTACCAGCAATTTTGCCAAATTTGGCACTCCCCCCATCATCTGCACACCTTGAAACAGATGCTAACATCACTGAGTCATCCCCTATCCTTGTTGAATCGTTGCTGAAGGCAGCACCCTCGACTGCTTCACAAGATAATATGGGACATCTAATTAGGTCTTTCATTCTGCCCATTATTGAGAGTTTGAAGAGACTTGCGGACATAGAGTCCGTTATAAGCAGCAAGGTTGATTCGGTCAGGGCTCAGGTGAGTGTGGCTGTGCCACTCACTCCCATGGCCACACTACATATCAATAATGCCCCTAAAATGTCACATCCCAATCTACATTACAGCCTTCTAGTCAGGCAGATTCTAACCAACAAAGGTTACTGCCCATAAGCATGTAAATAAACCGGCTGGTAATCCTGCTAGTGAAGTCTCGAGGGGAAGGGCAAAGGCACCCACAGGGAACACGCGGGAAGAGTGGGGAAGTAATAGACACACCAGGGCTTTAGCGAATAAAGGGCCACAAGTAGAACTACCCCCAGAAGCTGTGCCCTTTGTGGTTGTTCTGACGGGGTGCCCACATGGCAGACAACAAGAGGGAAGGGATCGCCCAGTTGAAAAATAAAATCATGCACTGGCTCAGTATATACAGATCAATCATAAAGAACATCAATGGTGAGATAGTGCACGTTAGGCGACTCCCTTGGCTGGGTGGCAGATGCAAAGATATCGAAGGAGACTTAGTTGTAGTTAATTTCAGAGATCCTCGTGCGGTTGACTATATACTAAATTGGCCTACGGGAAATGGTAATAACTGCATCATCCCCCGTGCCTTGACATATTTTTATCCTAGATCCCTGGTGTTCCCCCTAAGCAAAAACCAAAGGAAATGATGGACGGAGTGTTGAACATTGCAAGTACTCACCCCCAGTCAACTGATCTGGGTTTAATCCATCACCGTTCTTTAGCCCACTCTGCCACCCCAGTTCAGACATGGCCATATGCAAATCAGTCTGACCCTGTGCCTCATGGGAACAGTCCAGTCCGAATTGCCAAGCCATGTCTTCCCTGGACCGGAAACAAGCTTCCTAGGACCGGTTTCTGGCATTTCCGCCGTCTTCAGCCAGGCTTGCTTGAATCCAGTGGCAAAGTGAGCAAGGGACTCACGTCTGAGCATACCCTGCCAACTTATGGCGAACAAAGCAAAAACCAAAGGAAATGATGGACGGAGTGTTGAACATTGCAAGTACTCACCCCAAGTCAACTGATCTGGGTTTAATCCATCACCGTTCTTTAGCCCACTCTGCCACCCCAGTTCAGACATGGCCATATGCAAATCAGTCTGACCCTGTGCCTCATGGGAACAGTCCAGTCCGAATTGCCAAGCCATGTCTTCCCTGGACCGGAAACAAGCTTCCTAGGACCGGTTTCTGGCATTTCAGCCGTCTTCAGCCAGGCTTGCTTGAATCCAGTGGCAAAGTGAGCAAGGGACTCACGTCTGAGCATACCCTGCCAACTTATGGCGAACAAAGCAAAAACCAAAGGAAATGATGGACGGAGTGTTGAACATTGCAAGTACTCACCCCCAGTCAACTGATCTGGGTTTAATCCATCACCGTTCTTTAGCCCACTCTGCCACCCCAGTTCAGACATGGCCATATGCAAATCAGTCTGACCCTGTGCCTCATGGGAACAGTCCAGTCCGAATTGCCAAGCCATGTCTTCCCTGGACCGGAAACAAGCTTCCTAGGACCGGTTTCTGGCATTTCAGCCGTCTTCAGCCAGGCTTGCTTGAATCCAGTGGCAAAGTGAGCAAGGGACTCACGTCTGAGCATACCCTGCCAACTTATGGCGAACAAAGCAAAAACCAAAGGAAATGATGGACGGAGTGTTGAACATTGCAAGTACTCACCCCCAGTCAACTGATCTGGGTTTAATCCATCACCGTTCTTTAGCCCACTCTGCCACCCCAGTTCAGACATGGCCATATGCAAATCAGTCTGACCCTGTGCCTTATGGGAACAGTCCAGTCCGAATTGCCAAGCCATGTCTTCCCTGGACCGGAAACAAGCTTCCTAGGACCGGTTTCTGGCATTTCAGCCGTCTTCAGCCAGGCTTGCTTGAATCCAGTGGCAAAGTGAGCAAGGGACTCACGTCTGAGCATACCCTGCCAACTTATGGCGAACAAAGCAAAAACCAAAGGAAATGATGGACGGAGTGTTGAACATTGCAAGTACTCACCCCCAGTCAACTGATCTGGGTTTAATCCATCACCGTTCTTTAGCCCACTCTGCCACCCCAGTTCAGACATGGCCATATGCAAATCAGTCTGACCCTGTGCCTCATGGGAACAGTCCAGTCCGAATTGCCAAGCCATGTCTTCCCTGGACCGGAAACAAGCTTCCTAGGACCGGTTTCTGGCATTTCAGCCGTCTTCAGCCAGGCTTGCTTGAATCCAGTGGCAAAGTGAGCAAGGGACTCACGTCTGAGCATACCCTGCCAACTTATGGCGAACAAAGCAAAAACCAAAGGAAATGATGGACGGAGTGTTGAACATTGCAAGTACTCACCCCCAATCAACTGATTTGGGTTTAATCCATCACCGTTCTTTAGCCCACTCTGCCACCCCAATTCAGACATGGCCATATGCAAATCAGTCTGAACCTGTGCCTCATGGGAACAGTCCAGTCCGAATTGCCAAGCCATGTCTTCCCTGGACCGGAAACAAGCTTCCTAGGACCGGTTGCTAACCCATGCAAGTGGACAGGCTCCCACTCATACAAACCTCTTAATATCATACAACACTAGGCAACCGGCACATGGACAATACACAGCACCCGCTGTCGATCCCCTTGGGTGGAACATCGTCCCTCCTAGATTTAACAGAAATACCAACAGGAGAATGGATCATTTGAGACCCTCTACACCCCTGGAGACAGTGAACAGGTTTGATGTGTTCACTGGTATGGATGATTGCGACTGAAGATTACAGTCTACGCTGGGCATGTGGGGCCGATTATGCGCCGCTAGCCCAGTGGGCAGTGATTATGAGGTCCTTATGGAGGCCATCATCCCCGATAATGGGAAAGTGGCTCCTATAGCAGCCAATAGTTCTGATAATAGTGGGACCACAACCACCACACAATTATTGTTTTTGGGGTGCAATGGTGACAGTAGTTTATCCCCAAAATCATTAGGCCCATTAGAAGTTACCATCGAGCCCATCCCATGTGTGCAGGGTGGGAATAAGGGGGTTATCCCTGACTTGTCTGCCACAGGTTATAAGGTTATCCATTTGGTATCTTGGAATGTGGCTGGGTTGCAAAAAAAGATGGCTTTTCCAGAATGGAATGCATTTATCGAGAAGTTCGATGTATGCATGTTCCAAGAAACCTGGAGTTTGCTCCCAGTACACAAATCCGGTTATGCAACCTTTTTCTTGCCCGCACTAAGTTGTGGGAAGAGCAGACCAGCAGGAGGCCTACATGTCTGGGTAAAAATTTAACTGAATTGGGAGGTTACCACCCACGAATCAGCGAGTAGGGATAGCCAACACCTTTCATTCGCAGGGCAAAACAAGGGCAGTAGGATAGATTTATTTAATATCTATTCTAGAGGGACCCCGGGAGATTCAACCTCATGTACATTAGTGACCTTAGAACAGGCACTAGCCAACTGCCCCCCAACCTCTAAAATTATTGTGGGAGGGGACTTTAACTGTACATTCGAACCCCTCAGTGGGGATGATCCCTTGGGCATAGAGGAGGAGGATTCCAGCCCTGCCATTAGCCCCAATCAGAAAATAGTCAGCAAAGGCAATACAGATCAATGCCCTTACCGTGGAATTCAACTTAAGAGCGCTAAATGGCAGGACACCCTCTGACCGTGCTGGAGCGATGACCTTTAATAGGCTTAATGGCCCGTCTAGAATTGATTATATCTTATTGTGGTGTGATCTAATAGATATGGAGGTGGTACCTTCGCAGGATAGCGACCACAACCCCTTATGTATGAAGCTAAGGTGGGGTAAACTAAAAGGATGTGTGAATAATGTCCCTTTGAGGTCAACCAACGAGGTCGTCCCTTATAATGGTAATCGTAGGCTGAAATGGGATAAGGTTCAATTCCAGGAGGGTAATCTTGCGAGGATCAGGGCGCACGTAGCAGGTCTGACTGTAGAGCTGGCGGATCTTGAACTGGGAAAAGGTAGTGCCCAGGGGCCGTCCTTCGCCTTGGCTTATAAAAACGTAATAGAGGAAGTAGGACAATACTTTTTAATCCAGGGTAAAAGTGGTAGAGTGAATAATAAACTGCCCAAAGCCAGTAACCCTTGGTACTCGGACCAGTGTAAGGTAAAAAGGAAGGAGCTAACAGTTGCCCTGCTTAAAAAGAATCCCTCACTAGTTAGAGCGGCTAGGAAGGATTATGCGAGGGTAATGGTGTTGGCCAAACGAGAGTGGGAGGAACAACACTGGCAGGCTCTCAAATCTGCAGCTAACACGAAGAATGCAACGCTGTTCTGGGAACTAATTAACAAGGCTAGGCAGCGAAGCATACCACCAATAGCTAACCACATAACAAATCAACAATGGTATTCCCACTTCTCTGCACTGTACGGCGGGATAGATGCAACACGTTCATCTCCTTCTGATCCAGATAGTAGGGCCCTATCTCCACTGGTGTTTGAGGAGCCATTTCTGGCCTCTGAGGTAGCACTGTCCATTAGACACCTGACCCCGAGGAAGGCTGCTGGCCCTGATGGGATACCGGGGGACCTCCTTTTGGAAGAACCTATAGCCTGGGCTAAACTTATTGCCCTAATAATGAATTTGATTTCCAAGGGACACCCTGTGCCAGACTTGTGGAAGGGAGCAGAGAAGGTAACTGTGTATAAAAAGGCTGCCAGAGATGACCCTGCCAATTACAGACCGATCAGTCTGATCGACGTGATCCAGAAGGTGGTTGGCAGGGTCATTATCTCGAGGGTGGGTGTCTGGATGGAAGAGGAGCATGTCCTTTCTCATTTCCAAGCAGGGTTTCGACAAAAGGTGGGCACGATGGACCAGGTCTTCCGCTTCTTTGCGATCTATTGGAAGTCTGTGACCATCAATAAAGGTAGCCTCTACCTGGCTTTCATAGATCTCAAGACGGCGTTCGACCCGGTCCCCCGTGCAAGGCTGTGGGATATCTTAGAGAAGATGGGCTTCCCAGGGCCACTTTTGGGTTTTATTGTGAAGCTCCACGAGGGGAATTATGCGAGGATTAGATGGGGCACCCAGGGACAACTGACAGAGAGGGTGCCCGTGAGGAGTGGAGTCCGCCAGGGATGTATTGTGGCGCCGACCCTGTTCTCCCTCTTTGTGAATTGAGTGGTGGACCACCTGAGAGAGGAATCGGCAGACGCGCCATCCCTGGCAGGGGAAAGAACACCTACCCTACTCTTCGCGGACGACACCATTTTGATCTCTAAAACCCCCGCAGGCCTCCAAAAGCTCTTGCACCGTTTTAGTGCGTTTTGTACCGATAGAGGTCTTACCATCAACACCTCTAAAACAAAGCTTATGGCCCTATCACCCTCCAAGAGATTTAGGAACAATCTCTTGCTTAATAGTGCACCCCTGGAGTTGGTAGATTCCTTTGACTATTTGGGTGTTAGGGTAAATAGCCGGATGAGTTGGAAAGATCACTCCACCCCACTAATCCCACTACGGTTAGATTTAGGTAGGCGCCCCCTTAAAGACTTAGTGCGCCTGCGCCCACTACTTTTTTGGGTTCGATTGAGAAGGACCTGGGAGCTTCATAACTATGCAGCAGCTCTAGATGAACTTATTCTGCTTAATACAGGTAATAAGATCAAGTGGTTGTGCAATCTGAGGCAGATGGTTGTGCAATTGGGATTGAGTGAATCATGGACGAGCCAAACACCGCCCCCCAAGTTTGTGATCAAGAAGTTGTATTGGGACTGGGTCCAGGAGGAGGCCACATGTAGAGGTGTAGGGGGTCCTCTCACTAAGTGGTTCCTGGAGTTTAAATGGACAAGGAAACTTGAACCTTTACTTGACTTCATAGGGAAACCCCTGGATAGATCACTCTACCTAAAAGTTAGGCTCGGGACTCTTCCAGTGAACGACTTCACCTCCGGGTGGAACAACCTGGGTGGTCCAATGAAAGCTTGCCCTGGTTGTGCAGCCCCTAACGAGTCTGTGGCGCATTTCCTCTTTGCCTGTCCAGCATATAGGATTGCCAGGAAACATGGTTAAAGCCATTATGCAAGGGACTGGGTCTCAGATGTCACAAAATGTCCCTGCGGGTTCTTTGCACCGACACAACCTCTACTGCTATGGTGTGTGGAGTAGCTAAATACTTGGGTAGTGCATGGCAGACACGCATGAGGAGGGCCAAGTCCCTCCCCCACTCCACCTAATTGCTAGAGGGTTTCCTGGTAGGATGTTCCCATGGTTCCTGGTATCTGTTTTTGTATATTTTATCAAATTAGAATTTGAGTAGTATGTGTGGTTGTATGTATTTAAGGATTGGCGGGTTTTTGTTTTTATCCATTTTTGTACTGTATAAATTGCATACTTTTATGATGTCATTTTTTTATCGAATAAAGTATATCAAGAATAGTCAACAGTTTGTATCCAGGTATAAATGCTTGTCTCATTGCTCTTCCCATGACAATTTCATGGGGACTCAATCCTGTGTTTCTGTCAGGAATACTTCTGAGTCCCATCAGAACAAGAGGTAATTGTTATATCCTATACTTCCTAGTCCTGGCTGCTCAGCCTGTATGAGTGTGATGTCATGGAATGTTGGGAGTGTGTGAATGCTTTGAAAGAGTGATCAGTTAGATTGAAGGGGCTGAGCAGCAGGATGCTGCTCCCGGTGGGTTACCCTGTACCAACTTACCTTAACAATAAATCTACTTAACTACATCCCTGGCTCCTGGTCTACCTATGATGACAGCACTTTTCATCAGTTACAAAAATGGCGACGATTTTTAAAAGAATCACGCGTGAAGAACTAAAAAATTACACAAGGAAATAAAAGAAGATAGCCAGTATCCAAAAGAAGCCTGAAATTAAGCCTGCGCAACGCCTTGGATGCCCCACCGGTGTCTTTTCCAACAGACAGTCCATAGAGGTATGTGGGCGTTAGACATTTGGTGGCTTGAGTGGCATGAAACCTGCCTACAATCCACATGTAGTGACAATTGGCAAATGTGATTTACACAATGCCTAAACGATATACTGAAGACCAGGAGATATTTAAATGTGAGTGTTTAATCTGTCTGACGGCCATCTGAACTCATCTGAAAAGTTAAAGGGAGGCACGTTATGAATTGTGTTGTATTTACTTTTGTACATGGAGTAAATTGGCAGGGCAGCAAATACATTTTCGTGCAGTGTTGATTTTAAAACCATTCTACATTTTGGAAATACAGTGAACCGGCAAAGTGATTTTAAAGTAATGCACGGATGTTGAAACATTCACTTTGGCTGGGAGAGTACATCGTAAAAGCATTCTGAAATCGGGGGGCATGAGTCGGGTCCCGTGAAGCGTTTGGCAAATTTCAAGCTTACATTCAAGGTCGACGTGAGATCAGAGTGCAAGTCTGTTGACAAGAGACAACGGAGAGAAATTGTGCTTTCGTAATTAAATCTGCGTGTTTAACTTGCGTGACTAACATCATCTATAAAGCTTGTAAGAAAGCACGTTATGGATCGTGTTGGATCATCAATCTGAACTATTTTTACAAGTTCCAATGTGCGTGTGGATTAGTAGCGATAAACGGAATGGGTGAGATATTTGTTTTATTATCTTGCCAGTTTAACCGCCTTCGTCTTAAAAAAAAATAAAACAAGAGTCTGTCGAGCATTTTTTTACCAGGCGTTCAGGGCACATAGTGGTGCATTTGGCTGCGATGTTTCTACTGCGTGGGAGACACGTGTAGATTTGGGAAAATTAGTGCAAGCTATATGAAGGAAAACGTGGGGAAGCAACTGCTAAACTGTTAAACGATACTATTTCCTTTTGAATCCGAGTGGGATTCGGTGCACGCGCCACTCACCTTCATCTTGCTCCGGGTTGCCTCCTGCATTATTGTCTCCGGGTGACGTCTGCATCGTTGTGCAGGGACAGAGAATGCACATTTGTGCCGTGAGCCATCCGCCTCTGCGTTGGTAACGTGCCGCCATCTTGTGGAGGCCTGCAGTCATTGTTTTCCTTTATGCTCTACGTAATTTTTGACAACCACGTTTTTTTTGTTGTTAAGGTTATTAAAGTTTTGGAAGCATCGTTGTTACAGTCCAATCTCGTATGCTCTTCAACTTTTTACGCGATTTGTCCACGATATTGCTGCATCTGATGAATAACTTCTAAGACTTGTTTTTGAGGGTTGTTTTTGTAGACGTTCTATTTCTACATGATTTCTCATCGGAGCATGGCAGATGGTGTTCAATCTACACTTAAATTGACGACAACGGTGACTACTTTTGTGTTGATTTAGTTTATTGTTTTTGGGTAAAATCTGCTAAACAAGCAAGAAGAAATTTACATATTTTACCTGCACAGTTAATGCATGTTGTACTGTGGTAATGTTATGCAAGACCCTTCATCCAAAATTTAATGTGAATGTACTTGTATATATTTTAGCAACTATTGTTATTTTCATGCTGAAATTTTCCATATGTGGCCTGGGGGTATGTACTGTGTTTTGTCTACGCATGTTTTGTGGGTCGTGTACCTCGTGTTGTATTTTTTTTGTTTTTCTCTCGCACATCAGGGTTGCGTTGGCAATATCCCTCACACGTCAGGGTTGTGTTGGGAATTTGTTTTGCCTCGCACATCAAGGTTGTGTTGGCAGTGTCCCTTGCACGTCATGGTTGTATTGGGAGTGTCCTTCACATGTCATGGTTGTGTTGGAAATGTGTTTTGCCCCGCACGTCAGGGTTGCGTTGGCAATGTCCCTCGCACGTCATGGTTGCATTGGGAATGTCCTTCACACGTCATGGTTATGTTGGAAATGTGTTTTGCCTCGCACGTCAGGGTTGCGTTGGCAATGTCCCTCACACGTCATGGTTGCATTGGGAATGTCATTCACACGTCATGGTTGTGTTGGAAATGTGTTTTGCTTCGCACGTCAGGGTTGCGTTGGCAGAGTACTCAAGAATTCGTTTTGTAGTTGTCGGGTGCATTATTTTATCTTTTGCATCGCATGTCAGGGTTGCATAGGAAGTGCTATGCTATTAATCTGTAATGTTTGGCGTGCATTACAATTTTTGTTCTCCCTCGCACATCAATTATTGTATGTTATTACATACATGCTGGAACATGTTCATGTTTTTTTAGCAGAGGGAGATAGATGTGTTGTGATGTTCTTTAGGGTGTACTGGGTAAGTGTTTTGAGTGCATTTTACCTGAAACGTTTGCGATATGTTCTGTTTGCACCCTGCATGAAACATGTGCAATCTTTAATGTGATCTTACATGTTTCAATACCATTCTATATGAACAGCACTATTAATATGCTATATGTTCTTATGTGAACTAGAGACAAATCATTTATCTCTTATCATTTTATTTGATCTTGTCCATCTTATTATCCTAGAATGTTAATTGATTGATGTTGAGATATAGGTATGCATTTACTTATCTAAAGTGATTTTCGTGATCTAATTGATTTTATTTCCTAGTGACGAAATGTGATTTGTTCCTTCAATTTGCTTCTTGTTGTTTTAATTGTTTCTAAAGGAAGGAGATATGTTATATCCTATACTTCAATGTATCTGGTCATTCCAGTGAATTGGATGCACACACCTGTGCCAGTCTTTGTTTTGATTGTGCCATTCATTTGTTCCAACACTCCAGAAGCCTCTGGGCGATAAGCGCAGTGCAGTTTTTGCTCAATTTGAAATGCTTCACAGATTATTCAAATTATTTCACTATTAAAATAAGATCCTCTATCTGATTCCAAAGTTACTGGACAACCAAATCGTGGAATATGCTCCCTTAACTGCATTTGGCAACTGTTATGCTGTCATTCCTCCTAGTTGGATATGCCTCTACCCACTTGGAAAACAAACAAACAATAACAAGTACATACTTCAATCCCCTGCAGGGTGGAAACTGTATGAAATCCACCTGCAACCTTACAAATGGTCCTTCTGCTTTTCCAATTCTTCCCCAACTGACCACTGTATTCCTGCCTGGATTTGTTTGCTGACAGGTTAAACATCCCTGGCAAAAGCTCTCTGCGACAGCCCTAAACTTCGAATTATACCAATCTTGTCTAAAGAGCCTGGTCATGGCATCCCTGCCTACACGTGTGTCTCCATGATACATTCTTGCCATTTGTGAAAGTAAACAATGTGGCATTACTGGCCTACCATCTAGATAAATCCATACATCATCCTCTGTTCTCCTCTGGCATCCTACTTTTATCCACTCTTCCTTTTCATTTACTTCCACTTCATACTGCAGTTGTCTTACTTTATCCCATGTTTCTATTCCTGAGAGTAGCATAAGTTGGCATCTGATTCCACTTGTTTCAATTTTCCTGTTTAGTGCCATTTTATTCCTGGCACTGTACTGGGCAACTTGGTCAGCATATTGATTACCAGCTACCACAATGTCATCTCCTGACTGATGAGCAGCACATTTGACCACGGCCACTTCTTTTGGCAATTGTATTGCTTCCAACAGTTCTTTCACAAATTTTCTATTTTTAATTGGGGATCCTGAAGAAGTAATGAGATCCCTCTGTATCCAGAGCTGGCCAAAGTCATGCACAACCCCGTAACCATACTGGCTATCAGTGTAAATGGTTACCTTCTAATTTTTCCCAATTTTACATGCTTTAATTAAAGCTATCAATTCAGCTACTTGTGAAGACTTGACTCCTGGTAAATAGGATGCTTTGACTATTTCAGCCAATGTGCATCCAGCATAAGCACCACTTAATCCTCCTTCCTCATGTCTCATGCACGAGCCATCTACAAATAGCTCATGCTCAGTTTCTTTCATGGGCTCTTCTTGTATGTCTGGACTGGGCTTGGTGCATAATTCAGTAACGTCCAAACAGTCATGCTCGACTCATCTCTCACTTCTTCCCCATGTACATATGGTAATAAAGTATCTGGGTTAAGTATAGTACACCTGACCACTGTCACATTTTCTGCTCCTAAAATGATTCTTTCATACTTGGTCATTCGACTAGGGGTAAAGTGCTGCGTTCGACATCTTGTTAGAAGAATCTCGACTGAATGTCACAATGGACTCACTTTGTTTTTGACTCTTGCAAGTAGCAGCTACTGCTTTTAAACAACCAGGTAATGCTGACGCTACAGGGTCCAAGATAGCAGAAAAATATGCTACTGGATGTCTCATCAAACCATGTCATCGGGTTCACACTGAAAGGGCACAGTTTTCTCTTTCACAACAAAAGAGTGTAAATTATTTTGTATAATCTGGCCTACCTAGAGCTGGAGCTTCACACAAACATATTAGTAAATTCACAAAATCTTCCATGCTTTTATCATCCCAAACTACTGGGTCCTTTGCCCGCGTACGTGTCATTTGTATTACGGGTTTGGCTAACAAAGAGAAACCTAAAATCCACTGCCTACAATATACCACTACGCCAAGCAACATCCTTATTTCTCTCTGAGTTTGTGGTATCTGCATTTGCTTTATTATTTGTATTCTTTCGGAGGTCACTTTTCTCACTCCTGTTTCTATTTGGTGTCCTAAATATTTTACTCCAGTTCGACAAAACTGTAATTTTTCTTGAGATACTTTGTGTCCCCCGTCCACCAAATGATTTACCAAGGCAATTGACACAATCATCTCACGACTTTGAAGCTATTAACAAGTCATCAATGTACTGGACTAGAACTGATTTTCTGGGCATTACTAGAGTTTCTAAACATTTCTTCAAAATGTAATTGAATATTGATGGACTTTCTATGTAACCTTGAGGAACTTGATTCCAGACTAAAATACGGTCCTCAAACTTAAACGAAAAAAAGTTATTGGCTGTCTGGGTGTAAAGGAATAGAAAAGAATGCTTGACATAAATCAATTCCAGTAAAGAATCCTGCATTCCATGGTATTCCAGAATCACTGCTGGATTTGGCACTACAGGACAACAAGGCACAACAATTTTATTGATTTTTCGTAAATCTTGAAGTATTCTCTATTTTCCGCTAGGTTTCATAATGCCAATTATAGGTGAATTACAAGGACTGCTCATTATTTCTTTTAGAATACCTTGTTTAACTATTCGATCAATTTCTGCTGCAACACCTGCTTTAACTTTGGGACTCATTTTGTTTTGCCTAGTATTTGTATAAACTCCACCTTCCTTTACAGTCACCTTTACTGGGTATACATTTGTCATTAACCCTACTTCCTTTCCAGTGAAATCTCACACTTCTGGATTCACCGTGGTTTTCAGTTCAATTGGTAAATCATCTTTTGTCATCATTTCATACATCTCGTCTACCTCGGTGCCTTGTTTTGCCAGCATTATTTTATAGACACCGTCTTCATCAGGGGTCCGAATCGCAACACCATGCGGTGTGCAAAAAATTGTGCAATTCATTTTGCACGATAAGTCTCTTCCTAGCAAATTTACTGGACTGGAGTCGCACACTACAAATTTGTGCATCTCTCTGAAATTACCAATGTGCACCTCCATTGGGCAATAGCTTGCTTAATCTCCACAACGGCCCCACAGCACTGGGGATGCCTGGCTTCACCCTGGGATGCCCAGGAGTGGACATTTCACAGGGAAAAAGCCAGGAAGGGTTCCCTAGCGGTATGAATAAAGCGCCGGGAGACCCCGGTCTGGGGTAGCTGTGCGCTATATAAGTACAAACACATTCACATTCACATTCACACATTCACATGGGTTCTGTGATTGGGGTTCTAATCTGTTTATTTGTTATGCCTACTACTTGGATGGCTTCTCCCGAGAGGGGTAGGTTTGAGATGTCTGCTGTTCTCACAGTAGAACGGGTAGCACCAGTGTCCAACAAAAAGGTAATATATTTTCCTTCTACCTTCCCATCAATATATGGACCTGACTGAACTACCGGTAAGAATGCACCATGTATGCACTCCTCTTTCCCCCTCTCAGGCACCGTCATTGATCTTCTCCAAAAAGGTTACTGTCCTGCAAAAGAAACTGTGAAGTTACAAGATTTTTCTTACCACTTACTCCTGGAAATCCGGTGTCCGCACTGTATTTTGCTCTGCTCACAAAATTTGGCATAGGGGCAGGTGGTAACTGACTCTGTGGATTTACAACCTGCTGTGGTCGACTCATTATCACCTCATTCTGCGTCTGTGGATTTAAATTTTGATTTGCACTATTATTATTCTGAATATTTTTACACTCGTTCTTCCAATGCCCCAATTTTTCACACCTGTGACAAGGAAATTTCTTCTTTGCTTCCTCTCTACTCATCTGTCCCCTAGGTTTTCCCCCATTGTTATCATTCTGACCCTGTCCTTTCACTTGATCATCATTCTGACTATTTAATTTTTGTTTTCGATATTCTGCCAATTTTACTTTTGCCCACATCACCTTTTCTTCCAACATTTTAAGTCTATTATCAATGTCATCTCCGCAATAATTGGCATATTTTAAAATTTCATCAATAGGTTTTGCCTGCCAGTACAACATGTGCTGCTGAATTATCTGAGAGATTTCTGGTCTTAAACCAGACACTAACTGATATACAAAATGTCCCATGCCATTGTCTTCGATATGCTCAAATCCGCTATACTGCTTCAACACCCGTACCAGACGCTCATAATAGGCATGTACAGTCTCATTTATTTCTTGTGTTGTTCTATCTATTTTTACCCAATATGTTTCTTTTGGTGGGATTTTCCTTTTTAGGAAAGTGATCACCTGGTGATATTTCTTCATTACCTCTTCTGAAGGTGCTCCTGTTTTTACTCATCTCTCGGATATTCTTCACTAGGCCAATCAACTGTGATCTTACATTCTGTCCATAAATCAACAGGCACCACTATGTCAAATAGACCATCCAAATCCTTCGACAAAACCTTTGAAACCTTCACAAACGTTTCAACCTGCCAGTACCATTCATCAGGTTTTTCTCTTAATTTTGGGAAATCATTAGTAAATGACAAAATATCTTGTCAAGTTCAAGGAACATGTACACATCCTCCTCCTGGAACTTCTCTCATTGGATACAATCTAATTACCTTTCCAGATTCTTTCAATAAGAATTTAGATGTTGCTCGATTTGCCAGTGCTTCTTCTTTCTTCCTCATCCACCTAGCTTTCCATTTGTCTAATTCTCCCCATTTTTGTAAGATGGTAATTAATTCCTTAATCTGTAAATTTCTTCTGGAAACATTCATATTTTCCAAATCGTTATCAGTAAATTCTGCTCTATATGGCTTCTGTAGTACTTTTGATCTCCCTATTTCAATCCCCATTTCAGAGGCAAGATCTGTCAATTTTTCGTGAAATATCATCATGTTTCTAGTGATACTTCTACAAATGAACAATAATTCTTCCTCACTGTAAGCATTTAATCTACCTAATCCCACATTTCCAGGTATCATTTCTTCCAATACTACTTTCAGTTTGTAAATATCTAAAATATTCATTGGTTGTTTTGTTTTATCCATTCCCTGTACCCATCTCTCTAATGCTTCCGGGGACACTATTGTGGCACTTTTAGTTCCTATAGATGTTTCTAAACGTATCTCTTTTGAACAGCTAGGTGTCACTCTTCTTGGGGTATGAACAAGGAAGATAAGAAGATCCTCTAAGTTCCAAGGAAAAAAGCAGTGAGGAGATACTACAGGAGGGGGTAGATCACGTGTAGCACCACACTGAAGAAAGAGGGAGGGGAATTCCCCTTTTCGGAACTAGGGTTCTCACACACCTAGCAAGCTAGGTGTCATGCTTCATCATATGAGCCTGCCCCTCGTCAGGTCGGCACTGCAATACCTGACAGGCACCCAATCCGGGACTCTTTAGCGGGGATTTTTTGTTCCTGCTGGTGGGTGCAGTTGGAAGTGAGGGGCCTAGTGTGTGTAGATGTGGGAGGGGGTGAATTAAAACAGGTAAGTTGGTCCTAGCAGTCATTTATTCAGAAGGTAAACTGCCCGATTAAAAATGTAGAGAGTGGCAGTGAACCAGAGGCAATGTATCCAGCTGTCTGTGCCCTGCTCTCGGTTGATCGACATTTTTTGTGCCTTGTACATAGCCTTTGTTGGGGCACGCACGTTGGACCTCTTTAAACTTGCCCCGGTGTCCCTCTTTTTGGAATCACTCTTCTTGGGGTGTCATTTATTTGTCCTCTTATCAGTAAATCCATTAGTGAAATTACCGAATCACACTCACTGGCTTCATCATCAATTATTATATTTTCCTTTCTAGGTTCAATGGTAGGACTTGTCATGACTGGTGGTTTGGGACTGTTAGCTTTATCCCCATACAATGGAACAACAGGACCTGTAGTCACTGGAATAGTCAATGCTTCAGGGTGTGTATGCAATTGGGTTATTTTCTGTATTAATTATTCTCTATTTTTATTTATCGCTTCTATTTCCTTTTCCTGAAGTACCCTTCCATTCATTGAATCATGTATCACTTGTGGAACTAAACTGGAGGATTTTTCGTTAGGATGTCCTCCATAAACTCATCTTCTGATTCCCCATAACCTATCATTGTCAAATCCTTAGTTTTCTCTGTACACTTGCTCCCTGACTGTTCTTCAGCCATTAATACAGGATACAGTCCTTCCGTAATCATTGCTTGTCTCCATTGTTTCATCTGGATTTCTCATGAATCATGCATTTGTTTAGGGAAAAATCCCCTATAACTCCTACTACTTCTGGATCTGTTGCGCTCAAATGCCTCAGTTTCCAATTCTTCTAATGCCTCATATTGTGTTAATCTAGGTCGGGGCTCTAATTCATTCATCTGCAATCTTAAATTATGAAGAATTCTCCCATTGAACGTACCATTTTCTGGGAAGGCTAACACTCCATCAGTTTTAGTATATTTTATCCAATTTTCTAAGCACACACAGGTATGGTAGCCTCTCTCCATCATCATAAATGATGCAGGTGTCTTCGGTGGAGGGATAAGAATTCCCTCTCTAGTATTAATGGGTTTATCTTTTTTGAAATAATTTTTAATTTTCTGCATAAATTACATTTTTCTCTTTTCCCCGTACATTTTAGGTGATGATCTTTTTATATATTCGTCTCTTACAAATCCTAAATATCTCCTGTCTTGGTGATTCCCTATTAATGTTGGATCGTATTTCCACATACAAACTTCACAGTCCAATATTATTACAGCTTCTATTTTTGACAACCAATTAGATTCTTACTCACACTCCGAGTTTCGACCAATCCCAGTGCGGCTTTTATTTTTTTGGGCCAATCCAACTCAGGCTCACACTATTTGTCTAACCAATACTAGAGCGGCCTTTCTGTGACGTCAGTATCACTCCTCACTACTGACCCCTCTTTTAAAAATTTGAGTCAGTCACACACCCGCTATTTCAGCCAATCCCAGCGTGGCTTTCTGTGACGTCAGTGCAACTCCGGGAACTGACCATCCCTTCACAAGGTAACACGGAAGCCTATTTTCTTACACCTTTGCATCAAAATTTAATTAAAAACAAAGGAAAAACATTTGCTACTCTGTTTGTTCCGCTATAACCAAAGGACAGTTGGTCTCTTTTGCTACGAGTAAGACCTTCCGCTTACTCTTCACACACTGTGAGTAAAACCTTCCATTTACCCTTCACTCAAGCTCAGATGAACCTGTTACTCCTTCAGTGTTACCCTTTCTAGGTGATATAAGACCAAAGTTTCACCTGCAAAGTCTTTGCTATCAATTACTCTCACTCTTACACAGAAAATAGTCCCTAATTTAACACTGCCAGCCCTGCATAGCTTCTCAGTGCTATTTCACCAGACGAGTAACCTCACTGCAGTACAGCTTCCATTCGCCACCCGCTATTCACTTCCCGGGAATTTCCAAACAACAGAAAACATAACACAAACGGGTTTGTGAAAACATACATTTAAAGTCACTAATCACCCTACTAGTCAATATTAACCATAGCTCTGCTACCGGAAAACTGATCCAGCGGGTTACCAACCTTAGGTACTCCAACAACGTATATTCACCTGGGCCCATAAACACACACACAATCATATAGGCTAGTAAATACCGCTGGGGTCAATTATATAATGTTTTATGAGATTAGTTACATGTCAAAATGTAACTAATCTTTTCACTGATCAAAAAGTTATTTCCTCTGGTCAATGGACCTAATAGTTGATGGTGAAATGACATCAGGGTTATTTATATTACTTACCATTCTGAAATAACCACAGACCTGGGAGAAGTTTTAAATGTCTATCTAGTTAATTCATGTGAGCCAAACAAGAATACAGTATAAACTCAGTTTCTCCAAGGAGGAAAATCAATTAATTCTTAACTCTGTCACGTATATTACATTGATATTTCACAATGACGGTACTTCAGAAAGGAGAGGATAGAGAGAGAAGCACAATGACATACTACACAGAATTACAGTTACCTAGAATGGTGTGGAAACCAACCCCTTGGCCAAGGAGCTGGGAGGTTTCTCTGGGAAAGTTCAGGTGACAGTCTTCAGGACAGGTTTACAGGACAGGCTTCAGGACCGGATAGATGACCTCTTCTAGATACGACGCGTGCGTCGTACCCCTCTATGACACTATCTTCCTCCCTGATTCTTCTGCGATCTTCTTCTATTATGTGCCTCCTCGATTCTTCCGCGATATTCTTCTAATTAGTTGACTCAAATTCTAAGTCTGTAAATTGATTCTTCATCAGCATTTATTCAGCTCACGGACAGCATCCCAGTCTCTCAGCATCTCGGCAACACATGCTTAACTAACTAACTAAACTACCTCAATTATATCTTTCTAATGGCATTTACCACCCCTTAATGTTTCAGTTTCATGGAAGCCCTAATTCTGATTGGACAGGCAAGGGGGAATGAGCATCACACCATGCTAAGTTTAATCATTTTCTTTAGTTCCTTGTTCAATGTTCCCGCCCCTTAAATCTTATTCCCAAGCTTCATTTCCCACCCGTATTGACATCTTTATTAACAAAAATGTATACATTTGATGTTCGCTTTTATTCAGCTTTCAGGATGTCCATCAGGTTCCCAGGCCATGTATCAATGATGGCCTTAGACGAGTTTCAAGCACTGCATCACGGCTTCTCAGCTTGTTATTACTGTGCCTGCGTGAGGAGTCCCATGCTGCACAACCATTAGCATCGCTCGGAGGCCCAAATACGAACGAGTAGAAAGGTCAAAAGAAAATATATTAAATTCAAAATAAAATGATTTCACTGTATACCACCTATCTCTACTCTAACCCCATTTGCTTATAATAGCTCTCCCTGCATTAGCATTTAGTACATAGCATGTTTTAGTTTCAGCTTCATATTAGATGCTTATGCGCAGCTGCAGAAAATTCCCTCCAAGCGAAAGACAGTCATACTGCATAGATGCAGTTGACGCATGTGCAGTAAAGTTTCCCGCGTTAGCAGCCATTTTAAGTCTCACTCGGGCTACTTGTTAGTAAAACACATATGCAAGCTTCATCTTGCTAAAAATGTAATGAGGTGCATGTTAATTTACACAATACTTTATTAATACAGTGTTATGAGTTATGTGAGAGGATTGCATCCAAGCAAGTCTCTTTTATACGAGCCCTTGCTCCATCACCTGTCCAATCCAAGATGCCTGTCATCTGAACGATTGCTGAATGAAAGAAAAACTGCTTTAACAACAGAACTTGATGTTAAGTCCCATTCGTGAGCAGAGAGGCACATAACTAAAGACTGTTCTGGCTATTGAACAGAGCAAGAACCTCTCCTTCCTTCCCAATATGCTGGCTACACCACCCCTAGGTGGAACTGGGGCCTCAGCTCGCACACTCCTAACAGCCATGAGAACTGTGACAATGCAGAGCTGTAATCTTTGAAAGAAATAGATTAATGAAATAAAAAAGAGGAAGAGAGATACAAAGGAGTAAGACGTGCATAATGAGAGAATAGCAAGACTAAAAATGAGCACCACAGAATAATCTCAAGGAGAGTTGAAAAGTTTGACAACACTCATGGTAAGGACAAAGCTCACACATAGCCAAAGACTCATCCATCTAAACATATGCACAAAAATTCGACATGGACCCGGCTAAAAAATACTTATACCAAATGCAGTTATTTGCAAAAATACATGGATGGAAACAAAAATCGCATTTTAAAGTTTAAGTTTTTGATTTGCATTTTACTGTTGATATTATATGTGTAGGCCCGATGGTGAAATTGACAAACCTGTATTAATTCCAGTAAGATAGCATTTTAGAAATTAACTTTTTAGCATGTATTTGGCATAAGACAGTTCTGTTGCAGAGATGGCTAATGAGAGACACCCTATTGAGACATATAAATATATATAAAAAAAGCAATTTCGGGTTCAGAAGAGTTATTTGATCCTAAATCACCCACAGTTTCTAATTCTGCTACCATTTTACGTTAAAGGAAGTGTCATCAATTCCTGTCTGGCTCCTTAATTGATCATGTTGACTGAAGCACTTACAGTGAAATACCAAGCACTGGTTAGTAACTGAAAATGCAAGTCATACCTACCAGCATTGTCAATGCTTGTTTTTTTTGCTAATGCTGCGGACTCAGTCTCTAGTGGTGATGCATTTTAAATGTTTCCAAGAACCCCTGAAATCTCTCTTAATTCATAAAATAGCTGGCTCCAGAGAGTAACGAAAAATCTCTAGATAGCATCAAGTTTCAATTTCTGTCTGGAAGCAGATAGAAATGTTAGGTATTGACATGTTTGCTAATCAAGGAGTTATGAAAGGTAGACTGTCAGAAAACAGATGGCTCATTTATGTACAGTGAATGCGGTACTCTGGCCAGCTTGATATTGACTGCTTCACTAGTGCAAGAATTATATTTGCAGTCAATCAGAATGTGAAAGCTGAAAACAAGCACTGTATCGGTTTCCTGGCTGAATAAATAAAATGCCTGGTGCCCGATACCTTTACAATACAATTATTTTCTGGTTAACAGAAGAATTTGCAAACAAGGCAAGGCTAGTGAGATGATCTGAACATAGGCATTCAACTTATGTTTAGTGTGGTCCATCTATTTGAATAATAAACATGGGAATGCTGTAGTGCCACTGGCCCATTTACTATTGTTCTTGATTCTTTCTGGCACTACATCTCAGAGGCATTTCTCTGGTCCTCCGATGAATATTTTAATCGTGCCATGAGGGGTCGGATATAGGGGATCCAATGCAGTTATCCAATGAGTACCAGGAATTGGGTAACTGACCTACAAACCCGTGATTAGATTCATATATATAACTCAAGATTATGCTATCCAATGCCAAGATCACTACTACTAGAATAAATTTCCTGAAGAAATGCAGTCGGGATAGAATCATACAAACCAATAATTTGGCCAGAGCTATGCAAAATAGTAACATCAGAATCTGTTGACCAGAGATCTCTCTATTAGAATTCTCATCCCTCAATAATACTACTTTGATATGCACAATCAAATATTGTAGACAAATCATAAAAAGACAGAAACCGGATTTGAGGATGGCTAGATTTTGTCAGTAAATTAAGAAGTAAATACATCAATATCAGGCATTTAAATTTAGTAATACAGAATAATCATATTATTGACTTTCGAGCCAAGAATTTCCAAATTCTAAACAGAAAGGTTCGGAAAGGGACATGGACCTTATTAGCTCAAGATTTCTTCTCCCACGGAGAAGAAGAGTCCGGGAGTATAGCATACAGCGTATGCATCAGATCAAGGAAAGCCAGTAGAGTTCACAAGAAACAAGCAATGTCTCTCAGTCCACAAGGAAATAATCCTCAAAGGAATGGCATGAAATGCCACAGCATTGAATGGCAAAATGGAATGGCCTCTTTGTTATCAATCGAACATGTGATATAACTTCCCAAGTTCCGGGTTGACACCTCCTGGGTCACCTCATCTGGTCAGATCGTTCAGTCCATCGGTCAGTTCATGTAGGGTGATTGTCATGAAGCACAAAGAAGACATATTGTATGGGAAAAGGGGGGTGAACATTTTGTAAGCTTTTGAATCATTCAAAAAAGTAACAGTGTGAACAATTGTCTTTTAGCAAAGGCACTTGAGTAAGTTGAAAAGGGCAGCTTCTCACGGCAGATGTTCTCAATGTAACAATATAGTTGTGATTAATCCTGGCATATGGATGAGATCTCGTTTTGTGAAACATAGTTGCATCCAACATTGCAAACTTATGAGCTTCTCATGAGAACAGAATCGAGCAAAAAAAAGAAAATGGAACCCCAAATGGTATTTTGTTTCGGAAATACACAGTTTAATAATGGAAATATAAATTTCATTCTAAGGTTTATAAATCCTTACATTCTTTCTTCAATTTATGTTATTTGGAAATAATTTTAAATCCATTGCTATTAGCATGTGTAACTGTGGCACATTACTACATTTCAAAGTACCAACGTATAAAATGATTTCAAAATGCAAAGTAACTAAATTGTTTTTAGTAATTCTCATGAGCACACTTATGAAATTCATTCTCTGAAAGTTTCAGTAAACATGCAGCACATTTCTTTTTCTCTGGTGGTACGCAATTTAACATGAGCAATGATAGTTTTAGAACCAAACTCTTCAAAAAAAATCATAAGTTTATCTAAGTAGCATTTAGTTCAGTTAATTCTTCACATACATAATTATTAAAACGGAAATAGATTAATGTAACTCCTATAACTTGTGAGTCATCAAATTCACAGTTCTATACCACATTGAAAAAATAAACCATGCAAACGTAGTAAACATGAAGTTATGTTATTTCAAGTGATGATTTTCTTCTAGTCTACACTCTTAGGCATGCTTTTAAGATGCAGTAATTACATTTCTTTATGACCTCTTCCTCGTGAATCTTCAACATATAATGTACACACTTTGTGCAAGTTTGTCATTTTTCTCTCAAAAGTTGTCAAGATCAGTTTTATGTGTCAATTAAGGATTCATCAGTTTATCTGTTTCATCAATCCCTCATTTGATGGTGAATTAAGCCCCTACAAAAAATGTCTTCTGATATTCAACATTAAAATTCTGCAGTCTTTATCATGTTTAACCTAGGGTTTTGTAAAACCTTTATCTCATCGTAATAGCCACATTGCCTATCCTCCAATTATATTTCAGCTCTTTTCCTTGTTATTCCTCTAGTTTCTTTCTCAGTTTTCAAACATCTGTAGACCTTAAAGATGACAACTAAGGTCAGTACACAAAATGCAGTTGTCAAGATGGACTTTAAGATTTTCTCAAACAATTCACTTCCCAGATTTGCAAACCATCTACCTACAGGGGAAAATCCTTTCCCATTTGATTCCCAAGCACCATCTTATTTTAAATCGTTCAAGTCTTTTCCGAGGTGAGTGATTTTCTGAATGTAACATTTTAAATCTTTACTCTTGTCTGGAAAATACGTGCAACTTTGTTACACCTTCAGCATTCAACAGACTATCTTCTTTTGCAAGAAGAATGTCTAAAGCAAGACAATTTTGAAGAACCATAAAATCTCGCTGCAATCATTTCAGTATCTATTGCTAAGACTCCTCCAACAGCATCAGTAGAAAATGTAGCTACGACTGTAGGCAGTTTTTGTATTTTGTAAGAATTCAGTATCACCCCATCAGATGGTATCAGGGCTCCAAAAATATCTACTACTATCTCTCCTGCACTTGAGAACCTGCATTGGTTCCATCAGATTGACCCACATGATAGATTTTTTGAAAAACTATCCCCATATAACAGGATTCATACAATTTTTAAGGCAGGCTATAATAGGCATTTTCCCCACAGATGTAATAAAACCCAGGAAATACAGAATTGATTCCTCCCAGAAACAGTCCCCAATGTTTTAATATACATAGCTGTCCTCTGTGTTGTCAATCTAGGGCAAAAGCAGCTTGGTTTTCCATGGCTTTGAGATCTGGTTTTATAAGTGCCCAAGATGGCATCCTAGATTGATTTGCAGCTTTATGCATACTCTCTCTTCATCTACCTTCTATTGATTCTACAAATTCCCTTTCTTCATTAAGCAAAAGGAATGTTTGTTTGTGTCAGTGTGCATAAACTGTGTTTAAACTTTGTGTAGGCTTGAACATTTCTCCCATCATTTCAGCTGTTTTAGTATCAGGCACAGGATTCGTAAAGGATTCGATTATATTTAGAATATTAGTACTGAAAATGCCCCTTGCCATAAAATAAGCTTGTCAGCACACTGCAAGGAATACCATCTTTTACGGGTATGTGATGATAGGTCATCCCCACAGAAACTGACATAGGCAGTTGTAAGCACACACAATAATCTATAGCATCCATGGTATTGATATACTTGTATTAGATTGTATTGAGAAGAAAGATATTGTTTTCTTTTAACATGTATATTTTGATGATTTATGTTTTAAAATCAGATCAAATAAAGTTTATGAAATGACATACTCGTACAACAATTTTGTAAATACATCTGTTGAGAAATCACCAACAGACTGATCTTCATGCAGTATTCTGTAATCTGAATTGCATAATTCATTATTACTTGCTAAATTATTTTCAGACACATGTAGGCTCAGGCTTGCTCGTGCAAATATGATGGGGTAAATTCAAAACTATAAGCAATATTACAAATAAAACAGAAAATATAGCAAGTCTACAAGCACATATACATTTGCATTTTGATGATACCGCATTAGGATCCATTGCCTATTTGGAATCAGATGTCTCAACTGTTTATAAATTTGAAATAGATGTTAACAGCGTTAGCAGCAGAAATAGATTCCCGAAAGATCGTTCCTTTTAAGACTTCAGCTATGTTAATTCAGAGCACAGTTCACACTTTCTTTAATAAATTATTGCAGGTTCTTTGGCAATTGCACCGTTCTCGAAAGTTGCAAATTTCTCCAACACAAATTGACTCAGTTATTTTATTCACAGATTGATTTCAAGAGTTTCAACTGGACCACATGGATTTCTCACGGTGGCTTATGCAAGCTTGAATTGTAGCAAAAGGTGGGAAATGCGTTTTCCCGGTCGTTCAATGTCAGATAAGTCCATTTAGGTGTAGCGTATTTCTGACTCGTTATTTTGCTGTTTTGGACCTTCTCACTCAAGGTCCTTCCTCCTCACTGTTGCTTTGCTCTGACTGACTAGAGGCGTCTGCATTGCTCGTGGCACTCTTCTCTCTGTTAGAATGCACCTCAGTCTGTCTTATATTCTGGGCCAACACTCATCAGGTACTACTCTCATTTCAGGTGCAGTCTTCCCTTGGTGAGATCAAAGTTTTGCCTAGTCAGCTCTTCCTCCTGTGATCCTTTGGCACATATAAGAGCCAACTATCTCGGATCTCCCTCAGACTCAATACACAGATTCCAAGTAGCTGGAGCCCTCTGCACAGATTGGCCGACCTGGGACGGCTGTCTCTCTGTAACCACTGGCACATCCAAGCAGGCACTGTCTCGTCAAGAAGAAATGGGACTTTGTGAATATGGGTGGCAGGCACCCAATTTGAAAGACCACCACACTTCACAGCAGTTGTGTTTACCAGAATCACCTGGAACCCCCCACACCAATGAGGTTCCAAACACAACTTGTGCATATGTTTTTTCACCATGACTCAGTTTCCTGAACTAAGGTTGTGGCACTGCTCCTGTTGATGCAAAGAAGCAGCTTCTCAAACCTGCTGAGACATAAAACATACCATGTGAGCTAGTCCTTTACAGCAATCTAGTACCAAATCATTTGTAATATTAACCAAAGCATTGATCAGAACTGCAGACTGTCTCATAGCCCTCCAATTAATGATCTCATGAGTCCTGTTCTTCTGTCTTGGGTACTTCTCAGTCTCATCAACACAAGAGGCAATGCAACAGGCCATCTCAGAGGACATAAAGCACACATTTATGCCAATCTAAATTAAAGTGTTCCATTTATTTACTCCACAATTCAAGAGCCTTCTGGACAATAAGCACAATGGAGCTTCTGATCAATTTGTAATGCTGCACATAACATCTTTAGGACCTCATTTTTAAAGTGTTTCCCTCAGTCTGACTTCAAAGAAGTGGGAAATCCAAAACATGGAATTAGCTTTCTCAACTACAACTTAGCTACAGTGAGACTGTCATTTTGTCTTGCTGAATAGGCCTCCACTCACCTTGAGAACACACACACAATCACATGAGTGTATTTCACACCATTATAAACTGGCATCTCGTCAAAGTCAAGCTGCATTTGGTTAAAAAGACATCCTGTTCTCCCTAAATGACTCATGGTAACTGGTGTTCTTTACCCTACAATTTGTTGTTGACACACTATGCAGCAATGACAAGGCTTCCGCCACTGTTCTGAATTTTGGTTTAAACCACGTCTGGTGAAAGAGACGAATCATAACATCCCTATTGACAAGTACAGGACCATGATAGTATCATGCATAGGAGGCAGCAAACTATCTGGTAATACAGGTCTCCCATCAATGTACGCCCACACCTCATCTTCCTGCCTTTAGTATATCCTGCTCTGACTCATCCTTGTTTTTCAGTCTCTGGTACCTCATCCTGTAATGCCTTCAGTTCCTCCCATGTCTCTACAGTGGATAAAAAGAGTTTGCAGTTTATGACCTCAGAGTTCTCTCACAGACCATCTTCATTGTATGTATAAGAATTTAGAGTGCAAGAAAGCACAGTCTCATCCGCAAAGCAATTTCCGACTGTAACATAATCATTGCCCTGCCGATGGTCTGCACACTTCAGCACAGCAATTTGGGCAGGCAATTGTAATGACAGCGAGAAGTTCCTCACACTCTTTCCATTCCTGATGGGGGACCCTGATGAGGTCATGAACAGTTGCTGTGACTACATTTGGCCAAAGTAATGTACAATGCCAAATTCGTATTGACTGTCTGTGTAGATGGTAACTTGCAATTTGTCAGATATATTACAGGTGTGTTTCAAGGCAACCAGTTCAACCACCTGAGCAGAGTACACACCCTGCAACCAGGAGGCTTCAATCACACCCGCAACTGTACATACAGCATAAGCAGCTTTCAAGTTCCCACCTGTGCCACACAAACAGGACCCGTCAACAAACAGTCCATTACCTTATTAGCTCAAGATTTCTTCTCCCATGGGGAAGAAGAGTCTGGGAGTATTGCATACAGTGTATACAATACAGACCAAGGAAAGCCAGTAGAGTCCACAAGAAACAAGCAATGTCTCTCAGTGGGCAAGGAAACAATCCTCAAAGGAATGGCATGAAAGGAGGTGCAAATTCTTTAGTTTGGAGTAGTGAGGATACCACCACCCCCAGCACCCCTACCACCACATAGGTAGCGCAGGACAAGGGAGCATGTCAACCACCAGAGGATTACTCTCGTTGACCTCTGGGACGATTAGGTTATCACTTATTATCGAATCAGGAGGGAGTCCATCATACACCTGCCAAGGCTGCAGCCAACAGCTGGCTGGTCCATCAGCATCCCTCCACAGCTCAAGCTGAAGGCAGCCCTCCACATGCTGCCATCTTATTTATTCCAGACCACAACCACCAGAGAGGCTGGAATGTTACAGCATCTTTCTCTGCATTCCTATCCACTGTCCTGGATGCAATTATCAGCCTCACAACCCGGTACCTCCTGTTCTTCAAGACACAGTAACAACAGCTAGACACTAAAAAAGGATGTTATGCCATTGCTGGGTTTCCTAATGTCTTGGTGGCTATGGACTGTGCACATGTTCAACTGGTTCCCCCTGCTGCAGCTTCACATCTGTACTAGAACTGGAAGCACTCATACTCAATCAATGTGCAGGCCATCATGGACCATCAGGGTTTTTTTCACAAATGTGCTGAAAAGACACCCATACAACTTCAAGTACTCCATCATAAATGACTGGTTCCAGAATGGACAATATGGGAATGGCCTTCTTGTTTTAAGCATAACTGACATACATTACTGAACAACTAACAGTAACAAATGTATGACATAATAGCCATCCCTGTGTCTGTTAACAAACATATGGACATATATCTGATGGGTGTGCTTCATACATGCACCATACATCATGGTAGACATATAATGCAAACCCACAAGTCACACAGGTTAAGATAGCGTAAAGGTACAGAGCAATGCAACACAGTCCAAAATTCAGTATAGCATCACTGTGTGCAAAGAAGGGCTTTCATAACTGTTCTGGGAGTGTCGCCATGCAATTCCCGTGGTTCATGAGGCAAGACTTGTATCCCACACCAACTCTGAACTGTGCCAAATCTAGTGGGTCCCTCAGGTAATTTGTAACAAGCAAACTGAACGGAAGTCAGCCAAGTAACAAATACTTCCTATGCATGCTGCAGCCAGTGGCAAACATACATAGATGATCATGGCTCGGAGGGTACATCATGTGTAGGAAGGTGTCCCCTCTGCAAAAAGACAAATCTGCACGCAATGCAGGCACCCAAGTACTGTGGTACAAGTGAGTCTGTGTCCGTGCTAGGCAGCGCATTGCTCCATTGTATGGGGAATTGGAGTAGGGCAGTGCAGCAAGTCATCTTGCTGCACTGTCACACACCAATGTGAAAGGGCAAGAATGCATTGTATTTTAGAAATATGCACATTACTCTCCTTTCCCCCAGTGCTGGCACACATTTGGCTGCCTAGTTCCAATTCAGGCACCCTTGCAGTATGGTGAAAGGGTGTCAGGGTTGTGGAAGGATTGTTTTTGTGAATGAAGGAACACCTTCCTGCACAAATAAAATCCTCTGAAGTGTATTCCTCTTGCTCTGTGTGCTGCACAATGCAGCACACATAGAAAGATGATAAATGTAGGAACAAGTAATCAAACCCATTGTTAAGCCTGCTCTGTTGAGCTGGAAAGTGTTGGCACTGCCCCAGGATTGTATGTTCAAACAAATCAGGGTCTGGGTAAGAATCCATGTGTGTTTTGTGTGAACACCAATCTCAACACCTATGGAACACCCCTGTGGTGCAGAGTAAAGCTACACAGCAATTTACAATACTTGTCTTACTGTGAGCCCATGCAAAGCCATGCAAAGAAGCTTTGTGTGGAATTATGGATATGTTTGAGAGGCGTGCGCTTTTAGAGTCAGAAACACATTGATACTATGGTGAGAAAAGCCTCTCAGAAACATGCCCTGTTGTGTGCCAGTGTAGGGAGGAGGTCAGGGATGTGATGTATGTTACAAATGGCAGTATACATATATTTTGACCAAAGTTTAATGAGCAACACAGGAAGAAGCATGTGTAAAGCCAATATGTGGTATGCCATGTCAGTGTAGGGTCTATACATGTGTAAATGTCAATTTTGGATGACATTGTGAAACCAAGAGTACAAAACACAGATATGTCTTGGCAATAATGACAGTCTATGGACACATTTACACGTAGGCAGACAGCCACATTGACTGATGTAACATATGTGAAGGTCCACATGTTCTGTGTAGTGAGTTGTCTATTTTAAAACCATATGAATACAGCAATGTGAAACTCACAAAGTCAAACACAATGTTGCCAAACATGTCAGACATCATTCAACATTCAATAAAATCTAACCTGGACAAGCCACCAGGGTGTACTCAGGATACCAATCTTAACATCCATTTGCCACAGCACTGTTAAAAAAACTGAAGCTATAGAAGTACAAAATCCTCTCCAAGTTAAAGACATGCACAAATAAGTGATACATTCTTGTATTGTGTCTACTTTTGGAGGACTCAGCTCCTTGTAACAACATCAGTGTGTCCACATGAAGATAGCCCACATTGCAATACAACTTCTCTTCCAAAAACGATAATTAAAGCCTTACAAAGAACTGCATAACAATCCATGTGGCATTTATGAATTGCACCACATGTAAGCTCCTAAATTACATGGACAAGTAAGTATATTATGAAATGGCTGTGCCAAACTCATATGAGGACCAACAATTGCTAGATAGCTGTTCACAAATCTGTCACTTCGCACATGTAGTGAGCACATAACATAGAGTGGTCAGGAATATCCTCAAATAGCAAGCCTACTGGATTGCCATGAAAGTCAGGCTATAGAACTGTACAATGTATCAGGCCATGCTCATCATTTGCTACTACACAGACAACTTGCAGTGACATGTGTAAACCTATAGGCAACTGCATAAGTAACACATATTGTATACTATAAGAACTGTGTAAGTTAATTTGAGTACATATAACACACGTGGATAGGAATCAGCTTTAACAGAGATCATGAGCATTGACAGTTGTCACTTCTTTTCCACTTCCAATTGACCAAGGATATGGTCTCCAGTCATGGGTCATGACCCCAATCCCACATCACTAGACTGATCTGGATATAAACTATAATAATGCACAGATCAAGATATGTATTATAGTGAAGAGGACCTTCGGTATGTTCAAGTCCTGCTTTAGGTGTTTGGACATGTCAGAGGGGAGATTGCGCTACTCGCCCCCTCTTGTCTGAAAGATAATACTTGTCCATGCCATCCTACAAAATATCTGTGTCAGGACAGATGTCCTGGGGGATGGGGACCATCAAAATCGACCTAAAGGATGATGAGGAGGATGAGGGGGCCAAAATCAAGTATAGAGTGGCTGTAAATAGGCGATGCACAAACATTGTGCAACATTTATTTCATGAATACCATGTAATGTGATGGACAATGTCCACATATAATTGCAAGGTTTAACATGCAAATACATGTTTGAAAACTTTTTTTGTCTTTGTGTTTATGTCACAATCACTCGACACGTCAACTCACCTACATCTTCTCTCTAAAATTGACAATCATGTCATCAGCCCTGTTGTGCAACATGGGGCCCTACCTCACATCTATCAATTACACATATACATAAATGCCAATTAAAGCAGTGTAATACATTTAAGGGACAGGCCACGTTAGAAATGGGATGTCTGGTTGGCTAGGGCATGCGCCTAAGCCAGGCAGAAACCACCACTCTAGTCAGGGCAAGGGAGTTACACCCTGAAGATAACCCCTGCTTACCCCCTTGGTAGCTTTTTTTTTTTTTTTGCATATTTATATAGCGCAAACTCGACCCGAAGGTATTGGAGCGCTTTTACACGAGCACCGTATTTACATTGCCAATTCAGGTACGGGGAGATTAAGTGATATGCCCAGAATCACAGGATGTGGATGCAACCCCGAGGCTCAAACCCTGGTTTCCAGCACCAAAGGCGGCAGTCTAGCTGACGGACCACATCCCCTCCCCCTTGGCATGAGCAGTCAGGCTTATACCAGAGGCAATGTGTAAAGCGTTTGCGCAACACACACACACAGCAGCAACAAACTAGGCACACTACAAAAGGAACTCCACACAAGGTTATATAAAAATTGCCGTTGTATTATCCAAATCACATTAGAATCATAATCACACAATGACCACTGTGCCAACTGGCACTAGGCAATATTCACAGGGGATTATATACAGGACAGGGTCAATCGGACCACTGTCAGAACCTTTAGACAGCACTAGTAACACATATGAAACACAGCCAGTAACTACTGGTCAAATACTGTACTTAGCATTACCTTAGGCATAAAATATCATACGCATAACATTTGCATTAGGCCTCACATTAGCATAAACACATTATGTAATCCTCATATTAGGCATAACACATTGTACCATCTCATTGGGTCTCACCATAAAAATGACCCCAGACCAACTGGCCTTACAAGGATGCCCAATGCCCTTAGTCCAGAATGTCATGGAGTGATCCTAGAGCCTTCCAAGTAGCCATCTGGCTGCCAATGCAGCAAAGCAATGTGCGAAATGCACTGGGGCACGGGGTGCGTCTCATCCCCTCCTCTTCAATAATCAAACAAAAATGCTCCCTTTTTTGCAGCTGCCCTCTGCCCGGCGGGGCAGCTGTAGGAAATTGGCCTTGGCACCACTGTCCCTGGGGAGCCCCACCCTGGGACTCTGAACACACAATTGCCCCCAAAAGAAAATAACACTGGCACCACCGTGCCACTTGGGTCCCACTCCGGGACTTGGAAGATAAAAGTGCCCCCTTAGTGCAGCTGCCCACGCTCTCGCGGTGCAGTTGGGAGGAGCAGAACACAAATGGTGCGAAGAAGCACTGCCACCAACCACGTTGAGCCCCACTCACCAGTGCTCTGCTGGGTCTTCTCCGGTCTGCTCTGGTGCCGCTTCTGGTACCCGCAATGCTCACTTGTAGCCCCATTCACTGAGACTCTGCTGGCTCTTCTCTGGTCTGCTCTGGTGCTGCTCCTGGCACCCGCAATGCTCACTTTTAGCCCCACTCACCGCCGCTCCTGAAGCGCAGCTCCCAGGCACTGACAGTGTGCCTCAGCGGGCCCCTGCTAACAGGACCTATCCTGATCGGCTCCGGTCTCCCTCATTCCCCGGGGCTATTCTTAACTGCTCGCCAGTACGGGGTAGGCTCCTGCCTGGCTTCTACCGATGCTCCTGCCACATGCGTGGCTCCCACCGGCACACGGGGGCCCACCTTCCTCCCAGCACGCCCGGCCAGGCTTCGGCATCTTCCTTCCTGTTGGCTGGTCACGCCCCCAACCAGGCACAGCCGCCTGGCTTCCGGGTCACGTTTTAAGGCACGGCGCTTCTCGGCAGCAGAAAAGATGCAGGGTGGGTTCCCGCTTAGGTTCGACAAATGTGGGGTGGGCTCCAGCCAGTAGGAGCACAAAAATGAACGCACATGCGGGGTAGGCTCCCGCCGACAAGAGCACCAAAAACAGTGGGGTAGGCTCCCGCCGACAAGAGCACCAAAAGCAGTGGGGTAGGCTCCCACTTCAGTAGCATACATGCGGGGGAATCCCCAAGTCGGGATTCCCTCCGAAGTTGTCGTAGCTCCGGCGCTGCAAAAGCACCCACACTCTCCTGGAAAAGTAGATAGAGTGCCCACGAGGCGCTAGGACCCCAAAGTTCAAGGGGAAAAGGCTGGGGCCAGGCAGGCCAGCTCACAGGGCTCTCCAGCAGGGAGGCAGTCCCTTGTGGCGGTTCCTCCTAGGACCCAGCAGCAGCAAGTCACCAGGAAGCACCAAAAAGCAGAACCCTACCTAGTTTCCCAGCCCCAATATTTAGAAAACTGTTTCCTTTGTCTGCCCTTTGCACAGGGCTTGGGGGAACCAGCCTGAACTGGTTCTGGGGGTTATTGGAGCACTTTGTGTACAGGGCTCCTCTTCCCCATTGTCAGGTGGGGGCTAGGTCATCAGACCACCACAGGGGGACGGAGCCAGCATTCACCAAGGCAGGCACAGACCTATTCAGGGTCAGGGGACTACTCCTTCCAGTACTCCAAATGCAGATCCCCTATTCAGCCTAGCGCTGACTCACCCTGCCCTCCCTCTAGCCACAGACACCTCACCAGCCCCTGTCACTCCAAAGCCAGGCATGCAATCCACATCCGGTAGGCAGACACATAGCACACAGAAATGCCAACTTATAGAAGTGGCATTTCTAAAATAGTGATAATAAATCTGCGCACACCATTGGGCAGCATTTATTATTACTAATCCAACCATACCAAACTATACCACGCTGCTCCTCCCATATCAGGAATTACCACTGAAACACTCATCAGGGATTCCCCAATGCCTTCCTAAGAGAGGGCAGCCCCATAGCAGTAAGAAACCAAAATGGCTGTTTGTCACTACCAGGACATGTCATGTACTTAAGGTACATGTCCTACCTTTTATTTTTATTTATTTATTTATATAATGCGATTTTATGTAGTGCGAACATTACCCGAAAGTTTCAGAGCGCTTTACAAAAGAGCCAGTTGCGTTACATAAGGACTTTGGATTACATGAGTTGCATGAGAGATACAAACAGAAAAAAATTGCAAATGTACAAGGTGTAAAGTCACTCAAGGAAGAGGTAAGAACAGGAAAAAACTGCACATGTACAAGTTGTAAAGTCACCCAAGGAAGAGATACAAACAGAAAAACTCTAAAATCACATAGGAATGATAGTAAGTACACAGGGCAACTACATATACTAGTGGTTAGAGTTCTATATATACAAATAGTAAATTCACACAGGATTACATTTTAACAGCAATTAGGCATGGACAATTATATAATACATATTTACAAATATATATATATATATATATATCCATCAACAAAGGTGCCTGCTAAGGAAGAGCCCACGACCGGTGAGTATTCAGCTGCAAAATCTTTATTGAAGGCACTGCAAACAGGGAAACCTGATGACATCAAAGGTAAAGACTTGCTCCCAACGCGTTTCGTGCTCGATAGCACTTAATCATGGGCTGCAATGTTCAAAGTTCAGGAGGGCGGCAGAACGCAATTTATGGCATCTGTGATTGATGAGGAACCCGCCTCAGTGGGCGTGGCCACAACCAGTGGCATCATGGATCGTGTAGTCTCCTGTGTCACCCCAGTGGGCTGCATGCCGCTTCCCAAACGAATAATGAAAATAAATCCCAAGTGGGTTGAGTCTGTCAGTCTTCCAATGCTGCAACGGACTTCTCCTTCAAGAAAAATTGATGTATATATATATATATATATATATATATATATATATATATATATATATATATATATATATATATATATCCAACGCAAAGGGTAGCCCCAAGGAGAGAAGCCGCTGGCTGTCGATAAATTCATTTATTGCATTTCACAACTTGCAAACAGGCTCTCTTCAAAGAAATGGCATCCAATTCAGTCCGTTACAGTGAGCCAAACGCGTTTCAGGAATCTTTTTCCCTTCGTCAGTGGCGCTGATTGTGAATCATCCGGCAGTGTTTCTTGCGCACTTATTATATCAAAGTACCTGCCCCAGTGGGCGTGGCCACTGCTGTGGCCTTGTGGTTCTTGTGGTACAGCAAGGTCCGCTCTTGTGAGTCTGCTCGATGATTAACAAAATAATTAAAACAATAAACACCCAGGTGGGTTGGTGCCAATTGCATGTCGAAAGTCACTGCCCCGCTTTCCAGTGGAAAAATATTCGAACGTGCAGCCTTCCAAAGTGCCTGTCCTCACTTGGCATCAGCACAGACCAGCAACCAAGCTGTGGGCTCTCTCCGCGGCCAGCAAAAGCCGCTAAACATCCAACGCAAAGGGTAGCCCCAAGGAGAGAAGCCGCTGGCTGTCGATAAATTCATTTATTGCATTTCACAACTTGCAAACAGGCTCTCTTCAAAGAAATGGCATCCAATTCAGTCCGTTACAGTGAGCCAAACGCGTTTCAGGAATCTTGTTCCCTTCGTCAGTGGCGCTGATTGTGAATCATCCGGCAGTGTTTCTTGCGCACCCATTATATCAAAGTACCTGCCCCAGTGGGCGTGGCCACTGCTGTGGCCTTGTGGTTCTTGTGGTACAGCAAGGTCCGCTCTTGTGAGTCTGCTCGATGATTAACAAAATAATTAAAACAATAAACACCCAGGTGGGTTGGTGCCAATTGCATGTCGAAAGTCACTGCCCCGCTTTCCAGTTGAAAAATATTCGAACGTGCAGCCTTCCAAAGTGCCTGTCCTCACTTGGCATCAGCACAGACCAGCAACCAAGCTGTGGGCTCTCTCTGCGGCCAGCAAAAGCCGCTAAACATCCAACGCAAAGGGTAGCACCAAGGAGAGAAGCCGCTGGCTGTCGATAAATTCATTTATTGCATTTCACAACTTGCAAACAGGCTCTCTTCAAAGAAATGGCATCCAATTCAGTCCGTTACAGTGAGCCAAACGCGTTTCAGGAATCTTGTTCCCTTCGTCAGTGGCGCTGATTGTGAATCATCCGGCAGTGTTTCTTGCGCACCCATTATATCAAAGTACCTGCCCCAGTGGGCGTGGCCACTGCTGTGGCCTTGTGGTTCTTGTGGTACAGCAAGGTCCGCTCTTGTGAGTCTGCTCGATGATTAACAAAATAATTAAAACAATAAACACCCAGGTGGGTTGGTGCCAATTGCATGTCGAAAGTCACTGCCCTGCTTTCCAGTTGAAAAATATTCGAACGTGCAGCCTTCCAAAGTGCCTGTCCTCACTTGGCATCAGCACAGACCAGCAACCAAGCTGTGGGCTCTCTCCGCGGCCGGCAAAAGCCGCTAAACATCCAACGCAAAGGGTAGCCCCAAGGAGAGAAGCCGCTGGCTGTCGATAAATTCATTTATTGCATTTCACAACTTGCAAACAGGCTCTCTTCAAAGAAATGGCATCCAATTCAGTCCGTTACAGTGAGCCAAACGCGTTTCAGGAATCTTGTTCCCTTCGTCAGTGGCGCTGATTGTGAATCATCCGGCAGTGTTTCTTGCGCACCCATTATATCAAAGTACCTGCCCCAGTGGGCGTGGCCACTGCTGTGGCCTTGTGGTTCTTGTGGTACAGCAAGGTCCGCTCTTGTGAGTCTGCTCGATGATTAACAAAATAATTAAAACAATAAACACCCAGGTGGGTTGGTGCCAATTGCATGTCGAAAGTCACTGCCCCGCTTTCCAGTTGAAAAATATTCGAACGTGCAGCCTTCCAAAGTGCCTGTCCTCACTTGGCATCAGCACAGACCAGCAACCAAGCTGTGGGCTCTCTCCGCGGCCGGCAAAAGCCGCTAAACATCCAACGCAAAGGGTAGCCCCAAGGAGAGAAGCCGCTGGCTGTCGATAAATTCATTTATTGCATTTCACAACTTGCAAACAGGCTCTCTTCAAAGAAATGGCATCCAATTCAGTCCGTTACAGTGAGCCAAACGTGTTTCAGGAATCTTGTTCCCTTCGTCAGTGGCGCTGATTGTGAATCATCCGGCAGTGTTTCTTGCGCACCCATTATATCAAAGTACCTGCCCCAGTGGGCGTGGCCACTGCTGTGGCCTTGTGGTTCTTGTGGTACAGCAAGGTCCGCTCTTGTGAGTCTGCCAAGTGAGGACAGGCACTTTGGAAGGCTGCACGTTCGAATATTTTTCAACTGGAAAGCGGGGCAGTGACTTTCGACATGCAATTGGCACCAACCCACCTGGGTGTTTATTGTTTTAATTATTTTGTTAATCATCGAGCAGACTCACAAGAGCGGACCTTGCTGTACCACAAGAACCACAAGGCCACAGCAGTGGCCACGCCCACTGGGGCAGGTACTTTGATATAATGGGTGCGCAAGAAACACTGCCGGATGATTCACAATCAGCGCCACTGACGAAGGGAACAAGATACCTGAAACGCGTTTGGCTCACTGTAACGGACGGAATTGGATGCCATTTCTTTGAAGAGAGCCTGTTTGCAAGTTGTGAAATGCAATAAATGAATTTATCGACAGCCAGCGGCTTCTCTCCTTGGGGCTACCCTTTGCGTTGGATGTTTAGCGGCTTTTGCCGGCCGCGGAGAGAGCCCACAGCTTGGTTGCTGGTCTGTGCTGATGCCAAGTGAGGACAGGCACTTTGGAAGGCTGCACGTTCGAATATTTTTCAACTGGAAAGTGGGGCAGTGACTTTCGACATGCAATTGGCACCAACCCACCTGGGTGTTTATTGTTTTAATTATTTTGTTAATCATCGAGCAGACTCACAAGAGCGGACCTTGCTGTACCACAAGAACCACAAGGCCACAGCAGTGGCCACGCCCACTGGGGCAGGTACTTTGATATAATGGGTGCGCAAGAAACACTGCCGGATGATTCACAATCAGCGCCACTGACGAAGGGAACAAGATTCCTGAAACGCGTTTGGCTCACTGTAACGGACTGAATTGGATGCCATTTCTTTGAAGAGAGCCTGTTTGCAAGTTGTGAAATGCAATAAATGAATTTATCGACAGCCAGCGGCTTCTCTCCTTGGGGCTACCCTTTGCGTTGGATATATATATATATATATATATATATATATATATATATATATATATATATATATATATATATATATGTATATATTTAATGCCTACATTTTACCTACAATGCACCTTGCCCATAGGGCTAGCTAAGGCCTACCTCAGGGGTGACTGACATGCACTAAAAGGGGATCACAGACGTGGCACGTTACAGGGGCAGAAACACTGCACACACAGGCCCTGCAATGGCAGAGGCCTGAAACAGGTTTGAAAGGCTTCTTTGGTGGGTGGCGCAATCAGCGCTGCAAGCCCACCAGTAGCATTTACTTTCCAGGCCCTGAGTATCTTAGATACCACTTTACAAGGGACTGACAGGTAAATTAAGTATGGCAAACAGATGTAGACCAATCTTACCATGTTTACCACAGAGAGCACATGCACTTTACACTGGACAGCAGTGCTAAAGTGCCCAGAGTCCTAGAACCACCAACACCATGTCAGAAAAAAGGGCCAAGTCTAACAGACCAGTATTGGAACATTACAAAATACAAATTGATCATCACTATCCCCTTGCACTTGAGCATTGCAGAGCTGCACAACTAGCAGTCTTACTGTGTTGTGCAGCAGCAAAGTGTGCAACAGATGGCAATTAGAGAAGTGTGGAACAAAAGCCAACAACCTCCATACCATAGAACAAGCTTGCAATATAGTTTGTCTCACAAATGAATAAGCATGCAGAATCACAGCATATTGCTGGAACTAATGTTTGTGCTGTGTTAGAAATGGGTGTCTCCAGTTGGCAGTGGTATGCACTCTGTCCAAGTAGGGACCCTTCCTTCTACTCAGGGTAAGGGAGTTCCACACCCAAGATGACCCCGATGGTAGCTTGGCACGAGCAGTCAGGCTTCTATCAGAGGCAACGTGTACAGTATTTGCACATAAAATACACAGTAACACATTGAACAAACTACAAATGGACACCCAACTAGTTTAGAAAAATAACCAATCATTATCTAAACAAAACAAGACCAAAACAACAAAAATCCAACATACACAACTTAAGATATCACTTTTTAAAGGTTTAAGCAATTCAGTCCAAAGAATTCTATGTATGCATTGATTTTAGCACAAAGTACCTTTGATGCATCAAAATCCAGGAAGAAAAACAGCCGCAAAGGAGAGAAGCGCCAGTAAACACAGCAATGCATTGATTCTTGAGTCCCAAGGGAATGGAGGCATCAGTTCTGCAGCATGCAGGAGAAGTGTTGCATCGATTCCTTACTGTGAGGAGAAGCGATGCGTCGAATTCCAAAAGTGGCTCCTTACTGCTGGGCGATGTGATAGAAACTTGGCACATACGTGCAGTGCGTAGAAAATCCAGGTGTGCTAGGACACTGCTGCGGTGAAACAGGAGCTGTGTCAATTCTTCCAGCCACAGGCAAGTGATGCATCAATTCCTTCAGCCGCACAGTGCATGCGTTGAAGTCGGAGCGGGGGTCTCAGGCTTCAGAAGCATGGAGCTCTGGACTCGGGCTGCAGTGGATCTTACAGCCGCGAACAGGCACTGCATCGAATTTTCATCCGCAGCGGGGAGATAGGTTGGTTTTTCTACTGCATGGCAAGCTTGCAATGGGAAAAATAAGACTGAAGGGCGATGCATGGAGTGTCAGCTGTTGAAGCAGCAAAACCACCTCAAGTGCCCAGAACTGGAGTTGGCACCACTTGGCAGGTCAGAACCCCCAGCAGAGGAGTTCAGGGAACCTGCAGATGAAGTCTTTGATGGCCCTGAGACATCCAACAGGAGGCAAGCATACACAAGCACTTGGAGAACTTGGAAAGTAGGATTCCATAAAGCAAATTCCAGTTCTTTCACTGTTCACTTACAGAAGCAGCAACTGCAGGCCAACCCAGCAAAGCAACACAGCAAATGGGCAGTTCTCCTCCTGACAGCTCTTAAAGCTCTTCTTCTTGGCAGGGTCCTCAGTCCAGAAGTGATCTAAAAATGTGGGGGCTACAAGGCTAATTCGAAAGGGGTGGTATGCACACCGTTACTTGTCACTGTTAATCCTCATATTTCAACGATCTTCAGGAAGTTGCGTGCGTTTACTGGGCTTGTGCCTTGCCCTGTGGCACACTGTCATAAACCGATGCTGTGGGGAGCGCAATTACGATCCACTCCCAGTCGCACTGCGAAAATGGATACATCATCCAACTTATAGTTTTTCTCCATGTAAAACCATATTTTCTCCACGTTGTATACCAAAAATCTTTATACTCTTCTTTTTGATCCACATATATGGTTTCTTGCATTTTTTCTGCTTCTTCCTGACGATCGTTGAAATATGAGGATTAACAGTGACAAGTAACGGTGTGCATACCACCACTTTCAAATTATTCATTGTTTATTGCCCCTTTGTTGGTTTTGCACCCGGAACATTTGAAAACTTTGGCAAAGATTTATTACCATCACCACATGTATGGCGATACAGCATGTTCTTTAGAATAACAGTTTAATCTTTTAGGCTGTTACGTTTTGGGAGCGAACACGTGGACTGCTTATGCTAGTTTAACATGTGCATTTACACATATGATTAATCACGTTCTTTTTTGTTTAGTTGTTCAGTTCATTTGGGCGATTATGGCTAAGGGACCTAGTGGATTATGGTAGTTGAAGTACTTAAGGAATTGGGGCGTGGCTTGAGTCAGGTGATTCATTGATTCACACGGAGGGGGGAGGAGATTTGTTTGTGAATAAGTGGCTTTAAATGGCGGTTTTGTGTGTGGGAGATCACATTTTTATAGCGGTGGATGTTGAGAGAGAAAAGGAATACGTTTCTGGCAGGTATGTTTTTCATGGTTGAAGCGGTTGGAGGATGTCGTGTGAGTGTTAGTAGCGATGATGTAATCAGTGGGGACTGGGGGTAACAGGAGCAGGGGAATGCGTGGGACACTAGTGTTGTGGATGGGTGAGTGATGTGAGTGCGGTGAGTATGACTGATTACGTGAATTCAGGAAGTTGCATGAGAGTGTGACTGCGTGAGAGGCAAGTGAAGTGGATGGGTGAGAGTGAGTATGATTGATTCAAAGGTGATTGGAATGACTGAATGGGGGAGAATGGGATTAATTGATGAAGGAGGGGTTTGGCACAGAAAGTTCTATGTTAAAAGGATGTTGTTAGTTAACAATGGGGAAATATCGTGGCACAGTTTAGTGGTAGAATGGGACAGATTGGTGTTGTTGGGGGGATGAAGTTATAGACTTGGGAAGGGGTTTTGTGTTTGTAAGGTTTCACAAGCAAAATTGTGGTTATAAGATGAATTTTCAAATGTTATCTAAAGGATAATGTAGTAAGGGCGTGTTTTCTCTTAAATTGTTAATCTGCAGTTACCCCTGACGAAGGGCTGGCATAATCCAGAACTGCATTGGGTGTTAATAAAGAAATGCTGTCTGGAACGAACCTTGCATTTTGAGCGTGTTCTTTAAGAGGTCCGGATGGACACATCAAGAATATAAGAAGCAGAAAAAATGCAAGAATTCGTAATTGCGCTCCCCACAGCATCGGCTACAAGGCTAATACATATACCCCTTTGCACCTTTGAAGTAGGCATACGTCAAAGTATAGACTTTGTAGGGCATAGATCCTGCCTTCCCTGGCCTGGGTCCAGACACACAACAGGGGGGAGGAGACAGCATTGTGAAAGGACAGGCACAGCCCTATTCAGGTGTCAGTGACAACTCCTCCCACCACTCTAACTCAGGAAGGCCCATCAGTCTGGTGATGGGCAATAGGATATGTCTACAGTGAATGCACAAGCAGCCCAGCTGTCAGTCTAAGCGAGACGTGGATTTCACAGTCAGGCACAGGCACAGGATGGTAAAGCAATAAAATGTAATACACATACCTTACTAGGAGGAATTCCTAGTTGGGCAAGGGGCCGAGAGGAACTCTATGAGGGAGTACACCCTCCCGTAGGTAAACAATAGATCACTATAAGTACTCCCGTAGTAGACCAGTCAGCAATTATTATCTATCGCTAACTACAACGGACCAGAATGATGGTATGCCCTATCTGAAGTATATAACACCACCTAAGTGTAGGGAAGGAAGCAAGTCCTTTTGTTATTATATTCCCTCACACACCCTAGTGGTGTCATACTTCATCATCGGGACACCCCGACGCCTAAAAGTCAGGGTGGGCTCAACCAATATTTCAGGGAGCACTTACTGAGATGATATTTGGCCAGGGGGTTAAAGATTAAAAAACGGTGTCAGACCCCAGTATCCCTTTATTCTTGGGTCTGGCACTGATAGTAAAAACAAAAGAAGTGGGTATCCAGGGATATTATGGTCCTAGGACCCTATTGCCAACATGTTTCTGTCCTTATTGCCCTATGAAGGGTGCACGGACATTCTTCAGGGCGTATACCCCCTGGAAAGTTTAAGAAAGTACAAGGGAAGTTCCCTCTACTATTGTGCAATAAGGGCAGATAGCTGCTCCTTAATTCTGTCGTTCTGTTGATAAATTCACTCCATCTGTGAAGAATAGAAGAGAAGACAGACAGCATACAAAGCGCGTCAATTCCGTTTTGCAATGGAACACACCAAATATATGTGCTTATCTCTGTGCTTTCCACAGCATCATACGTGAAACCAGAAAATAGAATGTGCGCGTGATTAAGGCATAACCACTCGTATAAGTGACAAACAACATTGTGGCGTGTAAATGCTTGGGTGGCGGTGATTTACCGCATCCTATTTTCACACATTCATTTGTGCGTAAATATAAGACATCAGTCTTACCAGTCGGGCTCACAACATATAAACACGAGTTTAAAAACAAATCCTTCCCTAATTCATTCTTATATGGTAAATACGCATTTCCACTCCAATATATCTCACACAGTGTCGCTTACCACAGTTAAGGAGAGGAAAAACCTCATGTGGGACCTCTATGCGTAGGGTAGCCCTGTAGTCACACTCTGTGAATCCGTACACATAAAGATTCAGATAGGTGCATCCCCAACCACGCGATCAAGATTTTTGAAATGAGCGTTCATATTGAGGAAGTTGAGCCCCACAAGGTGTGGACGGAATATGAAAAAGAAGGAAAATAAAGAAAAGTGGGCAAACGCTGGATCGTAATCACTCCGTATCTCAACAGCATACCTCGTCTACTCATTTCACACATTCAGGTTACTCACGCCACCAAGGGTCCTGCCCCGTATAGACACCTATTTGGTAGTGGTTCCCACAGCTTGGAATCTCTGCCGTTCTTGCTGCCGTGGTTTTAAACTTGTATCCGAGCCTCGATGGATGATCTCGTCTGTTTCTGGGAGTCCGAGGCCACGCTCCCATGCGGAAGTGCGTACTTCATGTGTACCGCTAAATGGTATCTGGGACTTGAAGTTTTCTTGTAAGGAGTCGTTCTCATAGTTATGTTAAACTAATTTTCCACGTTATTTGTTTATCTGCTGATGTTTAAACACAAGGGAAAATATAGTTGTATACACATATCTCTCTCTGCATTCTCCCTGCTCAGGGCATATGTGTTATGTTATTATTGTCATCATAATTATTCCTGATTATCAGTTATAATGTCGTGGCCACCCAAAGAAAGGGTATGTTCTCATCCCAGGGTCATAATAGTAGGTGTGGATTGGTTCCTCTTTACCACTTCCATGGATATAAACCAAGTTAGTTACATTACAGACCCAGATGTGTATTATTAATGTGAGGTCTGTATACGGATTATCATAGTTTGTATCCTCATATACATCTCAGATAAGGGTCACTATAGAGACTACTTGTTCTTGTTTAATTGAGTCCATGGGATGTGGTCATTCAGACCGGTCATGTGGGTTTTAAATCTATAGACCCATCTTTGTTCTCGTTCTAAGAGGGTTTTTGACACGTTACCATCCCCTCTGACTTTTTTAATCACGGACCACCATAGGCCGCTGCCTGAGTGTTTTTTCTCTAAATAATGTGCAGTGAGCCTGGTTGCTGATATGGACCTTCTGATCGTACTTCTATGCTCATTGATGCGTACTTTTATTTTCCTCCCTATCATCCCTACATACATCAACTGGCACGGGCATTTAATTACATAGATGACTTTATCTGAGTTACAATTGGTATGGGACCTCTGTTCAAAGGTGGTAGGAGACTTATTCAAGACGAAAGGCATAACCCGGATCTGGAAGTGCTCTTTGGTATTGAGAAAGCCTCATCGGTCAAGGCATTTTGTCAGTACCCAGAGGTTAAGTCAAGCGTACTGAGGAACTTGGCATACCCCAGTCGATCTATGCGCTCATCAGCTATGGGGATGGGGTGCACGTCAGTCTTGGTGACAGCATTGAGCCCTCGGGAATCCACACAGAACCACAGTTCAGGCGTGGTACTGGGCTAAGCTGCCTTTGGGACCAAGACCATTGAGCTGGCCCAAGGACTGCTGGAGGGCTCTATCACCCCTAACGCTAGCATCCTGGAAACCTCAGTCAACCTGTAGATTTTGTATTTCACAAGTGGACTATCCCCAGTATCCACATCATGAGTACAGCAGCGTGTGCCTCCTGGGGTCAAGGAGAACAGAGAGACTATCCATCCAAGTGATTGGTGACAGTTATTCTGCTGTTCTAGGTTCAGCGTAGGGGAGAGGTTGACACCCTCCATGGGTTCATCCTGCTCCTTGGCAGACAGGAGGTCAGGAAGAGGTTCACTCTCCTCTTCCACCACATCATCTGTTGCCAAGGGCATGGTCAAATCAGACCTCTAAAAGTGCGGTTTGAGGAGGTTCATATATAGGGTCCTTAAAGGATTCCATGGAGTCTGCAAGTCCACCAGGTAGGTGACATCATTCTTGCACTTCTTTACCTCAAAAGACTCAGACTACTTGTCCTGTAGAGTGCAGGGCTTCGCCAGGACCATGGCCAACACATTCTGACCAGGCTGAAACTCAACCAGAATGGTATTCTGGTCATACCAGAAGAACACATTCCGGCTGGATTACCTCAAACAACTGTTTGCAATGTATCTTACTCCTTCCAATCAAAAATTAAAATACAGATAACCTTCTATTTCATACTATAGGTATCAAAACCTAGGTGACATAATTTACAGACCTGCATAATATGTCACGCTGAATGATAATGTCTAGCCAAAGGAACAACTTAATAAATATGGAGTACCCTCGGAGCATATTCAATGTTGTTGTAGCAATTGGAAGAGTGGACCAGAATTTCAAATGAATATGGACAAAATCCCAATCACCCATTTAACATTTTGTAAAATAGACACGAAGGACAGTAAAAAAAGGCTAAGAAAGAGACACAACACAACCTATTCACGTACATAACAAATTCGGAGCTCCTTAACATTTTGGACTGATACTCCAACTGTATTGCTCTGTGAACTGATACTTTGTTAACCATCCCAAGTGCATGTGCTCTGACCCCATGAAACATGTTGAAATTGTCTATACTCCCAATTGGCATGCTTAACTTACCTAAATGTCACAGGCACTAGTACACTTTGTAAAATATACTAGGAAGTTTAAATGTCACTAATGGATGCAGCACCCATTGTCCCACCAACTCCAGTGGAAGTTCAAACGTCACTGTGGACCTACCACTGTAACCTGTCTGTGCAGTTTTAAAACTGAAAATTCACCATCTGAAAATATCCCCTTTTTCATTGGCTTAATGCCTCCTTTTCAACATTAATAAGTCATTTCCTCTTCAGTAAGTAGATCAACAACTACCAACTCCTACACACCACTCAGTCTGCTTTAAGACCCAACCACAGCACTGCCTTCATCACAATCACAGATGACATCTGCATGGCTTTGGACGGAGGAGACACAGCTGCCTTTCTCTTCCTGGAACTCTCCACAGAATTTGACATGGTCTCAAATCCCATCCTCATCCAACAACTACATGATATCAGAATCCAAGATAACGTACCTTGATGGAGCTGCTCCTTCCTGGCTGTAAGTATATAAAGAGATGAGACACCATCTCCTTTGCCTTGAGATCACAGCATAAATATTTTAACATTAATTGTCTGATTGTCCTCCTTTGGCCATATTTTAAGTAATGATCAAAGGCGAGCTGTCTTGGATGAGATTGACCCATATATGTGTAACTTACAACTGATCAAATATCAACTGCACAGTCAAACCTATATTTCACACATCACATAACGTACCATGAACCCCAGAACCAATTGTATGGACATATATCTACAAAACCAATCAATTAAAAAAGCATATTACTTTTATTGTTATAAACAATATATCATAAAAAGGACCATACTGGGTAAATCTAAAAACTTCTGCATCAGGTTTCTACAGTAATACAACAAATACATATACACAAACACTGAAATTTAGGAGAGACACTTCATATGTGAAACATTAAAAACACGCCCACTTTGCATCTCATTAGAGATGCAAAGCGAGGTGTGGGGACAACGGGTGCTAACATGCACTAATGCCTGTTAGCATCCCCTTGTAGATAGGAAGATGTCATTTTTGCTGCTTTTTTGGCTTTTAAAGTCAAAAAAGTGGCAACATGGCCCTTGATATTATCCCCAAAGATTTAACAGTCACACTGCCTCCCTATTCACAGAGGAAAACATATTTTATTGCAAAATCGAAGATGTGATTATCTAATCAAAGTGGGAAATTGACAGGCACCAACAACAGTTTAAAACTAATACCCGAATCAATCAATCTAGTTAGATAAAATGAAAATTGTAATTCATTTTTAGGTTAATGTTTCCACTTGCCCAAAATATATCTATATATTTTTTTGAAATCTTCATCCAGGTGAAACCAAGGTATTGTAAAGGAAACTGGAGAGACAAAAGTCAAATCAAACCTTTGGTCAAAGGACCAGAAACAGTCACATCCAGTTCCCATAAAGAGCAAGTTACTACAACCACCACAGGAACCTATACCACACTTATAGTGAGAAGCATACTTTTTGTGTACATGCAAAACATAGTGATTGATCAATATGGTCACCATGAGTAAGTTAAATATGAATCATATTACCTGTAATTCATGTTTGAACATTTTAACATGGCATTACTGTTTGCATTTGTGCTTATACTAAAAAAGACATAACCATGAACGTTATTTTCACACTATCATGCTAATGCGAATGCTAAAAATTGTAATGATGAAAACAATTGTTAATCGGTTTTTGGAGCCTGTTAGACCTGTCAGCCCTTTGGGTGGTCCCTCCTCATCATTATTTATTTTGTCCCACTTTTGCCTCAAACCCTGTTTGAATTTTTCCTTTTAGGGAACCACCAGACTTTTTCGTGTTGCTGCAGATTCAGGGAGCCATTTTACCTACCCCTGAAACTTCTGTCTGAGGGCCTGGAGCACAAAATGGTGGCCATCTGTGACATCACCAGCATCCACTGGAACCTACCAGCACCTTCCAGAACATTCCAGAACCCTGTGACAGTTGGAGGCGGTTTAGAATGTTGGGAAGCTAAGTCAGAGAGTTGGCAGTTGGAGCTGGCAGTTGGCACCTGACTGGTGAAGAGTGAGCAGCAAAAACTTGAAGGAGGAAGGAGTGAAGCAGCAGGGGTGGAAACTTGTGCCTGGAGTGGGGTCCATAAACCCACCCTTGATACTAGTCCCTACTGACGGAGCCCAGCCTAGAGCCCTGTGTGGGAAGAAGCCAGAAAAACCATCCTAAGGACCTGGACAGCAGGAACAGGCCTTAGAAACAAGAGAACAGCAAGATCCTGACCTGGAAACTGGTTTCCCTGAAGTCCGACGTCGAGTAGCCTAAGACCGGGAGCCCGAGGGGGAGAAGCGGCGCCGACTGGAAAGCGGACGTCGTACCCGGAGCCGCCAGAGGTCGAGAGAGGGCGCCGTCAGAGGTCGTGAGGAATACCAGAGGTCGAGGAGGAAGTCACCCGAGGTCGAGTGAGCGGCGTCATCGGAGGAGTGAAGTCCGCCCTCCGGAGTCGTCGGAGACCGAGGTGAATTGTAACGGAGGTCGGGAGTGAGGATCGCACTCCGGAGTCGCCGGAACCTGAGAGAATCGTGCCGGAGGTCGGGAGTGGAGGTCGCACTCCGGAGTCGCCGGAAACCTAAGGAGAGGAGCACCGGAGGTCGGGAGTGAGGATCGCACTCCGGAGCCGCCGGAAGTCGACATCGAGGCAAGGCCGGCCGACGTCATCGAATCCGAGGTCGCCATCGGACCGGAGCCGCCCGAAGTCGACATCGAGTAAAGACTGCCCGACGCCATCGAATCGGAGGTCGAGATCGAACCGAGGCCGCCGACATCGAGACTGGAGCCGCCTGCCGGCGTCGTCAAAGAACTGACATTGTGCCGAGGCCGCCGACATCGAGCTGGAACCGCCTCACGGCGTCGACACGACTCCAGCGGCGTCGGAGCATCAGAAAAAGGGCAGTAAGTGGAGTAGAGGGCGCCTAAGGCCCTGTGGAGACCTGAGAGACTGCTCTAAGGGGCTAGGGAGGTGCTGGAACCAACCTGACTGTGCCAGGGGTGAGCTGGGACTAATCTAGAGAAGTTGTGTGGAGGGAGAGAGCCAGGTCTCTGGTATTCCCCCCTTGATCTACCTCAGTTTAGGCCTCAGCCTTGTCCAAGCCAGGGAGTAGACACCCCCAAGCCTTCCACATCCCCACAAGCTGTGCCTGGGCCAAATCAGCCCTTAGGAATTCAAAAGTGATCTGATTCTATGAGTGTCACTGTCAGCTTTTAAGTATTTATTAGGGGCACTGTATTTATTGTATTTAACCTATTTATTGCTTCACTGTATTTATTGGTCCACAGTATTTATTGATGCACAATATTTATTGGTTTACAGTATTTATTGCCTCAGAATATTTAATTGCCTGTATGTACTGCACTTATATTTATGCCTTCTTTATTTATGATCACCCCTATTTATTGAATCATTAAGCCAGTATTTATTTGACCTGCACTATTTAAAAAGTTTGTATATTGTGATTGTTATTTATTTATCCAATCAGCAACTAAGAGAAAAAGAAGATAAAGAAAGATATTTTCATAATTTTTACGGTGTAGAGTCGTTTTTGGAACGGATGCACGCATGGTTATTGTTTGGGTATGTCGTATGCTTAGCACGGAGCCTGATTCCTGACCACTCGAGCCAAGCTACCACAGTGTGTCCGGGAGACCACCACCACCCTTCTAGTGTGGGAGTGTGGTTTTCCAACATAATTGGTGTTCAGTGGTGGGATAGAGCTGTGCCTACGTATACTCAACAATAACTGTGGGTAGTCCATAGGCCTACACCGGGAGTTTTCTCAAAGCGGCCTTCCTAATTGTGGGTTTTTGTTTTTTCCAAATTTACTCTGGTGGTGGGAGGAGGTATTATTAAAGGTACCCCCCTGCATAGTTACTGCACAAAACCTGTCCTCTAACCTGAGTGGGCGAGATGGAGTTTGTACTAGAAAATCTAGAAACGTACACTGTGGCCCAACTCAGGGAGTTTTGCCAGCGGGAGGGGGTGTACTGTCCCCCAGGAGCAAAGAAGGGTGCACTCCAAACCAGCTTAAGGGCTTGGGGGGAGGCACGACGGGAAAGCAAGGCTGAGGAGGAAGACAGGGATGGAGAGCCTGACCCCGAGGGGGCTGAGATGTACCAACCTGAGGTGGGGAACCTGTCAGCAGGGCCCAGAACCATTTCTAGGAAGGGCAGCAGTGCCTCTAGCGGTGGCTTGTCTGAAGTGGAGTTAACGGACCGGAGGGAGAAAAGACAGCTCACATGGGACTTAGCAAGGCTGGAGAAGGAGAAGGAGGAGCAGAGGATGGCCCATGAATTACGACTGAAAGAAATAGATCTTCAGATCTTGAGAATCGGGGCACAACCTGTTCCTAATGGTGGCAGCCAAACCCAAGAGATCACCAGGGAACCTAAACCATACCTGCCAAAGGACATAGTAGCTAGCTATGGTGTGGGCGACGATATCGCCAAGTGGCTAGCGGCCTATGAGGTCTCGTTGAGGGCCCATGGGGTTCCAGAGAAGTACTGGGGAGGGGGATTGTACAAGTACATGCCTCCAGCTGGTAGGGATGCTTTGTTGGCCCTCGAAGAGGATGAGCAGACCCACTACCCCACCATGAAACTGGCGCTCATCAGAAAGTTTGGACTAACACCTGAAAAGTACAGACAGAAGTTCAGGGGTAGTCACAAACTGGGCACACAGAATTGGGTGGACTTCCTGGACTATGCAAAGAAGGCACTGGAAGGTTGGATTCAGGGCAGTGAAGTGAGGAACTACGAGGGGTTGTTTGACCTAGTACTGAAGGAACACCTGCTCGAGAAATGTTTCCCTGAACTGCGGCAACACCTGGTGGATAGCAAGCTGACCAGTCCCCGGAAGCTTGCTGAGGAGGCGGACATTTGGGCTAGTACCCGGGTGTCCACAAGGGGGACTGGAGGGGATACTCAAAAGGCCGGACAGGGCGCCCCCCAGAAGAAAGAGGGAGGGGAAAAGAAAAAGGAGTTCTCCAAAGGCCCCCAAAATAACTTCCAAGGGAAGGGAACAGGATTCACCCCTAGGGCTAACCCACCCAGAAACCCTAATCCTGGCCAGAGTCAGCAGCCAAGGGTTGTCCATTGCTATGAGTGCGGTGGCGTTGGACACTATAAAGGAGATCCGAAGTGCTTGAAACGACCACCCCCTCCCATTGGAGGAAAGACCCCCGGAGTAGCTAGTGTAGTGCTCGGGGAGGAGATGCCCTTAACTAAGGGAAGGGAGTGGGCGGGTGTCACTTTAGTGTCCCTGGGAGAACGGGAGATGGTTCCTAAGATCCAGGTGCCCGCAAATACCGCAAAGTATGGGCAGTGGGTCACCATCAACGGCCAAAGAGGGGAGGCTCTGAGAGACACAGGAGCCAGTATGACTATGGTGTGTAGCCAACTGGTGTCTCCAGAGCAGGTAATTCCCGATGTACTCCACCCAGCCGCGATGGCTGACGGCAGAACAGGCCACTATCCCGTGGCCGAGGTTCCCTTTGAATGGGGGGGGGTTGCAGGTTCACTTCGAGTTGCCGTAAGCCCTGCCGTGCCAGTCGATTGTCTGCTGGGGAATGACATGGAGCACAACGCTTGGAAGGAGGTGGAATACCGGACTCACACTGAGATGCTGGGTACACCTGACTGGGCCTGTGTTAGCACAAGGTCCACGACTACCCGAAGAGGGAGTTCATTTCGGCTGGAGCCTGGAACAAAGGCCCAGCCAGCTGCCAGTCAAGGGAAGAACCAAGGATAGGAGGAGCCTGCCTCGGCGTCCCCACCCCGTAGGACGGATAGGCCACTGGAGGTGGTGGACCAGGAGTCTGCGGTGGGGGACGTTACCAACCTGGAGGACCTACCCATCCCGGCCGAGTGGCCCGTGGAGGGAGGCCCGTCCAGGGAGGAATTGTGCCAGGGCCAGAGGGAGTGCCCTACCCTTGAGGGGCTGAGGCGACAGGCCGATGCCCAGGCAGCAGGGAACGTTGAAGGGAACTACAGTGTTTACTGGGAGGATGGCCTCCTCTACAGTGAACCCAAGGCACCCCTACACGGATCGTCACGAGCCTTGGTAGTCCCTCAACGTTATCGAGCCTTCCTTCTGGAGTTGGCTCACGAGATACCATTGGCAGGACACCTGGGGCAAGAAAAGACCTTCGCCCGTCTTGTCCCACACTTTTATTGGCCTCAGATGAAAGTGTCATCCGACACCTACTGCCGGACATGTGTGTCTTGCCAAGCCAGTGGGAAAACAGGGGTGAAGCTGAAAGCTCCCCTGGAACCACTGCCTGTCGTTAGCACCCCCTTTGAAAGGGTGGGCATCGACATTGTGGGTCCATTAGATCCGCCGACTACAGCTGGTCACAGGTTTATCCTGGTTCTGGTGGATCATGCCACACGGTACCCAGAGGCAATACCTCTGAGGACCATAACAGCACCTGTTGTGGCAAGGGCCCTGATGGGAATCTTTACCCGAGTGGGTTTTCCCAAGGAAGTTGTGTCCGACAGGGGGACCAACTTCATGTCAGCGTACATGCGGGCCATGTGGAAGGAGTGTGGAGTGACCTACCGGTTCACAACTCCTTACCACCCCCAGACCAATGGTCTGGTGGAGAGGTTTAACAAAACCTTGAAGGGCATGATCAGAAGTCTGCCTGAAAGCCTGCGGAGGAAATGGGACGTCCTCCTACCCTGTTTACTTTTTTCCTACAGGGAAGTGCCACAGAAGGGAGTGGGCTTCAGCCCCTTCGAGCTTCTGTATGGGCACCCGGTACGTGGACCTCTCAACCTGGTGAGAGACGGATGGGAAAGAACTCCCAGAAAGCTTCCCCAGGATGTGGTGAGCTACATGCTGGCCTTCCGGAGCCAAATGGCTAAGTTGTGGAAGCAAGCTTCTGACAACTTGGAAGCCAGCCAAGCAGTGATGAAGGCGTGGTATGACCACAATGCTCGCCCGGTGGAGTTGGAGCCTGGCCAGAAGGTGTGGGTGATCGAACCAGGAGAGCTTAGCGCCCTCCAGGATCGCTGGTCAGGACCCTTTGAGGTGTTGGAGAAGAAGGGTAAGGCTACCTACTTGGTGGACCTGAAGACCCCTCGTCAGCCCCTACGGGTGCTGCACGCCAACCGCCTCAAACCCCACCACGAGAGGCCCGAAGTCATCTTGATGATGGTGACTGACGGAGGAGAGGACGTGGAAAGCGAGCCTCTCCCTGATCTGTTTGCGTCTCAAGAGAAGGATGGGTCGGTGGAGGGAGTGATTCTCTCCCCATCTCTAACTCCTGAACAGCAGGAGGACTGTCGCCAGGTCCTGGGGCAGTACTCTTCGTTGTTCTCCCTTGTCCCGGGTAGGACTCACCTGTGCGTCCATGACGTGGACACAGGAGACAGCCCACCTGTGAAGTCCAAGATCTACCGGATGTCAGACAAGGTTAAGGCCAGCATTCATAGTGAAGTCACTAAGATGCTGGAGCTAGGAGTGATCGAGCCTTCTAGCAGCCCCTGGTCCAGTCCGGTGGTGTTAGTACCAAAAGCTGCACCACCGGGTGCCCAACCAGAACTGAGGTTCTGTGTGGACTATCGGGGACTGAATTCAGTGACCAAAACTGATGCTCATCCGATCCCTAGGGCGGATGAATTGATTGACCGGCTGGGAGCTGCCCAATATCTAAGTACCTTTGACCTTACTTCAGGGTACTGGCAGATCTCTTTGACTGATGGAGCAAGGGAAAGGTCAGCCTTCTCCACGCCCAATGGCCACTACCAGTTCTGTGTGATGCCCTTTGGGCTCAAGAACGCACCTGCCACGTTTCAGCGCCTGGTAAACCAGATCCTCACCGGAATGGAGAGTTTCTCTGCTGCTTATCTGGATGACATAGCCGTCTTCAGTAACAGCTGGGAGGATCACTTGCGTCACCTGCAAGCTGTTCTCCAGGCCCTGAGACAAGCTGGACTGACGATCAAGGCCAGCAAGTGCCAGATCGGGCAGGGGTCGGTAGTGTACCTTGGACACTTGGTGGGTAGGGGAGCGGTGCAACCCCTCCAGGCGAAGATCGAGGCCATCATGGCCTGGGAACCCCCCAAGACACAGACTGAGGTCCGAGCATTTTTGGGCCTCACGGGATACTACCGCCGCTTCGTGAAGGGGTACGGTACCATCGTAGCCCCCCTCACGGAGCTCACGTCCAAGAAACAACCTCGACGGGTAGTCTGGACGGAGGCTTGTCAGCAAGCCTTTGAGAAATTGAAGAAAGCCATGTGCGAGGCCCCGGTCTTAAGGGCCCCAGACTTTTCCAAGGAGTTCATTGTCCAGACAGATGCATCAGAACATGGCATTGGGGCAGTGTTATCGCAACTCAACGAAGAGGGTCTGGATCAACCCGTGGTCTTCCTATCCCGGAGACTACTTCCCAGGGAACAGAAGTGGAGTGCAATAGAGCGTGAAGCCTTTGCAGTGGTATGGGCTCTGAAGAAGTTGCGGCCATACCTGTTTGGCTCGCACTTCCTGGTTCAGACTGACCACAGACCCCTTCGTTGGCTGATGCAAATGAAGGGGGAGAATCCCAAGTTGTTGAGGTGGTCTATTTCCCTACAGGGAATGGACTTTCAGGTGGAACATCGGCCTGGAGTGGACCACGCCAATGCAGACGGTCTCTCAAGGTATTTCCGCCTTAGTGATGAGAACTCCCAAGGGGTTGGGTAGCTCTCCCCACTTTCAGCTGGGGGGGACGCGTGTTAGACCTGTCAGCCCTTTGGGTGGTCCCTCCTCATCATTATTTATTTTGTCCCACTTTTGCCTCAAACCCTGTTTGAATTTTTCCTTTTTGGGAACCACCAGACTTTTTCGTGTTGCTGCAGATTCAGGGAGCCATTTTACCTACCCCTGAAACTTCTGTCTGAGGGCCTGGAGCACAAAATGGTGGCCATCTGTGACATCACCAGCATCCACTGGAACCTACCAGCACCTTCCAGAACATTCCAGAACCCTGTGACAGTTGGAGGCGGTTTAGAATGTTGGGAAGCTAAGTCAGAGAGTTGGAAGTTGGAGCTGGCAGTTGGCACCTGACTGGTGAAGAGTGAGCAGCAAAAACTTGAAGGAGGAAGGAGTGAAGCAGCAGGGGTGGAAACTTGTGCCTGGAGTGGGGTCCATAAACCCACCCTTGATACTAGTCCCTACTGACGGAGCCCAGCCTAGAGCCCTGTGTGGGAAGAAGCCAGAAAAACTACCCTAAGGACCTGGACAGCAGAAACAGGCCTTAGAAACAAGAGAACAGCAAGATCCTGACCTGGAAACTGGTTTCCCTGAAGTCCGACGTCGAGTAGCCTAAGACCGGGAGCCCGAGGGCGAGAAGCGGCGCCGACTGGAAAGCGGACGTCGTACCCGGAGCCGCCAGAGGTCGAGAGAGGGCGCCGTCAGAGGTCGTGAGGAATACCAGAGGTCGAGGAGGAAGTCACCCGAGGTCGAGTGAGCGGCGTCATCGGAGGAGTGAAGTCCGCCCTCCGGAGTCGTCGGAGACCGAGGTGAATTGTAACGGAGGTCGGGAGTGAGGATCGCACTCCGGAGTCGCCGGAACCTGAGAGAATCGTGCCGGAGGTCGGGAGTGGAGGTCGCACTCCGGAGTCGCCGGAAACCTAAGGAGAGGAGCACCGGAGGTCGGGAGTGAGGATCGCACTCCGGAGCCGCCGGAAGTCGACATCGAGGCAAGGCCGGCCGACGTCATCGAATCCGAGGTCGCCATCGGACCGGAGCTGCCCGAAGTCGACATCGAGTAAAGACTGCCCGACGCCATCGAATCGGAGGTCGAGATCGAACCGAGGCCGCCGACATCGAGACCGGAGCCGCCTGCCGGCGTCGTCAAAGAACTGACATTGTGCCGAGGCCGCCGACATCGAGCTGGAACCGCCTCACGGCGTCGACACGACTCCAGCGGCGTCGGAGCATCAGAAAAAGGGCAGTAAGTGGAGTAGAGGGTGCCTAAGGCCCTGTGGAGACCTGAGAGACTGCTCTAAGGGGCTAGGGAGGTGCTGGAACCAACCTGACTGTGCCAGGGGTGAGCTGGGACTAATCTAGAGAAGTTGTGTGGAGGGAGAGAGCCAGGTCTCTGGTATTCCCCCCTTGATCTACCTCAGTTTAGGCCTCAGCCTTGTCCAAGCCAGGGAGTAGACACCCCCAAGCCTTCCACATCCCCACAAGCTGTGCCTGGGCCAAATCAGCCCTTAGGAATTCAAAAGTGATCTGATTCTATGAGTGTCACTGTCAGCTTTTAAGTATTTATTAGGGGCACTGTATTTATTGTATTTAACCTATTTATTGCTTCACTGTATTTATTGGTCCACAGTATTTATTGATGCACAATATTTATTGGTTTACAGTATTTATTGCCTCAGAATATTTAATTGCCTGTATGTACTGCACTTATATTTATGCCTTCTTTATTTATGATCACCCCTATTTATTGAATCATTAAGCCAGTATTTATTTGACCTGCACTATTTAAAAAGTTTGTATATTGTGATTGTTATTTATTTATCCAATCAGCAACTAAGAGAAAAAGAAGATAAAGAAAGATATTTTCATAATTTTTACGGTGTAGAGTCGTTTTTGGAACGGATGCACGCATGGTTATTGTTTGGGTATGTCGTATGCTTAGCACGGAGCCTGATTCCTGACCACTCGAGCCAAGCTACCACAGTGTGTCCGGGAGACCACCACCACCCTTCTAGTGTGGGAGTGTGGTTTTCCAACAGAGCCCTACCTATTTACAAATGTTAACCCTGGCTGTTGTGAATGATACATTGTCTCCCGTAATGACTTACTAGGTGAAGAAAACACCCACTATACTAAGAAAACGAATTTCGTTGCACGCGCTGCATTGCATTTTGCGATGCAGCGCGCGCAATGGAATTCGTTTTATTTATTTAAATGTGTACTTACCTCCGTTCATCCATATTCCGGTGTGTACATTTCCCCACCCTGCCCTTCCCCCGCCCTGCCTCACCGCCCCATGGAACTCCCTCCACGGACCGCTACTGAAAGACCGGAATAGTTTGTCACGCACCTTCTCTTTATTCCATTGTTCCTTATTTGTTTTTTTATTATTATTTTTTGCCATTAGAATAAAATTTGACTTGAGGTACCAATCTTCATGATTATGTTCCCATAAACGTGAACTTTGGATGTCATTTACAGCGAGAGCATTACCATAAGTTAGCTCTATTCAAAGCAACATTCACAACACCACTCATAGCTATACCCGGGGGCTTATTTTCAAGAACGGCGTTAAAATTATCGCCGCTATAGAGAATTCCAATAGAAGCCCATGTTCGGGTGTGAATCTGGGCTTCTATTGGAATTCTCAAGGACATATTATCAAGCCCATTCTCGCCGCTTTAGCAGCAGTTTCCTGCCGCTAAAGCGGCTTTAATTTTAACGCCGTTCTTGATAATATGCCCCTCAGAGCGCAAATTAGTTGACCAACCACAGCTCCACACACTTATTCAAAGATCATCCTACACATTCCTGGTTGATCAATTGTGCTCTCAAACATTTGCTCAAAGCTACATCTACAATCCAACTTATACACAGCTACCCTTGCAGTGTCACTCATATCATTAATTTCTATTTAATTTAATATTCTTCTCATGTAAACATTGAAATGAATCAAAGTAATGGGAAACACGATTTATGATCAAAGTAACTATGGATTTACAATATTACTGTATGCTCAAGTATTTGTATGTTCTACTTTAATTTTTTTGCTCTGGACATCTATTGAATTTGTTTTACTTCAGCCTATGGCTAAGAGCAGCTGAACAAGACACACAGACTGGTTCTCTGCTTAAATTTCAAAAGATCAAAGTTTAGTTCATGTGTGCAATTAATGAATATCCTCAAGAAAAAGTAAAATAATTGGTTTAACGTTAAAAATAAGATTATTCAAATGCATATCTTCCCACATAGCAAAATACTTACATTTGTGAAGATACAAAATAATAATTCTTATTGGGCTAATTATTAGGCCCTAAATTTAATAATTTTTACAATTTCTTGTACGTAATGTTTTAAGATACATAAATTATGGGCAACTTTGAATCACCTAGATGGAATTATAAGAATCAAATTCCAGATTGAATAACTACAACTATGGCATTCTTTATTCTAAGAATTTCTTTCTATACAATCTGGTCATGCATTCTTCTCAAGTTCTATAATGACCAACTCAAAGTACTTGACTATTCTGCAAATTAGTTGTATATCGTTGCCCGGGACACAGGCCTCAGGAGCATCTTTAATTGTAGGGAGCTCGGGCCTTAAAAGACAGAGTCCTATGAATCATATATGCTGATCTAATAAATAAATAACTAAATAAATGATAACAAACACATATAATCTGCAAACTTTGCAACACAGGAGTGTTTGTGATTTCCATCTGACTCACAGCTCTGCTAGAGGTAGAAGTTGGAACCTAATTCTCATATATTTCCTTCTGATAGATGGTTTCAAATTAGTGTTCACATAATTCTGGGCTCTAAATAAGGTAAATGACTGCAACAAGAGCTCACTGCATCTTAGGTTTGATAGTTCCTGAACATTTTCCACATTTTTTTTGCTATTTTTGCCTGTTTTGCCAGTTTCCCAGAAGGAGTTGTAATTTCCATTGTATTCAATTTCTCATTAGCCCCAGACTATTGAGAATTCTGAAAAGGCTTGCAATGCTATCTGCTGTGTGAATTCTTTGAGTATAACAAATCTCCTTTCATATCATATTCTTTAGAGTGCCAATGGATACATTTTGTAGCTGAAAACAATACTTGATGAATTATAGGTCAGCCATTTTAGTATAATTAACAAGCTTAAACTCTGGCTCTAATTGACTGACCAGAGAGCAGTTTGGGTGACCGGTGAAATATCTAAATGTTGTTGACATAATCTTTTTCTGATCTTTTGTAAAGGTTTGCTCCATATCATAAGGAGCCACACATAATGGCCGGAAAAGTGTAGCTCTAAAACTTCCGGTATTGATTCTTCAGATACACTGTAAAGTTTTACATACAGCTATCAAAGTTGATACTGCAAATAGCAACCTCTAAACTCCATGGCTTGGAGCTGGCACTTTTGACCTTTAGTGTTGTTTTGCCAGACACCCAAGTATTGGTATAAGTCAACTTGTTTTTATACATTCTCCTATGATCAACCATTAACAAGTTGACCTAGACTTACTAAAGGAGAATCTTGTGGTTATATTCACATTCAGTATTAAATCATAGGCAAACTTACACTCAATAAAGTTAACAAATATTTCAAGCTGATACGGGTATGCTAGGAGAATACTGTATCAATGGCATATTAAAGGGCTGGTATATGAGCAGTATTCAGTTTGAGGAAAAGGCCCTCACCTACCTTATCAATGGTATCAGGCTGACTGTGTATACCTTAATAAATATTGGTGCAAGCAATTAACCTTGCTTATGGTCATGGTTGATGAGGATTTTCTGAGTTACTGATGTTTCATTACCTATCTTAATCGTTTGTGTGCAATTAGATGAATTGCTGTTATAAATGGTTCTAGGGTACCTCATGTGCTTGATTTTCACTAAAGTAGTGATCAATTTACTTTGTCAAAATTTGCAGTGAAATCCAGATAGCACACATAGAGTGAAATGCCACTATCAATTGCCTTCTCAGTCATTAAATTAACTGTTGTGATGTTGTTGATCATTTCAGAACCGTTCTGAAATACAGTCTGGTACACAGGTAAGCCATCCTTCTCTGTCAACCAGTTTTCTGTTACGGATAAGAGCATGTGTGTGAAAATTTTCCTGTCTCTATCGACCTAGTCCTCTGTTGTAAGTTATGGCAGGTCCTTCACGATATGGGCATGCTCCCAGACATCCTTGCTCTGGTTGTGGTTTGTATGAAGGCAATTATGTAAGAATTCGATGGGGTAGCCAGGGCCAGCTCACTGACAGGATACCCATCAACAAAGCTGTCTGTCAGGGGTGTGTCCTTGTTCCCACTTTGTTTTCCTTGTATCTCAATGACATTAGCCAATTTCTCACTCAACATTAATCAAAAATTCAAAGAACATGACAAATCACCTGTGAGGATCTTGAGGTGCTTGAGATGTTTGCTACTTCGTGAAGGTTTGATCATTTAAAAATTCAGTTTTTTAGCTCTCTTCTGAACTGCTGTAGCAATGGTGCGGGACTGAGGTGCAGGGGAAGTTGTTCCAAGCCTTGGCTGCCAGGTGTGAGAAGTAGTGTTCTCCACTGTTTGGTGGATGGATCCATGGGGTATCTGCAAAAAAGAGGGAAACTGATTGAAGGTGTCTGGTCTGTTGGTGGAGGATCAGTCATTTGCTTATGTATGCTGGTCCATCTTTGTGCAGGGCTGTGTAGGCATGAGTCAGCATTTGGAGCTGGCGTCTCTTCTGAATCGGGAGCCAATGTAGTTTCTCGAGATGTGGTGTGATGTTGGTCCATCTGGAAAGGTCAAGTATGAGTCTTGCAGATGAGTTCTGTATTGTCTTGAGTCTCTTCAGGAGGTGTGCAGTGATTCCTATGTAGAGCGTGTTTTCATAGCCCAGTCTGCTGGTGATGTAGACCTGCGTGATGGTCCTTCTGGTGTCCGCTGTGAGTCTCCTGAAGATCTTGCAGAGCACCTGAAGGATGTAGAAGCAGACAGATGAGACTGCGTTGACACCCCATAGATTCCCCACTTCAGTTACAATAAAACAGCGGTGGCCGACACAGGTGAGTACGGTGGGGCGGGGCAGGGCGCGGCGGGGAAAATTGAGGGACGACGGAATAGGTGTTATTTATTTATTTAATTATACCTATTCCAGCGTCTGTCGACTTCCCCCCGCTCCCACCCTTTCTAACCCCCACCTCACCGCGTTAACCTGTGCTGCCCGCCGCTGCAATAAAAATGCTCATTTTGCGCTTTGCGGACAATACTCTATTATTTCCAAAACCCCCAGCAGACTTCAACATCTGTTTTTATGGTTTGATGTGTTTTGTCCAATGGTCTAAGAACGGCAACTAAAAACTATGGTAGCCTCAGTGTCAGTACATGCTCTATGTAACTAAACCTACACAGGAAGTCCTAACTTAAAGGACGGAAACCCATCACTCACCAAAGTGACATGCTTCATCATCTGGGGCCTCCTCTCTGCTGTAAAACCTATTACACCTGAGGGCTACAACCCCCTCACTGAGAGGGAGGAGCACAGGGATGTTTTCAAATGTGTATCACTATCCTGTGGGTTCCTAATACCCAGATTGAAGAAGCTGTTGTGATGTAAAGAGAGTGATGAGCGCAGTGCAAAAAAAGGAAAAAGAACAATAAGTGTGCTAAAGTGAATTAAAACTGACTATCAAGAGACACAAAGCCATTTAATAATTGTCTCGTGATGACAGGACTAAAAAACAGTGCAAGGTAGCAGTTTTAACAATATAACTGCAAATGTGGTCTACATGCTATCATGACCCTACCGGTGTCTAGCTTTCTTCAGGACCTCGATGTGGATTGCTACTGCGTGTGCTCAAAAGAAAATAAATGTTACCAACTTCAATTCAATTCAAAATAAGCTTTATTCGGCTGGGACATACAACCATAAAAGCACAATATATAACACATGACATACTAAAATACCATGATACAGATCCACATATAATATTAAAACACATACAGTTATCATTTTAGAATATCCGACAGACCATGGTTATCTTCTCTTAAAATAAACAGTAAGCACAGAATAGCATTGCATATTTACATTAGGGGGAACCATCGAGGCTTTTCAATTTCCGGTATATAGTGCGTAAGTTAAAACAAAACTCCAGATGTAAACAATGGACTCATAGCAGCGTAACCTGATATTAATAGCGATAGCGAAGGATCAACTCGCAAAGGCTTAAAAAAGTACAAAACCTAAAGTGCAAAGTGCATAGAGTGCAGGAGCAATAGGACTGTCCCTAAGTTAATGAAGGATAAAGGTTCACGTTAGAACAGCATACTCTTTCTTATCTTTATTGCACTTAAAATAAATGTAGCAGTATAAAAACATACATCAGGGTCGTTGAGTGCAAAAAGTAGGGTCATAGCAGCATTGATGGTATTGGTTTCATACTTTTTAAACAAGGGCTTGAGATAGACAATCCTTAAAGGCAGAAAAAGATCACATAAAAACAGAAAGTGCAAAGTGCTTTGTTTTGTGGACCCGTCACAAGGACAAGGGGTAACTGGGTGCTGGTTCATCATAGGAAACGCAACTAGATGGTGCACGAGGCCTAATCTCAATCTGGTTAATACATAACGATGGGAAGATCTTGTAACTAAAGAGAGATGGGATTGGAAACCCAGCGTATCCATATATTGGTGGTAAAACTGGTATGTTGTTTGTTTCTTAATTAATTCCCTCCTACATGCGTTCTTATGTGACAAAAAGATGTTCTTTAACTCCTGTTTAGATGTAACTGGTGTCTCATTATGCTTTCCCAGAACAGATAGATTAAAAATGTCCCCATAAGTTTGAGTTAAATATTTCAACCATGGTATCTTTCGATAATTTTCCAGGCACAGACAGTCGTTTATAATAGACTTAGTAAAAGTTGTCTCGTCTTTAGACCATATCGAACGCCAAAGCTGAAGTAGTCTCAATGCTATTAAATCACTCAAAAAGTTAAGACCAACCTCGCAATGGATAGGTTCAGAGGGGGCAGAGACGGGGAGACATAAAAGCTTTTTTAAAAAAGAGTTCTCTTCCACCTGTAGATCATGGCAAGATTCTGATGCCCAAATCCCAGCCCCATAAAGGGCGACCGATGTACATCTAGCTTTAAAGATCTCAATCATGTCTTTAATACGACGATCCCCCAGATTAATGGCAAATTTAAAAACACCATATATACTTTTCCTCAGTTTGGCCTGAACCTGGGTTATTTCATAGTTCCATTTCCCATCCGATGAGAAAGCTACCCAAATAACAGAAATTATCCACATTTTCTATTTTATTACCCTCGATAAAAAACGGTTTCAAGCTTTTATATTTTGGGCCACATACCATTGTGAAGGTTTTGGTTTTATTTATTACCAGCTTCCTCTGGTTGGTAAAAGCTCCAAACCAATCTATTAACCTCTGGAGGCCAACCGGTGTTCTTGATAAAAGCACGGCATCGTCCGCGTAAAGCAGGACTGGTGCTTATTTGCCTTCCACTAGCGGTGAATCCGCCTGTATCCTCTTAAGTATAGCATCAACTTCGTTAATAAACAGAGTAAAGAGTAGTGGGGCTAGTGCACAGCCTTGGCGAATGCCGCGTTTTACGTTAAAATTGGGGGTGCCTTCACCCTTCTGGCCATATCTAACTTTGGTTGAAAGGTTTTCGTACAACCTGGCCAAGAAATAAAAAAATCGGTTTCGGGGCCCCTAGATTGAGTTAAACAGACCATAAAATTCCATGATCAACCAAATCAAAAGCACTACTTAAATCATTAAAACATAAAAAAAACGACCCTGCTTGGCTTTGGTATATTTGCCGATTAAAAGCTCCAAATTAATACATTGTTCCAACGTGCCTAACCCTTTTCTGAAACCATATTGTGCCTGTGACATAATTTCATTATCCGAAACTCAATCTTAACAATAAAACCCTACCCATGATATTTACTGAGGAGTCAAGTAGGGAGATTGGGTGGTATTTCTTCGCTTCTGCTGATTTATTACCTTTTTTATAAATAGGGATAATAACGGATTCCCCCCAAGTGAAAGGGCAACCCTTGGTTACCGCTGCGTTAAAAACTCTGGTATGTATGGGTCCCCACAGTTCTGGTATGGATTTGTACACATCAATGGGGACACCGTCAACACCCGGTGCTTTGTCTCCTTTACTATTTCCTATTCCTATCAGACTGCGTCCAAAGATATATCAAGCGGAATAATTGGCCAAAGGCATTGAGTATTTAAATTTACTGAGGGGATATCGCTAGGGCTAAAAATACCAGAAAAATTTGCCACCCATTCTTCACAGCTTACATGCGTTAAAAGCTCTGGGACTGATTCGATTTTAAGTAATTTTGAATTCACTGCATCCCAGACTAGCTTATTATTTGAGGTTTCTGCTGCGAATGCAAGGTTGTCCCATGCCTCTTGTTGAAGCTCTTTCTTCCTTCGTTTTATATTAAGATTATATTCTACTCCTAGCAAATGGATAACTAAACTATCCCTTGGTTTATTTGAGAGGGCTATTTTCAAACGGTTCGGGGAAACAGTACAAAAGTGATCATACCAGCCCCTAGCTTGTGTTGGTTTCCTGGATAGTAACACAGTCAGTAATTTAGTGATATGTGCAGAGATTTTAAGGAAATTAGACATAATCTGTGGCGGTTCCGTCCCGAAAGATAAACAATCATCTATTTCATTACTACATGTCTGTACTATCGTTTTTTGCATCACACAGGAGCTGGAACCTCTCCATTTCAGTCTTGTACCATTAGGGCGTGACGGTATGATGTTATTCACAATTTTACATGGTTTAGCTGTCTTACTCCCCCACATATTCAGGTACATAGTGATTGAATTATGGTCACTTATAGACAATTCGACAACCTGCGGGGTAGAACATAAATTTACAATATTGGCAGAAACTATGACATGGTCAATACAACTGTGCGCAGACCTTCCAATAAAGGTTGGGATCTCTTGTCCGCTCCCATCCTTAGCACACTGCAGAATATCCAGGTCAAATTCTGTCATTACTTCATTTAGAGTGTTATCATAGGTAGTATGTGGGAAGTGCAGATAATCATTACCCTCTTCATTTTGAGATCCGCATACTTTTAATCATCGACAGAGGACAGGTAACAATATTAAAATCACCTAGCCAAACAATATTCGAATGAAATTCTTCCCTATTGGCTATTTTGTCTAATTCTAGTTTTAATTCTAAAACTACATTATAGCGGGTGGAATCGAAAATATTATTATAGAAGTTAATCAAAAGCACATCCTGGGCCTCCCTATGCTGCAGCCATAATAACTGTGAATGATGCCCTATATTGGTGCCTCTTTTGACTTTCATCGGTAAGTTATTTTTTAATAAAATTAACAAACCTCCCTTTGCTCTTCCACGGGGGGGGAAGGGGTTGTAGGCAGATTATATGCTACATAACCATCGAAATAGACATCTACGGTACTCCCGGTTTCCTGAAAACAAACTATATCAAATGAACTAACAAATTCCTTCCATCCTAACACACCAGACTTACTTGCAATGCCGGCTACGTTCCAACTAATGATTGAATAACCATCATCCTGGTGTGTTCCCTGTTGTAATGCGGGTAGGATGGTTCCTTGGCGGGTAGGGTCACTAATGGGGGCTCCACCTTGAACCTTTGTACTGTTGTTTAATAGTGCACTACTAGAGGAATTTGTGATTAAACTGTGACCGTTACTCCGATCTATATTAACCCCTTTTTGGGGGGTTATATGCTCTCCTTGAAATAAGGATGTAATTTTATCACGGGCTACATAGTTAGACATGGAGAAGCCATCGGGATCTTTGGTGGACCCCTTTACAGAGGGCAAATCTAAGTCCAGGGACCCAGGAACTCCCAACCCCCTTACATATATACTAGTTGGAACCAGTCAATCATTACAGTCTAGGGTACTGAGAGGTTGGAATCTATTATGTATGGGCAGACCAGGATATTTCTGCGAATTTAATACTGAATTAGAACTACAAGCACTGGGGTTCCTGTCTCCAAACTGAGGGTGACTTAAATGTCTATAAAAATAACCAAGAGGGTAGAGCGAGACACGGCGTTCGGAATGCGGACTTAAGGCTACTCTCTCAAGGGACATTCGCCCCCAGGACGGGTTCTTAAAGTTAATAATGATACAATCCCCATACAGAGACTTTCTGGAGGGCCCTATCCAGTTCACCCTTCTAGTAAAAAGTACCTGGTCCGCCTGCCCCACTGGGAAACCGCATTTTTGGTGTAACCAGTGCACCACCTTATTTTTTAGGGTATCGTAGCTTTCTATTTGTTGCGCCTCTAGTTGTGGGACATTAACCATAACTGCCACATATGGGCTACATTCTGGCGGTAGGTTAATAGAAGTAACTGATAGACCCACAGGCTCTTCACTCCTTTCCGGTTTATTACGAGTTGGGTGTTTATTAATTATTGCCTCTCCATTAATCTGTGGACCCATCCGCCTGTCCCCTCTTGCTAAAGAATTATTGGCTGCCTTAGATGTAGGATTAATAGTCACTGAATCATAGATCTTCCTGATGGGACTGTGAGATGTAGCTATACCATTAGTGGATGGAATAGATATAACTTAATTTATTGGATTTAAATTACGCCCAACTGAGCAATCACTTGACGGTAACCTTACCGGTTCTCAAATGTCTTTAAGGATATTGCCAAGTTTGGTCACCTCCGCATTTAAGCTAATTATTTTATCAACTAGGGGTTTGATGGTTGGTTCGATTTTTTGTGTTAGAGTAGATATAATAAAATTAGCTTGCTCATCAGGCAATAGATTTAAAACTCTCTCTTTTACAGGTTCCTTACTCGTGTTGCGAGAAGTGGCCCCTTTAATTGGTTTACAACTATTCCTTGTCTTGGTTTGTTCTTTCCTGCAATTTCTTTTCCTTTTCAGGGCCGGGGATCCACTTGTAGAGGGGGATTGAGGTGTCACAGTTTGCATCAGTAGGGCTTGGGGAAGAAAAGGACTCTCAGAATGCACTAGGGGGATGGGATCTTGAGCATTACCCGATGTGACATCTAACCCCGGGACGGATGGATTCACTTGACCATTAACAACTCCAAGAGACAAACGGCGTTCAGCCCTATTTATTTCGACATCTATGGCACTAACAACCTTAACTAAATATTCGTCTATGGTTGGGCCATGGCTTTCCTTATTTATGGGGGTTTTCAAATGTTTACGCTTAGACATCCTACCCCAACACAGAACCTTATTATAGGTCACCCAAAACACAAGGCTACTAAGACCAGACGAACTGATGCTATGTGTATTATCGCCAGTGGCTACTATGACAGAAATATATAAAAATCTTGTGTAGCTCGGAAGCCGTGGCTTAAATACTTTATATTAAAACAGCCGCAAAAGTAATATCCCAGTAACCATGTAATATAATTGCTTACATTCTGCAACTAAACTAAAGACAGATAAAAACTAATTATAATAAAAATGTCCAAAGAAGAAAAAACTTCTTCTGTTCTGAAATGCCAGAAACCGGTCCTAGGAAGCTTGTTTCCGGTCCAGGGAAGGCATGGCTTTGCAGTTCAGGCTGGACTGTTCCCATGAGGCACAGGGTCAGACTGATTTGCATATGGCCATGTCTGAACTGGGGTGGTAGAGTGGGCTAAAGAACGGTGATGGATCAAACCCAGATCTGTTGACTGGGTGTGAGTGTTTGATTGGTTCTGATGCTCCGTCCATCACCACCCCCTTTTGTACAGATGTGGTCAATTAACAGTCTGACTTTACCACTTCTTTGCAGTACCAAGTTAAGTGTCAGGCCACATTGAAGACTGTTTTTTACTGTGGTAGTTTTTTAGAACGAGACGCCATTGTTTATTTTTATTTTTATGAACTCACGTTTGGCTTTGCTGTCAGAGGCACCTGTAGTGTGCATAGACTGATTGCAATTGTTTAGGGTAGTAGACTTCTTCTGACCACAATTAATCCTGTTTAATGCTCACTCAGTGAGAATTCATTGATGGAGTTTTCTCACTTCTGTTTCAGAGCGGTGCCTCACGTCCTGAGCTGTTGCCAGGTGAGGTTTTGCCCCTTACTCACAAGTGATGGGTAAGTGATACTTTTGTGTCAATGGAATTGTTTGATATAATGCTATATGTGTATATTGTATATATATCCACATTATGGACGCAGCGTTACTTTTTCTACACAGGTTGACTTGTACACATGGACCATCTCCTTGAGATCCAATGTGGTATAGGTTGTATTGTTCCATTTTCAGTTGGTAACATTTATTTTCTTTTGAGCACACGCAGTAGCAATTCACATCGAGGTCCTGAAGAAGCTAGACACCGGTAGGGTCATGATAGCTGAAACATGTAGACCACATTCGTAGTTATATTGTTAAAACTGCTACCTTGCACTGTTTTTAGTCCTGTCATCACAAGACAATTATTAAATGGCTTTGTGTCTCTTGATAGTCAGTTTTAATTCACTTTAGCACACATATTGTTCCTTTTCCTTTTTTTGCACTGCGCTTATCACTCACTTTACATCACAATAGCTTCTTCAATCTGGGTATTAGGAACCCATAGGATAGTGATACACATTTGAACACATCCCTGTGCTCCTCCCTCTCAGTGAGGGGGTTGTAGCCCTCAGCTGTACTATGTTTTACAGCTGAGAGGAGGACCAAGATGATGAAGCATGTCACTTCGGTGAGTGATGGGTTTCCGTCCTTTAAGTTAGGACTTCCTGTGTAGGTTTAGTTACATAGTGTATGTACCGACACTGAGGCTTCCATCGTTTTTAGGTGCCTTTCTGAGACCATTGGACTTGTTTTGTGTTGTATCAGTAGATTGGGGATTTAGTCTAACTTGGTCTTTAAATATTTTCCCTTTGGCCATTCCCTCTTTTTGGGATATCATTGAGGTGTTTTGTACCTCCTGTGGTTTGAAAGTTAGTGCGAATAAGACTAAGGTGATGGCTTTAAATCAATGTAGGAGAGTAGGGTCTGCTATCCTATGGTCACCCCAAATTTTTGCTTTTTGCTTCACTGGTTTTTGACATATTGAGTCTGTGGGCCTGCCAATCAGACCCCCAGCCTGCTGTTCTCTCTACTAAATTAAAACTATGCACCCTAGGTGCATAACCAATTGGAAGTGGATCACCCTGTCAGCCCCTGTACCAGTGTACACTAGGTACCCAGGGCATTGGTGTACCCAAGGCCTGCCAGGGGCTGAAGCATGTATTATGCCACCCCAGGCTTGGCCTAACAATTTGACACAACTGGCTGATCACTCAGCTGGGGTAAGTTGGTGTAATCACCTCTTACTTAGGTGTAGTATACCTATACCTAACCTTAAATGGGACACATGGTAACCTATAAGTCACTCCTATGGCAGGCCTTAACAATCCTGAAGGCAGAGTGCTTGGTTCCATGTGAGATGGTGCTCTGGCATGAGCTGAGCCTGTCTGCAGTGGTCGGAACAACTTCCTTCTACTGTTTCCAGATATCGTCATACCATATACTCTTAAGTGCATTATGAACCTCGCGGTTAAATGCTATCTTTGGTTTGGCTTTATCAAAACATGTCGAGTAAGGTGTCATACGAATTGGAATACTAACCCCTCGCCAATTCTGGCGACGGGGTTAGCATTCCACCCTTCCAGAGGGACACGACATGTACAGTACCTGAAACCCGGGTAAAATCAGACATAGCCTCAGCTCCACAAAATGGATGCTGCCACCACAGACACAAGTCTGCCCTCCTGCTGCTGGGAGTCCTTCCAGCTTGGGAGGTGTGGACAAAGGGTTTCCTGCCAGGGGAGGTGCGTGCACCACCCCAGACAGGATTTTGTGTATTGGTCAGGTAGGGCTTGAAAGAAACCAGACATGCCTGTGGCTCACAAGGAGCCTCGGTGCATATGCCAGTTCAAACCGGTCCTGGGGCACACCAGTCCCGGGCCTGGGGCGAGCTGGACAAAGGATTGGGGGTGTAACCACCCCCCTTCCTGGTCCCACCCATAGGGAGGGACCTAGCAGGTAGTCCGGCCCCTAGAATCCGCTTAAAGGTAGGAGCTGTGTCCTAAGACTTCAGACATCCTGGAATCAACTTAACACTAAGAAGAAGACGGGAACTTCGACGCTCTGCTGCACAGAGGACTGAAGCAAATCTCCCCTGTGGTCAGGGAGTGACCACCTTGCTAACGCAAGCACCATCCAGCGAATCAACGTCTGCTTTGCCGCCGCCTCCCGCCGGAGCCCGAGCCCAGAGACTGACAAGACCTGGACCTCCAGACCTCTCACCGCCCGATCCACAGTCCCTGAAAAGAGGAGACCCGTGGAGGCACCGAGACACGTGGAGCCAGCCATCTTGGAACGACTACGACAAGCTGACAAGTGCAACAACCGAGGCTCCCTCCAAGTTGTGCTTTGGGATCTGAGAAGCCCAACACCCGAGCAGCATCTGCACCAAAGGTGAGCCCTCCAGCATCTCCACGATCTGCGTGGGGCCCTTCTGCATTTTGCCACTCGACGCGCCTAACCGGTTGCTGGCCCGCTGGCTAGTAGCCATCTTGGCGACGAACTCTACAAAATACACCGCTGGTCTGGTTGCTCCAGACTGGCCCTTGCTCCCCTCCAAAGGAGCAGTCCTTCTGACCTTGCTGGCCAGAACCATCAGCTTATTTCATCTCCTACAACAATTGCTTTTGCCAAGGCTTGTTTGCTTCGATCAAGTCGCCGACACCGCCGACAGCGAGAGCTTGCGTGGGACAGCTCGTGAACCGACTCCTGGACGTCGTCGACCTTCAGGGACCACGTGGCTGCAGAGACAAGCTACACCTTTCCTCCTGTTTGCACCCGACATCGCCTGGTACCCACCTGGTGCCACGCTGGTCACTGGCTAGTGACTGTGAACACTGTCCCCTCTGCTTACAGGTCTTCAACATCTCCGATCCACTCTTGGATCCACCGCATCTCTTCCAGACCGACCGCCTGCAGCATCTTTATCTACAGGCTCCACGGAACAGATAGAAGAAACCCGACGCACTTCGAGGCCTATGCACCCGCTTCCTGTGGGTGAGGTAAAGCTGGCACTCCGGTGCCCAAGTGTAGAGAATCATCTCTAGTGTCTGTGTTTCCAATCTTAAGTTCCTAGGTCATCCGGAAGATTCCTTTTGCAGTAACTTTGTACTTTTTACGCACCCATTGAAACCTATGGGAGCACGCGTGTGACTATTTGCTCTGCACACGCCACCCGTGGACCTCCTGGTCACTAACTGAAGTTAGCTCCTTGTAGGCCCAGCGATTCTAGAGGCCCAAGGCCTTTTCCCTTTTCTGTTCGTGGTACTTATACCACTATTTTAGTATATGGTTTGAGTGGCCACCAGGGCCTATCCATATAAAGTGCAACTTCTGTGTATTCTACTGTAATCTTGTTTGACGATTTGTGCTCCTGTGCTCATAAAGAGACTAGGGGTTACTTTGAGAAATAAATACATATATATTTTGAATATATATCTGTGTGGTGTCCTTTCATTGGTATAAAAGGGGGTTGCATTTGGTAAAACAGCTGGCTTAACACGTTTCAAGAGTTTAGCCTCAAAGACTGCTTAGCCTACGCTACCACTAGGGCAGCTAGTCCGAAAAGGTTGACTTACAACCACACCATAAGGGTTGCTTGGCATGGTACAAGGTGATCACTTTAACTAGTGAGCATCATATACCAGGCCAACTTCTCACATTGGTGAGCAGCGGTTGGATTTGAGCTTGCTGTGTTTTACCATTGTAATCTCTTGGTTACCAATTGAAAGATCACATAGGTACCTGTAGGTACATATAAAACAAGATTAGATATACATAAGTTCTACTGAACTTAGTTGTTGTAGAGCAAAGGGAGTAGCACACCCTGACTACAACTACTAGATAGGTTTAGTAGGTAAACCCAAGTGTAGGTAGATTGCAACACATCCACCCACACTTAAGAGCAATGGCCGGGGCAGAGGGGTCCATTGTACCCATCTCTGTTGAGAGTGACCCCCAGAGGGCACCATCCAGCTTTGCTACCCTTAATCAGAATGAGCTCAGGCATTTGGCAACTCTTAGAGGCCTTAAACAGCCCAAGAACCCTACCTCTGCTGAGCTCAGAGAACTCTTGCAAAATGATGAGAATCAGAGAGAACTCAAGAAAGCTTCCCAGTTAGCCCCCTTAGGGTCAGGAACAGGAGGCCCCCCTTCAGAAGATGCTACAGAGGTACCCAGTTCCAATAGTCACCCCTTAGATGGCAATAATACCACAGAGGATGAGAGTGATAAAAGTACTGATACAGAGAGTAGTGATGATGAAGGGAGAACTAGCCCAGTGCCAAGTGTTATACTTGACCCAGCTAAACTAAGGCTATTGGGGATTGACAGTGGGGTTACCCCATTGGATCTCCCCAGTGGACTTAACACAGGGCTTGGGAGGCAAAGGAATCGCTCAGGTGACTCCAATGCTTCTCATGGCTCTAGAGGCTCTCAAGGTCACTCCAGGAAAAGGATGACCACCCCTCAAAGGAGGGAACATGAGGCCAGAATGCAGGAAGCCCAGCTGAGGATCAGGAAGCAGGAGCTGGAAGTAGCCCTGATGGAAGAAAAACTGAACAAGGCTAGGCAACCTAGAGAGAGTGGGTCTATACCCACTGGTGGCAGCATTGTCCCTAAGGACAAAGATAGGGTCTTTGATAATAGGAACCTGTCTAAGGTTGTGCCCCCCTACAAAAGTGGGGATGACATCCACAAATGGATAACTGCTCTTGAGAGAGCCTGCAAAGTACAGCAGGTTCCTGAAGACCAGTGGGCAGCAATCCTCTGGCTCTCCTTTGAAGGAAGAGGCAGAGACAGACTCCTCACTGTTAGAGAAGAGGATGTCAGAAACTACAGAGTCCTGAAGAGTGTTCTGGTAGATGGGTTAGGCTTAACCACTGAACAGTACAGGTTAATGTTCAGAGACACCCAAAAGACACAGACTCAGGACTGGTCTGAATATGTTGAATGTGCCACTAAGGCTTTGGAGGGTTGGTTGCTGGGAAGTAAGGTATCTGATTTTACAGGATTGTATAATTTGATGATGAGAGAACAGATTTTAAATAACTGTCAAAACCAGCAACTGCATCAACACTTGGTTGACTCTGATCTGACCTCTCCCCAAGAATTGGGAAAGAAGGCAGACAAATGGGTCAGAACCAGGGTTAAGCAAAAGAACCAGAACCAGGGCCAAGGGGGTGATCAGAAGAAAACAGACCAAAAGGGTGGAGATCAGAAATCTAAAGACCAGAAGTCTTCAACAGGGCCCCAAACTACTGCTAAGGAGGGTGGGTCCCAACAACAGTCCAAAAAGAAGAAAGAAGGTCAAAAGAAACCCTGGTGCAATCATTGCAAAAATACAACTCACTGGACGAGTGATTGCAAAAAGGGTGGAGCCCCCAACACTGTTGCCCCTAAGGCACCTGCTCCCAGTACTACTGTTAGCAGTGTTGGTCCCCAGACAAAGGGTGTAGTGGGAATCACTATGGGAACTGAAGGAGATTCTGACTTAGACAGAACCCTGACACAGGCAGTCTTGATCTGTGATGGGGACATTGATTTGTCCCTGACTGTGAGCCCCAGTAACCTGGGCAAGTACAGACAGACTCCTTTAATTAACGAAAAAGTGGCTCAAGCCTACAGGGACACATGTGCCAGTGTCACTATGGTGACACCAGGCTTTGTGGACCCTGGACAGTACTTACCAGGAGAGAACTACCTGGTGACCAATGCCAGCAATGCCACTACTTCACATAGTGTGGCAGTTGTTAACTTCTCATGGGGAGGGGTAACTGACCTCAAAAGGGTTGTGGTTAGTGCAGACCTCCCAGTAGAATGTTTGTTGGGCAATGACCTAGAGAGTTCTCTATGGTCAGAAGTGGAGTACAGGACTCATGCAGAGATGTTAGGTATATCATCACATGTCCTTGCTGTGACCAGGTCACAGGCCAAAAAGTGCCTCACTGAACCTCAGGTCTTGGATCCTGGAACAATGGACCAAGCACCTACCAAGAAGAAGAACAGGAGGGTAAAGGCTGTGCCTTCCCCCCTGCCTCAGAGTGATGATCAGCCTTCCCAGGAAGCTGATCTAGAGGACCCTGAAGGAACTGTCCCTGAAGAGCTCGAACCTGATCAGGTTGAGTTTCTGGGGACAGGGGGACCTTCAAGGGCTGACTTGAGGCAGGCTCAGTTATCCTGTCCCTCTCTTGAACCCCTCAGACAGCTGGCTGCTGCTGAGGCTGCTGGGAATGCTCAAGGTACCCATAAAGTGTATTGGGATGAAGGGCTCCTTTATTCAGAGGCTAGAGACCCCAAGCCTGGTGCTACCAGGAGGTTGGTTATACCTCTGCAATTTAGGGGCTTCCTTCTTACCTTGGCCCATGATATTCCTTTAGCAGGACACTTAGGCCAGAACAAGACTTGGGACAGGCTTGTCCCTCACTTTCACTGGCCTCATATGAATGAAGATACAAAGGAGTTTTGTCGCTCCTGTGTGACCTGCCAAGCCAGTGGCAAATCAGGTGGCACAACAAAGGCCCCCCTAATACCACTACCTGTGGTGGGGGTCCCCTTTGAAAGAGTGGGAATAGACATAGTGGGTCCCATGGATCCTCCCACTGCATCTGGGCACAGATTTATACTGGTGGTAGTGGATCATGCCACCAGGTATCCAGAGGCAATTCCCCTTAGGACCACTACAGCTCCTGTTGTGGCCAGGGCCCTGCTGGGAGTATTCTCCAGAGTGGGGTTTCCTAAGGAGGTAGTATCTGACAGAGGTACCAACTTTATGTCAGGATACTTGACAGCTATGTGGAAGGAATGTGGTGTCAACTACAAGTTCACCACCCCTTATCACCCACAATGCAATGGGCTTGTTGAGAGATTCAACAAGACCCTAAAGGGTATGATCAAAGGATTACCTGAAAAGCTCAGGCGAAGATGGGACATCCTTCTACCCTGCCTTCTGTTTGCTTACAGAGAGGTCCCACAAAAAGGAGTTGGCTACAGCCCCTTTGAATTGTTGTTTGGGCACCCTGTGAGAGGCCCACTGTGTTTGGTGAAGGAAGGATGGGAGTTACCTCTCAAAAAGCCTAAGCTAGACATAGTGGACTATGTACTTGGTCTCCGCTCCAGGATGGCTGAGTATATGGAGAAGGCATCCAAAAACCTTGAGGCAAGCCAGGCCTTACAGAAAGCTTGGCATGACCAAAAGGCTGTCTTGGTTGAGTTTCAGCCAGGACAGAAGGTATGGGTGTTGGAGCCAGTGGCCCCAGCAGCACTCCAAGACAAGTGGTCTGGACCCCATACAATCCTGGAAAAGAAGGGAGAGGTCACCTACTTGGTAGACCTAGGAACTCCCAGGAGTCCCCACAGGGTACTCCATGTTAACAGGCTTAAAGCATATGTTGACAGGGCAGACATGGGCTTGCTCATGGCTACAGATGAGGGACAGGAGGAAGAGAGTGACCCTCTCCCAGACCTGTTGTCTCAGAACCCTGAAGATGGCTCAGTTGAAGGAGTGACCCTTGGAGGCAACCTCACTGCCCATCAGCAGACTGAATGTAGACAGGTTCTACAATCATTTTCACATATGTTTTCCTTGATACCTAGTCAAACTGACTGGTGTACCCATGTGGTGGACACTGGTGACAGTCTGCCTGTAAAGAACAAGCTTTACAGACAACCTGACCACGTCAGGGACTGTATAAAGGCTGAGGTACATAAAATGCTGGAATTAGGTGTCATTGAACCCTCAGAGAGCCCCTGGGCTAGCCCAGTGGTTCTGGTCCCCAAACCTCACACCAAAGATGGCAAGAGAGAGATGAGGTTCTGTGTGGACTACAGGGGTCTCAATGCTGTCACCAGGACAGATGCACACCCTATTCCAAGGGCAGATGAGCTCATAGACAAACTAGCTTCTGCAAAGTTTTTGAGCACATTTGACTTAACAGCTGGCTATTGGCAAATCAGATTAGCTGAGGAGTCTAAGGCCAAAACAGCATTCTCAACCCCAGGTGGGCACTACCAGTTTGTGGTGATGCCCTTTGGTCTGAAGAATGCACCTGCCACCTTCCAAAGGCTGGTGAACCAAGTCCTTACTGGGTTGGATGACTTTTGCGCAGCATATCTGGATGACATTGCTGTCTTTAGCTCCACCTGGGAGGATCACCTGATCCACCTGAAGAAGGCTCTTGAGGCTCTGCAAAGGGCAGGCCTCACTATCAAGGCTACTAAGTGCCAGATAGGGCAGAGTAAGGTTGTATATTTGGGCCACCTTGTGGGTGGAGGCCAAGTTCAACCACTGGAGAGTAAGATACAATCCATCAAGGACTGGTCCCCTCCAACCACCCAGACTCAAGTTCGAGCTTTCTTGGGCTTGACTGGGTACTACAGGAAGTTTGTTAAGAACTATGGGTCCATTGTGACTCCTCTTAATGATCTGACATCCAAGAAGATGCCCAAAAAGGTTCAGTGGACAGTAAGCTGTCAAAAGGCATTTGATGACCTGAAAGAGGCCATGTGCTCTGCACCTATCCTGAAAAGTCCTGACTACTCCAAAGAGTTTATTGTCCAAACAGATGCTTCTGAGTTGGGTGTGGGAGCTGTGCTGTCACAACTTAATGTAGATGGTCAAGACCAACCCATTGCTTTTATTAGCAGAAGGTTGACCCCCAGAGAGAAGAATTGGTCAGCTATTGAGAGGGAGGCCTTTGCTGTGGTGTGGGCCCTGAAGAAGCTGAGGCCATACTTGTTTGGCACTCACTTCAAGATTCAGACCGACCATAAGCCCCTCTTGTGGCTAAATCAGATGAAGGGAGAAAACCCCAAACTGCTTAGGTGGTCCATTTCCCTACAGGGGATGGACTTTACAGTGGAGCCCCGGCCAGGTACTGACCATGGGAATGCAGATGGTCTCTCCAGGTACTTCCACTTAGGACATGAAGACGAGACTGGTCAAGGCTAGTTTAATGTCCCAGCGTTTGGGGGGGGGTTGTGTAGGAGAGTAGGGTCTGCTATCCTATGGTCACCCCAAATTTTTGCTTTTTGCTTCACTGGTTTTTGACATATTGAGGCTGTGGGCCTGCCAATCAGACCCCCAGCCTGCTGTTCTCTCTACTAAATTAAAACTATGCACCCTAGGTGCATAACCAATTGGAAGTGGATCACCCTGTCAGCCCCTGTACCAGTGTACACTAGGTACCCAGGGCATTGGTGTACCCAAGGCCTGCCAGGGGCTGAAGCATGTATTATGCCACCCCAGGCTTGGCCTAACAATTTGACACAACTGGCTGATCACTCAGCTGGGGTAAGTTGGTGTAATCACCTCTTACTTAGGTGTAGTATACCTATACCTAACCTTAAATGGGACACATGGTAACCTATAAGTCACTCCTATGGCAGGCCTTAACAATCCTGAAGGCAGAGTGCTTGGTTCCATGTGAGATGGTGCTCTGGCATGAGCTGAGCCTGTCTGCAGTGGTCGGAACAACTTCCTTCTACTGTTTCCAGATATCGTCATACCATATACTCTTAAGTGCATTATGAACCTCGCGGTTAAATGCTATCTTTGGTTTGGCTTTATCAAAACATGTCGAGTAAGGTGTCATACGAATTGGAATACTAACCCCTCGCCAATTCTGGCGACGGGGTTAGCATTCCACCCTTCCAGAGGGACACGACATGTACAGTACCTGAAACCCGGGTAAAATCAGACATAGCCTCAGCTCCACAAAATGGATGCTGCCACCACAGACACAAGTCTGCCCTCCTGCTGCTGGGAGTCCTTCCAGCTTGGGAGGTGTGGACAAAGGGTTTCCTGCCAGGGGAGGTGCGTGCACCACCCCAGACAGGATTTTGTGTATTGGTCAGGTAGGGCTTGAAAGAAACCAGACATGCCTGTGGCTCACAAGGAGCCTCGGTGCATATGCCAGTTCAAACCGGTCCTGGGGCACACCAGTCCCGGGCCTGGGGCGAGCTGGACAAAGGATTGGGGGTGTAACCACCCCCCTTCCTGGTCCCACCCATAGGGAGGGACCTAGCAGGTAGTCCGGCCCCTAGAATCCGCTTAAAGGTAGGAGCTGTGTCCTAAGACTTCAGACATCCTGGAATCAACTTAACACTAAGAAGAAGACGGGAACTTCGACGCTCTGCTGCACAGAGGACTGAAGCAAATCTCCCCTGTGGTCAGGGAGTGACCACCTTGCTAACGCAAGCACCATCCAGCGAATCAACGTCTGCTTTGCCGCCGCCTCCCGCCGGAGCCCGAGCCCAGAGACTGACAAGACCTGGACCTCCAGACCTCTCACCGCCCGATCCACAGTCCCTGAAAAGAGGAGACCCGTGGAGGCACCGAGACACGTGGAGCCAGCCATCTTGGAACGACTATGACAAGCTGACAAGTGCAACAACCGAGACTCCCTCCAAGTTGTGCTTTGGGATCTGAGAAGCCCAACACCCGAGCAGCATCTGCACCAAAGGTGAGCCCTCCAGCATCTCCACGATCTGCGTGGGGCCCTTCTGCATTTTGCCACTCGACGCGCCTAACCGGTTGCTGGCCCGCTGGCTAGTAGCCATCTTGGCGACGAACTCTACGAAATACACCGCTGGTCTGGTTGCTCCAGACTGGCCCTTGCTCCCCTCCAAAGGAGCAGTCCTTCTGACCTTGCTGGTCAGAACCATCAGCTTATTTCATCTCCTACAACAATTGCTTTTGCCAAGGCTTGTTTGCTTCGATCAAGTCGCCGACACCGCCGTCAGCGAGAGCCTGCGTGGGACAGCTCGTGAACCGACTCCTGGACGTCGTCGACCTTCAGGGACCACGTGGCTGCAGAGACAAGCTACACCTTTCCTCCTGTTTGCACCCGACATCGCCTGGTACCCACCTGGTGCCACGCTGGTCACTGGCTAGTGACTGTGAACACTGTGCCCTCTGCTTACAGGTCTTCAACATCTCCGATCCACTCTTGGATCCACCGCATCTCTTCCAGACCGACCGCCTGCAGCATCTTTATCTACAGGCTCCACGGAACAGATAGAAGAAACCCGACGCACTTCGAGGCCTATGCACCCGCTTCCTGTGGGTGAGGTAAAGCTGGCACTCCGGTGCCCAAGTGTAGAGAATCATCTCTAGTGTCTGTGTTTCCAATCTTAAGTTCCTAGGTCATCCGGAAGATTCCTTTTGCAGTAACTTTGTACTTTTTACGCACCCATTGAAACCTATGGGAGCACGCGTGTGACTATTTGCTCTGCACACGCCACCCGTGGACCTCCTGGTCACTAACTGAAGTTAGCTCCTTGTAGGCCCAGCGATTCTAGAGGCCCTAGGCCTTTTCCCTTTTCTGTTCGTGGTACTTATACCACTATTTTAGTATATGGTTTGAGTGGCCACCAGGGCCTATCCATATAAAGTGCAACTTCTGTGTATTCTACTGTAATCTTGTTTGACGATTTGTGCTCCTGTGCTCATAAAGAGACTAGGGGTTACTTTGAGAAATAAATACATATATATTTTGAATATATATCTGTGTGGTGTCCTTTCATTGGTATAAAAGGGGGTTGCATTTGGTAAAACAGCTGGCTTAACACGTTTCAAGAGTTTAGCCTTAAAGACTGCTTAGCCTACGCTACCACTAGGGCAGCTAGTCCGAAAAGGTTGACTTACAACCACACCATAAGGGTTGCTTGGCATGGTATAAGGTGATCACTTTAACTAGTGAGCATCATATACCAGGCCAACTTCTTACAATCAACATAAATTCTTCAATAGAAAATTGGTCTTAGGGGGCACGATATTACAGAGGGTGGACTCATTTAATTATTTGGCCATTAACCTGCCTACGAATGTGACCTGGAAAAAAAATATTTTAAAAGCACAGGCAGTTCACAGGTGTAATCTCTAAAGAACATTCTGCGTCCTTTAATAAACCTATAGCTCCCGTCCTTCAAATGTATGAAGCCAAGGTTCTGGGTTCTGCCCTTTACAGCTCTGAATTATGGGGTTTCACCAATCGCTCTGGCCTAATGAAATAAGAGAATACATTTTTAAGAGACTGAACAACCTTCCACCATATACTCCACTTTATCCCTTGTTGCTTGACATGGGTAGCCAGGAAATAGTTAGCAAAGTATGACTGCAGACTTTACTTTTCTGGAGGAGGTTATGGACTACTCCTGAACTTATTCATTATGCCACTGACCTGCAGGACGTTATGCATGGATATAGGTTCAACAGAATTGCTGGCTGTCACCCATTAAAAAGCAGTTGTTCTTACTAGGCATGAGAGAACTTTTGGTAAACTCTGCCCGGCCAACCTGTACCATCAAAAGAGCAGCTGATAAAGCAATACTGGAATTGGGTAGGGTAATGCAGATCGATGCCCATGCAGCTGCGAGGGCTACACTTTTTAGACTTCAAATATGCTAGCATCCTCAAATACTATTGGGATTTTATATCTGCCCCGATGGATAAGAAACTATATTTCCAATTTCCAATTCAGGGTCAGTGCGCTTCCTTTGAGATCCTTTACATGTAAATGGACACCCAACGGCTCTGCTTCGTGCCCAGCCTGCATCAATAGTGATGAAACCTTTGCTCATGTTTTATTCGGTTGCCCAGCATATGCTGGTCCCAGACAGGCTTCGATTAAGCCCTTATGCAAACAATTGGGTGTATGCGACTAGTGCACACTCATTCTGATCTTGACGGTATGTATGTACTGTCGCAGAATTTTTGGGGCGGATTTGGCATATAAGTAAAAAGACTACTTGCTCAGGCATAATGGTGGTTGTATTATATATATATTTTTTTAAAGTATTATATATGGGGCCATATTTTTTAGTCTATTGTATCGTTTTCCTTTGCATAATGATGTTGGATTTTACAAATTGGGAAACGTTTTATTGGAATTAATTTTAATCTTTCTCAGTAAGTTCAAAATACTAGTTTTTATATGCCTATTATATTTAGGTATACTTTTATGGCATCATCGGCTGAAATAAAGTTATCAAACAACAAAGGAACATTCAAGTCCCTCCTTTACGTTTCAGTGGTGGAAAGGGCAAAGAGATACATTTTACCCTGAAGCAAATCTCTAGAACTAAGTAGCTGAACATGTTGCTGCAAAACTTGAAGAGGAAAGAGCAGGAGTTTTCGGTTTGTTCATTTGGAGGTCATATTTAAGAGTTGCCTAGTTGTACCCTTTAAAATAAAGTCCTGCTTGACCCACTACTTGGAAATTACTTCAGCTCCACTGCCTGTAGAGAAAGTAGTCTACAGCTCTGTCTTGTCTCTCTGAGATCATTATTTTCTACAAGAGCTAATGGGTTTAGACAGGGCCAGCTTTAGCAGTGGTGGCGCCCTGTGCGACAATGTTTGTTGGCGCCCCCAATGACCACTGCTGCCACAGATTACCTCACTACCATCAGTTAACAGTGTCCCTCAAATCTCCATAACCAGTCTCTCAAATTCATTTACTTTTATAGCGCCACTCATACCAGTGTGAGGTGTCGGAGCACTTCACATCATACACACATTTAACAGAGACAATCACACTTTTAAATCAGTATATAAGGAAAGGTTATATAGGACAGAGGATTACAAGATGTAGGAGTCACATGTCATCCATACTGCTAGGCAGTAGGGTTTAAGAGTCCTTGGTTTGGAAAAGCACACATTCAGAATTTAAAACATAACACTAATAGTTAGAGGTTGTCTTTATTAATAATAATTAATTTCTACTCAAATGAACCCTTTTTGAAAGATTAGGTTAAGGAAAGACTGGTGGAAAAACACGAAGGTCTAATATAAACCTTGCAGTTTGCATGCAGACCTTTGTGGACAGTTAATAGCTCATTGTTCTATATTAGGGTTTTAATGTATAAACTGCAAGTAACAAAAAGATATCTCTGACAATAGCAATAACCCATTGACCTATTAACATTACATGCACTTTGTGATCTGCATGGCACATGTTTTCAGCAGCAGGCATATTAACCCTCTAAGCAACCTTATTAGACAAAACTGTATCTCTCTCCAGGGAGAACATTAATCACTGGAGTAATCTTGACATTTTTATTGATGTCTGCAAATTGCTGGAGGCCACCAACACAGCAGCAGGTGGTTTTCAAGCCATAATATATTTGCAAACAGGGCGCCCCCACCCCAAGTCAACGTCCGGTGCGGTGGCACTGATCGCACCGCCCTAGAGCCGCCCTGGGTTTAGACGTATGCCCATTCCCCCAAAATAGTGGGATTTGGCACCTGCCAGTGAACTCTGCTTGTTCTCTGAGGATTTTCTCCTGTCTAGGTAAAAAGTGCAGAAGTTTCTAAACACTGATAAAACCTTGGCTGCCGAAAAGGAATTACGTGAACTATTTACAACTAGATATACCTAATACCTGTTTTACTGAACTTTCTCCCACTTGCCTGCATATTATTTAAGGCACTGTGAACCAAGAAAGCTGATGCTGCTGTGGAAAACTCTCAAATACATTTGTTTTGCCCTTTGTATGAAATTGTAATAATCACTCCTTCAACTTGTATTCAAGGTCTGATGTCAGAGCAAACAGCCATTTTACCTGTTACGTTTTAACAAGAAAATTCTGCGGAACTGGGCTCAAATCTGATGCAGATGAGAAAATGGTTCCCTAGGACTAATTGTATTCTTTTAGGTGCATGTGGACTGTTTTGAGAAACAAAATCTTTATTTCTTTGACAAATGTTGACTTTTTAACAATAGACATACCAGTTTGTTTTTGTATTAACTTTTAATCCATGATCAACCCAATTTGGCGGTACTGAACATTATGATGTTATGACCACTGAGGGGCAGATTTACAATAACTGGCGCATCCCTGCATATCAGCAGGGATGCGCCAGTTATTTTGCGTCACGGCAGACACCTCTTGCGCCACCATGGATGCACCGCATTTACAATGCAGCGCACCATGGGGCAAGAATAGACAGATGCGTGACGCATCTGTTGCTGTATAGGTGACGCATTGTTGGAGTCGCGTCCCAAGCGCGACGCAGCTCCAGCAAGGCACGGGGTGCCCCTATGCCAAACATGCTGCATCAATCCTTACGCCTGCTTCAAGCAGGCGCAGGGTTTTGACGCAGTATGGCCGTAAAAGTGACTGAGTGAAATCTTGTAGATATCACTCAGCCATTTTTAGGAGGCGTTCCTGCGCCGGAACTCCCCCCCTGAGCTGAAACACCCACATGTGGCGCAGGGTTTTAAACGTGACGCATCTGCCTAGATGCGTCACGTTGTAAATACCCCGCAGCATGGCGTTGGCTTTGCGCCTCTGCTGCATCACAAAGTGACGCAATGGCGGCGCAAATGTGGCGTATGGGGCTTGTAAATCTGCCCCATAATGTTTACAGTGGTCAGCGTTCAACTCACTGACCTATCCTGCTAGCTTTATATAATACAGCCTTATGTAATATTATTTTTAATGATATTTATTAACAAATTCTGTGGAAAATTAGGTTCTGATCCATTTAGTCTCCTAGATGTTTGTCGTTTGGCCCACCTGGTTGTTTGATCTCTGCTGTGAAGTAGTCCCACTAACTAAGCCTCACTCTCTGTAAACTGTGGGGAAATGGTTATGAGTGCTATCCCCATTGCCTGCCTTTTAAAACAAGTTCCACCACTGAGCATCTGATGTACAAGGCTCCTAGCTGGTAACATAAGATCACATGTTCACCTGTGCAGGCGGAGCCAGTGAAACCACTGTCAAACTCAACCATTTTCTGTTCTCAGTTAGACTGTTGCACAGGGGACCTATAATAAATTACCCATGGCCTGTTCAGGCCTTATTATATTCTCATTTCCTTTTGACTATAGTGTGAGTCTATAGTGTTTCACTGTGAGTTTGTAATGCATAACTGTACAAATACTGTAGATGATATCTGCACCAAAACAACAACGTTGCACTCGTTGAAACTAGTGAGGCGTTTTACATTTCTTTGTAAATGCCCAAAAGTCCCAAGTGCATATACAATGTTGTTATACTTGCACTTCATGTAATTAGGGAATTGATCATATTTCTCTGAGTCGGTCCCTCATTAGATTTAAGCTTTGAATGACTTTTCTGTGCCAGGATAATTACTTTGCTGGTCAGCAGGTAGATCACAACGTTCCCAACTCAATAGACTTCTCTGGGATATTAAATCTGTTCTTGGGAGAGGAAGGGGTGGGGCAGAATATATATAGGCTTATTGCATTGACTGCTTGACAAGCATGACGTGCACTTCCCTTTAAAACAGTAGGAGAGCAGCCAGACCTCTCTCTTCATTGCCTCCAAGATGCCCCTTTGGAAGGCTAGTGGAAAGGAAACTGTTTGGCAGACTCAGTTGGAGACAGTTCTACAGTTCTCAGAGAGCTGTGACAAGAGAACACTTGAAGGCACCATATCGAAAGTCCCAATATGCTGTGCAGGAGGGACAGGGCATGGGGGAAAGAAAACGTGTGTTCTTTGCCTAAGACAGCGGTGCCCAAATTCAGGAACTTTCCACCCCACATACAAAAACTCATGCACACATGAGAGAATGTAAGAAGCTATCGAATCTGCAAAAGTCAAAGAGAGAACGACCTCTCGAGGATGAGCCCCTTTCTGGAGTGGTCGGACTATGTCTCCAGGTCCAGTGGCACTGGCTTCCCTACCACCTTGGATAAAAACAGCAATCCCCATCTAAAAAGCCCAATAGGGCCAGCGAAGTTTACATTTTTCTGTTCTCCTTTTAGGGACACTGTCTGGTGGGTCGCCAAGACTGCTGGTCAGAGGGCATCTTTACTATGCTCTGTCATTTTTTAAATAGATCTCGAGAATGGCCATGAACCTAACATAAATGACTGCTGGGAGTTTGAAAGTAATACAATCTAATATTATGTCTTTAACTATTGTGGTGACGCCCTGACAAAGCGAGAAGGCCTGCTTTTTATTTTCTGCCCTCACTATTTCATGTTAAGTACATGAGGTGGAATTGTGGTCTTAGAGTTCAGGGCTATCTAGTGAACAGACTCTCACTGTATATAGTGCTTCTGACCCCAGTTCTGCCCTTCAGTTGAAAACAAATGCTGCTCAGAAAACCACCTTGTGAAAATAACCTGGCCATCAACCTCCCAATGAACACTTGCATATTTACACACAGTTCATGTATTATCCTTTCCTGTCCTGCAACAGTTTCACAGTTTGCAACTAAACTTCATATTATCCTGTTTCTGGCTCCTTCATTAAAGCTGAAAACAGAGCCTCAGATGAAAGCCATTTCTGACAAAACAGCTTGCGTCTAAAAATATTTTGCATTTCAACTATGATTAAATGACAGAATAAACATAGAACTGACTTGAAATTGTTAATCAATATTTCTGCAAGAGAGACAGCTTGTATTTATAAATATTTAGCACCTTCTGCATAATATACGAGTGTGAATAGAAACAGCATGAGGAATGCAGTGTTCACTTATTTTTTGGCAATAAAGTAATTGATTGAAAAGTTATCACGTTTGTGACTTTAATGATTTTTACAGTTTTATGCCAACATTACATATTTATTTTTTAACGCGTTTGCATTTGACGGATGGAAGGCACTAGTTATTCAGTCATATATATTGCAAGGATCTTTATGTTTGAATAAAGTTCCTTAATAAATAGGGAGCAGTTGGGCTTTGCACTTCTAATATTATATCTGTGTGTAAATGTCTGGATTTTCAAAGCAAGTTTTATAGAATAAACATAAGGCTTTAAGATACCTGCAACCAAGCACCAGGGGCTACTATGGAAATAAAAAGGGACTTTAGAGTGCATCTTATGTAATAAAAATTAACAATACATTTGCCATACCTCTGTGTTTCAAAAATGATTAGGTTATGGTTTTTAACTTTCTACTTTTGCTGTGAGAAATAAAGCGTTCATGGATCATTTGAGTTCAATGGAGATGCAGCTACTATACAGTTTAGATAACTGGCAACCGAGTTCCAATCTGGTTTTTAGTCGTCATGATAATAAGCATTGATTTTTATAATGCATGCAACATATCATGAAAGTGTTACCCACTGCAGAGTAGATGTGATATCAGCTGAAACGTATCCTGAACATAGCCCATACGGTAAACGATGATATACAATGGGATGCGTGGTTAACCCCATCCACCTTGCTACTCTAGGGTGCCCTTAGCTCCCTTTCACCCTTTAAAGTGGGATGAGACACTTGTTCATTTTTTTTACAGTTATGAGCCAGAAGTTGCCTAAGGGTTGAAGGTGTAGAGAGTGGGGTGTAGGGAGAAGCAAACATTACAAAGAGCCCACCTTTGTGCAGGGGGATTCATCCAGATCAACCCTTGTGAGGACCACTGACCACCAAAGTATAAATGGTTATATGGAGAGTAATTGCACAAGTCATATCCTGTACTGACATCACTACCTCATACTTCAAGTAAATATTTATGAAGTTACATCTTTGTCATTTTTACTCCTCCCACAATGAATCTTTGGGGACACTTTGGGGTATATTCACAAGAACGTGTGATAACTACCGCAAGGGTAGCGTAACACAATGTTCAATATTGCGGCCCATTGCGGGAAAATAACCCAGTGACAATGTGGGATTCACAAGGCGGTAGCATGCGATGGAGATAAAACACAAACCACAACACCAAAAAACCTGCGATGGGCTAAAGCACGATGAGGAAATCAGAGACAAGCAGAACCAGGCCTGCAACACACACCTGGCAGGTGGAAACAATCTCCATAAAAGCAGAAAAAACACCCACACACAATCTGACCTACACCCAAGCACCACGGATGCAGCCAGGGCAGGAGCAGAGGACGAGGGCAACCCCACAAGCACCCCGGACTACCAGCCTGGGACCTCGGGGACAGGGAAGGGCAAGGACAAGAAGATGAGGAAGACGAAGTTCAGTCCGCAGGCGAAAAGGATCATAGTCATGGAGGTGATGGAACACCATCAACAACTCTTTGTTACCTCCAACATGTCACTGGGCACCAAAACTGCAATATTGCGGGACATTGTCAACAAGGTGAATGACGTCGGAGAGCACAAGCGGACAATGGACGAGGTCAAGAGGCGATGGAATGAAATCAAGAGAAAGACCAAGGCGAAACTCTCCGCCAACCAGAAGGCAGCAATGCAGACTGGAGGTGGGGGCCCAGAGCCACAGCTGGAGCTGGATAACATGGAGGAGCTGGTGTCGACAGTCATCAGTGTGGAGACTGTGGCCGGAGTCGGGGGACTGGACACTGCTCGACAGGAAACAACACAACCGCAACAGGGTGAGTGACCACCAGGTACTGGGGAGACGGGTGGAGATGTGCACTATGGCACACATGCACAATCAAGCAGAGCACAGTGCACACCCACAATGACTCTGGGTCATCGTCCAGAACTACAGACTATCACAATATACAATGCCATGCTGTCTGAATGTCAACCTGTACCATGCGTCTACACACATGTGGACACATTGTAATACACCATCTCCCCTTTACATCGCAGGGGCACCATCAACACCTCCTGCGTAGCAGTCCAGCCACTCTTCACGGATGATGAGGAGGACAACGCCAGCATCGACACCCAAACCATCCAAGACATCATTGACCTCATCCGCCACTCACCTCCAGGCTCAGGGCAGCCCAGCTACATCGATGAGACCCCACCCACCACCCAAACCACCCATCAGGAGGCACCCACAGCCCCGGCACCCTACCAAGACCTCATGGAACAATACATGGCCTTTCAACGCCGTGTGCTGGAGTGCCAAATTGAGACGGCTGAGCAGGTGCGGATGGACTTTGACATCATTGCTGCCAAACTGGATGCCATACTTGGGTGCCAATGTCCGCCCCATGGTCTCCAACGAGCCCTGACTGACATCGCTGGAGTCATGACGTGGAGAGAAGAACAGCTGACTGCTCAGAGTGGCACCAGCGATGTGAGCTGGCACACATACGGAGGCTCATGGAGGACGTGGTTCGGATGGAGGCAGAAAGGATGTCAGCCACCGCTGCACATCATCGAAATGTAGCTGGGATCTATCATGCCCTACAGACCTTCACCATGGCATAGTCGCCACAAGGCGTGGCGCTGATGAATGCTGCTGCCCCCACACCATCCACATACCCCTCCCCTGGTGTGTCAGTGACTCCCAATGCGGCAGCCGGATCCACTCAGGCCCCTGATGGGATGCCAGTCAGAGGGTGGTACATTGCATTTTGTGTACCGTGTCCCGTGGACACTACAACAGGAACACACGCATCACTCACTTCCTTGTCCGGACATAGACTGAACCATGCCCAGAGCCCACATGTCATTGTGGCGAGCCCTGTGCTGGTCTGGCATACAGCAGGCCAGACCACTCCGCTTACGCTCAGAGGGGGGCCCTCATTGCTCCCCGTCGCAGGCGAACTCGCTGGTGGTGTGCAGGTCACTGGTCTAGTTGTCAGCATGTCACAGCCACTCCCTGAGGGCAGGTTTGCATGCACACCTCACCCATCCAGCACAGGCATCACAGGCCATGGGACTCTGCCAACATAAGGGGCCGACGACGTTACATTCTCCTCTGCCCGTGGTGATTGGATGACGGACGCCACGGTTCCCAATCATGAAGGGCACAAGAGTTTTGTTGTGCACAGGGTTAGTGGCAACCCAGGCCTGCGTAAGGCACAGGCCAACCACCACGTGGTGCTGACTGGGGTTGCACAGGGTTAGTCACACCTGGTGCATTGTGGCAGGCACAGGCACCACACCACAAGATGGTGACTTTGGGTGGCACACTAAGCTGCTGAGCGGGTGGGCACCCTGCGATGATGCCCCGTCCCGGCGGTCCGGGCAACTCAGGTTTCATGTGCCCTGCTGGACTGCAGTGAAGGCCAGAGCCAGCGGGCAGTGCGGGCCTCCTGTCACGTGGCCTCGCTTCCGGGTCACAGACTTAGTGGCACCCATTGGGCTGATCGGGTGTGCAAAAGACACACAATTGATGTACATAATGCTGAACAAATCAAAACTGAGCGGGTGTGCAGCCTGCGATGTTGCCCAGTGCACTGGTATGTCTTCAGCCATAGAGTATTCAAGACTCAGCAACAAGCGTGAGACCTGTTGGCCTGCGGAGCATGGTTGCATGGTGTGGAGGGTGCCATGTCCGCGGGCCCCGGGCTTGTGGCTTGCAGCAGCACATGGTGGGACATCCTGTCTACACGCCGGTGGCGGAAGGTGAGTAGTGAGGCCTGGGTGTGCATGGACGGGCATGCTCCATTGGCGGCGGGTGCCTTTGTGATGCCTCTGCCTGGGTGTGCATGGGCGGGCAGGCGCTGTTGTCTTGTACAAGCGTGTGTACTGTGCCAGTCATGTATCTGGACTCTGTTTCAGATGACGGCTCTCACTCAGATGTTTGTACTGCTATACATACCGGCACGTGGTTGGAGACACACCTGTGGCAGCAGGTAAACAGTGCGGCCTGGGTGCGCAGGGGCAGCTCTCTCTCTCTTTCTCTCTCTCTCTCTCCTTCTCTTCTTCTCTCTCTCTCTCTCTCTCTCTCTCTCTCCCTCTCTTCTCTGTCTCTCTCTCTCTCTCTCTCTCTCTCTCTCCCTCTCTTCTTCTCTCTCTCTCGCTCTCTTTCTCCTTTGCTCTCTCTCTGTCCTTTGATGTGCGCAGGACACACCTTCTCATCATGTTTTTTTGTCTTGCAGGCTGTGACATACAGACTGTCCCGCGGGGAGCCGCCATGCGTCTTCATTTGATTTCGGTGTTCATTTTAATAAAGTTTTTTTTGTTGCTTCGAAAGTGAATGTGTGATGCTCATTTCTGTGTCGACACATGCATTTTAATTGTTGTTATTGTGCGACATCATGCAGAATATTTTGTACATATTTTTGTGTAGCTGATGTGGCATGTCTTTGTTGTGGCCCTCTTGGGTGTCCGGCGGCATGATGTGTGGCTCCATGGCATCTGTTGCACTACCGATGTGGCCCTGGGCTTGTCTCCCTTTTGTGGTGCTGGCTGCCGTCCGACTTAACACCAGGTCAGAGCAGGTGTAGATTTCCTGCTGCTAATGCTCCTTATCGCCGGTTTTGTGTTCTTATCGCCGATCTGGATGGTCGTTGAGAATGTTGAGGTGTGGTGTTGTTGCGGCGTTTGGCACAGGAACGCCTACTCTGCATCTCATTAGCGATAGTTGCGGGGATCCTCTGTGGTGATGTTTTTTGCTGCTACTATCGCGGGTAAACTGGTGCTTTGGGCTGTTAGCACCAGCTTGTGAATGGGGAGGTAAATGTATCACGACTTCGGCTGCGATAAAGTGCCGTTAATTTGGCAATAGCTCCTTGTGAATATGGCCCTTTATGTGAGAAATCTAGTTTCTGATTCAATGTTTTAAATATTTTAACCCCTTCTGTGCCCTTGACGTGCTGGACACGTCATGGAGCACAGTCGCGCTTTGCCCATGACGTGTCCAGCACGTCATGACACCCACCCACGGGGGAAGCGCTGGCGCTCCCACTGTGAGTGATCAATCTTTTTTTTTTACTGGGAAGGCAGGGGAAGACCTTCCCCTACCTCCCCCCACCCCCGCGTCATCAATGACGTCAGTGCGCGAGCCGTGCTGACGTCATGGAGGTTCCCCTTTGTTCTCCGAGGCGGAGGAAGCCATTTGCTTCCTTCGCGTCGGAGAGGAAAGGTGAGTTTTGGGGCTGGAGAGGGGGGTATTTTGCAGTCGGTCGGTTAGGTAGGGTGGGAGCACAATGTTGGGGGGAGGAGAAAGGTTTCATTGAAGGCTCCGCTTGGTTCGTGCGCTTGGTTCGTGATAATTGCAGTTGCTTCCATGTGAAATGGATCCAAAAAAGAAACGCACGCTTGGGAGAGATGCCCTTTTTCTCTCGTTTTTCTCTCAGGGGTGCAGCTCGCGTGGGAATGGGAGGTGGGGGGGGTAAGGTGGGGGCACAATGTTGGGGGGAGGAGAAAGGTTTCATTGAAGGCTCCGCTTGGTTCGTGCGCTTGGTTCGTGATAATTGCAGTTGCTTCCATGTGAAATGGATCCAAAAAAGAAACGCACGCTTGGGAGAGATGCCCTTTTTCTCTCGTTTTCTCTCTGAGGGGTGCTGCTAGCGTGGGAATGGGAGGTGGGGGGTAGGGTGGGGGCAAATGTTGGGGGGAGGAGAAAGGTTTCATTGAAGGCTCCGCTTGGTTTGTGCGCTTGGTTTATGATAATTGCAGTTGCTTCCATTTGAAATGGATCCAAAAAAGAAACGCACGCTTGGGAGAGATGCCCTTTTTCTCTCGTTTTCTCTCTGAGGGGTACTGCTAGCGTGGGAAAGGGAGGTGGGAGGGTAGGGTGGGGGCACAATGTTGGGGGTAGGAGAAAGGTTTCATTGAAGGCTCCACTTGGTTCGTGCGCTTGGTTCGTGATAATTGCAGTTGCTTCCATGTGAAATGGATCCAAAAAAGAAACGCACACTTGGGAGAGATGCCCTTTTTCTCTCGCTTTCTCTCTGAGGGGTGCTGCTAGCGTGGGAAAGGGAGGTGGGGGGGGGGCGAAACAGCAGGTTCCTAACTAAATAAAGCAAGTCAGAGGGGTTGCAAAGTGGCCAGATGGATTTTATTTACATCCAAATACACCAGCATCACAGAGTTTGCCATCGAAGCGCTACTTTCGTTTTCTCTTCTTTCTTTGAACAGCATTGTTGTTCCCAGGTTGGGAGAGTGTACCATTCCTGGAGGTACTGCAGTACCTGGTTGATGGGTTGTTTGGAAAACACAATGTGTACCATGGCTCTGTGTTTATGGATGTGGTCCTTTTATACCATACTGCTTACGTTTTGTAAGGATATAAGCAATGGACATTGAAACTGATCCCTTCAGGGCCCTCTAGTCATGTCCATAACTTTTCAGGTGAAACCACTCGCTGATTTCTGAATAGTGAGTGAGAGATCGGGTAACCATGTTGTTTTTGCTTACATTTCACATGCTTTACTTATTCTTGCATTCCCTATGAGTGGTTGCTTTTACTTTTTTATTAGGCAGCATATTACTCTTATCAAGTGCATAATTTGTTTTGAGCCACACCCAAGTGTTTATAGTGGGCACAATTAGTTTGTAGCTGAAGGCAGTGCGAGTTTCTCTCAGTGGGAAGTATGGTGTTCAGTGGGGGAGAGGATGTGGCACTATGGCCAGAGCTGTCGAATTTGGAACTGGGGTACCGGGTTCAGCCACCTCTGCCCCCAATGTCTCTTTTATGCATTCCTGCTGCACGATCGTGCAGCAGGAATGGCCACTAGTGCCAGGTTTTTTTTCTTCATTTTTTAGGTTTGGGGTTGTTTGTGGGAGCGGCGCCTTAGTCAAGGGTCGCTCCCCTTAAGGCCACATTATTTTTTAAATATTTTAAAGTGCAAACAAAATCAAAGAGGTAGCAGAAGATACGTTACAAGAGGAAAAAGTGATGTGTGCATGTTACAAAAGACTACAAAATACAAGTAGAGGTAAAATACTGCAATAAATGGCAGACACTCAGAAAACAAGAGCAAACGTTATGTTACATGAGGCAATGGTGGTAATTGTGCATGTATCAAAAGCAAACAAAATACAAGAGGTAGCAAACAATACGTTACAAGAGGAAAAGTGACATGTGTGCAAGTTACAAAAGAGTACAAAGTACAAGTAGAGGTATAAAAGTGCAATAAATGGCAGACACTCAAAACACAGGAACACACTGGGAAGGCACTTCTATAGGCATAGAGAACAGAATTTCCTATAATGTAAAGACTTTCTTCAGACAATAGAGAGGGCGTGAATTAAGTTTGGAAGTGTCTTTGCAAGAGGAGAACTTTGAGGTCAGTTTTGAAGGACTGGGAAGAGGGGGTGGTCCGGAGCTGAGGCTGAGTTCCAGATTCTCGCCGCGTTGCCTGTAAAGGATTTGGCCATCGATCTTTCCTTCTTGAAAGTGGGAGGGTCAAGCAATAAATTTTGCGCAGTACGTGATGGTCTAGAGCATTATATGCATATGTGACATTAATGTTTTTTTCTCCTTTTTATTCTAGCCTAAAGCTTTTGATTCCTGTTTCCGGTTTCGACAGTGGTTGTTCTGCAGTTTTGTGTAGTTGCATTGTTTTGGTAAGAATTTTTTTGTTGTTCTATTTACTCCAAATGAGTAATATTGTAATGTTTGAATTAATTTTTTTGTAAGTGATGTCATAATGGCAGCATATTTAGTTAGTGGTTTGAGCATGAAATTCTTTGCGATGTGTTTTGCATAGTCTTATGTGTAATTTCTTTTCTCTTTCTTTTTTAGTGGGATATTGTTGATCCATACTGTGTCTGTGCAGAGTAGGTGGTGGTGAGTAGTTTAGCTGCCTCTGGCAAGTGAGTGGTATTGTTTTGGAGTATATATGTGTTTTTGATAAAGGTGCTTTTTGTTTATTACTTATTTTACAAAGTGTTTGTTGTTGTTGACTTGTTTGACAAGTTACCTTTTTTAGTAAGCATTTTGGCTAGCCGTAGAATGACTGCTCAACAGGTGGTTGGTATGCTTCTTGAATCTTCCTCTGAGCATGATTATGAGACTGACAGTGCGTCTGAGGGAGAGGAGGGAGGGGAAGATTCTGGCAGTGAGTTTTCTCTCCACATGGAATCATCGGATGATGAAGGTACTCTCAGTGCAGATGAAGGTACTCTTGGTGTGGATGAAGCAACTCTCGGTGCGGATGAAGTGCCTGTCTTAGAGGAGGAAACTGCTGTGCTGATGGTGCAAGAGGCATCTGGATTGCAGTCTGAGGCTGGTAGGCTTCCTACTGGAAGTGCTGGACTTTGGGTTGATCCAAACATGGTGCAGCCGGTGTTGCCTGCCTTTAGCGGTGATGCAGGGTGTACAGTGGATTGTGAACACTTTTCGCCTATACAGTTTTTTCAGTTGTTTATGGATGATGTATTTTTGGGTGAGATGGTTGAGCAGACAAATTTGTATGCTGAACAGTTTTTGAGGGACAACAGTGACAAACTTAGGCCCCAGTCTAGAGCTACCCAGTGGACTCCCACATATCTGGAAGAGATTAAGAAGTTTTTGGGTTTGACTTTATTGATGGGTGTGTTAAGGAAGCCAACCTTGGCTTCATATTGGTCTACTAGCCCCTTGTTGGCAACTGCCATATTTCCTGCAGTTATGACTCGTAATCGGTATTTACTTTTTCTACGTATGCTGCATTTTGTTGATAATTCTATGGCGTTGCCACGAGATCACCCTGACTGTGACCTTCTTTTTAAGATTCGGCCCATTCTTGATCACTTTGTAGATCGTTTTTCTGAGATCTATACTCCAGGGAAAGAAATATCTATTGATGAGTCTTTGGTCTTGTTCAAGGGCCGTTTGGCTTTTAGGCAGTACGTCTCTAGCAAGAGGGCACGCTATGGAATTAAGCTGTATATGTTGTCTGAGAGTAGGATAGGATATGTTTTTAATTTTCGTGTGTACACTGGTAGAGATTCTACTATTGACCCCCCCAGGTGGTCCGTCCACTTTTGGAGTTTCAGAGAAAATTGTGTGGGATCTTGCAAGAAGACTATTTAACAGAGGCCACCATTTTTACCTTGATAACTTCTATACTGCTGTGCATTTATTTAAACATATTGTCCAAACTGAGAATAACTACACACTTCACTTTGTAACTCCTATCATGAAAAATAAAACATGAGAGGAGGGCTTTGGACACGGACGCAAACACTAGGGCAAATCAAAATTCAAGGGTAAATCAACAAAATCAGGACCCGCAAATATCTAACCAAGAGGCACGTTTTTTAGCCCGAGGCCAACGACAAGGCAGAGGACGGTTGCGATACTCCCAACCATGGGAAATGAGGACACGCCGTCAGTACTACAGAAGCTAGTTTCTTCGCCGATATTCAACCTGTCTGATAAAATTCTAACAGAAGCTGAAATGTCAATATTGGAGAAAGGATTAAGTTTTGTTCCATCTAGATCAACAGACTTTGTGAAAATGAAGTTGGAAACAATGAAGTTTTGCCGCAAAATTCGTTTGAAAACGTTCTTTTCGGACTCCACTGAAGTTGTCACAACAGAACTAACTGGACTGAGGAAAAAATCATCTTTTTGTCCAACAGGCCCCAAAGTCCCTAAAGAAATTAGTACCTTCGAAAGAACCGTCCTATCTGGAATACAGGCAATGGAAGGCAAAAGAGGCTATATAAAGTACAACTTAGCCAAACAAGAGAAAGATGCTTTGATGAACCTGAAGAATGATAGATCGATAGTGGTGAAACAGGCGGATAAAGGGGGTGCAATTGTTATCTGGGATGTGAATAAATACAAGAAAGAGGTACTACGCCAGTTAGAGGATGCTGAATGTTATCGAAAAATCTCTAAGGACCCAACAAAGGAATTACAAAACCAATTATTCCATATTATCGAAGAAGGTTACACACAAGGTTTTGTTGGTCCAAAAAAACACATCTTTCTACAGAATAAGAACCCTAGAATACCCGTCTTTTATGTTCTGCCCAAACTGCATAAAAGTGAACTTGACCCCCCAGGACGGCCTATAGTGTCGGGTTGTGAGTCACTTATTGAGCCAGTGGCTCAATATATTGACTTCTTCCTTAAACCATTCATCAAGGAAATCCCGGCCCATCTGAAAGATACTACTGTTTTCCTTAACAGAATAGCACCCGTGTGTTTCGAAAGCACAAAACAACTGATGGTTACATTGGATGTGGTATCGCTCTATACCCAGATTCCCCAGGATCAAGCATTAGAGACTTTAGAGTGGTTCTTGGGTCAAAGAGAGCAGCCGGTGCAAGTGCCCACGGAATTCCTTTTGGCATTAGCCAAATTCTCATTGTCTAAGAACTATTTTTCATTTGATTCACAGTTCTTCTTCCAAACAAGAGGCGTGGCTATGGGCTGTCCCTTTGCCCCAGAATTAGCTGTGTTATATATGGGTCTATATGAAAATAATTTCATATACAATAACAACCCCTTTCTGGCAAACATCTCCAGTTACATGCGTTACATTGACGACATTTTTTTAATCTGGACAGGCACACAGCGATTACTTGATGAGTTTGTCGGTTGGCTCAATGGACGGTCAAATGACATTAAGTTCAGCTGTTCGTCATCAAATGAATCAATCACATTTTTGGATGTTAAAGTGGAGGCATCAGTTGGACATCTAGAGACTACACTTTTTAGGAAACCGACGGATAGGAATAAGGCGCTACATTATACTAGCAACCATCCTCGAAGTCTGAGACAAAACCTACCGTATGGCCAGTTCCTGCGGATCCGCAGGAACTGCTCAAAAAAAGAGGAGTATTTTGTGCATGCGAACAAACTAAGAGATCGTCTATTAGCGAGGGGATACCCCAAAAGATTACTCAAACATTCCCTCAAGGGAGCATGGTGGACACCAAGGGAAACACTGTTGGAGCAAAGAACAAAGAAAATGGCCAGTAGACCAGTCTGTGTTACAACATTTTGCCCTAATACACACCAACTCCGAAAACTCATCCTCGCTAACTGGCATTTGATCAAGGACCTTCATGAGGAATTTTCCATCCCTCCTTTGTTTGCATACAAAAAAGAGAAAAGTATAGCCAACTATATTGTGAGAGCGGCTTTACCGAAACAGCAACCCCCGACTCTGAGAAGTATGTTTGATATGCCACCAATTGTAGGACACCACAAATGCGGAACCTGCACATGCTGTGAGCAAACTATAGAAGGAGATGTCTTCACGTTTAACAACATTCATTGGAGACATAATACGTTTACAAATTGTAAAACCAGGAATGTTGTGTATGCAGTTACCTGCCCATGTCCAAAGCTTTACATGGGGAAGACCACCCAGGAGGCGCGGCAGCGCATTACCCAGCACAAGTCGAGGATTCGACGACGAGTGGAAAATGCTCCACTAGTCAGCCACTGGGTCACAAAGACACATAGTGAGGAAGACTTTAAATGGACAGTACTTTCCAAAATTGAGAGAGACCCCCGTGGGGGCGATTTGGAAGGCCATTTAAGTCAACGTGAAGCATTGCTTATCATGAAATTTAATACGGCAATTAATGGTCTAAATGAGATAGCGGAGATCTTCAGACCATTGGTGTAAACTCCGGTGGTCACAGCATGAGATCTCGTGGTTGCTTTTCTGTTTGACTAGATCACATCAGTTCAAAGATGTTCCATTAAGGGTGCCCGTCTTTTTTTGTTCGTATTTAAAAATGCTGACAAAGCATAGAGACACCAACAAGGCGATTTACTAGCATTCCATCAAAAAACTCCATATCCCACCATTCGCTCAACTGCCGGCACAATAAACTACAGTTCCCATTAGCCAACGGGATTTCTTGACCCGGGAGCATTTAGTTGTTACTCGCCCCAGACTCCCTAGGAGTATTACCAATGGACTGATGCAGCCACGAGAAGCTGGAGGAGGAATCTCGGTAAGCAGTCCCCCCTTCAGGAAGTTTCGCACAGTCTTTTTCCACTTAGTTTTGGCCAGCCGAGCAGTACTAACGGCGATTTTTAACGCCTTTGAGTTTCAGATGCCGGCACGGGACTCCAACGTGAGACGAGCAAGCAAACTCACATAGGTAAGCACCTTTCCCCGGGTTCTAATAGTGTTTCACTGTAGCCCGTCGAGATCATTAGGAGGTTACCGATCAGTGTTTCCTTTCGCTCTTAGAAAGAAAAATTAACCATTTGATTGTGATAGCCGGCGAAGAAGGCAGCCTTCCCTGAATTCGGTAAGCCAATATGGGATTCATTTTAAATTTGAGTGGCTGGGAGCACCCATCCATCCCCCGACTGATTTCAATCAATTTCCATTACAGTTTTTGGGCTGCCCCATACAGATAACAGATTGATTTCGAATGGTGAGTTAAATGGACGCTCACGACAGTCTTTTTTGTTTGTCTTGTGTGTATGTCTCTTCTGTTTTGTGGATGAAAAAATGACGATATAAGTGGTTTTCGTTTGTGTTCCACAGCCCCAGGGCAAGCTGGATTGGCTACAGACAGTTAAGATTCCATTTTTGACGCACTTGTCTAAGGTGGGTTTGCTTAGTCGTTGGTGGCTCTTTAGAAATCCTAAATTGTTGTAAAATATCTAAAAAGGACTTGTTGTCTTTTTATTACAGAAATTGGTTGGTCCTGAAGAGAACCCAAAAAGATAGTGGTTCGAAACGCGTCGACCAGTTTGGTCCTTTTTGCACCCATTTGAGATTCTCCTATTAACAACGTTCTTCTGTACCGTTATTGTATCAAAAAGAGAGAAAGTATTTTGACTTATATAGAGGTTGGGAGTTAATCTATTAAAAAAGGAAAGGTGTCATTAGGACCTCTTTTGTTCAGTGCATGTGTATTGTATGTAAGAGTATATTGGCCACGAATGCTTGAGGAGTGAATGTAGTATGTATTCTTCATTTAGGGGATTAAGATTATTATGTTTTGTTGTGTAATGTATTTGGATTTGTACTATGTTGTTTCTTTATAAAAGATAAACGCGCAATGAATCATCGTCTAGTGCACAATATGAGAGAAATGAGAAATAAATAATAAATATTCTCCCGAGTAAAAGGAAATTTATAAAGCCCTCCTCTCATGTTTTATTTTTCATGATAGGAGTTACAAAGTGAAGTGTGTAGTTATTCTCAGTTTGGACAATATGTTTTGTTTTTTCGGTTAATTGGGCTCAGTTCAACTGAGTTTTTTTGAGCCAGGACCCAGTTTTGGTTAGTAGTGCATTTATTTAAGGAATTGTATAAAGTGGACACTTTTTCATGTGGCACAATCCGCTCTAACCGTAAAGGTTATCCGAAAGAGCTTGTTTGCAAAAAATTTCAGAGGAGGCAGTGCAGTTCCTTGCGTAGTGATGTTCTACTAGCTGTAAAATTTGTGGACAGGAGGGATGTGTACATGCTGACCACCATCCATGATGAGAGTACTTCACCTGTAGCTGTTTGGGGTTAGGTTGCTGAAGTGCACAAACCTGTGTGCATTCTAGACTACAATAAGCACATGGGTGGTGTTGACAGAGTAGATCAGAGGTTGGAACCTTACTCTGCTATTCGGAAGGCTTATGTTTGGTATAAGAAGTTGGCCATCCATTTCTTCGAATTAGCAAATTTCAATGATTGCCTGTCGCGGGTACTTGGGCCTCCCACACAAGTGAGGCACCATTTTTACCGGGAGACCCAGGGGAACGCTGGGAGGTGGGAAATTTGAGTGAGCCCGGTGATGCCACAACTTTCCCACACAAAAGTGTGTGAAAAAAGTGATATTTTCGGCTAAAATTGAGGTTTGAAGGGGATTCTGGGTAAGGAAACGTTGGGGGATCCACGCAAGCCATACCTCCCTGGAAGCCCCCGGGTGTCTAGTTTTCAGAAATGTATGGGTTTGGTAGGTTTCCCTAGATGGCTGCCGAGCACCGGGCCAAAAACCCAGGTGACCCCCCTTGCAAAACCAGGTGGTTTTGAGATAGGCAATTTTGATGTTACCTCACTGTGTTTTGCGCCGTTTCCTGTCGCGGGCACTAGACCGACCCACACAAGTGAGGTACCGTTTTTCTCGTAAGACTTTGGGGAACGCGGGGTGGGTGGAAATTTGTGGATCCACGCAGATTCCAGAACTTTCCACGACAGAAATATGGGGAAAATGTGTTTTTTTGGACAATTTTTTAGGTTTGCAAGGGATTCTGGGTAACAGACGCTGGTGGGAGGCAGTCAAGTCACCCCATCCTGGATTCCCCTGGGTGTCTAGTTTTCAAAAATGTATAGGTTTGCTAGATTTCCCAAGGTGCCCGCAGAGCTAGGGTTAAAAAACTACAGCTAGTCATTTCGCCAAAAAAGGGTCATTTTTCACTGCGATATTGAGGTGTGACCACGTTGCGTTTTGCGCCATTTCATGTCGCGGGCACTAGACCGATCCACACAAGTGAGGTACCGTTTTTCTCGTAAGACTTTGGGGAATGCGGGGTGGGTGGAAATTTGTGGATCCACGCAGATTCCGGAACTTTCCACGACAGAAAAGTAGGGAAAATGTGTTTTTTGGGACAATTGTTTAGGTTTGCAAGGGATTCTGGGTAACAGACCCTGGTGGTAGGCAGTCAAGTCACCACATCCTGGATTCCCCTGGGTGTCTAGTTTTCAAAAATGTATAGGTTTGCTAGATTTCCCAAGGTGCCCGCAGAGCTAGGGTTCAAAAACTACAGCTAGTCATTTCGCCAAAAAAGGGTCATTTTTCACTGCGATATTGAGGTGTGACCACGTTGCGTTTTGCGCCGTTTCCTGTCGCGGGCACTAGGCCGACCCACACAAGGGAGGTACCGTTTTTCTCGTAAGACTTTGGGGAACGTGGGGTGCATGGAAATTTGTGGATCCACGCAGATTCCGGAACTTTCCACGACAGAAATGTGGGGAAAATGTGTTTTTTTGGACAATTTTTTAGGTTTGCAAGGGATTCTGGGTAACAGACCTTGGTGGGAGGCAGTCAAGTCACCCCATCTTGGATTCCCCTGGGTGTCTAGTTTTCAAAAATGTATAGGTTTCCTAGGTTTCACAAGGTGCCCGCAGAGCTAGGGTTAAAAAACTACAGCTAGACATTTTGCCAAAAAAGGGTCATTTTTCACTGCGAAATTCCATAAACATAAACATAAACATTGTCACTGTTCAGGCCTAACGACACAGACCTACATCTACTGATCCAACGTGCTTCTTGCTGACGCAAACGCAGCAACAGATCACCACCCCTTGCCATAGGAATAAGCCTTTGAATCCCATGGAACCTAATCCATTTTCTATTCTCATGGTGATCTCTAATATGTTGAAAAATTGGTGACTTGATATATTGATTAAGTATCGCACGATTATGTTCCTGAATCCTTAACTTCTGCATCCTTTTTGTGCTTCCTATATAAATATTGCCACATTCACACTGAAGAGCATATATTACCCAACTGCTGTTGCAGTTGATAAATTCATTAATACAAAAGGCCTTCTTTGTATTGTATGTTGGAAGCCCTCACCGCTAGGGATTATTATTGAAAATATGGATTGTGTTCTGGTACCATGCCTTCCAGCTGCTATGCTCCACCTTTTAGTGTGTAAATAGAAATCTTGAATTATAGGTCAGCAACTTATATTGGTCTGATGACATCACTTTGCATGATCAATTTTATTTATGAATTCACAGGCAAGGAGGTTTGTGAAATGCGTATGATTAGATGCTTGTATCCATGTAACACGTTCTGTGTGCATTCTTCTTTCAGTTCTACTTCACCTGTGTTGTGTGGCCTATGTTTGGCAGACTTTCCATTGTAGCGATCTGGCTTTTTTGGTGGACTGCTTCAATTCACTGGATTGACAACCACCGAGTAGGTTTGATGTTCACTCATGTGTATTCATTGCTTGCATTCAGTAAATGGAAATATTATCAGATTTTCCACAACAGGGAACAATGTGAGATGCAGCTGCAGGGGCCATCTGTGTCACGTAATTTTTCTTCCCAACGGGTGAAAATGAGCATTACTTCTGGCCACAAATGCGATTAATAATGTTCAGTTTTGCTATGTGTTGATCTTAATACATCAACTACTCCAATTTTTTGACGGCAGAAAATCCAAATTTCGAGAAATCAGTATTTCCAGAGTGTACTTTGCACAAGTACATGATCAATTTCCATGAAATATGTGCTTCACCCTTATACTCTAAGATAATAATTTGGACCTTTGTACTTATTTGCTCAGAAAACTTTGTGTTGCATATTTCATTTGTTCAGCCAATTTTCACATCTGCGTAAAGAAGTAGAACAGCGTGCACAATTGGTATGTGCATAAAATTTGCAACTGTTATTTTTACGTATGCCTTGATTTGTGGTCATACTGGCCACCAGCTTTTAAGGTCAAACCAGAATTAGAACTACAAGAGATGCAAATACTGTCTACATTTCTTATCCCACTATCGCTAGGGAAAATACACTTGGTGAATCTAACCCTTACACTTCAGATGTAAACTTAATCTTCAGGTCCAGGTATACCTTCGTGAATTGGGCCCTTGGACTACAGGTCTAAACTTAGACTTCAGGTGTCAACTTAGGCTTCATTTCTATGTTTACCTTTGTGAATTGGGCCCTCAGTGTTTTTCTCTTTACAGTATATTATATGCAACTATAATATTTAAAAAAAAAAAGAATAAATATAACAAGCATAGTTCTTGCTTTGATCAACACCTCTTTCTGTAAGTTGCATGAACATTAATGACATTCTCAGTATAGCTGCCTGGTACAGCAGACATCTGGATTCTTTCACCATTATATATCATTTGATGGCATGAGACTTTTAATTATAGAATAACCACAACGGATTAAGATATATTTTCTTTTGAAATGCATATTTTCCCAATCATTTCTATGTGAGAGAACAATTAGATCTCACTTAAATGATAATTTTGTACAGAAAAAGACACATTACTAGAGGATCAAACTTGATTAGCATCAGTACCTGAAATGTCATAAACTTACACCCAGAAGACAATCTAATATAATTTAGGAGACAGATTTCCAGGCCATCAAAAACAAAACAACCAAGGCAATCTCCAAGACGCAGTGTTTCCATTAACTCTATTTGTTTCAATAAATGAAAATTATACCGTGACCTTTTCTTCAGCAGCTTTCCCTTCTCCATTTTTAATCATTATGCAGGAGGATTCTTTACAGACAATTTGCTCCTCAGGGGGCAATTAGTAGTGAAGTGATTTCAGTAGAAATGCAGCAAACCTCTTCACTTCCCTCCCATGACTGACAGGCAAAACCAAGCCTCACAGGAATCTTCTACTGTATACCTCTTGTAAAACCAATGACATTTACTGACAATATAGGTTTCTAATGCTGGACCAGTCCAAGAAAGGGATGGAAACTAAAAGAACCGAAAAGGCAACCCATACTGTGATACAGGACAGACAAGGTAGCCCTCACAACACACTGAAAACATCACCATTAACCGTATATGCAGGGCTAATAGCTTGGTCACCTTTTTATACTCAGTTGAATGCTTTATCACAAGCTTCTCCAAAAACCTGCACAATGTAGGATTTATTTGAATTTTCAAGCATGTGCCCATTCCTGCAGTGTATACATATCTGCCATGCAGAAAGTGTTGTACTGATGTCACTAACTCTGTGTCTGCAAATAGATATGTTTTACACTTGTACATGTACCATATCTATTGGCCCTTGTGCACAAAAGAACAATGTAATGTTTCCCTAGAGTTTATGATAATTTGGACCGGCAACTTACTATTATTGTGCTATGAAAGGCACAACAAAAGAATACTAAACAATACTAAACATCTCTACTAGTAGACCTAAGAAATTGTTTGAAATATTAGAAATGAATCTACCTTCAAAAGCGATACTGTTTCCACACACAACTAAGCACCCCCTAACTGTGAATTCTTTGCCTCCTTTTTCGCTGAGAAAACATCACTAACAACATCCAGAATACTCTCAATCTTCTTCTACCCCAACCCCTCCTACACCTGCACACACTGGACCATGAAGCTTGCCCGTATAATTACCTCTCCTCTCCCAAAAATGACGCCACCTGGTCTAGCTTCATAACCCTCCAAGAGATTGGCACTCTGGGGGCCTCAATTAAGAAAAGTGACGCATCCCTAAGTGAAACAGCGATGCGTCACTTTTCATTGTGCCCTCATTGCAACATGCTGGATGCGTCATATTTACAGTATGACATATCATGTTGCAAGGAGTTACAGATACATTGATATTTCTGACGTATCTGCAGGCGCAAAAATGACTAATTTAAGGAGTATGTCACAAAAGTCACGCAACTCCATCAATGGGTCATTTCACATGGGCAAGTTCCATTTCAAATGTGCCTGCCTCAGTCTTACGCCTGCTGTGAGGCAGGCGTAAGATATTGACACATTTGTGTTCTAGAAGTGACACAGGGAAATCTCATAGATTTCACTGATTCACTTCTACGAGGCTTACTTGCGTCAGAACGCCCACCCTGCTTACATTATACCTGGCACAGGTATAATGTGGCGCAGGGGTTTACAAATTGACGCATCTACTTAGGTGCGTCACTTTGTAAATATGACGCAACATGACACATTTTTTACTCTGCTGGTGCGTCACAAAAAGTGGCACATCGGCAGCGCAAATGTGACGCAAAGGCTTATAAATAAGCACTGAATCTTTTGACCTCCTTGAAATACTCTAACCACTTTATTTATCCCCTCCTCTCCACACTCCACAGGTCCATTCACCTCTTACTCCCAATATAGACTAAGGTAATCAATGCCTCTCTCACCCAAGGCTCCCTTGCCGACTGCATCAAAATGGTCAGATTAACCCTATACTAAAAAGAAAACTCAAACTATTCCAAGCTCAATAACTACCGCCCCATCTCCAACATCCCTACTCTGGCCAAACCCCTGGAAAAATATGTGCACTTACAGCTCCACAATCACATTGAACAATCTGAACTTCTAGACCATTGCCAATCCGGCTTCAGTTGGGGCCACAGCATCGAAAATGCTGTGGTCCACACTGTTGACAATGCCCTACACTTGCTTCACCTGAATGAATCCTGCCTCCTGATCCTACTAGATCTCTCAGCAACCTTTGACACCGTCAATCATGCTACCCTGCTCGAACCGCTAGAACACAAGATGGGCCATTCTGGCACTGGGCTAAAATGGTTCTCCTCTATTCAACACAGCGGGTTGTAGCGCTTCCTAATTAATCACACACTATCCAAGATGGTTCCCCTATCACTGGGTGTCTCCCAAGGCTCTATCCTCGCCCAGGCATTGTTCAACCTCTACATGGAGTCCCTAACCAACATTCTCAAATGCTTCCACAACTCTTACCATTTGTTGCTGATGACACCCAACTCTACATGAGAATAACCTCCCCGAGGACATCCACACCCTCAATAACACCCTAATACTAACTCAACAATGCCTGACTTGCCATCAGCTCATGCACAATGCCCTTAAAACTAAATTCTTACTGATCTCACCTCCCACTACCACCTCTAATGTCTAATTCCAAAGAATGGCTCCCCCTTCTCTCCTCCCTGAATTGCACCCCACACATTGTCAACTCAGACAAATCCCTTGATAGTCCCCTAGACAAAGACCTTACCATGCAAAAATACATCAGTGCCATCAGTAGAGGAGCTAACCATCAGCCGCATATGCCTAGGAAACTAAAACCTTTCCTCCCCGTGGCCGACCTCACATCTGTGACCTCATGAACTTGTGCTTTCGAAACTAGACTATGATAGTGCTACCCCAGTGGGCCTCCCGAAACTTCACATGCCTCCTTTAAGGCTACTCTAAATGTGCAGCCAGGCTCATCACAGGTTCCAAAAAAAGTGATCACATCAACCTGACCATCGAGCTCTGAATTGGCTACCATTCAAGCCGAGGACACATTTCCAGATTGCTTGCATGGCCCTTATAGCGCTGCACCATAATACTTCTTCCTACCTGTCCTAGAAACTGACCCTTTTGGGTGGTAACATATCCTCCAGAAGTACATGCACCTCACTTCTTAAGCCATAAATATTCAAGAAAGAAAACCCACAACCAATCCTTCTCTGGAATGTCGCCAAACATTTGGAACTCTCTCCCTACTGAGATCAGATGCAACCCATCCACATCCATCTTCAGGAAAGAAGCAAAACATTTTCTCTTCAACAATTTCTTCTCTCACTGTGGACTTGACCATGCCCCCGCTCTCTGTTTAGACCCCAGCCTCGATCTGTCCACTGCCTCCTGTGACTCCTCTATTTGCCTGGATCCTTGACCTTTGTTACACAACACTCCTCATGTAAATCTATACAAAACTACATTGGGGGAAAAACTGTGCTTCGACTTTACCCATCCCTACATCTCTTTTCCTCAACTACCTCAGAACTTTTATGTACTCTATCATTCGTATTTTTCTTTGATTTATTGTCACTAAGTACTTTCACTCACACTTTATGTAACTCTGGTTCTGGCTGCTTCTTGCTTACATACCCTACTGTATTTTGTCTGCTCCTTTTTTACTGTTAGCTCTTATATTTATTTGCTCTCTATGTACCTCAAAGTTTTTTTGTTGCACTTATTCTGTAAAGTGCTAGTTTCAATATCTTAAGTGCTATGTTGCCATGCTCGTTCACCACCTCTGGGAAATACTGTGCACCTACTCTCCTTACCCCTGCAAATTCCTACTATCTCCACAACAGAACTATACTTCCTCTGATCCATCTGTCTATAGGAATCTTCTTTGATATAATGTTAATATATATTTTTATTCACACTTCATATAACTCAGGCACTTGCTGCTATTTCGCCTGAATATCCCATTGTATACCATTTACCCTTTTTACCGTTACTATATATTTTTATCTATTTCCAATGTACCTCATACTATTGCTGTTGTGCTTACTCTGTAAAGTGCTCTAATACCTTAGGGTCTAGTTTGCGCTATATAATACTCACAAATAAATAAAAACAAATAAATTGTAATAATAGTAATACTAACACTACTGCTAATAATGACGGTAAAGAAATTGTATTATTAATATTATTATTGTTGTTATTAATATTTCTACTACTTTGTTAAAAAGATGCAAATAACATTATAAAGTATAATTCCTATATACATTACAGAAGGCACCAACATAGATGCCCCAACTACATGAGGGGTAAGCCTGTACTTGACTGTGATATATGTCATATTCTCCAGAATGAGCTGGTTGTTTTGGCACACATTTATTTTAACATTTAAATCAGATTTTCACCTGCTTTGTGAAACTAAATGGACCGTGTTATTCGTCTTATCATTGGGGTAAGGTATGCTCTCTCCTGAGAAAACATTTGGAAGGCTTTTGCCACACCAAAGCATATTATTAAGACTCCCTTGTAGTCGAAACGCGTAATGCTATTGTCTGCAGTGCCATAAATAAAGAACGGTTACCAGAGGATCGGCTGGTGGGCCTGCTTCACGTTGCCAAAGTTTGGATGTGTCTTTCTTTTGGGATATTAAGGGAACAATGCTGCCAACAGTAGGTAGTTATAGGTAGGACCTTGTTTCTATTCAAAAAATGTTTTTTTCTTTTGCCAATATCTTTGAAGCCGTTTGACAAATCTTGGTGAAATGTTCAAACCTAATGGGATGCTCAAGTCAGCTCCTGTCTTGAAAGTTTTGGGATGATTTGTCAAGCGGGGGCCAAGAAAAAAGGGGGATCCTAAAATACTTTTTCTCCATTATAATTTACATAGGAATTTTTGGAACAGGCTACAGCCCGAACTGCTGAACGAAATTACACCAAATTTGGCAAAAAAGTAGCTCTTGGTTCAGAAAACAACCTTTTCATTTAAATGGTGTAAATCCATTCAGTAGTTCCTAAGAAATTCAAAAAATAAAAATATCGATATCTGAGCACCGAGGAGGATTTACAACTGCAACCGAGCCCAAGCTTAATTCTGATTGGCTGCCAACACTCCAAACCAGAATGTGTTGGCAGCCATCTGGTGACTCTGTTACAGAGTCACAAGAGAAAGGGAAAGAAAGTTAGAAATGAAGAGAAGGGGGCTGGGTAGAAACACCCTGACCCCCTAGGCCTGCTCAGGGACCACCAGGCCCCATAAAACCTTTTTTTTTTATAAATTCCGCTAAGAGCGCAAAACCGGACGAACATTTAAAAAAAAAAGAATTACGTGCGTTCTCCCGCACACCGTTTTCTTCAAGCCCCTGGGTGGGCCAGGTCCCGGGGGCAATATTTACTAATGGTGCAGGAACCCAAGGGGCCCCCACAGCCCCGGGGACTGCCACTTCCCGGGGCTTTATTTAAAAAAAATAAAAAATCCAGTGAGGACCACCACCTTCTCGGGGCTTTAAATATTAACTGCAGGGAGCATCGCGGCCCCCCGCAGCACTGGGGACCGCCACCTTGCCTGGGTTTTTTTAAAATCAAAAGTATGGTGCACTGCCCTGGGGGACCACCATCACCCCAGGGCACACTTTGTGCTAATGTGGGGATCCGTTACAGCGCCCCGGCCCCGGGACCACCACCTCCCCAGGGCAAAGTGCACATTGGGAGGGGTACATCCGGCCCCCCTCCTGTAGCCCTAGATGGCCCTGGGGACCAACCTCCACCAGGGCTGCCCACTGCAATGTCCCAGGGTGCCCACCCCCAGGACATTGATGTTTGCTATGACAGGGCGGGAGCATGGCTTCTACCCTGCCATGGCAAACACTGCTTTGCTTCTTGGAAGCGAAAGGAGGAAACCTGCTCTCGCTTCCAAGCACCAAAGCAGAATTGCTTTTGGGCAAGGGGAGCTGCATATCAGCACCCCTACTACCTCTTTCTGCACCCCTATGGCCTCTTTTTCCACCTCTGTTGGTTCTTTCTGCACCGCGCTTGCTTCTTTCTGCACCTCACTTGCCTCTTTCTGCACTTCTCCTGCTTACTTCTACACCTCAGCTGCTTCTTTCAGCAATTCTCTTTCCTCTTTCTACACTTCTCTTACTTGTTTCTTCATCTCTCTTGTGTTTTTCAGCACCTCTGTTGCCTCTTTCTGAACGCTTCTGGGTTCTTTTTACACCTCTCTTGCCATTTTTGCACCTCTGTTGGTTCTTTCTGCACTGTCCTTGCTTCTTTCTGTACCTCTCTTGCCTCTTTCTGTACTTCTATTGCTTCTTTGTACACCTCTGTTGCTTCCTTCAGCAATTATCTTGCCTCATTCTGTACATTTCTTCCTTCTTTCTGTACCCCTCCTGTCTCTTTCAGTACCTCTCTTGCCTCTTTGTGCACCTCTCCTACCTCTTTGTGCACCCCTCTTGCCTCTTCTTGAACCTCTGTTGTTTCTTTCTGCACTGCTCTTGCTTCTTTCTGCACCCCATTTGCCTCTTTCTGCACTTCTCTTGGTTCTTTCCACACCTCTGTTGCTTCTTTTAGCAATTCTCTTGCCTCTTTCTGAACTTCTTTTGTTTGTTTCTGCATGTCTCTTGTGTCTTTATGCACCTCTGTTGCCTCTTTTTGCACCTCACTTATTTCTTTCTTTACCCCTCTTAACTCATTCTGCATTCCAGCTTCCTCTTTCTCCATCTTTCCTGCCTGTTTATGCATCTCTCTTTCCTCTTGCTGTACCTCTGTTGGTTCTCCCTGTACTTCTCTTGCTCTTTCTGCACCCATCGTGCCACTTTCAGCACCTCTGTTGCTTCTTTCTGCACTTCTCTCCCTTCTTTTTGCACCCCTCCTGCCTCTTTCTGTACCTCTCTTGTCTCTTTGTGCCTCTCCATTACCTTTTTCTGTACCGCTCTTGCTTCTTTTTGCACCTCTGTTGGTGTTTTCTGCACTGCTCTTGCTTCTTTCTGCACCTCACTTGCCTCTTTCTGCACTTCTCTCGCTTCTTTCTACACATCTGTCGCTTCTTTCAGCAATAATTTTGCCTCTTTCTGCACTTCTCCTCCTTCTTTCTGCACCCCTCCTGCGTCTTTCTGTACCTCTCTTGCATATTTTGTTACCTCTCCTACCTCTTTCTGTACTCCTCTTGCTTCTTTCAGTACCTCTAGTTGATTCTTTCTGCACTTCTATTCCTTCTTTCTGCACCCCTCCTCCCTCTTTCTGTACCTCTCTTGCCTCTTTGAGCACCTCTTCTATCTTTTTCTGTACCGCTCTTGCTTCTTTTTGCACCTCTGTCGGTTCTTTCCACACTGCTCTTGATTCTTTCTGCACCTCATGTGCCTCTTTATTCACTTCTCTTGCTTCTTTATACACCTCTGTTGCTTCTTTCAGCAATTCTTTTGCCTGTTTCTGCACTTCTCTTCCATCTTTCTGGACCCCTCCTGCCTCTTTCTGTAACTCTCTTACCTCTTTTCGTACCTCTCCCACCTCTTTCTGCACTCCTCTTGCCTCTTTCAGCACCTCTGTTGCTTCTTTCTGCAACTCTCTTCCTTCTTTTTGCACCCCTCCTGCCTCTTTCTGTACCTCTCTTGCCTCTTTGTGCACCTCTTCCACTTTTTTCTATACCGCTCTTGCTTCATTTTGCACCTCTGTTGGTAATTTCTTCACTGCTCATGCTTCTTTCTGCACCACAATTGCCTCTTTCTGCACTTCTCTTGCTTCTTTCTACACCTCTGTTGCTTCTTTCGGCAATTCTTTTGCCTCTTTCTGCTCTTCTCTTCCTTCATTCTGCACCCCCTACCTCTTTCTGTACCTCTCTTGCCTCTTTCTGCACTTCTTTTCCTTCTTTCTGTACCCCTCCTGTCTCTTTCTGTACATCTCTTGTCTCTTTGTGCACCTCTCCTACCTCTTTGTGCACCCCTCTTGCCTCTTCTTGAATCTCTGTTGTTTCTTTCTGCACTGCTCTTGCTTCTTTCTGCACCCCATTTGCCTCTTTCTGCACTTCTCTTGGTTCTTTCCACACCTCTGTTGCTTCTTTTAGCAATTCTCTTGCCTCTTTCTGAACTTCTTTTGTTTGTTTCTGCATGTCTCTTGTGTCTTTATGCACCTCTGTTGCCTCTTTTTGTACCTCACTTATTTCTTTCTGTACACCTCTTGCCTCATTCTGCATTCCAGCTTCCTCTTTCTCCACCCTTCCTGCCTGTTTATGCACCTCTCTTTCCTCTTGCTGTACCTCTGTTGGTTCTCCCTGTACTTCTCTTGCTCTTTCTGCAGCCATCGTGCCACTTTCAGCACCTCTGTTGCTTCTTTCTGCACTTCTCTCCCTTATTTTTGCACCCCTCCTGCCTCTTTCTGTACCTCTCTTGTCTCTTTGTGCCTCTCCATTACATTTTTCTGTACCGCTCTTGCTTCTTTTTGCACCTCTGTTGTTTTTTTATGCACTGCTCTTGCTTCTTTCTGCACCTCACTTGCCTCTTTCTGCACTTCTCTCGCTTCTTTCTACACCTCTGTTGCTTCTTTCAGCAATACTTTTGCCTCTTTCTGCACTTCTCCTCCTTCTTTCTGCACCCCTCCTGCATCTTTCTGTACCTCTCTTGCATATTTTGTTACCTCTCCTACCTCTTTCTGCACTCCTCTTGCTTCTTTCAGTACCTCTGTTGCTTCTTTCTGCACTATCTTCCTTCTTTCTGCACCCCTCCTCCCTCTTTCTGTACCTCTCTTGCCTCTTTGAGCACCTCTTCTATCCTTTGCTGTACCACTCTTGCTTCTTTTTGCACCTCTGTTGGTTCTTTCCACACTGCTCTTTATTCTTTCTGCACCTCATGTGCCTCTTTATTCCCTTCTCTTGCTTCTTTATACACCTCTGTTGCTTCTTTCAGCAATTCTTTTGCCTGTTTCTGCACTTCTCTTCCTTCTTTCTGGACCCCTCCTGCCTCTTTCTATAACTCTCTTACCTCTTTTCGTACCTCTCCCACCGCTTTCTGCACTCCTCTTGCCTCTTTCAGCACCTCTGTTGCTTCTTTCTGCAATTATCTTCCTTCTTTTTGCACCCCTCCTGCCTCTTTCTGTACCTCTCTTGCCTCTTTGTGCACCTCTTCCACTTTTTTCTACACCGCTCTTGCTTCATTTTGCACCTCTGTTGGTAATTTCTTCACTGCTCATGCTTCTTTCTGCACCACAATTGCCTCCTTCTTCACTTCTTTTCCTTCTTTCTGCAACCCTCCTGCCTCTTTCTGTACCTCTTATGCTTCCTTGTGCATCTCTCCTACCTCTTGCAGCTCCCCTCTTGCCTCTTTTTGCACCTATGTTGGTTCTTTCTGCATTGCTCTTGCTTTTTTCTGCACCTCACTTGCCTTTTTCTGCACTTCTCTTGGTTCTTTCTACACCTCTGTTGCTTCTTTCAGCAATTCCCGTGCCTCTCTCTGCACTTCTCTTGCTTGTTTCTGCACCTCTCTTGTGTCTTTCTGCACATCTGTTCCCTCTTTCTGCACCTCACTTGCTTCTTTCTGTACCCCTACTGCCTCTTTCTGCACTTCTCTTGCTTCTTTCTACATCTCTCTTGCCTCTTTCTGCTCCTCTCTTGCTTCTAGGTGCATTTCTCTTGCCTGTTTCTGCACTTCCATTGCCTCTTTCTGAAGCTCTCTTGCTTCTTTCTGTACCCTTCTTCCCTTTTTTCCACCCCTCTTGTGTCTTTCTGCTGTTCTCTTGACATTTTCTGCAACTCTCTTGCCTCTTTCTGCACCTCAATTACCTCTTTCTACACTTCTCTTACTTCTTTCCCCACCTCTGTTGCTTCTTTTAGCAATTAACTTGCCTCTTGTTGCACTTCTTTTGCTTGTTTCTGCATGTCTCTTATGTCTTTATGCACCTCTGTTGCCTCTTTCTACACCTCACTTGCTTCTTTCTGCACCCGATTACCTCTTTCTGCACCCCTGTTCCCTCTTTCTGCACCTTTCCTGCCTGTTTCAACACATCTCTTGCCTCTTTCTATACCTCTTTTGGTTCTTTCTGCACCCCTCTTGCCTCTTTCTGCACCCCTCTTTTCTCTTTATGCACCTCTCTTGCCTCTTTCTATACCCCTGTTCCCTCTTTTTGCACCTTTCCTGTCTGTTTCTGTACCTCTCTTGCCTCTTTCTGTAGCTCTGTTGGTACTTTCTGCACTTCTCTTGCCTTTTCTGCACCTTTTGCGCCTCTTTCAGCACAACTGTTGCTTCTTTCTGCACTTCTCTTCTTTCTTTCTGCACTTCTTTTCTTTCTTTCTGCACCCCTCCTGCCTCTTTCTGTACCTTTCTTTCCTCTTTGTGAACCTCTTCTACCTTTTTCTGTACTGCTCTCCTTTCTTTTTGCACCCCTGTTGGTTCTTTTGCATTGCTTCTGCTTTTTTCTGTACCTTACTTGCCTCTATCTGCACTTTTCTTGCTTCTTACTACAACTCTGTTGGTTCTTTCAGCAATTTCTGTGCCTCTTTCTGCACTTCTCTTCCTTCTTTCTGCACCCCTCCGGCCTCTTTCTGTACCTCTCTTGCCTCTTTGTGCACCTCTTCTACCTTTTTCTGTACTGCTCCTCTTTCTTTTTGCACCTCTGTTGGTTCTTTCTGCCTTGCTTCTGCTTATTTCTGCACCTTACTTGTCTCTTTCTGGACTTCTCTTGCTTCTTACTGCACCTCTGTCGCTTCTTTCAGCAATTTTTGGCCTCTTTCTGCACTTCTCTTCCTTCTTTCTGCACCCCTCCTGCCTCTTTCTGTACCCCTCTTGCTTCTTTCTGCACCTCACTTGCCTCTTTCTGTACTTATATTGCTTCTTTGTAAACCTCTGTTGCTTCTTTCAGCAATTCTCTTGCCTCTTTCTGCACTTCTCTTCCTTCTTTCTGCACCCCTCCTGCCTTTTTCTGTACCTCTCTTGCCTCTTTGTGCACCTCTTCTACCTCTTTTTGCACCTCTCTTGCTTCTTTTTGAACCTCTGTTGGTTCCTTCCGCACTTCTCTTGCTTCTTTCTGCACCTCACTTGCCTCTTTCTTCACTTCTCTTGGTTCTTACTATGCGTCTGTCGCTCCTTTCAGCAACTCTCTTGCATCTTTCTGCACTTCTCTAGCTTGTTCTGCACCTCTCTTGTGTCTTTCACCACCTCTGTTGCCTCTTTCTCTTTTTGCACCTCTGCTGGTTCTTTCTGCTCTGTTCTTGCTTCTTTCTGCACCTCTCTTGCCTCTTTCTGTACTTCTATTGCTTCTTTGTACACCTCTGTTGCTTCTTTCAGCAATTATCTTGCCTCTTTCTATACTTTTCTTCCTTCTTTCTGCACCCCTCCTGCCTCATTCTGTAACTCTCTTGCCTCTTTGTGCAAATCTCCCACCTTTTGTGTACCCCTCTTTTCTCTTTTTGAACCTATGTTAGTTCTTTTTGCACTGCTCTTGCTTCTTTCTGCACCCACTTACCTCTTTCTCCACTTCTCTTGGTTCTTTCTACATCTGAGTTGCTTCTTTCAGAACTTCTCTTGCTTGTTTCTGCACCTCTCTTGTGTCTTTCTGCACCTCTGTTGCCTCTTTCTGTACTTCTCTTGCTTCCTTCTACATCTCTCTTTCCCCTTTCTGTTCCTCTCTTGCCTCTTTGAGCATTTCTCTTGCTAGTTTCTGCACTTCCTTGGCTCTTTCTGAACCTCTCTTGCCTCTTTTTATACCTTTATTGCCTCTTTCTGCACTTCTCTTGCTTCTTTCTGCACCTCTCTTGTTTTTTCTGCACCCTTCTTCCGCTTTTTGCATCCCTCTTGCCTCTTTCTGCTGTTCTCTTACCATTTTCTGCACCTATCTTGCCTTTTTCTGCACCTCACTTGCCTCTTTCTGCACTTCTCATGCTTCTTATCACACCTCTGTTGCTCCTCCCAGCAATTCTCTTGCCTCTATCTGCATTTCTTTTGCTTGTTTCTGCACCATTCTTACGTCTTTATTCACCTCTGTTGCCTCTATCTATACCTCACTTGTTTCTTTCTGCACCCCTCTTTTCTCTTTCTGTACCCCTCTTTTCTCATTCTGCACCTATCTTGCCTCTTTCTGCACCCCTGTTCCCTCTTTCTGCACCTTCCCTGCATGTTTCTGTACCTCTATTGCCTCTTTCTGTACCTCTGTTGGTTCTTTCTGCACTTCTCTTACTCTGTCTGCATCCTTCGTGCCTCTTTCAACACCTCTGTTGCTTCTTTTTGTACTAATTTTCCTTCTTTCTGAACCCGTCCTGCATTTTTCTGTACCTCTCTTGCCTCTTTGTGAGCCTCTACTAACTTTTTCTGTATCACTCTTGCTTCTTTTTGCACCTCTGTTTGTTCTTTCTGCACAGCTCTTGCTTTTTTCTGCACCTTACTTGCCTCTTTCTGCACTTCTCTTGCTTCTTTCTACAACTCTGTTGCTTCTTTCAGCAATTCTTTTGCCTCGTTCGGCACTTCACTTCCTTCTTTCTGCACCCCTCCTGCATCTTCCTGTACCTCTCTTGCCTCTTTGTGCACCTCTCCTATCTAATTCTGCACTCCTCTTGCCTCTTTCAGTGCCCCTTTTGCTTCTTTCTGCCTTCTCTTCCTTTTTTTGCACCCTTCCTGCCTCTTTCTGCACACCTGTTGTCTCTTTTTATACCTCTCTTGCCTCTTTCTGCACTCCACTTGCTTCTTTCTGCACCTCTCTTGCCTGTTTTGGCACATCTGTTGCTTCGTTCTGCACTTCTCTTGTCTATTTCTGTACCTCTGACTAAGAGGTAGTTTTAATCCCACTGCCCTATTATGTACTAGGGCCTTACAGGGGAGGTCATGACAATCACAGGGGTACCCCAACCCATAGTGTACCCTAGTGTATGTAGGAGTGTTCACTGTATTCTAAGTGTCTTTCAGCAATGCACTGGCTCCGGGCCTTTTTAGTCAGAGTCAGTTACCATCAGTACAAGTCAGAAAAAAGTTGGGGCACTGGATTACTTTGCAACAAGGCCTCTTACTGCACCTCTGTTTGTGCTTTATGCATACCTCTTTCTTCTTTATGCACCTTTCTTCATCTGTCTGGACTTCTGTTGCTTTATTCTGCATTCCTCGTGGTTCTTTCTGTGCTTTTCTTCCTCTTTCTGCACATGTCCTAGCTCTGTAGGCATAGTTAGAAATTAACATTTAAAAAACCAAAGGTTTTACGGACGTTATAGTTAGGAATTAGCATTTAAAAAACCTTAGAAATTCACTGAAAAAAACATACTTTCAGGGACGTTATAGTTAGAAATTAGCATTTATAAAACCTTTGAAATTCACTGAAAAAACATAGGTTTCAGGAACGTTATAGTTAGAAATTAGCATTTAAAAACCTTAGTACTTCACACAAAAAACACAGGTTTTAGGGACTGTAAAGTTAGTTGGACATTTCACTCATACAAAACTAGAGAAATTTGGCTGTTATAGTAAGTTGAGCTTACTATAACTCGCACCCCCGCAATGCACTACTGATGACGTCCCATATTACATCATTCATGACATGGTCAGTAACATCACTGATGACATCACTAATGACATCTCAAATGACATCACTGATGACATCACTGATGACATCCTCCACGTGATAATCTGATGCGCCTCCTCATACCCTAATACTCTAAACTACAGACTACTATTTTTGAAACCATAGACACACCAATACCAGTTACTACATATCCAATCACTGATTCCTAGGTTTACACACACATCTACTCATTTACCCATACAGTCACTCATACATGCAATTAATCATCAATACAGCACTATCATATGCACTCATACACCTATACAGACACTCACACAATGCCACTTATCCATACAGTTACTCTTACACCTAGTCAGTCATGCAAAGAATCAATCACACTCCCATTTACTCACCTTTACAGCTACACACACACCACCTCCGTTATTCATACAGATACTAACACAAACTTACTCTCTTCTACAATCACTGACACAAGCATACCCTCATCCATACAGCCACTCTCACAATCACTCACTCTCACATATAGTCATGTATATACTCCTACAATCACATATACTGCCTTTCACATATGTAGTTACTCACACATGTACCTCTGATACATCCATTCACTCACCAACACACCCATACACACACTCACCCCATGCAGACCTTCACAGATGCACTCTTGAGCCCATACACCCAGTGAATCAACCACTCACACACCTCTACACAAAGTCACATCCCACCCACCCACAGATACACTCTAGCACTCATACAGATACTCATACAACCAATCAATAACCCATATGGACACTCATGTAGCTCCTCACCAACCCATGCAGCCACTTACATACCAACTGAAAAACTGATACAGACATTCACACGGTTTAGTCACTAACCCATGCATTCAGTAAGACACATTCAATCACTCACTTATACAGTCAGTCATGCCCTTTTAAATCATCCATTCAGACACCTATACACCCACTCATTGTTCATATATATATATAAAACATATTTAAACTTTACAGAAACACACAGTCACTGGATGATGTCAACAGTGATGCCGTTTGAGATTTCATCAGCGATGTCCTTGTGATGTTACTGACCATGTCATGAATGATGTAATATGTGACGTCATCAGCAGTGCATTGCGGGGGCGTGAGTTATAGTTATCACTGTGTATGATGTAGCCTCACTGCTGATCCTCCCTCCATCCTAGCACATTCATATGTGTGCACTTCGCGATAGCAAAACTTTCAATAATACCGCACACCATTGACATGCGTGTCTGCGCATATCCACAAGCTTGACAACGACATGTGATGTTGTCCATTCAATGTTTTCAGACAGCATCTCATCAGCGATAGTTGCCGCCCTCCCGGTACATGCTACATTAATGTAAATTGCGGATTGTGCGACGTCAACACTGCAACAGGGACACACACATAAGCCACTTCCTGCCAAGGCAGGAACTGAACAACACCCAGGTCCCCGGAATAATTATTCACACTCCTACGCTGGCCTGGTGTATGCAAGCCCAGCCCACTTTGCATATGTATAAATAGGATAATGACGATGCCACATGTCCCAGTTCTTCCACACTGCTTCAGGTGATATGGCCGCATCCACCTCGCATATCACAATGCGCAATAAAAAAAAAGGGATCCATGAGGTGTACATCATCCTACTACATCTGAATTGTGAACCTTGCTGTCCGTCATGTTTGGACACAAACCAATGACAGCAGGAGAGCAGTGGGGCCTGAATGCACAGGCCCTGCAATTGAGCGCGGTGCGGCAGAAGGGATGGGGTGCATCAGCCTGGGTGCACAGGTGCAAACAAGCGATGTTGCCTTGTGTAATGATGTGATCTCTGACCTCATTCAGTCACATCTCTGTCTCATTTTAAGGACCTGCTGGACCGTACTGTAGACCTGAGCCAGCGGGCAGCACTGCCCTACAGACACGTGGCGTTGACTTTTGGGGCACTGTAGTGAGCTGATTACTAAGTGTACATGCACACAGGCTTGCCCAACTGGATTGCACGTGCACATTATCCTTCTAGCATGCGCTCTGTTCCTTTGTATGTGAACGTTGGCATAATATATTATTATTTACCCTTGTGTGTTCTCATGCACTCCAACTCCTCTTTGAACCACGATTACCACTAACAGTTGGTAGATCGTACTTCAAGAAGGAAGGATGCACTCAACTGGTGTTCTCTCTTAAGCTTGAAATAAACCTTCATTTACCTTAAGACGTTTCCACCATTATATTATTTCTCCCTTTTCAGACACTGAGAACAAGCATTTGCAATGCAATAGGTCTCGCATTTACGCGAGTTTGAGCTATTGACAATGCAAATAACAATGCCTTTTATTTTTGTTTTCGTTTTTAAAACATCATTTAAAGGCATTGTCATTTACAATGCCTATAGCTTAAACTCGCGTTAATGGGATACCTATTGCATTGCAAATGCTTGTTCTCTTGGACATATGCAAAAACATTGCCACTTGATTCAAGATAGCCTGGCTGATGAGGGGTATGAACCCCAAACCGGTCCCAGGATGCTTGTTTCCGGTCCAGGGAAGACATGGCTTGGCAGTTCGGTCTGGACTGTTCTCATGAGGCACAGTGTCAGCCTGATTTGCATATGGCCATGTCTGAACTGGGGTGGTGGAGTGAGCTAAAGAATGATGATGGATTAAACCCAGGTCAGTTGACTGGCAGTGAGTGTTTTATTTACTCAAACACTCCGTCCATCATCCGCTTTGGTATCGCTTTGTTCTCTTGGACATGGCACACATACTTATGTTTCTTTTTTATCTTGCAGGTTTTGTACGCTGCTTCTGGAGGAGTCCCACCGACTTCTTTCATGTTTTACTGTTGTTCGAATAAAGTTATGTTTCCATTTATTTGTGTTGTTTTAATAAAAGTTATTTTTTTAACAATAAATAAGTGAGTGTATGGGTCTTCTTTTTCTGACAACACTTGTCTGCAGTTTATTGTGAAAATCGGCGGTTGATACATAAATGAAGGATTCTATGAATGTATCACTTTATAACACCATGAGTACTGCCCCTGTGATTTCAGAACCAATAAGGCACTGCCTAGGGCCACTGAGGCTTCAAGGACTGGCGAGGCCCCCCCTGCATATTTATGTAAATCCCCTGAGGTTGCCGATCCCCGGTCTTGAGTTGGCCTGGAAGCCCCCCAAACAATTTGTAAACAATACCCGGGGAGGTATCGATCCCCTAGAATGCGAAACATCTCTGTGCCTTCCCGCGCCTAATTTACATGTGAGATTAAGGTCCCCAGTGCTGCAGAGACCCCTCAATATAATAATAGGATTGGCCCCGGAACATTACCCACCAGTGGGCTCATTTAAATGAACGGGTGAGACCCCGCTTCATTTTTTTTCTCCATTTTTACCATCCGGATTGGCTTTATTGAAGCAATACAAGGTTTTTCTCCTCTCGCTTCAACGAGGCAAACAAGAATTTACTATCACAGGGTGGAAGCAATGCTCCCGCCCTATAATAGCAAACATAAATGTCCCGCGGATGCACACCCCAGGACATTGTATGACCTGCACCTGGGAGGTGGCGCTCCTTAGGGCCATGATGCATTGGTTAATGCATAACTACAGAATTATTATAAACACATACTAACACTACTTGCACATGTGTAGTACAGCAACCAGAGTGTAGAGAAGAGGCAGAGGAAGCCCAAAATCAAAAAATATAAATCCTACCAGAGGTAGGATCACATAGTTCGATCAGCCGACAACCCTGGGATGAGTCGAAACAGCTTCACCAAGAAAACGGGTCTTCAACAGAACGCGAGCAAGTTCAAAATCTTGGTGAGTGCTGCCTTCTTTTTACCTTCTCCCAGCCATCGCCAAATTTATGTAGTGAAGAGGAAGACAGCAGTGGATCCGATAAGTAGATTTATTGCAGGAAAAGAAGACAGCTTAAACAGCCACCAACAGGACCAGACAGCAAGGCAACCGTCTTCTCCAGCACCGTGTACAAACTCCACAAGATTCATCTCATGACAGCCCTACATTCTAACATTACATACTTACATTATAGTAGCATTACATACTAACATTTTACTATGACTTATATTGGAATACTACACAGAGCACATGACTTTACAGCAATGAGCTCATGGTTTCATCTACGAGTCTTGAGACCGGTAGGGTTGAGTAGTTCGCTTCCCACTCCCTGTATTGTATAAACGCAAACTAACACTACTTCCACAGGTATGCTACAGTGCCCAGACCACATCACTTTACAGCAATGAGCTCACAGTTTAATCCCAGAGTCTTCAGACCAGTAGGGGTGAGTAGTTCGCTTCCCACTCCCTGTATAGTATAAACGCATACTAACACTACTTACAGTTATACGGCCAGTATGCTACAGCACCCACAGCCCGTCACTTTACAACAATCAGCTCGGTTTGATCCCCGAGTCTTCAAACCGGTAGGCGTGAGAACTTCGATTCCCACTTCAGGTATAGTGTAAACACACGGTAGAGGTCAGTAGTTTGCTTCCCACTCCCTGTATGGTATAAACGCCTACTAACACTACTTCCACAAGTATGCTACAAACACCAGAGCACATCACTTTACTGTAATGACCTCATGGTTTAGGCTCTCGGTTTCATACCCGAGTGCAGCAGCATCTCATCTCAGCACCATGTCACTCTGAGCAATACCGCACTTTCAGTCCGGTAGGTGTGACTACTTCGCTTCTCACTCCCCCACAGAGGTTACAGTGCTCCTATCCTCCTGTTTCCTACTCTTTTCGCCCTTTTCCCCCCTTACTCATTTCAATGGAATCACAAAATGGCTGCCAACACTTCCTAGTTGCAACCACTTGCACCGCTCACAGCCAATAAGCCGCAAGCTCGGCATCGTAACGCCTCAGCCAATCACATGGCAGAATTCCCAAATATTGATATCTGTAAATTTCGATATTTCTCAAAAACTACTGAACAGATTTACACCAAATAAACAAAGGCATGCTTTCTAGACCAAGACCCTTCTTCCTGCCAAATTTGGGGTAATTCTGTTCACCCGTTCGACCTGTAGCATTGTCTAAAGTTTCCTATGGAAATTAACATGGAGAAAACACGTGTTGGAACCCCTGTTTTCTTGGCCCCCCCTTGACGAATCACCCCCAACCTTTTAACATAGCAGCTGATACAAACAAAGAATTAGTTTGGAAAATGTCATGAAGATTCATCAAACGACACCAAAGTTATAAGCAAAACAAAAAAATGTCTTCCTATGGAAACTTGGTCCTAACTATAACATGGAGGCCCATCTGAGGGCTTGAATTTGGCGGCAGGAACATGACGTGCAACGCGATCAAATTCGTCAGGGACTACATGGCCCAGCATTCCTCGCTCATGGCGATGAGCGGTCTATATAGACCGGGTTTTCTGGCATATCTATGACCCAGCATCCCTTGCTCAGAACGGCATGAGGGGCCCATCAAGGGCGGGCCATTTGGCAATTTAAGGGGCAAGTCCATAAAGCACACCTTCAGAACGTCCTTGCCTCTGAGGAAGAAGGTTTCTACACTTCGAAACGCGTCAGGCTCTGGGACGTTGCTGAACTGCCTACGCGATTGATGTTCCATCTGCGCTTCTTGTACCAATAAAAGGGTGTTACCCACGAACAGCGTCAGAGTGCTTCCCACAACAGGGCAACCTAGAGCTTCGATTTTTGGCGGCGGTCCGGCCGTCGGGAATGCACCACCCCACAATCGGGGGCCAGAAGACCAGTTACCTAGCTGACCTGCAATTGGGGACGTTGTGACGGATTTAAAGAGGGGCATGGACATTGAGGCCCATCTGAGGGCTTGAATTTGGCGGCAGGAACATGACGTGCAACGCGATCAAATTCGTCAGGGACTACATGGCCCAGCATTCCTCGCTCATGGCGATGAGCGGTCTATATAGACCGAGTTTTCTGGCATATCTATGACCCAGCATCCCTTGCTCAGAACGGCATGAGGGGCCCATCAAGGGCGGGCCATTTGGCAATTTAAGGGGCAAGTCCATAAAGCACACCTTCAGAACGTCCTTGCCTCTGAGGAAGAAGGTTTCTACACTTCGAAACGCGTCAGGCTCTGGGACGTTGCTGAACTGCCTACGCGATTGATGTTCCATCTGCGCTTCTTGTACCAATAAAAGGGTGTTACCCACGAACAGCGTCAGAGTGCTTCCCACAACAGGGCAACCTAGAGCTTCGATTTTTGGCGGCGGTCCGGCCGTCGGGAATGCACCACCCCACAATCGGGGGCCAGAAGACCAGTTACCTAGCTGACCTGCAATTGGGGACGTTGTGACGGATTTAAAGAGGGGCATGGACATTGAGGCCCATCTGAGGGCTTGAATTTGGCGGCAGGAACATGACGTGCAACGCGATCAAATTCGTCAGGGACTACATGGCCCAGCATTCCTCGCTCATGGCGATGAGCGGTCTATAAAGACCGGGTTTTCTGGCATATCTATGACCCAGCATCCCTTGCTCAGAACGGCATGAGGGGCCCATCAAGGGCGGGCCATTTGGCAATTTAAGGGGCAAGTCCATAAAGCACACCTTCAGAACGTCCTTGCCTCTGAGGAAGAAGGTTTCTACACTTCGAAACGAGTCAGGCTCTGGGACGTTGCTGAACTGCCTACGCGATTGATGTTCCATCTGCGCTTCTTGTACCAATAAAAGGGTGTTACCCACGAACAGCGTCAGAGTGCTTCCCACAACAGGGCAACCTAGAGCTTCGATTTTTGGCGGCGGTCCGGCCGTCGGGAATGCACCACCCCACAATCGGGGGCCAGAAGACCAGTTACCTAGCTGACCTGCAATTGGGGACGTTGTGACGGATTTAAAGAGGGGCATGGACATTGAGGCCCATCTGAGGGCTTGAATTTGGCGGCAGGAACATGACGTGCAACGCGATCAAATTCGTCAGGGACTACATGGCCCAGCATTCCTCGCTCATGGCGATGAGCGGTCTATATAGACCGGGTTTTCTGGCATATCTATGACCCAGCATCCCTTGCTCAGAACGGCATGAGGGGCCCATCAAGGGCGGGCCATTTGGCAATTTAAGGGGCAAGTCCATAAAGCACACCTTCAGAACGTCCTTGCCTCTGAGGAAGAAGGTTTCTACACTTCGAAACGCGTCAGGCTCTGGGACGTTGCTGAACTGCCTACGCGATTGATGTTCCATCTGCGCTTCTTGTACCAATAAAAGGGTGTTACCCACGAACAGCGTCAGAGTGCTTCCCACAACAGGGCAACCTAGAGCTTCGATATATATATATATATATATATATATATATATATATATATATATATATATATATATATATATATATATATATATACACACAAATAAGAAGCAGAGAACTCTGGGTAGTTCCCGAGTTTAGGTGGAAGGCAGCTCCTGTGTAGAGCATCCTCAACACCAGCGGCACTCTAAATTTGCTCACCTCAAATGTCGGCTTTCTCTCCAAAATTTTAAGCAGAAGATTAGCACAGTGCTATCCACACCGAGATAGAAAGTAACAAAGTCTTTTGCCATTTCTACAGCAAAGTGTTTAAGCATAGGATTAGCATAGTGCTATCCATGCTGAGCTGTAAAATGACAAAAGCTATTTATCACTCAAGGCACAGTATTACAGCTGTGGATTGGTAAAATACCATCCAAGCCAACTTGAAATGAATAAAAGCAACCCCTGACACGTGTTTTGCTGTCACTACAGCTCTTCAGAGAGGTTTAGCTTTGTCCAGAAACAAGGGAGCACCAAGTACAAGTCAAAAGAATACCCTTACAGGCATAGAGTGATGCAAAAGACTTTGCAGGAGCAGACGACCAGTCAGTGGTGATGTGGTGCCTGCAGTTGCAGGGGGGTGACTCCTTTACTCCAAGGGAGATACCTTTGGCTGTCCTTGATGCTCCACATGTCCTGCACAGAGCCTGTATGGTCCACGGGCACAGACAATGCTTCAGGCAGAGAAGGAGATGAAGTTGGGCCCAAACAAAGTCCAGGGCAGTCCAGAGTGTCCAGACCGTCGAAGTTCAGTGTTTTATTCTTCAGAATCTTGTCCACGTTGAATCTGGGGTCCTACAGCCAGGTACGCCCCTTTGTACCCACAGGAGAGGGTTGGACAGATTCATAGGACCCTCCCAGGGAAGGGTCTGGACAGTGGTGAGGTTACTCCCATGTCCTTTATCCAGTTTCATGCCAGAGCAGGAATCAACGGCTCCCAGGACTGGTTTGAACTGGACTATCCACAAGGACACCTAATGAGCCCCTCAGTCAGACTAGTCAAAACAGTATCACATTTAGCAAAAAGTGGGGTAACCATAAGAAGCAGATCCTACTTTCCTACACAAGCCCCCCCCCATGTAAGGAGATGAGACTAACCTTTCCCAGTTGAGCCTTCATTTTCTAAGAGGAAATATCTGGAGACTCAGGTCTATGTTCCACTGTATAGTCCATCCCATGTAGAGAAATGGACCACCCCAAAAGTTTGAGGTTTTTACCCTTCATCTGTTTTGGCCATAAGAGGGGCTTATGGTCTGTCTGATTGCCAAACAGGTATGGCCTTAGCCTTCTTCAGGGCCTTGACCACAGCAAAGGCTTCCCTCACTATAGCTGACCAACTTTTCTCCTTGGTGGTCAACCTTCTGCTTATAAAAGCTACTGGTTGATCCTCACCCTCTGCATTAAGTTGTGACAACACAGCCCCTACCTCCAACTCAGATGCATCTGTTTGGACAATAAATTGCTTCGAGTAGTCAGGACTCTGCAGAATGGGAGCAGTGCACATGGCCTGCTTGAGATCAATGCCTTCTGATAGCTAACTGCCCACTGAACCTGTTTGAGCATTCTCTTTGATGTAAGATCAGTCAAGGGAGTCACTATAGACCCATATCATTTCACAAATCTTCTGTAGTACTCAGGCAGGCCCAAGAAAGATTTGACCTGAGTCTGGGTAGTTGGAGAAATCCAGTCCATGATGGTTTGGATTTTGCTCTGTAATGGTTGAACCTGGCCTCCACCCACAAGGTGGCCCAGGTACACAACCTTTCACTGCCCTATCTGGCACTTAGTAGCCTTGATAGTGAGGCCTGCTTTCCGCAGAGCCTCCAAAACATTCTTCAGGTGGACCAGGTTATCCTCCCAGGTGGAGCTTCAGACAGCCATATCATCAAGATATGCTGCACTAAAGGCTTACAGGCCTGTAGGTACTTTATTCACCAGAATTTGGAATGTGGCAGGGGCATTATTCAAACCAAAGGGCATTACAAAAAAATGATAATGCCCACTAGGGGTTGAAAATGCTGTTTTTGGTTTGGCATCCTCAGCTAGTCTGATTTGCCAATAGCCAGCAGTAAGCTCAAATGTACTCAAGAATTTGGTTGAGGCCAAAGTGTCAATGAGCTCATCTGCCCTTGGAATTGTGTGAGCACCAGTCCTAGTGACTACATTGAGTCCCCTGTAGTCAACACAAAACCTCATCTCTCTTTTACCCCCCTGGGTGTGAGGTTTTGGTACCAAGACCACTGGACTAGCCTAAGGGCTATCTGGGGGCTCAATTACTCCCAACTCTAGCATCTTTTGGATCTCAGTCCCGATGCAATCTCTGACATGGTCAGGCTGCCTTTAGATCTTATTTTTAACAGGTAGACTCTCACCTGTGTCCACTTCATGGGTACACCAGGTGGTCTGACTAGGAGTCAGATAGAACATCTCACTATATTGATTGAGAGCCTTCCTACAACCAATCTGCTGTTGGTCAGTGAGGCTGCCTGCCAAAGCTACACTATCAACTGACCCATCATCAGGGTTCTGAGAGAGAAGATCAGGGAGAGGGCCACTCTATTTCTCTTGTCCCTCATCTGTTGACATGAGCAAGCCCATATCATCCCTGTCTATGTATGGCTTGAGCCTGTTCACATGGCGCACCCTGTGGGAGCTCCTGGGAGTACCATGTTTCACCAAGTTGGTGGCCTCTCCCTTCTTCTCAAGAATGGTATGGGGTCACTCCAATTTTCCTGCAGAGTTGCTGGGACCACAGGCTCTAACACCCAAACCTCCTGTCCTGGCTGATAAACAGTCAGCACAGCCTTTTGGTCATGCAAAGATTTTTGCAATTCATGACTTGCCTCCAAGTTTTAACTGGCCTTATTCATGTACTCAGCCATCCTGGAGTGGAGACCAAGTACATATTCCATTATGTCTTGCTTAGGAGGTTTGAGAGGTAACTCCCATCCCTCCTTCACCAAACACAAGGGACCCCTAACTGGGTGCCCAAACAGAAGTTCCAAAGGGTTGTGGCCAACCCCCTTCTGTGGGACCTCTCTGTAGGCAAAGAGAAGGCAGGGCAATAGGATATCCCATTCTCGTTTGAGCTTTTCTGGGATGCCCATTGAGGGTTTTGTTGAACCTTTACAATAACCCATTGCATTGTGGGTGATAGGGTGTGGTGAACTTTTAGCTCACTCCACACTCCTCCCACATTGCAGAAATGTAACTGGACATGAAGTGTGGTCCTCTGTCAGTTAAGACCTCCTTAGGGAAAACCACTCTGGAAAATATTCCCAGGAGGGCCCTGGCCACTACAGGAGCTGTGGTTGTTCTAAGGGGTATGTCCTCTTGATATTTAGTTGCATGGTCTACCACCACTAGAATATAAGTGTGCCCAGATGCATTATGAATTTCATGGAACCAATGATATCAATCTAAACCCTCTCAAAGGGAACCCCCATCACAGGTAGTGGTATGTGTGGGGTCCTTTGTGGTACCACCTGACTTCCCACTGGCTTGACAGGTGGTACGGGAGTGATAAAACTCCTTTTTGTCTTATGACATGTGAGGCCAGTAAGTAAGTGAGGGAAAAGCCTGTCCCAAGTCTTACTTTGGCCTTGGTGTCCTGCTAAGGAAATATCATGTACCACGGTGAGAATGTAGCCCCTAAACCTCAGAGGTGTGCCCAACATCCTGGTGGCACCAGACTATGGGTCTCTGCCCTCTGAGTACAGGAGTCCCTCATCCAAATTGATCCTGTGGGATCAACTGACACTCCCAGCAGCCTCAGTAGAATCTTGCTGTCTGAGGGGTTCAAGAGAGGGGCAGGTTTGCTGCTCCAAACTCAAGTCTGTCCTGGAAGGGCCACCTGTCCCCAAGAACTCAAACTGATCAGACTCAAGTTCATCTGGGACAGTTCCTTCACAGAGACTAAGACCATCTCCCTCAAGAGACGATCTTCACTCTGAGTCGGGGGAAAGACACAGCCTTACCCCTCTTGCTCTTTCTCTTCGAAGGCACTTGGTCCATTATTTCAGGATCCAGGGCCTGTTCAGTGTTAGCCAGTTTGGCCTGTGAACTGGTAACAGCAAACACATCTGCAGTGATGCCCAGCATTGCTGCATGAGTCCTTAGTTCCACCTCAGCCCAAGCTGAAGTTTCCAAATCATTGCCCAACAAGCACTCTACTGGTAGGTCTGACCTAACCACAACCTTCTTAAGACCAGTTACCACTCCCCAGCTGAAATTAACAACTGCCAAGGAATGATCAGTCCGGACATTGTTAGCATTGGTCACTTGGTACAGTTTTCCAAGCATGATTTGGTCAGGGTCCACAAGATTCTCTGTCACCATAGTGACACTTGCGTCCCTGTATGCCATGGCCTCCTTACTATTGATCAAAGGCTGCTGCCTGTATTTGCCCAGTGTACTGGGACTGACAAGTAAGGTGGCAAGGTCCATGCCACCATCACAGACAAGCACAGCCTGAGCTGGAGTTCTGACTAGACCAGAACCCATCTCAGAGCCCAAGGTTAACCCTACTAATCCCTTGTTTCTTGTACCACCAACTGTACTAGTGCTAGGGGGTTCAGTTGCCTTAGGGGCAGTGACAGTAGGAGGATTGTCCTTGGCTTTTGGATAGTCAGCATCTTATGTCCAATGTGTCTTCCGTTTACAGAGATAACACCAAGGATTCTTTTTGCCTTTACCTTTGTTACATGCAGGTGTTTGGGGCCCTGATGAAGGTGTCTGATCTTTACCCTGGTCCCCACCCTTATCTGGACTTTTAGCATCTTTCTTCTTTCGGTCACCACCATTGCTCTCGTTTTTCTGCTTCACCCTGGTTCTGACCCACCTATCTGCCTTCTTTCCCAATTCTTGGGGAGAAGTCAGATCAGAGTAAACCAGGTACTGATGCAATAACTGATTTTGGCAATTATTAAGGATCTGCTCCCACAAAATCAAATTGTACAATCCCTTGAAATCATTCACTCTGCTGCCAAGCAACCAGCCTTTCGGAGCCTTAATGGCACTATCCACAAAGTTTACCCAATCCTGATTCTGTGTCTTCTGGGCCTCTATGAACATAATGTTATACAATTCAGTGGTTAATCCAAACCCCTAAATGAGTGGGCTCTCCAAGACTGAGTAGTTGTCAGCATCCTCTTCTCTAACAGTGAGGAACGTATCTCTACCTTTGTCAGCAAAGGAGACCCACAAGATAGCTGCCCACTGCTCTTGAGGGACTCTCTGAACTTTATAGGCACCCTCCAAAGCAGTTATCCATTTATGGATGTCATCCCCAACATGTTAGGGAGAGACAATCTTGCACAGGTTCCTGTTATCAAAGGACTGATTCTTGATTCTATGGACACTGTTGCTGGCACCATGGGACTCTAGCCCCAACTTTTTTCGAGCTCTCTGGACTTATAGGGACTCTTTATTAAGGACAATTTTATTAATAGACCTGATTGTGCTTGGACACAGAAAACTTTCCAGGATCCTCGGGACAGGGTATTAATATTTCTGCCCAAACGCTGGCTTCTAACAAATGTCAATAGAGACCAGACCTGAGTGTCCAATTTTTAAAGTTTGTCAGTCCACCCCACTTGTACCCCTGTTTGGTAGTGTATACATGAAAAAAAGGTGAAAGGTCAAAAAGTATCTCATGTAAGCATCACCAAGGGAGCTGCTGGTAGGTACTCACCAGTTTTCTCTAACGTTTTTCCATCATTGGTGACTTTCATGACCATGAAAAAATGAATACAGTGTCACGCTTATTGTAGGAGGTGAAGAAAAAGAAAAATAGAAAGTGATATGTAGAAGAATGCACAAAGAGTGCTTGTGTCGATCTATCCCAACCAGACCCCATGGTGAGAACTAAAAATGAGTAGGGGTGGGCGGAATTTGCGTAATCGCGTTACGCAAATCTCCGCGAAACGGTAAAAAATCTCCGCGAACATGCAGAAAGTTCCGCGAACACGCGGAATTGCTTGTTCGCGATACTTTTTTCCTGTTCGCGATCGCTGTTTGCGTGCTCGGGGTGAAATATCTCGCGAACACGCATATTGAGAACGCGAACAAGCAAAAATTTCGCGAAGTTGCGGAACGTAGATTTTTTTTGCAATTTCGCGTTCTCCGCGGAACGCGAAATTACCCAAATTTCGCAAATTCCGCGAACGGAACGGAATTTACCGCCCAGGCCTAAAAATGAGTTGTGACTCACTTGCAAATAAGCCTGCTTTATTGGATGCCACTCAAGATTAAAAAAGAACAGCATGTTTCAGACAACTTTAAGACAGGCCAACATGTTTCATTGCCAAATACCTTGTGGCAATTTAATCAGGGCTGGGGCAGTCCGCGCGGCCCCTTTTTTTTTTAATTTAAAAAATGGTCAGGCCCTGGGGGATGGGGTACTTAGGGCCCAAAACTACTAAGAGAAGGGGGGCCAAACAGCCTGCCTTCTAAAAAAATTAATAAAAGAGATGTCGGCATCTCACCAGAGGGACAGCCCCTCTCTGCACCACTCTGCAAATGCGCCTACTGGTCCTTGCTGTGTTGAGGGATTAAGTGCCCTAGAATGTTAAGGGTCCTTAGGGGCAAACTAGCCCACCAGGTACCTCCAGTAAGCCCTACACTGCTGGATTGCTTAGAGTGGTCCGAGGCATTGACCCTTTTTACACCAATCTGCAAACGCACCCCTTGGCTCACTGCTGGTGAGGCGATGAGGTCCTCTTGTGTCATGAGGACCTCAGGACTGAAGTGGACTTCATCCCCCGAGCAGCAGTGCACCAGGTGGGGCGTTTGCAGAGTGATGTAAAAAGGGGGCATGGCCTTGGAAAACTCAGCAATCCAGCTGTGTGGGGCCTATTAGAGTTAACAGGAGGGCTAATAGGTCCCCAGGAACCCTCATTAGGCAAGGGGACTTCATGCCCCAACCAAGAGCACGCCAGAAGGCGTATTTGAAGAGTGTTGCAGAAAGGCCTGTGTCCACCTCTCAGCAATCCCACTATGTGGGGTTTACTGGAGGTATCTGGTAGGCTTCTTGGCCCCTAAGACCCCCAGCTGTAAAGGGAACTTCACTCCCCATCCAAGAGTGCGCCGGGTAGCACGTTTGCATACTGGTGGGCAAAAAGGCCATGTCCTGATTTGAGAAATTACCAATGCTGCTGTGTGGAACTTAATGGAGATAATAGGAGGTGTAGTTGGTCCCCAAGGGTGTCCTTGGGGGCCAACTACCCCTCCTGTTACCTCCAGGAATTCCACACAGTGGTATTGATATGATGTCTTCTGAGGCAATGCCCCCTTTTCTCCACCACTCTGCAAACACGCCTCCTGGCACTCTACAGGTTGGAGGATAAAGTCCACTTTGCTTCTGAGGTACTTTGGGGGTCAAGACGCCCTCCTTGTACCTCCTGTAAGTCCTGTGCAGCGAAATTCCTGAGCGCCGTTTGGAGGCCAAGCTCCCTTTCTCCACCTCTCTGTAAACGTGACTACTAGTTAAAGAAGCATTTGCAATGTAATAGGTTTCACATTTGCGAGAGTTAGAGCTATAGTGTTGTAAATGTAAAAGTGTTTCACCAATGTTTCTTGGAGGGGAGTGGATGTAGGCTGTGTGTAGTGGAATTATGTGGTAAGATGTGCAGTGAAAATATGTGGATAGACGTTGACTTTGATGTGCATAGAAGGTATGTGGTATTTAGTGTATAGGAATTATGTAGAGTGGGGTTATTTGTTATGGAGACAAATTATGTGGTATGGTAGTCTGTGTTGTGGAGTGGTAACCTCAGGTTTAGTCTTCCTCGTTTCCATGGAAATAAACTATAAACTCAATGAGACAAAAAAAAAGAAGAAACAACTGAGTAGCACTTCTGGACGTAGTTAGAGGTATGAGCAGGGCCACTGGAATTATGCGACTGTTTGGTTGCACCGACGTTGGCCCAATTATACATTTTACGCATTTGCCACATAATCCATCATCTGCTGCATAATCTGCAGATTTAAACAACATTTTGTTTCTAGCTCAAACTGCTCAAACACTGCCAAAAATGCAGCAACAAGTGTTACAGCATGGTAGAAGGCCCTTTGCAAACCTAGAATGGTCACCTTTTACTTATTGATAAATGTGGGTAGTAAATTAGTGCTAATCATATGCAAACCACCCTAGCTTCTTTTTGCTCTTCTCTTGCCTTTTTCTGCATTTCTGTTGCTTCTTTCTGCACCTTTCTTTTTTCTGCACTTCTTTTGCCTTTCTGTCCATGTCTTCCAATTGCTGCACCTCTCTTGCTTCTTTCTGCACCTCTGTTGCCTCTTTCTGCACCTCACTTGCTACTTCCTGTACCCCTCTTGCCTCTTTCTGCACCCTTCTTCCCACTTCCTGCACCTCCCTTGCCTCTTTCTGCACCCCTGTTCCTTCTTTCTGCACCTCCCCAGCCTGTTTCTGCACCTCTCTTGCCTCTTTCTACACTTCTCTTAGAGCTTTCTGCACTTCTGTTCCTTCTTTCTGCACTTATCTTGCCTCTTTCTTCACCCCTCTTGCTTCTTTCTGCACTTCTCTTGCTTCGTTCTGTACCTCTGTTGCTTCTTTCTGCACCCTCTTGCCTCTTTCTGCACCCTTCTTCCCTCTTTCTGCACCTCTCTTGCCTCAGTCTGCCCACCTGTTCCCTCTTTCTGCACCCCTTTTGCCTGATTCTCTACTCTTGTCTCCTTCTGTACTTCTCTTGCCTCTTTCTCCACCTCAATTGCTTCTTTCTGCACCTATTTTGCCTGTTTCTGCACCCCTCTTCCCTCTTTGTGCAACCCTCTTGCCTCTTTCTACACGTCTCTTCCCTCTTTTTGCACCACTCTTGCCTCTTTCGGTACCTCTGTTGCTTTTTCCTGCACTTCTCTTGCCTCTTTCTGCACTCTTCATGCCTCTTTCAGCACCTCTGTTACATTCTTTCTGAAGTTCTCTTCCTTCCTTCTGCACCCCTCCTGCCTCTTTCTGTACCCCTCTTGCCTCTTTGTGCACCTCTCCTACCCCGGTCTGCACCCCTGTTGCCTCTTTTTGCACCTCTGTAGGTTCTTTCTGCACCTCCTTTGCTTCGTTCTGCACTTCACTTGCCTCTTTCTGCACTGCTCTTTCTTCTTTCTACACCTCTGTTACACATTTCTGCATCCCTCTTGCCTCTTTCTGTACCCCTCTTTCATCTTTCTGCACCTCTCTTGCCTCAGTCTGCCCACTTGTTCCCTCTTTCTGTACCCCTTTTGCCTGTTTGTGCAACTCTCTTACCTGTTTTTGCAGTTCTCTTGCCTCCTTTTGCACCTCTCTTGCCTCTTTCTACACCTCTCTTGCCTGTTTCTGCACCCCTCTTCCCTTTTTCTGTGCCTCTCTAGCCTCTATCTGCACTCTTTTCCCCTCTTTCTGCACCTCTGATACCTGTTTCTGCAACTTTCTTGCTTCTTTCTGAACTTTCTGTTTTATATTTGGTAGGCCTAACATTCTGAGCAGTCGATTAATAGTGAACCTTGAAGAGAAAAGTGAGGTTTAAGACATCTTCGGAGAAGGATTAGTGATTAGGGTACTTTTTATGAGTATGTTGTAAGGTACAGTCAAAGTAGGCCTCTTTTTGCACTGCTGTTGGTTCTTTCTGCACATCTCTTGCTTCTTTCTTCACATTTCTTCCTCTTTCTGGAATTCTGTTGCCTCATTCTGCATTTCTCTTGCTTCTTTCTGCACCTTTCTTCCTCTTTCTGCACCTCTCATGCCTCTTTCTGCACTTCTCTTTCTTCTTTCTGCACCTTTCCTAGCTTTAGTAAATCTGGGAATGCTCCGAAAATCCTTTGATGGATGCATGGGAACCCCCATACTCAAACCATTAAACATCTCCCAAATTGAAATGTAATGTAATGCAGCACAAGCAGCTGTGCTGTTACATTTCTTTACAAAGCCACACAAGGCCTAGCAAATCAAGAATTTGCAGACCCCATGACCTCAAGGTTTTATGTTTTTAATTATGACTTTGGGGGACTGCTCCATGGGGATCCCTTGCTTACACCTGGGATCAGGGTTTGCACTCTCTGTCCTTTATATGACCTTTTTTTCAGGACATGGGGACCGTGCCTTGCATCCTGATATGGCTGTTGCAAGAGAAAATGTTATCTTGTGTTGGCTCATTCAGGGCCTTTTGGTCACTGAACCAGTCCTAAAGTACAAAAACCCAAATTGGGTGACTGGGATAAGAAGCATCCTTGTTGAATCAAATAGATGCATTTTTTAATATGGGTATGGAATCTGTCTTCAAACTCGGATTCAAAGGCAGATCAGGGACAAGCAAACCAGACATTTCTCCATTTCTTACCTTTTAAATTGACCTGACACATTCTTGTTAAGCTAATTTGTCAAAACTACTAAATGGATTTACACCAAATGTGGCAAAGGCACTTCTTTGTGTAAAGTTTTATATTCATGACAAATTTGGTGTGATTCAATTTAGTCGTTTAATTCTGCAGTGTAGAGCAAAGATTCTCAAGGGAGTTAACAAGGAAAAAGTCACTTTTTGACTCTCTCCTTCTCTTTATTCTCACCTCCTTCACAGATCAGGATTAACCATGCCATGCTCAAACTAAATTAATTGAAAACTGTTTGGGAATGCTCTGTGCAGTTGCATCAAATGGTGCCAAATCAAGAAAACAAAAATTGCTTTTCCATGGAAACACCCACCTAACCATAGGTACACATGCTTAAATGGGGACATTTTATTTCAAAATATGAAATACTGGAGAATACTGTTTGCCTCTCTGCAGTAAAATACGAGAACAGTACCTAATTATGCAGCTGAGAAGGTAGACTAGTAGAAAAAAACAATCCCGTCATTGTTGGAAAACTCATTCTCTCAGCAGACGTGAGCAATTATTGAATCGGTTCTCTTGAAAGTGCTGCATACAAAGATGTTATAATTAGGGAACGAAACCGAAATTCTTGACCAACCATACCTTGCGCTCTCATCATGAATCTCCCACCAAATACACTGCTTTAATAGCACAAATGTAGACCAATAAATATATATTACCAACCGAACATCTTTAACTAGCAAGATATATCTAAAGAAATAACTTTTTCTGTTTCCATAGAGATGCCATCCACATTGTCAATGGTAAGGTGCCATCGGTCTCATTTGAGATGTCATCTGTCACATCATGTTCAGGTTATGAACAGCATTTCTTTCAAATGGATTGTTGCAATTCCTACAGCTGATAAGCGTACTGCTCCTACCATGATTGGTTCGATATTTTTATATATGACCTATTACATATCGGAAATAGAGTCTTCTTGTTACATTTGCTGCTGAGGAGTCATTAAAGAGAGGTTTGCACAGAACTTGAGGGCCTTTGGACTTGTGATGAAAGGTGAAACATCACTTTAAAATTATAATGTGCATTAGCCTGCAGAAAATGACAAAACCCACTCACCTTTACAATGAATGTTCATGCTACTTTGGCTACATCACATTTAATCGACTTGTTCGTGCATTAAAAATATGTCTCAATTGTTTTCGCTTGATTCATTATTTCAACTTTCAGGACTATTGCATCCTTGGAAAACTAATTGCTTTCTTGGAAATAACAAAATTTGTGGCAAACTATTTGAAGTTTTTCCTCAGCACCATCTGTTTATATTCCCTAACAAGGCTCCTGACTTAACATTGCTGTATTAGCATATATGGTAAAATCACGAACAAATGAAATATTGCGCTTTTTTATTAAGTGGTATTACAATGCAAAAGGAAATACTACCATGTCCCAGTGAAGCAGATGACTAGTGTATCAGCTAAGCACAGTGGGTTAAACAATGGTAAGCAGTGTCTACTGTAATTAATAAATAATACCAAAAGAGAGTTCAGAAAGAGGTTGCAAAGCAAATGCAAATTTTAATTGCCCACTAATGAGGCAAAACATTAAGCTCATCTGCATAGTCATCAGTACTTGGGTGAAAGAGCTATTACATATGCAGTCTTGCGCGCTTCACGTATGTTATTGATTCAAGGGAAAACGAGCTAAGGAACATCAAAGGATTATATCTGGGCCAAAATCCATTCTCTCCGCAGCGCCATAATGTCAGCCCAGGCACGCCTTTGTGTTAGAGGCAAATCTACAGTGGGGGCTACTTCTGTGAAACATGAGCCCGAGCGTTATGGCAACTATATTGCTGCAAAGGTCTGATTGTTGTACTTAAAAAAAAAAGAAAAAGTTGAAATACAGGAGAAAATGCATATTAAGAAACTATGTACAAAAATAGTTTTCTTTAACGCATCAAGGGGCATACCAACAAGGGCTTTATCTCTGCTTTTTTGGCTTTAAAAGCCAAAAAAACAGAGATAAAACTTGCGCCCTATCAGCAACAGGGTGCTAACACGCAAATTTGCATGTTAGCACCCTTTTACTCTACGCTTCCCCTTGCATCTCTAATGAGATGCAAAGGGGGCGTTCCATTGTAAAGTAATAGGAGAAATGTCGCGAAGCGACATTTCTCCTATTATCAAGGATATCGCTAACCCTGTTAGAGATAAAAAAAGGCAGCGCTAACCGCGGTTAACGCTGCTTTTTTACGTCTGGTATTTTTCTGACTTAGCCATGATATCCTCTGTAAGGTGGATATCATGGCTAAGTATGTCTATCCCTATCAGCAAGCTATCGCCAAACCTTGTGGGATTATCGCTGTATTTCCAGCGATAATCTCACAATTGCCAGCTTGCGCTCTGAATTTTATCGCTTTGAAGATAAGCGTTGCTGATAGCATGCTATCTCCGCGATAAAATTCAGAGTTGGCTGGCGATAATTATAATCATGCTAAGAGCGCTGAGCGATAATTATCGCCGGCCTTTGCTGATATGTCCCCAAATTCTTGGCAGCTATAATCTTGTGCTGTCGGTAGACAAGCTTTTTTTGAATGCCATTTGCAAAATAGTGTGCTGAGCGTGCAGCGTGGCATGAATTGTGGTGTGCTGTGCATTTCAGTCCAAATACTGTTACTTCAGGGGTTTATTTTGTATTTTCTGAACCATAAGTGTTTTATGGTGTTCTGTATTCTACTGCCATGTACCCATTCCACGCACGGCACAGTCTTAGGGTATAGACGGTGGAGTTGGCTGCAGGGCTGTGGCATTTGGCCATACATTCCGCGAGTTGGACGTAGGGCTTGGTATGTCCCATGCCTAAACTCCAGAAGCAGCAAATCTCTACTAAACATGGCCTTCAGACAAGTCCTGCACACAAACTACATAACCGGAGGGCATGGCCCCTTTTCCTTTTTACTATTTTTTTTGGGGGGGGGGGGGGTGCATTTGTAGACCCTAAACATAGGTTCGCGAATTTGGTTACGAAATTCGTAAGTGACACAAATTATTGTTTTTTAAATGTAAACCCTTTAGTCACCATCACATGAGCCTGGGGGGTCAGATACTGCTTCTGGTGCACCCTTCTGGCTATTGTATTTGTTTATTTTTTTACATGCTAGCTAGCAGGGAATATATTTTCTTAAAGCCTAATAATTGGAGGTTTGCAAATTGAAGTCGATCATGGCACAAACATGTTCTTCATACCAGTACTGTTGCTCGTTATTTGAATTTGGATACACACACTGTTCTCTAACCCAGGTATGAGGGCAGTTTGAGGACTTTAGTTTCACGACCCGATTATGAATGTCTTTTTTTTATGTAAACCTCACTCTCCCACATGAGCCTGATGGGTTAGGAGAAATTCATCTGCTCCATATGGGTCTTCTTTTGGCTGAAAGAACAAGAGAACATTTTCTTTTGCAGCCATTCAGTACGAGACTTTCGATCACAAACACAGGATTGGGGTCCGCTGACCTGAAGTGGACCATGGGAGAAAAAACTCAGATCTCAACTGACTTTTTGTTATGGGCTATATGAATGTTAACCTCTTTCTATGGAAGTGATCACCTGTCCTTGTTGCTGGGCAACACCTTATTGTTCCACTCGTTATCCATGGCAACACAGTGGCTGGTTTGGAGGGACAAGCACAGTTTGGTGGCAGTTGGACTTGAGCTGATGCATGGGCTGGTGGTCTGTTGATTTCCCACTTTAATAAATACTTCAAAAGACCTTTCCTCTGTCTGTCAGCATGATTTATCTCTGGCGACGAGTTGTGCCTGCGAGGCCACAGGTATTTAAAGACCACCGGTTTCCCCACAGACCCATGAGGACTGCGGCAGTTTTTGGACTGTGTGCATATTTTAGCTCCAAGGAACTTGTGGAGAATCAGTTACTTTGTGGAGTGTTCCTCAACCTGTTTGTTATTTCTCAATTGAATGCAATATGACAGTCTGCTACTGTGGCGTATATCTGCTCCTGACATCGTGATTCAAACGGGCATATTTAAAAAAAGAAAGAAAGGCCTGCTTGTGTTGTGCGCTCATGTGGAGGGGAACAGCTTTGTGACGTCTTTGCCTCTGAGGATCTTCATCGTCATGGTCCTTGAGCTTCTCTGTGGCCGCATGAGTTAGTCTCACCATGCGCATCTTGTCTCCTGGACAACAGAATCCTTTTGGCACGCGCATCTGTTCTCCTGGACAGCGGAGCTCTTGAGGCTCATTGTGATTGCGTGTGTCTGCTTCTGCACACACTTTTTGGAACATCCTGTCTTCTCTGCTTGTTATTTCCGGCATCCCGAGTGTGTGCGGTGGGGCACTCACCTCTTCGACTACTTCTGTGTCAGTTTCTTCTTTTTGGACATGAACATTGATGCGCACACCCTTTAAAGTTTCGGAGCTCATTCATTTGGAGCGTACTCAGTGAAACTCTCACTTTTCTCTCCTGTTCAGTTCATTGCCTAAGTATTATCTGTGGTTTCAACTGCACCGTAAAACAGACACCTGGATGTACTGTTTTATTTACTTATTCAGCGCGGAGAGGCACACATCAAGACCTTTTGTATGTTTCTTTAGTGTTTATATTCATTTTCTTTTCTCATAGTTTTATTCTACTGATTTTGCTTTTTTTTATTATTATACTCAGCTGTTTTATGGTTATTTTTCTACCATTATGGCATCTTTCAGCATGTCTCAACCTCCCCAATTTCTTTCTGACAAGAGTTACCCAATTTTTCAATGGAATAGATGGAAACCATTATTTGATTCCTATTTACTTGCCATTGGGTGAAAAAATTCTCTGCGTTGAGAAAGCAATCTGTGCTGTTACATAATCTGGGGGTTGAAGGGAGACATGTGTATGACAGCTTAGATTAAATTGTTTAGGGGTGTGCTGAATGTGTACCTGACAATGTCTTTGACATGTCTGTTATGATGCTATAGACACATTTCGGATCAAAAATTAACATTGTTTTGGAACGACATAAGTTTTTCTCAATAATTCAGGGCAAACAAGAAAAAATTGGTAGTTATGTAGCAACTTTAAAAATGCTAGCACGTACTTGTGAATTTGAACAGCTTACGGATTCCCTTATGAGAGATCAAACTGTCAGGCACACAAATGATGTCAGGGTTCAGCAAAAACTCCTTGCAAAAAATCCTGATTTAAAAGAGACATTACCTATTGTAGAGGGTATGCAGAACACCAATATGTGGGTGCTAGAAATGAGGGTGGAGAAAAGCCATGGTACTCCCTTGGAGGAGAAAGTGGTTCATGAGGTCAAGAAAGAGGGCGTTAAGCGATGTGAGTTAAAAAAAGTGGTTCATAGTGAGGTGGATAAAAAAATTGTCTGATAGTGAACATGTGAGTTCTAGGAGCAGCAAGACTGGTTTTAAATGTTTCAGATGTGGGAGTGAAAGCCACTTGTCCAATAACCCTAATTGTTTTGCAAGGTTTTTCATGTGCAATAAGTGTGGCAAAAAGGGACAATAGGCACGTGTATGTCGCTGTGTTAAAGGGCAAGTTGTGCATTGTGTGGAAGAATAAAATAAGTACTTGTTGTGTGTAAGAGAGGATGGCGTTGTTGATGGGGATAAGTTGGAGATGCCAGAGTGTGAAGTTTTAATCAATGGCAAACAGTTCTCAGTCCTTGCTGATTCTGGTTCGCCTTATACTATGGTGGGTGACATGAATTGGGATGTTGTGTTTGAGCAAGATAAGGTTGAGTTATTCCCACCAGACATCAATCCCTTAGGTTATGGTGGTGTTAAGATTGATGTTTTGGGTAAAGTAGTTAAGAGAATACACTTCAGAGACAGGGAAAGTATATGTGGCAAAAAGAGATGATAACCTACTAGGATGGAGACACCAAATGGATATGGAAGCCCCTTAAACCCCAACTTGCTGGAAAAAGTTTTACTTTTGTCTTGTGGTCAAGTGTCTGTGGATGTGTACTCACAGTTTCCAAAAGTGTGTAGTGATGATTTGAGTTTGCTCAAAAAGTTTGAACATAAAATTATTTTGAAGCAAGGAGCTCAGCCTTTCGTCAGCAAAGTGAGGAAGGTACCACACATGATGATAGAGCTTTGTAGTCATGAGTTAAAGAGGTTATTGGGTGCTGGCATCATTGAAGAAATTGAGTGTTTGGCCCCAATTGTTTTGGCATCCAAAGATGGAGTAAAGGGATCTGCATGTGTTTGTGGACTTGCGTGGGCTTAACAAGCTTATTTGGATCAATAGACAGCCTCTACAGAATATCTCAGAAAAAATAGCTCTTATCAAGGTTGAAAATGTTTTCAGTGTCATGGATTTGTCCTCTGCGTACCACCAGGTTTTGCTTCGTCCGGATTCACGGCATTTAACATCGTTTGTGACTCCTTTAGGTGCTTTCAGATTTTTCAGTATGCCTTTTCGGCTAGCATCTGCTGCTGCTTGTTTTCAAAGGGTTATGAACAAAGTGCTGGATGAGTTGCTTAAAGTTCTTATCTTTCAGGGCGATATACTGGTCTATGGAAAGGACCAACAAGAGCATGGCAAGCAGTTATGGAAAGTCTTGCAGTGACTCCAGGATGCAGGTTTGGTGATAAAGAAGGAAAAATGCTAATTCTGGGTATCATCTGTGAATTATTTGGGTCACACGATATCCAGGGAAGGGATTGGTCCAAAATTAGATTTGGCTGAAAGCATCGTGAAGGCACTTATACCTGTGAACAGAGACCAAGTGTGATCCTTTTTGGGGTTGGCTGAGTTCTGCTCAAAGTTTGTTCCTAATTTTGCCAGTTTGTTTTGACCACTGAGACTGTTGCTCAAGAATAGCGCTAAATTTATCTGGTCTGATTAATGTATTCTCGCTTTTAACAGTATCAAATAATTTATTGGTGGTATGCCTATCTTGGGGCATTTTGATGCCTGTAAAAAGAAAGTGTTGTCAATGGATGCTAGCATGCATGGGTTGGGAGCTGTGCTCTCACAGATTGTTGCTTTTGCTTCTCATTCACTCAAGGGAGCAGAAGAACGTTACTCTGTGATTGGGCGAGGGGCATTAGCTGTTTACTGGGTGATTCAGCATTTTAAGTTTTACCTCTGTGGCATACCTGTGGTGGTTAGATCTGATCACCATCCTCTCTGTCAGATCTTTACATCCAGAGAGGTTGAAAATTTGTGTCCAAGAATTAAACCTTGAATGGAGGGTTTAACTGAGTTACATTTTAGGGTCGAATATGTTCCTGGCCTGAAGAATGTAGCTGCTGATTGCTTATCAAGGATGCCTTTCAACCAGTGAGGTGAGGAAGGTGAAAATTCTCTGATGGCGTGGGTACATGAATCAGCGGTTAATGTGGAGGATTTGGATATTATTAAGGAGTATACTGTGAAAGGTTGGACAGTGGACAAGGAGGTGCCAGAATCCTTGAAGGGTTTTTTAAACGTGAAGGATGAGTTGTGTGTGATTGATGGGAAGTTGTTAAGAGGCAACCAGGTAATACATCCTGGTAGTTTGAGATGTAAGCTTGTTAACTTGGCCCATGAAGGTCATCTTGGGAGGAATTTTACTAAAGCTAGAGTTCGAGAATGGTATTGGTGGCCAACTATGGATCGCAGATTGAGGAGGTGGTGAAGTATTGCTGGGAGTGTGCTAATAGTGACAAGAGCAAAAAGACACACACAGCTCCTCTGTCACCTGTGGAGGTTTCTGCACAACCTTGGTCCAAGTAGGGCTTGGATATATCTGGGCCTTTTGAACTGTTTGCGCATGACGAGCAATATGTTTTGCTGCTGGTAGACTATACCTCCGAATGGGTTGTGACCAAATGCGTGTCTGCAGTAAATACCAAAACAGTGATTGATTTTCTTTCTGATGAGTTTTCTTTTCCAGAGAAGGCATTCCCAAGCATCTCATAACAGACAATGAAGTTCAATTTGTATCCCATGAAATGAGTCTTTTTCTTAAGGAACTGTCCATTACAGATTACAAGACAGCTATGTATTCTCAGCAAGCCAATGGTTTATCTGCTCAAATGAATAGGTTGGTGAAAAGTTGTGCTCAAAAGGCTTGGCAAATTAAGTCGTCTCTGAAGAGTATGCTCAGAGAGACATGGTGGGCTCATCGTAACACGCTCCTTACAATATTACAGGTTTTATCGGGCACCATGAACCAGCAATAAAATTGACAAAATTTGGACTCCCAAAGGGTGGTTTGTCCTTGTATTTTTCAACCAAATTAGACTGGTCATTAGAAAAACTCCCTATAGGGACACATTGGGTTCTCGTATCCAAGCTGGAACAGCATATGAACGAGGGGGCTCCAACAATACTAATACTACTAAACGTCTACTTTCACCCAAGTGAGGAGACAAAAGATGAGCATATAATTATGTTGTTTAAAATAATAAAAAAATTACAAAGGCCGTATTGTCAGGCACAGTTTATCATCTCAGGTGACTTTAACATCAATTTATGTAATACTCCAGGGAACCTGAACAAAAAGGGCATCAACTTTAGACGACAATTTGAAACACTAGGATTGATTCACCTTAACGGAAACACAAAAGAGGATTCTCCAGCCGCAACGACCTTTTTAGGCGGGACCAAAAGTTCAACCATTGATCATACCCTAGTGAGTGAAACTGTGGCGCGACAGACGCAAAAATTCCAAATCTTGTCACACATAGAGAGCGATCACATGCCACAATCTTTGCAATTGGAGCAATTTACAGCCAGGCTGAAAGCAACTAAAAATCTACTCTCAACGCCACACGCCTACAACTTAAAAAGATTGAATTGGCGAGGAACGGGGATCGAAAAGGTAATGGCTGAAGTATATCGCAAAGAGGGCACAAGTAAAGGAAGCCTAGAGGAATCCGGAATTTCAGGGACAACGCAACAGGGAAGGGCGAGAGATTAAGCCCTTGGGAAAATCTAGTGGGAGCCCTAATGGAAACATCCATCTAAGTGTCACAGAAAGCACATTTGGACAAGCAGTCACTATCCCTGGTTCAGCAATGAATTACAAAAACAGAAAAGCCTAATAGTGCGTAAATTAAGAGCTGTCTCAAACCAGCTAAAAATGGGGGAAAAACCCGACAGAAGTGAGCTAAAAAAATCAAGAAATCAATATAAGAAAAACTGTCGAATAGCCAAAGCCAGATACCGAGTTGCAATATGGAATAAACTTCTTCTGGCAAGTAAGCAATGGAACGGAAAACACTTCTGGTATCAGATAAATTCATTGACACTTGGGAAAAATATCTAGATATCAAATGAGAGTGGATCACTGGTCCTGAAAGAACCAAAGTTAGCATCAACAGTTAATGGACTGTTAAGAAACCCTCATTCACGTTTATCGCAAGGTGGTATTGTAGCGGTATGTTCGATTATCCGCTTGTGCTTAACAACGTGACAGCATCATCATTGGGTTACTGTGTGCTTCCTCCACCCGGAGGTTCTTGCCTCTGGTTTTTTCAGTAGTGATCATAGAAGTGAGAATGTACAGCCGTGTGTGGTGAAGAAATCCCAGTGAGTGTAGGTTAAAATACTCGTAAAACCAGTCAATAATTTTAATAAAACTGGGTTCGGGTTGATTAAAAATGATTTACGTGCAAAATCAGACACTTTAGGTTCTGGTGCACTAAGTGAGAATGTTCAAAAAAATGGTCGACATGTTTCAGCCCTATCTTGCGCCCCTAAGGGTCAGGTGGGCTTTCATCAGGACCTAGTGTAATTGTGGAGGAATCTAAATTTTCATAGGACTCCTTTGAGGAGGGTGGAGTGAATCGTCCAACCAACACGAGTTTGTTCAATTTGAACCTGTTAGGAGGTGGTGGGAAGAAAAGGTATGAAGACTAGGTTCAGTCAAAATACATGCTGTAACTATGTTCAAAATTTAGAGCATCAGCCGTTGTTTTGCAACTTCAAAATGACAATACTTTAATTGAAATATAATGCCAATCGACAAATAGGCTAAAATTGACATTTGTTAATGGCAAAAATGGCCCTCTTTTTATATTCAGAAGGAGATTGCAGGAGGAAAGAGACCAAACAAAAAACAAAAAACACAAACACATAGACTATTAGCCGTTTTTTGAAACAAGAAACAGTTCCCGTTGGACTCGGGAATGCGGTGCTCAATGTTAGGCTGTCAAACACAATTCAGTAATGTCATACACAACACACAGCGCACAGGAATCTAAAGACGGAATGGTGAGCCACCTCTTTCTATAAAGCTAACATTGCTTTAATGTAGAGACATAGAGCTGTGTTAAGAAGTTGTTGCAGATCGCAAAACGCCGTGTTCCGTAAAGCCGCCATTACTTAGTATAGGGACATAGAATTGCGTAAGGAAATAACATGAATATTCTGTTACGCTGCCAATGCCATTAAAGTGAGGTGCTGATAATATCACACGTTGTTCACATAATTACCAGAATAATTATTCGGGAGAGTAGTATTTAACGCCTAAAGCTGACATATATGCTATTTTTAGAAGACCGTGAGCGTGCGCAGACTTTTTCTCAGGCATGCTAGTTTCAGTCGGTCAGAGTAATGTGCAGGAAGAAAAGAATACCTTGTTTTCTCTAGTCGAGGAAAACCTTCGGGGGCAGGAGGCTAGACCCCGCTCTTGGGAAAGGGGGGGAAAAGGAAAGAGTATTAAGTAAGTTATATGCTTTACGTTCCTTCGTCGGTTTGCTCGTGTCTGCCTCGGCCGCTACCTTGCGCTAGGGTGTTGTCGACTGGTTCTGCCGCTGCCTCTCTTTCCCCGGTGTGTCTACTACTAGCACCGGTTCAGCATTTAAAGGGGCAGGGTCGTCACATGGATAAACAGGGAACGGGGGGGGGGAGGGACAAAGTCAATTTGCGCCAGATTCTGGTTTTTCAAAGTATTTATGGCGATGAAAGTTTTTATCAGGTAAAACTTTCACTAAAAAATGTTACTTCGCAAAAAGAGAGAAACATGCAGTATATCGGGGGATTGCTCGAGTCGGCGTGTTCTTATTGTTCCACTGCTGTTTCAATAAAGTTGTGGTTGTCACAGTACATGTCTAGCCTCTTATTGTAATTTTTTGTAATTTTTGAGGAGCCGAAAAAGGATGTTAACGTTACATTTCTCTATGAAGATGTAATCGGATTCATTGTTAAAGTAGTTGGGTATACTGCAATGATACGGAATCACTTTCAGTTTTGCGATATGGTTCATTCCGATAGACAGGTTGCAACCTTTGTCCATGATGAGAATCATCGTTAAATGGTCTACTCAAGATGTTGTTTATTCATACTTAGTGGTAGGGAAATAACGTGATTTGAAAAATTGTTACGGTACATTTCATCTCAGTAGAAAGGTTTGTCTTTCTGCCATGGTATAGTCAGTGCTCCATTGGTGCATAATAGTTGTCATTTGTTTATGCTTAACCAAGGTATATTATCATTAAGTCCCTGTACATGAGTGCGAAGCCGGTGGACCCATCTTTGTTCTTTTTCAAAAAGAATTTTTTCTGTGTTGTGATTTTTGGCAGTTAGTGTTTCTAGGATGACCCACTGGAGATGATTGACTGTGTGTCCTTTCTCCAGATAGTGGCTACTCATTTTTGTGGTGCTCTTTTTACATTTAACATTGCTCCTATGTTCGCAGAGTCGTTGTTTAGCTTTTCGACAGGTCATTCCGATATAACGTAATTCACAGGGGCATGTAATCATGTAGATCACGTGGGTAGTATTACAGTTGGTATGTGTTCGGATTGTCCATTTTAGATCTGGTAATAGTTGCAGGGTTTTAGTTGCCGTAGTGAGATGACAAACGGAACACGTGCCACATGGATAATGGCCGGTTACTGGTACGTTACTCCAAAGGCTTAGGGTTGTTTCCAAAGTAGGTTTTGGCGGAGGTCTTGTATGTACCAAAATGTCCTTTAAATTCCGTGTCCTCTTATTTGAGAACCTCGGTTTGGGCCATTTCAAAGCTCCTGACGTTAGAATCTTCCAATTCTTGTTGATAATTTTCTTCACGTCATTGGACACTGGGCTGTAAGTGCTGACACAAGTAACCAGATTTGTCATTGGTTCTTTCACAGTTGTTTCCATGAGGGCCTCTCTCGGTTGGTTTCTCGCCCTCTTTTGACATTTCTTGATGGTTCGTAGGGGGTAATCTCTGTTCTTTAACTTCTCGCTCAGATCTTTCGCTTGTTCTTTATAATACTGAATGTTACTACAGTTGCGTCTGAGTCGAAGAAACTGACCGTACGGAAGGTTCTCTCTCATTGGACGCGGGTGGAAGCTGTTAAAGGAAAGTAAACTGTTCTTTGCAGTGGCCTTGAAAAAAGTCTTTGTCTGGATGGTATTGTGGTCAATAAAGATGGTGACATCTAGAAAGTCAAGTTTGTTTGGGCTTGCTGAGTAAGTAAAATTCAGCCACTCGTCTCTGGTGTTCAGCCACTGGTGGAATTCAGTTAGTGTTGTCATGTCACCTTCCCAGATCAACTGGACATCATCGATGTACCTTTTCCAGAAGATGATCTTGTCAAGAAAGGGAGTGGTAGGACTCTGTACGTAATTCGCTTCGAAATCGCTCACGTATAGTCCGGCCACGCTCGGCGCGAAGGTACTACCCATGGAAGTACCATGGCATTGTCGGTACATGATGTTGTTGTATTCGAAGTGGTTCTCGGTGAGCGCTAGCCTGCAACACTCCAAGATGAAGTGTCTTGGTGTTTTGTGATTCCACTGCTGATTGAACAGTAGGACTTCAAGGGTATCCAGTGTTTTCTCCTGTGGGAGGCTGGTGTATAGACTTTCGACGTCTAAACCAACTAGCAACATTCTTCCTTCTGTGAATCGTTGGTCTCTTAGGAGGTTAAGGAGTTCTTTGGTGTCCTTAAGATATGTAGGTGTCCTTTGCACTAGTGGTTTAAGATAGTGATCCGCGAATTGTGACAGTGGTTCGAGGACAGATTCGATCCCAGAGACAATTGGTCTTCCCGGCGGTGGTCTTCGGTCTTTATGAATCTTGGGAAGCGAGTAGAAATACAGCATCCTCGGTGTTCGGGCTACCAGAAACTCTGCTTCACTTTTAGAGATCCAACTGTTCATTTCAGCTTCGTCAACCATCTGTGTGATGGTTCTTTGGAGACGTTCTGTAGGGTCTGTTGTAATAATCTCATAGAACTTTCTGTCAGACAAGAGGTCCGTACATTGTTGATCATACCCTTCTTTACTAAGCAGTACAATTCCTCCGCCTTTGTCGGCGGGTTTTATTACAAGGTCGCCATTTTTCCGCAGTGCGTCCAAAGCTAGTTGTTCGGCTCTGGATACATTCACAAATGGTCTCTTTGTTTGGTTTTTGAGACCTTCCACTTCTCTCATGATAGCTTGTTCGAATGCCATAATCTCCACCGGAACCTGATGGTTCAGGGGACAGAATCTAGATTTTCGGCGTAAGGTGGTATCGCCTTCTCTCTCTTGTTCATCCTGTTCTTTGAAGTAAGCTTTTAGCTTAATTTTACGACAGAACTCTGCCATCTCACATTGGAGTTTGAAAATGTCAACAGGAGGGGTTGGAACATAGCTCAAGCCTTTATTTAAAATGTTTTTCTGTTCAGTTGTAAGAGTAATATCGGTTAAGTTAAAGACGAGGTTGTTGCGCTGGTCCCCGGCTTCGCATTGGTCATGCTCCTGGTGTGTACTTGGCGCTGTTGGTCTTCCCAGGTTACTCCCTTTCTTCTTGCCCTGTTGTTGGTCTGGCCTCTCCCTAAAAAAGGAGGTCTGTGTGTGTAGTTTTGGCTCATATTCGGTGGTGGTGGAATTCCCATCTGTGGGGGGCCTGGGTAAAAGGGGGCATTCCAGCCTTGAAAGTTCGGATTAAACGGCTGAAAGGAAACTGGGTGTGGCGGAGCGTTGAAAAAAGGGTTATACCAGTTATGAGACCTTCTCCTATTTTGGCGTCTATATTGTCCTCTATTTCTCCTGGGTGTGTAGGTCTCATCACCACTCCAGTCTGATCCGTTGGAAGAGGAACCTATGCTTGAGTTACTCGAGTTGTGATCACAGTTCTCTTCCAGGACTTTATAGTCATCAGCACTATAGGGGTGCATTCTTTCATTTGAGAACTTCTTTAGGTCTTTTCCAAGCTTTTGGAGTTTGTTTTGTGTGATATAGTCCCTGGTCTCGTTCATTTCTTTGTTAATCTCTTCAAGTCTTTTTTTGTAAACTGTTAGATGCACCATGTTCTTAAGTTTAGTTTCACTCACCTGGATCTTAATGGTGAGTTCTTCAGTCATCAAAACACTAATACAACCTGGGTCTGTGATTGAGCAAAGAAATTACACAAAATGGTCTAGGTGAACCCCATTCTCAACGTGACGACTCTATAAGAGAGCACTCCCTTCAACAGGACCCATCAATCACTTAAGGTGGTTAATTGTTATTATCATCTGGGTCTGCGTACTCCAACCAGCAGGACCAGTTCATGAAGCAGTGATCCGGTCACTAGCATAGAAGGAGCAACCAAGGAGGATTGTCACCTGATCTCTCACGAGTATAGTCTTGGATGAGGTACTACCCATAGATCAAAGGTGGGAGATCCTAAAAAGTCAGCAGTAAAATCATAATAGTGAGAATTAAAAATGGCTAAGGGTGCTCAAAGGTTCTTTAATAGTAGAGGACCCCTGTCACGTTTAAAAAGCAAGATGGCAATATGGCATAAATTAAATTGACATTATGCTATTGTCCATAGCAAGTACGGTCAACATGTTTCTGCCCTCAAGCGATCAAAAGTATCTGGGCTTTCGTCAGGACCTAAATTACTGCTGTGGTTTTTTTTGTGAAAAAACGTGTAAATAAAGTATACAAAAGTGGGGTGTGCAGAAAAATTATTCCTACCGCACTGGTCAAGTTTAGAGGCAATCAAAACCGGATACCTGTGGAAAAATTAGAAAAGAAGAAACAAAGACCCAATGTGTAAAACAAGCTCAATTAAAGGTCAAACATACTCAATGACCTAAGATAGCATTCACTCATGCTGTATGGCATTCAATACTGTTCATTGCACTTACCCATAAACAGTGGGTACTGCCCTCACCTCAACCTGGTCTCGACTCAGGGAAAGGGGCCCCGCTCTAAAAGGACAAATTCGTAGGAGAAAGAGAAAACAGGTAATACCCGAAAAAAACTCTCCTCTTTAAAAGCATGGTTTAAAACCTGAGAACTGCATCAACATATCCCAGAATGTAAAGGCAGGTATGGTAAATGAAAGTCATTGTGAAAAAGGTGTTAAGAAATCCTAGTATTTCAAAAAATGTGTGCCATATGTGACAAGACATTTGAATGTTCACTATCATACCTGGTAAACATTAAGCTGTGCCAGTAGACGTGAAACATAGAGGCAAACACAAACTGTAAAAGAAAGTCACAAAACTCTAAAAAAGAGTTGTCAAAGTTAAGCCACATGTACCAACTAGACTGGTATGCAAAAGAAGGAGAAAAAAGTCACTAACTGAGATCTCCCTAAGACAGCGTGTACAAGACTGATACAAAACGAGCCTGATCAAACCAAAGAAAGGCACCCACCCAGTCAAACTGTCTAGGGCTGGGAAACAGAACACTCACCTGTCCGTTGGTACCCCGGGGCGGTCTTTGAGTTAAGACCGGAGGTGCCGGCGGACCCGGCGGCGAAAGCTATTTATCCCTGCTAAGCCCAAGTGAAAGCAGGTGAGGCGGGCCGATTTAGTTGCCCAAAGCGATGCCTGTAATCTAGTAACGCGCATGCGCGGCGGAGAGATGCTTGTAATCGAATGAAGCGCATGCGCGGCGGAGAGAACACTAACTCATTCTCTCACGCCGGCACCGCGCGAGTGCAGGATCTAACCACTGCTCTATACAGCACCCCTGTCAGACGCACTTATTTAAAGAGCAGATTTGCTCCCATGCGATAGAGTGACTGCAACATTTATGACGCTCAGATAGTGTGTGGTAGTATTAGAGCAATCTATAATTGTGCAACCTTAATCATATGGGTGTCTCCAAAACAACATTCTGTACAGGACAGGTCATTAATGTGTATACATCCAAAGAGGACATACAAGGGAATTGTCAATCTCAGGTGTTACGATGTTGCATTTATAGTAGCCATCTTATCGCAATAACCCCTATGTAGCAAGCATGTTAAAACACATCAATATTAGCCAAAAGAGGGGGTAAATTTTATAACAACAGCCATGGAATTTCATCATTCAGACCTTCAGTGTCTGAATGAAGTCTGTGCACCCATCTCTGCTCTCTGAGTAGAAGGAACTTCTGGATGTCAGTAATATGAGGTGGAATGTGTGGTTGTTCTAGAACCACCCACTGAAGCTCGTTCTCTTTGTGTCCCACCGATATAAAGTGATTGGTGAGCTTGGTAGCACTCTTCTTATACCGGATGGTGCTCTTGTGCTCCGATATTCTCACCTTAACCTTTCGTGATGTCATGCCCACGTAGTTCTTATTGCAGGGGCATTTTATTAGGTAAATCACTCGTTCACTATTGCAGTTCGTATGGGTTTTGAGGGACCAGGGTCTATTCGTCCCTATCTCTACCTCAGTGGTATGCCGAGTCTGGGGGCATACTGCACAATTCCCGCATGGGAAGTGACCTACAACTGGTGGTAACCCCCAAAGTGTAGTTGTTTCTTGGTTTCTCAGCACCCTGGGTCGTGTATGCACTAGTCGGTCTTTCAGATTAGAGCTCCTTTTGAAGGCAAAAAGGGGAGGGGGTAAAGGACTACCCTCAATTTTGAGAAACCTCCAGTTCTTCAGGATGCTCTTCTTGAGTGCATTGGAATAGTTGCAGAAAGTGTTGACACAGGTGATTCTTTTGGTCTCTTCAATGGGATTCTGTGTCCTTTTCTCGAGCAGAGCTTCTCTATGGTTGTTTCTGGCTCTCTTCATAGATGTTTTTATGATTTTCATAGGATACTGTCTCTCCTGTAGTTGTGTAGATAGAAGAGAAGCATGTTCGCGATATTTAGACACCTCTGAACAATTCCGACGGATACGAAGGAATTGTCCAAATGGGAGGTTATCCCTTAGAGCCCTAGGGTGATAGCTCTGGAAATGCAAGAGGGAGTTCCGTGCCATTGGCTTCCTGTAAAGTTCAGTGCTGAGGTTGCCATTCTTCGGTCCAATCCGTAAATCCAAAAAGGACATGCTTTCCTTTGAAGACTCGCAGGTAAATTTGAGAAACCTGTTCTGGTTGTTCAACCATGTGTGAAACTCCTCGATGGTCTCGATGGACCCCCTCCAGATGACAAAAATGTCATCTATATACCGTTTCCAGGTCAAGATGTGACCTAGAAACGGATTCGTATCGGAGAGGATCTCAGTCTGTTCAATGTGGTGGACGTACAGATTCGCTAAGGATGGTGCGAAAATGCTCCCCATGGACGTCCCCGAGACTTGTAAAAAGAGATCTTCTTCAAATTTGAAAAAAATTCTCTTTCATGGCTATGGTTGCACATGTCATAATAAAGTCCACTGGTGTAGAGCTCTGCAGTGAGGCACCTTCCAGGAGCATTTTGACGGTGGATAAAGTCTCATCCTGAGGAATGCACGTGTATAATGACTCGACGTCAAAACTCACTAGAATGTCTTGGGTAACATCAAATGGCATTCCATCCAGGATGCGTAGCAAATCTTTTGTATCCTCAACAAAAGAGGGCATAGTTCTCACCAAGGGTTTCAAAAAGAAATCTACAAAGGTAGAAAGGGGTTCCAGAACAGACCCTATCCCCGAAATTATAGGTCTACCAGGAGGGGGAAAGACCCCCTTATGTATTTTGGGTAATACATAAAAATACGGGATGATAGGATATGCTGTGTAAAGGAACTGTGCCTCATGACCAGTGATCCAGCCTTGTTCAAGAGCCTCATCTGTCAAGTTCTTAATGGTCGCCAGAAGTCTCTTAGTGGGATCCAACTTGATACGATGATAGAAATTCGTATTGTTTAGTTGTCTCCTGCATTCTGATTGGTATGCCTCCGCATCCATAATAACTGTTGCTCCCCCTTTGTCAGCAGGCTTTATGATGATAGATTTGTCATCTGCTAACGACCGGATGGCAGAATGTTCACTGTTAGATAGGTTAGAGAAATAGCGATGTTCACTTTGAAAAATAGTTTCAGCATCCCTGAGGACTGCCCTTTCAAAAGTGAGCACTTCTGGAGGGACCATATGAACTGGTGGAGTAAAGGTCGATTTAGGTCGTAAACCAGTGTTAGAACCATCCTCTTGAGTCTCTTCAAGTGGTTTATCCTTAAAGAAGGCCCGTAATCTGACTTTCCTAAAGAAACCTGCAAGTTCTTGTCTGGTACGAAAGGGATCACCCTTGTATGTGGGAACATACCCTAGTCCTTTTTCAAGGACCGAGATCTCATTTTTGCTGAGAATACGTTTACTGAGGTTCACAATCAGGCTGTCGTGTTGCTCGGGCCTGCCACTGGAGGATCTTTCAGATTGCTCCGTGTTCGGGATGAAGGCGGGCTCCAATGAACGTTGGGCTGTGTTGATCTTCTCCGCCCTCTGGAACGGCGTTGGCCCTGCCCTAAAAAAGGCTGTTGTTGGAAATTTTCGTGATGAAAAGGACCCTGGAAACCGGGATGAGGAAAAAAGGGTTGTGGATAATTGAAAGGACCCGGAGGCCACCATTGTGGTTGTTGTGGACCCCCATAGAAATTTCCTCTTCTCTGGCCTCGCTTGTTCCAATTGCGACCTCTAGACGGAAAACTCCCACCATGATCCGAATCTGAGGAATCATTTTCACTCCCTGAGGTCGAATAGTTTGAGCCAGGTTTCCTTCCATGTTGGTTAAACACCGGAGTATGTTTGACCTTTAATTGAGCTTGTTTTACACATTGGGTCTTTGTTTCTTCTTTTCTAATTTTTCCACAGGTATCTGGTTTTGATTGCCTCTAAACTTGACCGGTGCGGTAGGAATAATTTTTCTGCACACCCCACTTTTGTATACTTTATTTACACGTTTTTTCACAAAAAAAACCACAGCAGTAATTTAGGTCCTGACGAAAGCCCAGATACTTTTGATCGCTTGAGGGCAGAAACATGTTGACCGTACTTGCTATGGACAATAGCATAATGTCAATTTAATTTATGCCATATTGCCATCTTGCTTTTTAAACGTGACAGGGGTCCTCTACTATTAAAGAACCTTTGAGCACCCTTAGCCATTTTTAATTCTCACTATTATGATTTTACTGCTGACTTTTTAGGATCTCCCACCTTTGATCTATGGGTAGTACCTCATCCAAGACTATACTTGTGAGAGATCAGGTGACAATCCTCCTTGGTTGCTCCTTCTATGCTAGTGACCGGATCACTGCTTCATGAACTGGTCCTGCTGGTTGGAGTACGCAGACCCAGATGATAATAACAATTAACAACCTTAAGTGATTGATGGGTCCTGTTGAAGGGAGTGCTCTCTTATAGAGTCAGAATATTTTCAACAATATCTCAGCAGGAATTATTTAATTCTTTGCAATTGTATGTACAAAACATTACAAACCACAAAGCAAGTAAAAAAGAGGCTTCAAATAATTTGATTAACGCGCCCGTAGGCGTCATGTATTTGGAGAAGATTAAGTGAAAAATATATACAGATTGTAACAGCACTACTTGGTATGAATACCAACACAACCCTAAAGAAAGAAGTGCACAATGTGCTCGTGATAATGGAGTGACGGCGCAAGTGACAACGTGAAAGAAACCATAGCCAAATGGCGCAGAACAGTATTTACAAAATATATACAAGATGAAAGGTTCAGAAAACATCCAATGTTTGTCAATTGTTCATTTGGTATTTTTCGAAATTATTCGGAGAACCAAGCAATAGAGGGCGCCGGAAAGAGTTAAGGCTGATGGGCACTGGTCGACGACGTTTCGATCCTATTGAATTAGGATCATCCTCAGGACCAGGGTCGCAAAATTCAGGGAGTGCTGTACGAGAGAAGGGGAGAGGAAAAGGAGAAAAAGGGTATCAGAGCGGTGGAGAGCGGGACAGTGAGGACAGAAGGAGGGAAAGGGAGCAACCAAATGGAGCGTACCTGAGGCACGGGAAGGAGGGGCTCGGAAGTGGAAGGAACCGGAGAGTGGATGTTAAGCCATCACGGTGGGGATTCAATTGAAGGCACGAACGAATGTAGCGTGTCTGTTGTCAAGGAATTGAATTGCATGACATCCGGAAGGGTGAGGAATTGGCGTCTCTGGGGGAAAAAAAGGAGGGAGGAAGGAATGTCAGGAATGGTGTTACGGTCGGGGGGGGGGAAAGGGGGGGGGGGTGGTGGGTGGGTGGGGGTGGGGGCGGGGGGGAAAAGAAAAGCGATCTCAGTAGCAAACTTACCGCTGACAAGAGCGGAACTAGGGAGCCAGGGAGGGATTCGAAGGGAAGCTTCAACGAATTCTAGGAGAGTAAGGACAAATGTAAAAATTAGTGGTGGGATGCAAAACCCAGGAATCCGTGGGGAAACTGGAATATCACAGGGGCGGGGGGGGGGGGGGGGCGCGGGGGACGCGGTGCGGACTTACTGGATAAGCAGGTCAGGGGAGTCAGGGTCCGCAGATTCAACGAAGGTACACCAAGCCGCCACAGACGTGTGCGGTACTCGAACGCTGCCTGGAATGAGAAGCCAGGTCGGCTTCTACAAGAAGGGAGCTTAGGCGTCAAGGAGACGGGTTGGGATAGGGCAAGGATGCTGGGGGAGGGGCCGTAGTTAGGGACGCCGGGAGGACAGCCAATGGAAAGTGATAGAGTGGTGAGCGAGGGCCGTGATAGGGTCCTGGTGCGAGTGCTAGCAGCCGTAGTTAAGGACGCCTGGGTGACGAGAGAGCAGGGGAAAGAGAAGAGTTCTACGGGTCCGGGGAGAAAGAGTGAACACGGGGGGTGAGCGAAAAAGGGCGGGGCAAGACAAGAAGCCTCTGAAGCAGTCCTAATAAACATTGAAAAAATGTAATGAATCCATATCAGGATTGGGGTACAAGGGCACAGTCATGGTAATGGGCGCAATACATGTAGAAAAAGAATTTATGGCAGTATATACATTTGGAGAAACCTTACATTGGATCAAGGCATTGACAAACATGTAAAGGTATTATCTAAAGTGTCCGGTCAGTGAGTTGGATGCCCAACAAGCTATGGTGTAAGGCTAGCCTGGAATAAAGAGTACTTGGATGATCAGGGTGGGGACGAGATCGTACTATTCCACTCATCAATAGTATTAAGCCCCTGGTTCACAGAGTTACAGCGTGTAATCCATTTACATTCGCATTTGTTCAAGAGCAGTTGTAAATTACCACCTCTGGGTGGGAGTCGCGGTTGGTCTATTACTTGCCACTTCATGTCAAGCGCGTCATGGTTCTTCTCCAGATAGTGTGAAACCAGGGGAGCTGTGATGATCTTGCAATGTATTCTGCTTTTGTGCTGGATAATCCTTTGTTTCACCATTTGGGTTGTCTGTCCAATATAGAGGAGATGGCATGGACATTCAATGGCATAGATCACGTTTTGTGACCGACAATTGGTTAGCGTGTTTAAGGGGTATGTTCGATTGTCGAATTTGAACTCCTTTGTGTTGGTGGTGAGATCGCAGACACTGCATGACTGGCATTTGTAGTGGCCTAGTACCGGCGGTAGTCCCCATGTTGTAGTGATGGTATTCGAATGGGCGGGTTTGATAGGCCAAGTGATAGCATGAACCAGATGATTTGAGAGGTTATCGCCTCGTTTGAATGAGAAAAGGGGGGGGCTCTTGGAAAGATTTATTCGTTCTCAAAAGTGTCCAGTTTTTTGAGATAATCTTCTTGACTTGGTTACTGCTGGGACTGAATTTGGAAACAAAAGGAATGCGGGAGTTGGTTTTTTTGGGTTGAGGTGTGAGAAGAAGATCACGATGGCAGTACCATGCTCTTTTGCGGGCGCGTGAAGTCAATCTACGAGGATATCCCCTGTCTAAGAGTTTCTGCAGTAGGACATTGGATTCCCTGAAGTAGTCTTTGCGCCATTTGCAATTCCTCCGGATGCGGAGGAACTGACCATAGGGTAAGCCATCTTTTAGACCTCGTGGATGGTAACTGGAATAATGTAATAGGGTGTTCCTCTCTGTCGGTTTACGATAGAGTGATGTTCCTATTATTCCTTCTTCCGCATGTATGTTAAGGTCAAGGAAGGGAAGGTCATTGTTTTTGTATTCAAAGGTGAACTTCAAATGTGGTTGGGAGTGGTTCAGCCATTCAACGAAGGATGTTAGAGTGTCGGCATTACCTTTCCAAAACAAAAGAACATCGTCAATGTATCGTCGCCATAAGGAAATTTGAGGTCTGAATGGATTGTTCGGGTTGAGTATGAGGCATGTTTCTAGTTTGTGAACAAACAGAATAGCAAAATTAGGGGCAAAGCAAGCCCCCATTGAGACGCCTTTGATCTGTAGGTAAAAGTCTTCACGATACAGAAAATAGTTGTTCTCTAAGGCAATTCGTAAAAGGCTCATGATGAAGTCTGTAGGAATACGGGTAGGCCTTGGTCTGTTTTCCAATAGTTCATGGATGGCCAGAATACCCTCGTCATGTGGGATATTAGTGTAAAGAGATTCGATGTCGAGACCAGCCATCAGTTCTGTCTCTGGATCAAACGGTTTATCTTCGATGGTTCGGATTAGGTCCATGCTATCGCGTATGTAGGTGTCTGTGAGGGGGACAAACTCTTTAATGACGGCATCTATGTATTTTCCCAGGGGCTCCAGAATGGATCCACATCCGGAAACAATAGGTCTACCAGGAGGATTCTGGATGTCCTTGTGGATCTTCGGTAGAACATAAATCACAGGTGTGCGTGGATGGGCATTGTTGAGAAAATTGAATTCCTTAGAGGAAATAATGTCCTGGGTCTGTGCTTGTTTAGTGATTTGGTTAATCTTGTTTCTGAGATCCGGGAGGGGATCATGGGTGAGTTTACGGTAGTGTGCAGTATTGGCCAGTTGCCTTTTGATCTCCAAATCATATTTTTCATTGTCCATGACAACGATGCCTCCGCCTTTATCCGCCGGCTTGATAGTTAAATCAGATCTTTTCTTGAGGCTGATTAAGGCCTGTTTTTCAACTAACGGCAGGTTGTAAGGGACATATTCAAAGGCTTTCTGTACATTAGCAACTTCATGGAGTACTATTCTCTCAAAAGATAGTATTTCTGGAGGCATGGTGTGTGAAGGTGGATTAAAGGTGGATGGAGGATGAAAAGAAATGGTGTTGGAACGAGCCGATTCTGGTTTATCTGCAAAGAATTGACGTAGTCTAATTCGTCGGAAGAATTGAAGTAAGTGTGTGTGGAGTTCAAAGAAGTTACTTCGTTCCGTGGGTACAAAACTTAAGCCTCTACTGAGTAGTTTAGTTTCATTTTCGGAGAGATTGTATTTGGAAAGGTTGAAGATGGGGATCAAATCCTGACTGGTGTTCAGGGTGGGAGCTATTGTCCCCCTCACAGACACCTACATACGCGATAGCATGGACCTAATCCGAACCATCGAAGATAAACCGTTTGATCCAGAGACAGAACTGATGGCTGGTCTCGACATCGAATCTCTTTACACTAATATCCCACATGACGAGGGTATTCTGGCCATCCATGAACTATTGGAAAACAGACCAAGGCCTACCCGTATTCCTACAGACTTCATCATGAGCCTTTTACGAATTGCCTTAGAGAACAACTATTTTCTGTATCGTGAAGACTTTTACCTACAGATCAAAGGCGTCTCAATGGGGGCTTGCTTTGCCCCTAATTTTGCTATTCTGTTTGTTCACAAACTAGAAACATGCCTCATACTCAACCCGAACAATCCATTCAGACCTCAAATTTCCTTATGGCGACGATACATTGACGATGTTCTTTTGTTTTGGAAAGGTAATGCCGACACTCTAACATCCTTCGTTGAATGGCTGAACCACTCCCAACCACATTTGAAGTTCACCTTTGAATACAAAAACAATGACCTTCCCTTCCTTGACCTTAACATACATGCGGAAGAAGGAATAATAGGAACATCACTCTATCGTAAACCGACAGAGAGGAACACCCTATTACATTATTCCAGTTACCATCCACGAGGTCTAAAAGATGGCTTACCCTATGGTCAGTTCCTCCGCATCCGGAGGAATTGCAAATGGCGCAAAGACTACTTCAGGGAATCCAATGTCCTACTGCAGAAACTCTTAGACAGGGGATATCCTCGTAGATTGACTTCACGCGCCCGCAAAAGAGCATGGTACTGCCATCGTGATCTTCTTCTCACACCTCAACCCAAAAAAACCAACTCCCGCATTCCTTTTGTTTCCAAATTCAGTCCCAGCAGTAACCAAGTCAAGAAGATTATCTCAAAAAACTGGACACTTTTGAGAACGAATAAATCTTTCCAAGAGCCCCCCCTTTTCTCATTCAAACGAGGCGATAACCTCTCAAATCATCTGGTTCATGCTATCACTTGGCCTATCAAACCCGCCCATTCGAATACCATCACTACAACATGGGGACTACCGCCGGTACTAGGCCACTACAAATGCCAGTCATGCAGTGTCTGCGATCTCACCACCAACACAAAGGAGTTCAAATTCGACAATCGAACATACCCCTTAAACACGCTAACCAATTGTCGGTCACAAAACGTGATCTATGCCATTGAATGTCCATGCCATCTCCTCTATATTGGACAGACAACCCAAATGGTGAAACAAAGGATTATCCAGCACAAAAGCAGAATACATTGCAAGATTATCACAGCTCCCCTGGTTTCACACTATCTGGAGAAGAACCATGACGCGCTTGACATGAAGTGGCAAGTAATAGACCAACCGCGACTCCCACCCAGAGGTGGTAATTTACAACTGCTCTTGAACAAATGCGAATGTAAATGGATTACACGCTGTAACTCTGTGAACCAGGGGCTTAATACTATTGATGAGTGGAATAGTACGATCTCGTCCCCACCCTGATCATCCAAGTACTCTTTATTCCAGGCTAGCCTTACACCATAGCTTGTTGGGCATCCAACTCACTGACCGGACACTTTAGATAATACCTTTACATGTTTGTCAATGCCTTGATCCAATGTAAGGTTTCTCCAAATGTATATACTGCCATAAATTCTTTTTCTACATGTATTGCGCCCATTACCATGACTGTGCCCTTGTACCCCAATCCTGATATGGATTCATTACATTTTTTCAATGTTTATTAGGACTGCTTCCCAGGCTTCTTGTCTTGCCCCGCCCTTTTTCGCTCACCCCCCGTGTTCACTCTCTCTCCCCGGACCCGTAGAACTCTTCTCTTTCCCCTGCTCTCTCGTCACCCAGGCGTCCTTAACTACGGCTGCTAGCACTCGCACCAGGACCCTATCACGGCCCTCGCTCACCACTCTATCACTTTCCATTGGCTGTCCTCCCGGCGTCCCTAACTACGGCCCCTCCCCCAGCATCCTTGCCCTATCCCAACCCGTCTCCTTGACGCCTAAGCTCCCTTCTTGTAGAAGCCGACCTGGCTTCTCATTCCAGGCAGCGTTCGAGTACCGCACACGTCTGTGGCGGCTTGGTGTACCTTCGTTGAATCTGCGGACCCTGACTCCCCTGACCTGCTTATCCAGTAAGTCCGCACCGCGTCCCCCGCGCCCCCCCCCCCCCCGCCCCTGTGATATTCCAGTTTCCCCACGGATTCCTGGGTTTCGCATCCCACCACTAATTTTTACATTTGTCCTTACTCTCCTAGAATTCGTTGAAGCTTCCCTTCGAATCCCTCCCTGGCTCCCTAGTTCCGCTCTTGTCAGCGGTAAGTTTGCTACTGAGATCGCTTTTCTTTTCCCCCCCCCCCCACCCCCACCCACCCACCACCCCCCCCCCTTTTCCCCCCCCCGACCGTAACACCATTCCTGACATTCCTTCCTCCCTCCTTTTTTTCCCCCAGAGACGCCAATTCCTCACCCTTCCGGATGTCATGCAATTCAATTCCTTGACAACAGACACGCTACATTCGTTCGTGCCTTCAATTGAATCCCCACTGTGATGGCTTAACATCCACTCTCCGGTTCCTTCCACTTCCGAGCCCCTCCTTCCCGTGCCTCAGGTACGCTCCATTTGGTTGCTCCCTTTCCCTCCTTCTGTCCTCACTGTCCCGCTCTCCACCGCTCTGATACCCTTTTTCTCCTTTTCCTCTCCCCTTCTCTCGTACAGCACTCCCTGAATTTTGCGACCCTGGTCCTGAGGATGATCCTAATTCAATAGGATCGAAACGTCGTCGACCAGTGCCCATCAGCCTTAACTCTTTCCGGCGCCCTCTATTGCTTGGTTCTCCGAATAATTTCGAAAAATACCAAATGAACAATTGACAAACATTGGATGTTTTCTGAACCTTTCATCTTGTATATATTTTGTAAATACTGTTCTGCGCCATTTGGCTATGGTTTCTTTCACGTTGTCACTTGCGCCGTCACTCCATTATCACGAGCACATTGTGCACTTCTTTCTTTAGGGTTGTGTTGGTATTCATACCAAGTAGTGCTGTTACAATCTGTATATATTTTTCACTTAATCTTCTCCAAATACATGACGCCTACGGGCGCGTTAATCAAATTATTTGAAGCCTCTTTTTTACTTGCTTTGTGGTTTGTAATGTTTTGTACATACAATTGCAAAGAATTAAATAATTCCTGCTGAGATATTGTTGAAAATATTCTGCATTTACCCTGATCTCAGTTGGGTCTATGGGTTACACTCCTGTGGTTTTCCTATCTCTTATAGAGTCGTCACGTTGAGAATGGGGTTCACCTAGACCATTTTGTGTAATTTCTTTGCTCAATCACAGACCCAGGTTGTATTAGTGTTTTGATAATTGTTGTTAGGGGAAACACAACCTGCTGGTCTATTGTGTTGTTTAAACTTCCCTTAGACCTCCCCCCACGTTGATATGTGTTATCAGTGCTAGAACGGCATTCGCCGTAGGTCTTGTTTTTGTGTTTTGTCGAAACCAGAATTTGGGAATCGACACGCTCTTATGCTGGTTTTCTCCTGAGTATGCATCTTGCATCCCGTACTGTTCGGCATATGGTTTTCTTTTTCTTGTTTTCCGTGTGAAACACAACTTTCTTACTTCATTGATTGACACTTCACGATGTCTGAAAGACAAGGTCTATCGTTCGATGACGCAGTAGCGTTAGACATTTTGCAGACACCTAGCATCATAGACTTACCACCCAACACTGTCACTACCAAAGATGAGGACTGGAACAGAGTGCTTTTCCTCAAACATACACATGCACGTACCCAAGTCCATGGGGCCATCATGACCGAATACTTGCGGTCTGATTGTGCACCTACAGGTTTAATAGTAACCAATGCCCCGAGGTTATTCCTGGATGACAAGGGTTTCCTAAAAGATTGGTCTTTGGTGGCTTGGCGCTGCACGCGTGACTGGCTCATTCTGATCATAACAACAGCCAAGAGAATTGCAGATAACATCTTAGTTGAGATTCAACTCCTTGAGTCCCAAATTAAATCAGTCTTAGTCACCTCCAGCATTAACAAACAGTCCAAGGAGACAGATAAGACTACTAAGGAATTTAGGGATACTATACTGGCAAGTAAAATAGCCAAATTCAAGAAGGACCTGGCTAAGTTCTCCATGACTAAGATCTATCCCTATACTAGTGATTCCTACACCCCTCCGGTGTTTAACCAACATGGAAGGAAACCTGGCTCAAACTATTCGACCTCAGGGAGTGAAAATGATTCCTCAGATTCGGATCATGGTGGGAGTTTTCCGTCTAGAGGTCGCAATTGGAACAAGCGAGGCCAGAGAAGAGGAAATTTCTATGGGGGTCCACAACAACCACAATGGTGGCCTCTGGGTCCTTTCAATTATCCACAACCCTTTTTTCCTCATCCCGGTTTCCAGGGTCCTTTTCATCACGAAAATTTCCAACAACAGCCTTTTTTAGGGCAGGGCCAACGCCGTTCCAGAGGGCGGAGAAGATCAACACAGCCCAACGTTCATTGGAGCCCGCCTTCATCCCGAACACGGAGCAATCTGAAAGATCCTCCAGTGGCAGGCCCGAGCAACACGACAGCCTGATTGTGAACCTCAGTAAACGTATTCTCAGCAAAAATGAGATCTCGGTCCTTGAAAAAGGACTAGGGTATGTTCCCACATACAAGGGTGATCCCTTTCGTACCAGACAAGAACTTGCAGGTTTCTTTAGGAAAGTCAGATTACGGGCCTTCTTTAAGGATAAACCACTTGAAGAGACTCAAGAGGATGGTTCTAACACTGGTTTACGACCTAAATCGACCTTTACTCCACCAGTTCATATGGTCCCTCCAGAAGTGCTCACTTTTGAAAGGGCAGTCCTCAGGGATGCTGAAACTATTTTTCAAAGTGAACATCGCTATTTCTCTAACCTATCTAACAGTGAACATTCTGCCATCCGGTCGTTAGCAGATGACAAATCTATCATCATAAAGCCTGCTGACAAAGGGGGAGCGACAGTTATTATGGATGCGGAGGCATACCAATCAGAATGCAGGAGACAACTAAACAATACGAATTTCTATCATCGTATCAAGTTGGATCCTACTAAGAGACTTCTGGCGACCATTAAGAACTTGACAGATGAGGCTCTTGAACAAGGCTGGATCACTGGTCATGAGGCACAGTTCCTTTACACAGCATATCCTATCATCCCGTATTTTTATGTATTACCCAAAATACATAAGGGGGTCTTTCCCCCTCCTGGTAGACCTATAATTTCGGGGATAGGGTCTGTTCTGGAACCCCTTTCTACCTTTGTAGATTTCTTTTTGAAACCCTTGGTGAGAACTATGCCCTCTTTTGTTGAGGATACAAAAGATTTGCTACGCATCCTGGATGGAATGCCATTTGATGTTACCCAAGACATTCTAGTGAGTTTTGACGTCGAGTCATTATACACGTGCATTCCTCAGGATGAGACTTTATCCACCGTCAAAATGCTCCTGGAAGGTGCCTCACTGCAGAGCTCTACACCAGTGGACTTTATTATGACATGTGCAACCATAGCCATGAAAGAGAATTTTTTCAAATTTGAAGAAGATCTCTTTTTACAAGTCTCGGGGACGTCCATGGGGAGCATTTTCGCACCATCCTTAGCGAATCTGTACGTCCACCACATTGAACAGACTGAGATCCTCTCCGATACGAATCCGTTTCTAGGTCACATCTCGACCTGGAAACGGTATATAGATGACATTTTTGTCATCTGGAGGGGGTCCATCGAGACCATCGAGGAGTTTCACACATGGTTGAACAACCAGAACAGGTTTCTCAAATTTACCTGCGAGTCTTCAAAGGAAAGCATATCCTTTTTGGATTTACGGATTGGACCGAAGAATGGCAACCTCAGCACTGAACTTTACAGGAAGCCAATGGCACGGAACTCCCTCTTGCATTTCCAGAGCTATCACCCTAGGGCTCTAAGGGAGAACCTCCCATTTGGACAATTCCTTCTTATCCGTCGGAATTGTTCAGAGGTGTCTAAATATCGCGAACATGCTTCTCTTCTATCTACACAACTACAGGAGAGACAGTATCCTATGAAAATCATAAAAACATCTATGAAGAGAGCCAGAAACAACCATAGAGAAGCTCTGCTCGAGAAAAGGACACAGAATCCCATTGAAGAGACCAAAAGAATCACCTGTGTCAACACTTTCTGCAACTATTCCAATGCACTCAAGAAGAGCATCCTGAAGAACTGGAGGTTTCTCAAAATTGAGGGTAGTCCTTTACCCCCTCCCCTTTTTGCCTTCAAAAGGAGCTCTAATCTGAAAGACCGACTAGTGCATACACGACCCAGGGTGCTGAGAAACCAAGAAACAACTACACTTTGGGGGTTACCACCAGTTGTAGGTCACTTCCCATGCGGGAATTGTGCAGTATGCCCCCAGACTCGGCATACCACTGAGGTAGAGATAGGGACGAATAGACCTTGGTCCCTCAAAACCCATACGAACTGCAATAGTGAACGAGTGATTTACCTAATAAAATGCCCCTGCAATAAGAACTACGTGGGCATGACATCACGAAAGGTTAAGGTGAGAATATCGGAGCACAAGAGCACCATCCGGTGTAAGAAGAGTGCTACCAAGCTCACCAATCACTTTATATCGGTGGGACACAAAGAGAACGAGCTTCAGTGGGTGGTTCTAGAACAACCACACATTCCACCTCATATTACTGACATCCAGAAGTTCCTTCTACTCAGAGAACAGAGATGGGTGCACAGACTTCATTCAGACACTGAAGGTCTGAATGATGAAATTCCATGGCTGTTGTTATAAAATTTACCCCCTCTTTTGGCTAATATTGATGTGTTTTTACATGCTTGCTACATAGGGGTTATTGCGATAAGATGGCTACTATAAATGCAACATCGTAACACCTGAGATTGACAATTCCCTTGTATGTCCTCTTTGGATGTATACACATTAATGACCTGTCCTGTACAGAATGTCGTTTTGGAGACACCCATATGATTAAGGTTGCACAATTATTGATTGCTCTAATACTACCACACACTATCTGAGCGTCATAAATGTTGCGGTCACTCTATCGCATGGGAGCAAATCTGCTCTTTAAATAAGTGCGTCTGACAGGGGTGCTGTATAGAGCAGTGGTTAGATCCTGCACTCGCGCGGTGCCGGCGTGAGAGAATGAGTTAGTGTTCTCTCCGCCGCGCATGCGCTTCATTCGATTACAAGCATCTCTCCGCCGCGCATGCGCGTTACTAGATTACAGGCATCGCTTTGGGCAACTAAATCGGCCCGCCTCACCTGCTTTCACTTGGGCTTAGCAGGGATAAATAGCTTTCGCCGCCGGGTCCGCCGGCACCTCCGGTCTTAACTCAAAGACCGCCCCGGGGTACCGACGGACAGGTGAGTGTTCTGTTTCCCAGCCCTAGACAGTTTGACTGGGTGGGTGCCTTTCTTTGGTTTGATCAGGCTCGTTTTGTATCAGTCTTGTACACGCTGTCTTAGGGAGATCTCAGTTAGTGACTTTTTTCTCCTTCTTTTGCATACCAGTCTAGTTGGTACATGTGGCTTAACTTTGACAACTCTTTCTTAGAGTTTTGTGACTTTCTTTTACAGTTTGTGTTTGCCTCTATGTTTCACGTCTACTGGCACAGCTTAATGTTTACCAGGTATGATAGTGAACATTCAAATGTCTTGTCACATATGGCACACATTTTTGGAAATACTAGGATTTCTTAACACCTTTTTCACAATGACTTTCATTTACCATACCTGCCTTTACATTCTGGGATATGTTGATGCAGTTCTCAGGTTTTAAACCATGCTTTTAAAGAGGAGAGTTTTTTTCGGGTATTACCTGTTTTCTCTTTCTCCTACGAATTTGTCCTTTTAGAGCGGGGCCCCTTTCCCTGAGTCGAGACCAGGTTGAGGTGAGGGCAGTACCCACTGTTTATGGGTAAGTGCAATGAACAGTATTGAATGCCATACAGCATGAGTGAATGCTATCTTAGGTCATTGAGTATGTTTGACCTTTAATTGAGCTTGTTTTACACATTGGGTCTTTGTTTCTTCTTTTCTAATTTTTCCACAGGTATCCGGTTTTGATTGCCTCTAAACTTGACCGGTGCGGTAGGAATAATTTTTCTGCACACCCCACTTTTGTATACTTTATTTACACGTTTTTTCACAAAAAAAACCACAGCAGTAATTTAGGTCCTGACGAAAGCCCAGATACTTTTGATCGCTTGAGGGCAGAAACATGTTGACCGTACTTGCTATGGACAATAGCATAATGTCAATTTAATTTATGCCATATTGCCATCTTGCTTTTTAAACGTGACAGGGGTCCTCTACTATTAAAGAACCTTTGAGCACCCTTAGCCATTTTTAATTCTCACTATTATGATTTTACTGCTGACTTTTTAGGATCTCCCATCTTTGATCTATGGGTAGTACCTCATCCAAGACTATACTCGTGAGAGATCAGGTGACAATCCTCCTTGGTTGCTCCTTCTATGCTAGTGACCGTATCACTGCTTCATGAACTGGTCCTGCTGGTTGGAGTACGCAGACCCAGATGATAATAACAATTAACCACCTTAAGTGATTGATGGGTCCTGTTGAAGGGAGTGCTCTCTTATAGAGTCGTCACGTTGAGAATGGGGTTCACCTAGACCATTTTGTGTAATTTCTTTGCTCAATCACAGACCCAGGTTGTATTAGTGTTTTGATAATTGTTGTTAGGGGAAACACAACCTGCTGGTCTATTGTGTTGTTTAAACTTCCCTTAGACCTCCCCCCACGTTGATATGTGTTATCCGAGTTCTTCAGTCAACCTGGTAGCTGTTTTTATGATCAGGACAAGGTAATCTCTCGTACACTTCCATGAGATCGAGGACCAATCTTTGCGGAAGGTCAAGTCATGCAGAAAAATGCGTGGAGCATTATTCGCCCAAAGTCCTCTTGGGGCCGCGTTGGCGCGGAGATATTCGGTCATTATGATCCCATGAATAGCAGTGCGTACTTGTTCTTTTTTCAACTCGGACAGTTCTTCCCAGTCTGTAGTTTGCGCTAAAGTTTGTGTTAGGTCTTTATCCTGCAATAGTGAGGGGAGGGACAAAATTGCATTGATTTCGTCTGAAGAGTAGCTCAGGCCTAAGTTCTCGGCCATGGCGATTTCAGAAGAGCCTTTCAGTGGGACTTTCTCGTCCTGGGAGAAAGGATACGTGTGATTGTAAGTAAAAACTTACAGGAAACTCCCACAGCTGCACGCTGCTGAGAATGTGTGTAAATCAAGGGGAGGGAGAAAGAAGGAGTTGCGACCCACTCAGCTTCTTTAACAAATATCTAGATATCAAATGAGAGTGGATCACTGGTCCTGAAAGAACCAAAGTTAGCATCAACAGTTAATGGACTGTTAAGAAACCCTCATTCACGTTTATCGCAAGGTGGTATTGTAGCGGTATGTTCGATTATCCGCTTGTGCTTAACAACGTGACAGCATCATCATTGGGTTACTGTGTGCTTCCTCCACCCGGAGGTTCTTGCCTCTGGTTTTTTCAGTAGTGATCATAGAAGTGAGAATGTACAGCCGTGTGTGGTGAAGAAATCCCAGTGAGTGTAGGTTAAAATACTCGTAAAACCAGTCAATAATTTTAATAAAACTGGGTTCGGGTTGATTAAAAATGATTTACGTGCAAAATCAGACACTTTAGGGTCTGGTGCACTAAGTGAGAATGTTCAAAAAAATGGTCGACATGTTTCAGCCCTATCTTGCGCCCCTAAGGGTCAGGTGGGCTTTCATCAGGACCTAGTGTAATTGTGGAGGAATCTAAATGTTCATAGGACTCCTTTGAGGAGGGTGGAGTGAATCGTCCAACCAACACGAGTTTGTTCAATTTGAACCTGTTAGGAGGTGGTGGGAAGAAAAGGTATGAAGACTAGGTTCAGTCAAAATACATGCTGTAACTATGTTCAAAATTTAGAGCATCAGCCGTTGTTTTGCAACTTCAAAATGACAATACTTTAATTGAAATATAATGCCAATCGACAAATAGGCTAAAATTGACATTTGTTAATGGCAAAAATGGCCCTCTTTTTATATTCAGAAGGAGATTGCAGGAGGAAAGAGACCAAACAAAAAACAAAAAACACAAACACATAGACTATTAGCCGTTTTTTGAAACAAGAAACAGTTCCCGTTGGACTCGGGAATGCGGTGCTCAATGATAGGCTGTCAAACACAATTCAGTAATGTCATACACAACACACAGCGCACAGGAATCTAAAGACGGAATGGTGAGCCACCTCTTTCTATAAAGCTAACATTGCTTTAATGTAGAGACATAGAGCTGTGTTAAGAAGTTGTTGCAGATCGCAAAACGCCGTGTTCCGTAAAGCCGCCATTACTTAGTATAGGGACATAGAATTGCGTAAGGAAATAACATGAATATTCTGTTACGCTGCCAATGCCATTAAAGTGAGGTGCTGATAATATCACACGTTGTTCACATAATTACCAGAATAATTATTCGGGAGAGTAGTATTTAACGCCTAAAGCTGACATATATGCTATTTTTAGAAGACCGTGAGCGTGCGCAGACTTTTTCTCAGGCATGCTAGTTTCAGTCGGTCAGAGTAATGTGCAGGAAGAAAAGAATACCTTGTTTTCTCTAGTCGAGGAAAACCTTCGGGGGCAGGAGGCTAGACCCCGCTCTTGGGAAAGGGGGGGAAAAGGAAAGAGTATTAAGTAAGTTATATACTTTACGTTCCTTCGTCGGTTTGCTCGTGTCTGCCTCGGCCGCTACCTCGGCAATTACCTAGCGCAAAGAAAATATACACCCAAAATGGTCTGAAACAGAGTTGCGTGTTAGCTCCAATTCTTTTCAATTTGTACATATCTGATCTTGAAGAGGCTCTCCTGGAAACCAATAGTCATCCCCCATCGATAGCCAATGAGGAAATCAGGTGCCTTCAGTACGCCGACGACCTAGTACTATTAAGACAAACTCCAATCGGCTTACAACAAGGAATGAGCACCTTAGCCAAATATTTGTCAGCACAAGGGCTAGAACTGAATTTACTAAAAACAAAGGTTGTGTGGTTGGTGGATGCCAAATACAAGAGATTCACATGGCACATAGAGGGTAAAAAAGTTGAAGCGGTCACCTCCTATAAATATCTTGGGTTCATGGTAGAACAAAAATTGAGCTATAAATCACAGCTCACCTCAATGAGGTAAAAATCTCAGAACCTGATATATGGTTTTAACGTTCTAAAAAATAAATTAAGCTGTCCATCATACGGTAACATGTTAACTGTCATGCAGGCACAGTTAATGCCAACAGTAACCTATGGCACTGAAATAATGAAAGGTTGTGACATCCCTGCTTTGAACAAAATACAAACAAAAGTCTATAAAAAAGTTTTTCATATCCAACAATGTGCATCGCCTGCCCAGGTGCGGCTAGAGTTTGGCTTACAAAATCAGGAATTTTGGAGCAAAGGCACCTTCATTAAATTATGTTGGAGGTTACGTCCCTCTGAAAGCGGGTCCATAAACCAACTATGCTGGAAAGAAATAGGCAGACAAAAAGAAAAAAGGATGCATGGATCCTAGGGTAGGTATTTTAACCAGGCGATAGAGGATCTGTCTGGGCAAGACATTTGGAATCTCAGCATAGGGAAAAACACTTTTAACAAATTATTAATGCCACAAAAAAACTCTTGTCTCATTCAATGGATGAGAATACCATACTGCTAAGACGGCACGCCTGGACGGTTATTAGCTCATATGGAAAAAGGATGCCACAGGAGTATTTATCAGCCTATTTCTTGCCTACCCTATAACTATCAATTTAGAGGCTACGTCTTGGCATGTGGGAAACAAAAGATTTAATCCCAGCATGGAAGAATAAAAGTGATAACCGAGACTGCAGACTTTGTGGATACAAATACGAATCGATTCAACATATTTTTTGTGTATGCCCGAAGTTACTAAAAGAACGGAAGTCACTAATAAAAGCACTACTGAATAGTATGAACATACGAACGTGCAGAGAAGCCGTAATCACCTGGCTTGATGGGCCTCAATCCCTCTAGTATGCAGGGAGGTGAACATTTTAAATGTGTATTTAAAGGAAATTGGCTGAAAGATTGCAATAGACTGTTACAAAGACAAGAACTCCCAAATCTACATTTTAAACAACATTTTAAATAATTGATGTATAGAAGTATGTTGTAGACCAGCCGTGTAAAAATTCAACTAATGATTTTATGTGTTTAAATAAGTATGCGGTAGTACTATTTAAATGTCATTGGTGTAATGGTTTTTGTTTTTAAATGACCAATCACTTAAATAAATAAATCACACCCAACTGTTTGACTTTGGTTTCTCCTTTTACTGTTTTCAGGGGTAGGAAGCCACATGGTAAGTTAAGTCCCGCTTGGTTAAGATTGGGTGTGGTTGATGAGAGGAGGACGTTTTTGAATGAGCAATTGGTGTCTAGAAGGAAGTTTACCAGGAGACATATAAGGACAGGTTTGATAAAAAAGAACTGTGCTCAAGGAATTATTTGGAGAGTGGGAGATGAAGTGTTGATCAGGAATCCAGGACTCTTGAAGAAGGGTGGTTCCAGATTCAAGGGCCCTTTTGTTATCATGGAAGTGAGGAAGAATGTTGTTGAACTGAATTCAGGTGATGTGTGGAGCATGTCCAGATTGGTCAAGTGCAATGGTGGCTCTCAAGTGTCTGCGATTTTCGTTCCACTGATGAAGTGTTACCTAGTTATTTTTCCAGTTTTGGGCTGTCTGATTGTATGAACTCTAGGAGGTTGAGGTTCAGACCTGCATGCCACCATGATTATGATATGTCTTTAAATGTTCTTATGTTGTTCTTTACTGTTCTTGGCATTTTACTCATGCTTCTGGTTTTTATCATTTTTTTCTCTATTTACTTTTCTTTTTATATTGTATGGGGGAAGATGTGTTATGGGCTATATAAATGTTCACCTGAGTCTATGTAAGTGCTCACCTGCCCCTGTTGCTGGGCAGTACCTTACTGTTCCACTCGTCATCCATGACAATACAATGGTCTGCTCGAGTTTGGAGGGACAAGCACAGTTTGGTGGCAGCTGGACTTGAGCTGCTGCGTGGGCTGATGGTCTGTTGATTTCCTACTTTAATAAATACTTCTAAAGTACTTTCCTGTGTCTGTCATCACGATTTATCACTTTTGCTTATTTTTCGAATTGGGGTTCTGGGTTTGAGAACAGTTTGCAGACTCAATAACCACTATATACAAAATTGCTCAAGTTCGCTCCAACTTTTTTTGTAATAAACATATTTCAAAAACTAAAACGGACTTACTCCAGCATACGAAAACCTGGCTTTCTGAGCAAAGTTCTGCATTCATGCCAAGTTTGGCATAAATGCGTTCAGCTGTTTTTGCTGTAGCTCTGAGCAAAATTGTGTATTGGAGCTAAAATGGTAAAACACATCTTCATTGTCTTACCATTAATTTTTTTGTCCCTTCCCAAAACTTCATGGAAACTGCAGTATGAAAACGTACCTGCATTCGGTACCATTAAAACCGTAACTTGCATATCAAATGCAATGCTCATGGCCTCACCCCGATGTGACGTACGGAACTAAAAATGCCACTAATTATTTTTCAGGTTACATTAGTTATCACATTAGCATTAATGTTAGCAATGAAAAGTATATACATATAGTAATATTTATTGGTTTTAATATTTTCTACTTTAATAGTATATTTTTAGATCCTTTAACTTAATGGATATATTTACTATTAGGTCATAAATCTTTATTTGTTGGGCAATTTATGATTTGTCTGGCTGTTGTGGTTGATATGGATTGCAGAACTGTGGAAATATGGATTTTTCTGATCAGTTATGTCCCCTATCTTGGACCCCAACGGTTCTATGTGCATGTCACAAGTACATGTATGTACCCTCCAGTTCCAGTTATGAAGACGCAAACACATGTGCGTCCACCGTCAACATGTCCTCTGTCAGATCCGCCATGAATAGGCCGGATATTCCATTCCTAAATATGAAAGGCCACCGGCTTTGTATGGTTCACTTATGCCATTTTACAGTCCAGGCAAGTAGGCCCTGATTCTGTCATCAAACTCCTCTTGCCTTCTGCCTCTGAAAACTCGAGTCTGAGCCTGCATCTGTGACCATGAACTTTGTCTCATTCTCTGCGCGGCTCACGAAGCCTGACATCAGCCTATTCTCTGCCAAGAACTGTATTTCACCTTCGAATTATCTGCTTCACTCCTTAGCCGATGCATTCCTGTCTAGCAAATTAAGTAAACATTCTTCCAGCTACTGAGCAAAGGCTCGGCTTCTCTGTCCTCATGCAAGTAATTCATAGCCCTGTTACCATGGAATATTCCTACCCCCTCGCATTCAGTGTAGACACTTAGACGCTTGTACACGCACGCACAGTCAGTATAGAATAGATTCTGTCCGAGAGTCCTTCTTTTGTGGATAACATAGTTCTTTAAACATAGGATGTTAGATATGATTTGGGATTAGGTTGACTTGACCCCCTAGACTTTTTGTCTCCACATGTAGAGCTAAATGTCAAGTCCCCTTCACCCCCTAGTTGCACGTCAATTACACGTCATGCTGCTGCGCGCGCCTCTATGCCAAGTATTATCTTATAGATCCACCTATATGTGACATCATAACCAATTATGTTCCTTTTTACTCCTTATTACACCCATTTTCGGTTACGCATGTAAATCGTCATTTTCTTTATCAATTGTTACGCCTACTGCATTTGCTTCATTGTAATGAATGTTCTATAAAAATCATTTCTTGTCAATAAAGTATGTACTTCACTTCCTGAACCCCCGTGGTGATGGAACTTGGAGCAACCGATTATAATCGTCCATTGGAATAAAGCCCATTCCGAACCTCTAATACCACGGATTCTGCCTCTCATTTTACTGAGCTATTTTATTATGTTTCTGTATCAAATTAAGTCCCGGTAAAGGAATTTTATTTACCACAGAACACATGCATTTTAGTGTTTTTCAGTTTTATTTCACATACATAACTGTACTTTATTTGTGTTTTTAAGACATTTTAGGACTTTTTTAGACATGTATTAAGGTGTTATGTTCAAAGCTAACTATAACATCACTTTAATTGAATTTTTTCAGTGGACTTCTTGGGCATTTGTACTGTCAGCTAAGTGCAAAAAGAAACTCACTGTAAGATGCCAACCCCTGCTGTCCACTACTGAAGGGGCATTGGCAATGCACAGAGGGGGATTGGTTGCCCACCAGAGACCAGGTCTGCAGCTAACCTGGCACAGGTGGCCTTGCGGTACCTAGGAATTTATGGAAACAAGCTCTTTTACTGCATATGGCTTACAGTTCTCAAAAGAACCTATCTTTTTGGGGGGATTTTGTGTGTTTTTACTTTGATCCTACAAATATGGTGAAAAATGCCCAATTATAAACTTTCTTTTCTCTCAATTTTTTAATAGTCTTCTATCTTTACATTCTCAAGCCTGGTTTCTTTTCTCACTTCCCCAGATATTGGTACTGCAATCATGCAACAATGTGCAAAGATGTGGAGGTGGGGATTATTTTCTCTGCTTCCTTCAGCACCTCTTCTCGGTATCTCTAGTTTCTGGCTTGCTAATGTTTTTTTTTCTCCTGGGGTTTCCAGAAATTGACTATTCCTTCTCATGTTTTGACTTTAGGTGTCGTGTTATTGTCAAATTGCTAAAGGATTACAACCCTTTCAAACCACTGCTTAGCTTCTTGTCGTGTATCTTACAAGTTATCCACCTGGCATTCAGGATCTTCTCTTCTAGTAAATGAGTGAAAAGTACCACATGTTAGAATTCTTCCTCTACTTCTCTACTTTCATCCTCTCCACAGTACAAATAACTTCTTCTTCTTCTTTGAGAGCACATGACAACCAATCAATCATCTGCTGAAGTTTTGCACTCACAACTCTGAACTGGGACATGGTAATCAATACGACAAGGAACTGCGCAGTTGTCCTGCTTTTCACAAAATTGTAGATGTATTTGCTTTGACTGTGCAACTAAAAGTCACAAAATTGATGGACGGAATGCTGAACAAATCAAAACATTCACCCCCAGTCAAGAGATCTGGATTAAATCAATGGTTCTTTTGCTCACCATGCCAACCGGAATCAAACTATCCTGGCTTAAGAGGGGTGAAACTACAAAACCGGTCCTAGGATGCTTGTTTGCAGACCACGGAGGACCTGGCCTAGCAGTTCGGGCTGGACTGTTCCCATAGGGCACAGGGTCAAGACTGATTTGCATATGGCTGGGTCCAAACTGGAATGGCATGGTGAGCAAAAAAACGATGGATTTAGGCCCAGATCTCTGGACTGGGGTGAATGTAGGACATTGTTCTTCATTCTGTCCATCAATAGTTCTTTTGGCATTTGTCACCCCGAGTGGGATGGGTATGCTCAGACGTGAGTCCCGTGCTCTCCATTCCACTGGAATCAAGCTATCCTGGCTGAAGAGGGGTGAAACCCCGAAACCGGTCCTAGGATGCTTGTTTCCATCCAGGGAGGACCTGGCCTAGCAGTTTGGGCTGGACTGTTCCCATAGGGCACAGGGTCAAGACTGATTTGCATATGGCTGGGTCCAAAATGGAATCGTATGGTGAGCAACAAAAGGATGGCTTTAGGCCCAGATCTCTGTGCTGGGGTGAATGTATGACATTGTTCTGCATTCTGTCCATCAATACTTCTTTTTGTATTTGTCACCCCGAGTGGGACGGGTATGCTCAGACGTGAGTCCTGTGCTCTCCATACCGCTGGAATCAAGCTTTCCTGGCTGAAGAGGGGTGAAACCCCGAAACCGGTCCTAGGATGCTTGTTTCCAGTCCAGGGAAGACCTGGCCTAGCAGTTCGGGCTGGATTGTTCCCATAGGGCACAGGGTCAAGACTGATTTGCATATGGCTGAGTCCAAACTGGAATGACATGGTGAGCAAAAAAACGATGGATTTAGGCCCAGATCTCTGTACTGGGGTGAATGTATGACATTGTTCTGCATTCTGTCCATCAATAGTGCTTTTGGCATTTGTCACCCCGAGTGGGACGGGTATGCTCAGACGTGAGTCCCGTGCTCTCCATTCCACTGGAATCAAGCTATCCTGGCTGAAGAGAGGTGAAACCCCAAAACCGGTCCTAGGATGCTTGTTTCCAGTCCAGGGAGAACCTGGCCTAGCAGTTCTGGCTGGACTGTTCCCATAGGGCACAGGGTCAAGACTGATTTGCATATGGCTGGGTCCAAACTGTAATGGCATGGTGAGCAAATACACAATGGATTATGATCAGATCTCTGTACTGGGGTGAATGTATGACATTGTTCTTCGTTCTGTCCATCAATAGTTCTTTTTGCATTTGTCACCCCGAGTGGGACGGGTATGCTCAGACATGAGTCCCGTGCTCTCCATGCCACTGGAATCAAGCTATCCTGGCTGAAGAGGGGTGAAACCCCGAAACCGGTCCTAGGATGCTTGTTTCCAGTCCAGGGAGGACCTGGCCTAGCAGTTCGGGCTGGACTGTTCCCATAGGGCACAGGGTCAAGACTGATTTGCATATGGCTGAGTCCAAACTGGAATGGCATGGTGAGCAAAAAAACAATGGATTTAGGCCCAGGTCTCTGTACTGGGGTGAATGTAGGACATTGTTCTTCATTCTGTCCATCAATAGTTCTTTTGGCATTTGTCACCCCGAGTGGGACGGGTATGCTCAGACGTGAGTCCCGTGCTCTCCATTCCACTGGAATCAAGCTATCCTGGCTGAAGAGGGGTGAAACCCTGAAACCGGTCCTAGGATGCTTGTTTCCAGTCCAGGGTGGACCTGGCCTAGCAGTTCGGGCTGGATTGTTCCCATAGGGCACAGGGTCAAGACTGATTTTCATATGGCTGGGTCCAAACTGGAATGACATGTTGAGCAAAAAAACAATGGATTTAGGCCCAGATCTCTTTACTAGGGCGAATGTATGACATTGTTCTGCATTCTGTCCATCAATAGTTCTTTTGCATTTGACTGTGCAACTGGCACATTTTGATGTGGTTGAATCTTCCATAAGGGAGAAACTGCCGAATGCCTTTGAAATTGTCAAAAATAGACAGACTATGCTACAGGTTTACAGTCTTCAGCAGAAGTCCTGCTCTCACTGCTAGGTGTTTGTGCCTATTCATTCATGAGTCTATAGACGTGGTGCATTTTTAGTTTCACTACTAACATTTATCCACAACATTAAACCTAAAATCACAATCTGTCCTCAGCCAATCCAATCATTAAATGAAAATAGAATATATTTTAAATATTTTAAATGGTACCTAAATGCGTTGATGATTTGCAGAGTTTTAGGGCCTGATTACGTGTTTGGTGGAAACGCACTGCCGTCATAATGTTGGCGGTCATTCCACCCAATGCCTTGGCAATCCGAAAGATCCTGATCTTAGCAGGAACTTGGCTACAAGACAGCCGCCACCGCTGAGATCCTGCTACCACATCAATGGCGGGAAAGCTAGAAGTGGGACTTTGAGGTAGTCCCACCAAGGTTCCTGCCATCTGGGTTACTATCGGCCCTCCCACCAAGCTTTTTCTAGCTGGGTTACCGCCATGATCAAGTCAGTGGAAAGGCACAACAACAGGTGAAAACTCACCTTTTCTTGGGGCTCCACTTCAAAATCAGTGTCAGACACCATTGTTTAGGTCCCTTCTGAGCTGCCACCAAACCACAACGCTCTGCAACTCTGTTGTCGCCGGAAGCAAAAGTAGGCTTCATCGTCACTTCTTCTATATAGTGTATTGTAACAGTTTGCTACATTTAACATGCATCAAAACATACAATGCACATAGCCTACATGTACATGATGACACATACACAACATATATATGTGTTTCGATATACACATGTACTAACCTATGTCTTCAGCAGCGAAATGTATCTCTGTTGGGACACTGCTCCCAAGAAACCACCAGTCCATCTGCAACATCGTAATAGGGCAGTCGGGAGACAGTCGAGTCTGCGGTCTTCTTGGGACTGTCAATGTGGTGGTACAGCGGTGAGACCGCCAAACTCATAATTAGGCTCTTGTGCCTCAGATTCGTGACATCAAAAAGGTGGGTCAAATATCACAAACTTGGTCAGAGTTCATGTACTATTGAAATGGGTATTAACTTGGATCTATATACTACAGGGAACACAACATGAGTCATTGATTTCCATGGCGTAAGCATCCTATTTTGAGTTTACTAACTATTGTGGGGCACAAAACATCAGTCCAAGAATTTCATAGTTTGCTAACTTGGTACAGAGTCCATGAACAGTGAGAGGGAACCCAACATGGGTTCACTTTTGTCATACTTTCAGAACCCTGTAAAGTATTTGTGTACATAGATCATTGTAACAGGAGAGGAGAGGATATCTATGCCAAAGGAGGTTTGGGAATTTTCCCTGGAGTTTGAGGGTTCACTGACAAAACATTTATATTTTCATTTTAAACATTGGGGGGTGGCTTTGGAGATTCCCGTCTGGACCTAGGGTTGTACCCACCATAAAAACTTAATTGGCCTTTTCATTTTTATTTAAGGATGTGGGAACTGTGCCCCATGTGGTATAATGGTGGCCTAAAATACATATTTCTTTTGCAACCAGTCAATCAGAATTTTCCTGGCAGTGTACCAAAATAATTCGACCACAGTAAAAGCTCATTTTCTGATGGTGCAATTCATTTTTAAGTTAGGGACACAGACAATCTCCAAATCCAGATTAGATCATTTTGATGGTGGTGTTCTCCAATGAAAATTTTCTGTATACTAAAGGCCAAAACAGACGGGCCGTAACAAAACTTCTCATGCTGAACCTAAATCGGATCTCTTTTCTTGGAAAATGCCATCAGAATTCACCAAATGTCACCAAAGATATTTTATAAATAAAATATCGTACAGACACACATACACACACGCACATATATATTTTTGTTGTACACTGGTGGTTTTCGCTGAATAGTTATAGACAGGTCAGTTTCTTGGAGTACTTCGTACAGTTATTTTTCGAGGGACTGCACGGACTGCCAGCGTGTAAGTGAAAGTAAATACTTAAGTTTCTTGTCTATTCAAGACATAATGCAGAAAGTGTTCATTTGGGAACTGATAAAGTTGAAACAATATGAAAAAACGATTTTTGAAGCGCACGCAAAGATTGCAGCCGTTTATTTTGTATATTGGACATGTAATGGAGACAGTCCCTTGTTGCTGTTGATGGTGGTGTTCTCCAATGAAAATGCTCAAAAAGCGCAATTTAAATCAAGGGGAATTGTGGTGCAACTGCAGCTGAGCACTGAAGAAGGCAGCACACCGAAATGCATTTGCTCATTAAAATTAATAGTGTCCTGTGAGTGCTCCGTGTCTGAGCCTTTATATATATATATATATATATATATATATATATTACCTACTGGCGGTCGCCAGTAGGTAGTTATAGTTAGGACCACGTTTCCATAGGAAAACCTCAACATTCTATTTTGAATAACTTTGGCGCCGGTCGACGAATCCTCGCAAATTTCTCAAAATAGGTGGGGCGCTACGCTCCGCTCCTACCCTGAAAGTCTCGGGGGGATTCGTCAAGCGGGGGCTGAGATAAAAGGGGGGTCCCAAAACGCGTTTTTCCCATGCATTTTTCCATAGGACCTTTAGAACGAGCTAGAGCCCGAACGGCTGAACAGAATTACTAGAAATTTGGCAGAGAGGTAGTCCCTAGGTCAAGGAAGTGCCTTTTGTAGGTTTGGTGTAAATCTGTTCAGTAGATTCTGAGAAAATAGCCTTTAAATCAATATATATATCTGAGCCCGCTTACGGTACGCTTACCGTACGCTTACCGTACGCTTACCGTAAGCTTACGGTGGCGTGCGCGAGCGCGATTCTGATTGGCTCTTAGATCTTAGTAAACATTCGAATCGGCCGAAACCAGGAAGCGGCGTCCGCCATTTTGTCTCTCGCACTGAGTGTTGTTTATCAAACATGATGGCCAAAAACATGTTACGGGGCTGTTTTGACAACTCCCTCCCACATAGTCATGTTGAGGGAGTCCCCAAACATCCCCCAAGAGCAAAAACGGTTTTATTTTTTTTTCGGCAATTTCGCGGGGTACGCTTACCGTACGCTTACCGTACGCTTACCGTAAGCTTACCGTACGCTTACGGTAAAAAAATAAAAATAAAAAAAACACTATCCACACTTACCCCACCCCCTGTGCTTTTGGTGGCCGCAGGCCACCAAATGTGCAGGGCTTATTAATAGAGAAAAAAAACGTAATTTTGGCAACATGAAATTATAAAATCGAAATAAAAAAAACACTATCCACATTGACCTCACCCCCTGTGCTTTTGGTGGCCGAAGGCCACCAAATGTACAGGGCTTATTAAAGTTGATAAAAACCGTGCACGGAACGAACTGCGTTAAGTGGGCGCGCACGCCACAAATGGCGTAAAGTAACTTAGCATTTAAAAAACCGTACAAATTCACTGAAAAAACCATAGGTTTCACACACGTTATAGTTAGGAAATAGCATTTAAAAAACCTTGCTAATTCACTGAAAAAACCATAGGTTTCACACATGTTATAGTTAGCTGGACATTTTACTGATAAAAAACCAATGAAATTCCCCCGTTATAGTTACTGTAGGCAACTATAACTCACGCGACCGTAATCCTCTGCTGATGACATATGTGTCTTTATGAAAAAAAAATATTTGTAATATATGTATAGCTAAAATTTAATGGAAGAAGATATGGGCAAATAAGTGTCTAAATACAGTATTAGCATCAGCAGAGGATTGCGGTCGCGTGAGTTATAGTTGCCTACAGTAACTATAACGGGGGAATTTCATTGGTTTTTTATCAGTAAAATGTCCAGCTAACTATAACATGTGTGAAACCTATGGTTTTTTCAGTGAATATATATATATATATATATATATATATATATATATATATATATATATATATATATTATCTACTGGCGGTCGCCAGTAGATAGTTATAGTTAGGACCGTGTTTCCATAGGAAATCCGCAACATTCTATTTGGAATAACTTTGGCGCCGGTTGACGAATCCTCGCGAAATTTTCAAAATAGGCGGGGCGCTCTGCTCCGCTCCTACCCTAAAAAGTATCGGGGGGATTTGTCAAGCGGGGGCTGAGAAAAAAGGGGGGTCCCAAAACGTGTTTTCCCCATGCAATTTTCCATAGGGACCTTTAGTCCAAGGTACAGCCCGAACGGCTGAACAGAATTACTTGAAATTTGGCAGAGAGGTAGTCCTCAGCTCAGGGATGTGCCTTTTGCATATATGGTGTCAATCTGTTCAGTAGTTCCTGAGAAAATCAAAAGTAAAATCATATATATATCTGGGTGGAGCCTAACCACACATCTCATCCTGAGATCTGATTGGCTGTCAGCACTTCATCCAAGAAGTGTTGGCAGCCATCTTGGGACCAATATACATGATAGGACCTCATTAAAAAGCATTGCAGTTAATAGAAGGTTTTAAGACTTTAGTTACATTATAAATAATTTGTTGATGGTACCATACTCATTTTAGGAATTGTGGTATGTTCTAAGGTGATTTCACCATGTGAAAAAGCCTTCTGCTGGGATATCATGATTGAGAGAAAAATATTTTCTCATGCTTTTCCCACAGAGGCTTGGAAGGTGATCTATAAGCTAAACTGAGAGCTTATTTTCTGTAAATTCACATTATCTTTCTCAGTCATGTGAGAATGAAGTCTGACATTCTCAGTAAAACATGTACATCCAACAAGGGCAGAGACTGTCAGTTGATTCCTTTGTGTTCTACTGCAGCTTCCCAGAGTGTTCCAAAGAACAACTAGAGCGCTAACAGCCCTACTTATGATAAACGTATGGCACACCTGAAGCCATCTTGATTGGATTAAAGTGGTAACTCTTAAAACATTTAATTTAAAAAGGAACAAAATGAGGGGGTTCATTTTTCCATAGAAAGTATGATTAGTGCTGCAGAAAGAAAAATTAGGGCACATTTTGAGTGACCTCTCAAATCCTCTTCTATTTCATTAAAAAATTCTGACATGCAGACTGAAACATGCACTTTAAATACCAGCAGCAGACTTCCCTGGTGAGCAGTAGCTTTACTACAGTGATCTAATGAGCAAAAAGAGTGCTAACATTCTGAATTTATGGCAAATGTGTGACACATCTGAATGCCTTCTTGATGGAATCAAAGTAAAAAACTGAAAGTATTTCCTACTGAGGAGACTGCAGTAAATGAGGAAATTAGGAAACTTCATAACAAATAAGTCTCCCAAGATGGCCACCAGAGACAAAAGAGCACAAATGTAGCCCAAATATCACCCAGATGTAGCCCAAGTATAGCCCAATGACAGAATGTCCCAGAGTGTTCTTAAAAACAACTAGAGCGCATACTGTCTTCATTATGACAAAAGTATGGCACACCTGAAGCCATCTTGATTGGTATAAACTGGTAACACAAAACATTTAATTTAAAAAGGAACACAATGAGGGTGTTCATTTTTCCATAGAAATGATGATTAATGCTGAAGAAAGAAAAATGAGGGCACATTTTGAGTGACTTCTCAAATCCTCTTCTATTTCATTAAAAAATTCTGACATGCAGACTGAAACATGCACTTTTAAAACCAGGAGCAGACTTCCATGGTGAACAGTAGTTTTACTACAGTGATCTAATGAGCAACTAGTGTGCTAGAATTTATGGCAAATGTGTGACATATCTGAATACCTTCATGATGGAATCAAAGTAAAAAACTGAAAGCATTTCCTACTGAGGAGTACATGAGGAAATTAGGAAACTTCATAACAAATAAATCTCCCAAGATGGCCACCGGAGACAAAAGAGCCCAAATGTAGCCCAAAATCACCCAGATGTAGCCAAAATATAGCCCAATGACAGAAGTGTGCAAAACACTTATTATTTTGTGTTTTTGCAGTTTTATATAGTGCAGACTTGTCAGGTATTGGAGTGCTTTACATGAGCATTGGTTACATCACACAAGAACAAATTCATTTTGGTTGTAGACATGGGGAGATTAAGTGATTTGACCAGAAAAACAGAATGTCGAGCTGATGCAGATACTCCAACCTGGTTCCCCAGTTGCAAAGTCTGCAGTTCTGGAAGTAACACCACATCCTCTCCCCTAAGTGCAACATTTAATCAAGTGGTCAACTGGATAAAAAAAGAAAGATAACAAATAATTTAAAAGTGCTTTGTCGCTATTTGAAAACTCAGAAAATATGTCCTTATTTTAGTCTTTTAGAGCACTAACCATAATTTTGATGCAAATAAGACCCTCTCATATATGTAATTTCTAAAGTAAATGCTCTAGGTATTACAGTTTTGATTACATCAAGATGACGTCAGGCGTTCCACACTTTTGTAATAAATATAGAATGTTAGCAATCTAGTTGTTCATTAGGATACGGTTGAGAGGCAGAGGCCAGGGGCACGGACTCTGAAAATTGAAGGCAGGTAGGAGGGTGCAAAGGCAACAATTTAACCACACTGAGCAGGCAGGAAGGGACGTGGCAGCACAACAGGCTATGGAGGGCAGTGGAAAGGGGGGCAGGGGCAAAAAACCAACAATACGGGACTTGCAAGAGAGGCTGTGGCAATGTAATAGACCATTGTGGGCAGAAGGAAGAGGCAATGGTAGTACAACCATACATGCCAACAGACCCGATTCAGCCAGGAAACGTCCAATGTTTTTAAGCTCAAATGGGCTTTATTTGATCTGTCTCCTGTCTACAATCTCCTCTTTTTCAATGTAACTCAAAGGGGAAAATCAATACCCCAGTTTTTTTTCAAAATCTCCCTCTTACCAAGTTCAAAATGTCCGCAAGTATGGTACATTGGATCATGGAAGGAAATGGGGTAGGGACATGGACTTGGATAACAGAGGACAGGAGGGACATGGAGAGGTGCACCAAACTGACCCTGCAGGGCAGGCATCAGGGTTTGCAGCAGCACAATACACCACACAGGGCATGCGGGACGGGAGTGCAGCACAACAATCCATAGAAAGCAAGAGGGAGGGGACAGGACCATGCACATGGACAACAGAGAACAGAGGGGCAAGAGGCAATGGTAGCTAGCTGACCATAATGGACAGACAGGAGAGAAATCTGCAGCATAACAGACCATAAAGGGCAGGAGGGACGGATCAGGGGCATTACAATGGAACAGACAAGCCAGGAGGGAGGGAGTAGGGGTCTGCACATGTAAACAGAGGGCTGGGGGTAAGGGGGCAGGGCAGGAGCAGCAAGATAACCATGGAGGTCAGGCAGGATGGGCACTAGAAGCAAGACACACCATGAAGAGGAAGAGTGAGGCTGTGATGGCATACACACAGACCATGGAAGGAAGGTGGGAGGGGGTCAGGGGCAGCTAAATGACCACACAGGGAAGGTGGGAGGGGCCATGGCAGCACAGAAGACCATGCATGGCAAGTGGGATGGTAAGTGGCAGCACAATGGCTATGATGGGCAAGAAGGAGGGTGCAGGGGCATGCACAAAGGACGATGGAGGATAGAAGAGAGGGTCAGGACCTGTGCAAAGACAAGAAAGTTCAGGGGAAGGGACCTCACAACAGACCACACGGGGCAGGCAGGAGGAGCAGTTGCAGCACACCAGACCAGGGAGGGCAGAAGGGTGTGGCAGTACAATGGACCATGTAGGACAGGAGGAAGAGGATAGGGGCATGGCATGTGGACAGGCAGGTTGGAGGTGGCAGGGACAGGTTACAGTCATCTGACAATGCTAGGCAGGTGGGAGGGGAGTGGCAGCTCAACAGCACACTCAGAGTAGATAGGAGTGGCAGGTCCATGGAACATGGTGGGCAAAATGGATGGAGCAGGGGCATGCACAAAGACATCGGAGGGCAGGGGGAAGGAGAATAGGGGCAGCAAGCTAAGCACAGAGTTTAAGCAGGAGGTCAATGATGGGGCATAGAATTGGGCAATGGAGAGCAGGAGGAGTGGACTGGTACATCATACTAAATTGAGGGCAGTGGCAGCACATCAGACCATGCATGGCAGGAGGGAGGAGGCTAGTCCATGGATTCACACAACAGAGGATAGGGAGGAGGGGGATGGGGCAGCAAGCTAACTGTTCAGAGACGGCGGGTATTAGGAACTTTATTGTTTTTAAAACGCGTGTCTGTGCGAACTACTTAAAATATGAACAAGTATGCAGCATAATCTCACTTTTATTCAGAAAGAAGAGGACGTTTGTGACTGTGACTCCAGGCTCACTTGGCAGAAACACCCCCTGACCCTCCACACCCGATCGCAAAATGTAATGCCCGTGAAAAGGGTAGGTGCACACAGTGTTATATAGAACATAGTCCTGAGAGCACGATTGAAAATGAAAACTAGATATAGTGTATGGTATAAACTATGCACCAAAAAGTGTGATATAAGATGAACCGGGTGTGATATAATATGCAATACATTGTGCGCAGTGACAGATTCATTGGAGAGTGCGAGATAGCACAGGCACTAGCGCGTGCTATGCGATATGCGCCTTGGAGTGTAATATGCACAGGGCAGTGTTGTGTAACCTAACTAGTCTCTAAAGTTGTAATATAAAATATGTGCTGGGGAGTGTAACGTTGCATCTGCACTGCGACAAAGATATGGATCCCAGATTGTAATATGTATGGCATAGCGCTGTGCGTTATAACATAGGCATCGAGGAAGGCACGTTAGATGGGGCAATATAACCCGTGCGAAGACTAGTGTGGCATGACATATTCACGGGGTGGTGTTACAGTGCACATGGGCTAGAGAGTGTCATAGCATATGCACTAGCTAGTGGAATACAACACAGAGGTGTGTGGCACTCGGCAGGCAATGGTGGGTGTAACACAGCATTGGGCTCTGCCAGGAGCGCGCTGTGACTCTCAAGTGATGTTCGTCCCCTTTCCAGAGAGTAAAATAAAAAGTATTACACATCCGGCAGTGGATGTGTGTTTTATTAACCGTGAGGGGGGTTTCTTGCATAGTTTTGGTCGAATTTTTGTTGAATCCCCTTTGAATGGCTTGGTGTGCGTGTGTATTAAATGTGCCCGTCAATAGCTACCCATGTTTGTATAAAAAAACGACAAGGGTTTCTACCGGGATTAGGCACGGTAGGGCATCAGACATGTCAGAGCTTCACTAGTGGTGTAAATACATTCCACGTGGATTCATTGTATGCATAGTCGCCTTTTAATGAATATCACGCAAATCGTCATGGTGATAGGTACGTACGGTTTGTCCAGCATGTCCTAGGTGTGTCTATAAATATATATTTTTTTAAAATAATAAAAAACAGTGGCCGGCCCTGGGGATTGGGGTCCCTGGGGCTGATTAAGGCCTTGGGAGGGGGGCCACGCGGCGCCCTTCCAAATTTTTTTTCTCAAAGAGACAGGCCCTGGGGGATGGGGTCATCAGGGCCAATAAATTAGAATAAGAAGGGGAACCACACAGCCCCCCTTCTTAAAGAAATAAAATAAATAAAAGACTGGCATCGTGCCGGAGGCCACGCCCCCTCCTTGCAGCACTCTGCAAACGCGCCCCCTGGCGAGTTGTAAGTTGGGGAATTAATTCCTCTTCAATACTGAGGGTCCCTGAGGGCCAACTAGCCCAACAGGCATCTCCAGTATGCGCCGGGGAGCTGTGCTGCAGACAGGTGTTCTGAGGCCAAGCCATTTCTTCACATGTCCTATCTCTGTAGGCATAGTTAGAAATTAGCATTTAAAAAACCTTTGAAATTCACAGAAAAAAACATACGTTTCAGGCACGTTATAGTTAGGAATTAGCATTTAAAAAACCTTAGAAATTCACTGAAAAAACCATAGGTTTCAGGAGCGTTATAGTTAGCTGGACTTTTCACTTGTACAAAACCATTGAAATTAGGTGGATATTTCACTCGTAAAAAACCATTGAAATTCCCCCGTTATAGTTAGTTCAGCTAGCTATAACTCGCGCGCCCGCAATGCACTGCTGATGACATCACATATTACATCACTCATGACATGGTCAGTGACATCACTCATGACATCACTGATGACATCTCAAATGACATCACTGATGACATCACTGATGACATCATCCTTGTGATAGAGTGGCAGACCTCCTCTCACCCTAATATAACCTTTGATACACACATTCAAAAATAGAGACTAAAATTTTCAAAACAATGGACCTACCAATACCAGTTACAACAACCTCTTCAGTAATTCTAAGATCCACATACACATCCACTCATTCACCAACAGTCCTATACAGTCACTCATACATGTGCTCACTCATCATATGTACTCATACACCTATACATCCTGTTACACAATGCCACTCATCCATAGAGTTACTCACACACATAGTCACTCATGCTAATAAAGAATCAAACATATATTTACTTGCATATACAGTTATACACACACCACCACACTTACTTCTACGGAAACTTACACATACTTAGTCTTTTAAACAATCACTTATAGAAACACATACTTATTCATACTCTTTCAATCTCTCACTCTCACATATAATCACTTATATACACCAATAGTCACATATACTAGTTTAAAACATATGTAGTTACTCATAAAGACACTATTGAGACAGTCATTCACTCACTAGCACACCCATACACACACTCATCCACCCATACAGTCCTGCACACATGCTGTCTTCAACACATACAAACAGTGAGTCACTCATTCATGCACCTATGCACTACGTAATACCCCCCACCGAACCATGCAGACACTCAGACTGATACTCAAAAAACCAAATAATAACCTATATAGACACCCATGTAGCTACTCACCAACCCATGCAGCCACTTATACACAAAGTGAGAGACTGATACAGATATTTACATATTCAAACATTACTCACTAAGCCATGTATTCACTATGATACACTTAATCAGTCAGTTACACAATCAATTTTTCAAAAACAAATCATCCATTTAGACACTTATATGCCCATTTATTCTTCCATCGACCTTGAGATATACATATATAAAACATTTAATTTTCAGAAAAACACACATTCACTGGATTTTGTCATCAGTGATGTCATTTGAGATGTCATCAGTGATGTCATGAGTGATGTCACTGACCATGTCATGAGTGATGTAATATGTGACGTCATCAGCAGTGCATTGCGGGCGCGCGAGTTATAGTTAGCTGAACTAACTATAACGGGGGAATTTCAATGGTTTTGTACAAGTGAAAAGTCCAGCTAACTATAACGCCCCTGAAACCTATGGTTTTTTCAGTGAATATATATATATATATATATATATATATATATACATATATATATATATATATATTATCTACTGGCGGTCGCCAGTAGATAGTTATAGTTAGGACCGAGTTTCCATCGGAAATCTGAAAATTCTATTTTGTATAACTTTGGCGCCGGTTGACGAATCCTCGCAAAATTTTCAAAACTAATGGGGCGCTCCTTGCAGCTCCTACCCTGAAAGTCTCGGGGTGATTCGTCAAGCGGGGGCTGAGAAAAAAGGGGGGTCCCAAAACACGTTTTCCCCATGCATTTTTCAATAGGACCTTTAGTCGAAGATACAGCCCGAACGGCTGAACAGAATTACTTGAAATTTGGCAGAGAGGTAGTCCTCAGGTCAGGGAAGTGCCTTTTGCAGGTCTGGTGTCAATTTGTTCAGTAGTTCCTGAGAAAATAGCATTTAAAAGCATATAAATATCAATAAGCGGGCACCGTGCGCGCACCGTGCGCGCATCGTGCGAGCACCCTAACGTGCGCGAGCGTAATTCTGATTGGTGGTTACATGTCAACGTTTGAATCGGTCGAAATCAGGAAGTGTCGGCCGCCATTTTGTTTGTTTTCAGTGCGAGAGTGAAAAAGGAAGGTGGCAAACGTGAAAAGGGGGCAGGGTAGAGAGTTCCTGACCCCCTAGCCTTTGTCAGGGGGTCCCTGAAGGACCCCGAAGCCAGAATTTTTTTTTTTAAATCGCGGGGGTGCGCGCACCGTGCGCGCACCGTGCGCGCACGGTGAAAACCCCCCCTCCAAAAAAAACATAGGTTTCACACACGTTATAGTTAGGAATTAGCATTTAAAAAACCTTGCAAATTCACTTAAAAAACCATAGGTTTCACACATGTTATCGTTAGGTGGATATTTCACTCGTAAAAAACCAATGAAATTCCCCCGTTATAGTTAGTTCAGATAACTATAACTCGCGCGACCGCCACTCTATCACAAGGATGATGTCATCAGTGATGTCATGAGTGATGCCACTGACCATGTCATGAGTGATGTAATATGTGACGTCATGAGCATTGGATTGCGGGCGCGCGAGTTATAGTTATCTGAACTAACTATAACGGGGGAATTTCATTGGTTTTTTACGAGTGAAATATCCACCTAACTATAACATGTGTGAAACCTATGGTTTTTTAAGTGAATTTGCAAGGTTTTTTAAATGCTAATTCCTAACTATAACGTGTGTGAAACCTATGGTTTTTTCAGTGAATATATATATATATATATATATATATTCAACAATCCAGTTCAAGCTGTTTATGAAGAGGCGCTGACTCCGTGGGAAATATATATATTCATTGAAAAAACCATAGGTTTCCAGGGGTGTTATAGTTAGCTGGACATTTCCCTCGTACAAAACCCTAGAAATTCCCCTGTTATAGTTAGTTCAGCTATATACAAAATAAACATGTCTCCAAAATCCCTTGTTCCAATTTCACAGTTATATCCAAAAAGTTTACACTAGTGGCGCTCACTTCTGCAGTAAACTCTAAATTAAGATCGTTTTCATTGATGCTATTGACAAAGTTTAACATATTTAAACTTTTCAGAAACACAGACTCACTGGTTGACGTCATCAGTGATGTCATCAGTGATGTCATTTGAGATGTCATCAGTGATGTCATCAGTGATGTCACTGACCATGTCATGAGTGATGTAATATGTGACATCATCAGCAGTGTATTGCGGGGGCGCGAGTTATAGTTAGCTGAACTAACTATAACAGGGGAATTTCTAGGGTTTTGTACGAGGGAAATGTCCAGCTAACTATAACGCCCCTGAAACCTATGGTTTTTTCAGTGAATTTCTAAGGTTTTTTAAATGCTAATTCCTAACTATAACGTGCCTGAAACCTATGGTTTTTTCAGTGAATATATATATACATACATACACACACACACACACGCACACACACACATTTATACGTTCATGAATTCAACTCAAAATCCAGCTCTTCCAATGTATGAGCATCAGTTTTGTTAATAAAATGTATGATGCAAGTGCCAAGAGGCAATTCAGTGTGTGTTGTTGTCAACCTAAACACTATTTTTTCTACTTCAAAGCTCTTGTTACATACCAGCCATTGTGGCATCCCTGGCTAATTCTGTGAGGTGTTCCTGCACGCATGTTTGATACATGAGCGAACAAATGGGTCAGTTGGTCCAGGTGTGTTTCCACACTCAATAAAAGCTGCGTAATGGTCCACTGACATTTTTCAGCTTATTAGAGCAGGTGGGAACTGTCAGTAAAAAAGGCCCGAAAATCAAGAATCTGCATGCAGCAAAGGACCTGGTGTTTCCAGGATTGCATGTTATTTCCATTCCTGAGTCATTCTTTATGACCCAGATTGAGAGATGGATCTACCCGGCAAAATAATTAATTCTGAGCCTGGCATGCCCCCCTGACTTATAGGCAACCCCTAATATGACCCTCCATGGCCCTGATTTGCAGTTTGTCAGAATCCAGATGTTTCTCATCACACTGATACATTTTGATAACCTGAGGTGTGTTATGTATAGTTCGCAATAAAATGCACATATTATGAGTTTCTGGAGAATAACATGCCAATTTGTGTAATTATTGTGACAAAATCTGCGTGGTGTGTTAAACCCTGTCTAATTTACTCCATATAAAATTCCAGCAGGTTTGACTTGCTGAAATGTAATGAAGGGTGACATATTTAATGCACCCACTAATTACAGGATGCAGTAAATACCACTCAACTCATAGTTTGGACCCTTGAACAAACAGGAGTTTTCCTAGGGGTCAGAATTCACCAACCCACTCATAATCAGGGTCGATGTCTTCTAATTTCAGGATAATTTCACTTATTTGATTGTGTTCTGCAGATCAGCACTAGTACAGCGCTCTGAAGATTTCTGTTTAATATTAGCCCTTTATTTATTGAGCTATTCTTAAAGTCCATTAGTACCAGGGAAATAAAAGAGTCAATTCATGTTCAGACCTAAGTCTCACTTGGCCACTTTTCCAAGGTGAGTTTTCCAGCCAACTTGTCATTTCGAACTTCATGCTGTCTATCGGGGCACAAGCCCTAAAACAAGAAGTGGGGGGGACTAACCAAGTTAGGCAGTATACAAGTGACATCATGGCATGTGATATCACCGCACATGACATCACATGTAGAATCACCTGAAGTGGCATCACCACTCATCACAAACACAGGAAGTGACCTCACAAGAAGGGACATCAGATCTTAAGACCTCACACATCTGTTTGAAGGTCAATCATGAGAACATTTGAGCACATGCAACTTTTGCAATCAACATTAACTGCAAACAAACTTTTAAAGGTACTCTGCTCTACCGATCTCCTGGACCTCGGAATTCTTTTCTTGGGTCCCTCTTTGAGCTAAATAACTACACTATAGGCTCCGCTGATTACACAGTATTGGGAGATTTCAATTTCCCTCTGGAAGAGCAGGGAAATCACGACACCTTCCAACTCACTGCTGATCTCCTTACTTTAGGACTTCAACAATTGGTCAAGGGACCCACCCACCAGGCGGGACACACACTAGACGGTGTGTTCACTAGCAACCCTCTTATTACGATACTAGACACTCTACCCCTTACCTGGACTGACCATAGAGCTATTATATTTGGTATTGACACACGCCCAGTCAACCTTCCCGCTTCCAGACCACCTAGCAGGGCAGCAATTCGTGCCTGGAAGAATGCTGACATCCCCCAGATGGCAAATATTCTGATATCATCCTCCCCTACTATAGAATCCAATCCTGTCCCCTCAGCCTCTGATTTCCAAGACTGGATTAGGAATGCTGCTGACCAGGTCGCTCCAGAAAAATCTATCCAACCTAATAGAAAGTCGCCTTCGGCGGCATGGTACACCGAAGAACTTAGACTTCACCGACAACATTGTCGGAATTTAGAAAGACGCTGGAGGAAATCCTACTGCCCCATTGCCAAGCAATCTTACAAAGATGCCTTAACCATATATAAAAAGGCTATCACTACTCGGAAGATGACTTTTTTCTCGACCCAAATAAACAATGCTAGGAATTCGGCCAGAGAATTGTTTTCAGTAGTCAACTCCCTATCTACACCTCCATCGGGTCTCGGAGTAGAACCCTCCCAACTGTTCTGTAACGCATTGTCCACCTTTTTTACTACTAAAGTGGCAGATATCTATGCATCCTTTGGTGGAGATACAGGGGCCAGACCCATTGCCAGCAATAAGGAACCCCCCCTCATCAATCATGACCGTCTTTCTTTATTTGCTAACACCTCAGAAGACCAAATCAGCAGACTCATCTCCATCACCAAGTCTGGATCCCCTCTGGATCCATGCCCTCCCTCTGTGATGGCTAATCTAAGTGAGGTGATTTCTCACCCACTTATGGAAATCTGCAACAATGCCTTTCAATCCGGATGTTATCCAGCCCCGTGGAAGAAGGCTGTGATCAAGCCTCTTCTGAAGAAGCCCTCCCTGGACCCCTCCGCCCCGGTCAGCTATAGACCTATTGCCTGTCTTCCCTTCCCGGCCAAAATCTGCGAAGCTCTGATGAATACACAGCTCTCAGAGTTCGTCGATACGCACCAACTATTAGACGAAACGCAGTTTGGCTTCAGGAAGGGACACGGGACGGAGACCGCTCTAATAAAAGCCTCTGATGAAATCAGAACCATCATGGATCAGGGAGGAATGGCCATCTTAATTCTTCTGGACCTATCCGCAGCATTTGACACGGTCGACCATGCCATTTTGGTCGACCGTGTCACAGCTCTGGGGATTGACGGCCTGGCTAGAAATCTCATTTCATCTTTTCTGGCCGACCGCACCCAGACAGTCAAGTTGGGTAATTTCTACTCTCCCGTCTCTGCACTACCATGCGGAGTACCACAGGGTTCCTCGCTAAGTCCCACGTTATTTAACATCTACGTAGCGGACTTAGCGAGGGTAATAAAGGCCTACGGGGTGCGATTAACTTCCTACGCAGACGATACCCAACTGGTGCTGGCGATCCATAAGAATGGCACAGCAGTGGCAGCTAATTTTCAGGAAGCAATGCTTGCTGTCAGTACGTGGATGTCCTCCAACTGCCTAAGGCTTAACTCGGATAAAACCGAGGTTATGACCTTCGGCAACCTCGCCCCAGAATGGTCCTCCACCTGGTGGCCCAAACAACTGGGCTCTCCTCCTGTCCCAGTGATAAAAGCGAGGAACTTGGGAGTCATCTTCGACAGCAAACTAACCTTCAACCTTCATGTCAACAAGGTTGTCTCCTCTGCTCTCTTCATGCTAAAGAATATAAAGAAATTGCTGCCTTATCTTCCCTCCTCTGCTGGGAAGACTTTAGTTACCACTCTGGTATTTTCCAAAATGGACTATGGAAATGCCCTCTTCCTCAACACCCAGAAATCAGTGCTGTCAAAACTACAGTCTGTACAGAATGCGGCTGCCAGAACTCTTCTAAACATCCCTCACCGCCAGCCTACCACCCTAGCCATCCGCCAGCTTCACTGGCTCAGAGTAGAGAGCCGTATTAAGTTTAAGGCCCTTTGCATTGCCTACAAGGCCATGCATGGCACAGGACCTAAATTCTTGACTGAGGCACTCCAGCTGTATACCCCCAAAAGATTGCTGAGATCGGCTAACACTTGCCTTCTGCCCGTACCTCGCACCAGAACGGCAACCTGGGGAGATCGTCGCTTTTTAGTGGCTGCACCAAGACTCTGGAACCTTCTCCCACTAAATATCAAAAACGCCCCCAACCTGATGAGCTTTCGGAGGCTCGTAAAGACATGGCTGTTTGATCAGTGAACTCTACTATTATGATCCTGCTAGCTCACACATGCGCCGAGACACCTCCGGGTAATTGTTTGCGCAATAAAAATCTCAAAAATAAATAAATAAATAAACATAACAATATTCAATAAAATAAATGTGTATCGGGGTTGTGCGAAAAAAGTGATGCAAGTGTTTCACAAAATCTGGGCGTCAACTGATACATTTATTTTTTTAAACTCTGCCACAGAGGAATTTATGGAAAGGAGAAACATGGATGTAAATCTGTTCCACTTAATTGTTGCAAAGGCTGCATTTTAAAATATCTTATGGGGTTAAGACATCTGCTGCAGACATATTTGTGTACCCAGGAAATCTCAGGGAATAATAATAATAGCAAGATAATTCTGGAGGTTAAGACATTTTCTGGAGAGATCTGTATTTTGTCTAGTCCCAGTTTTTAATCAAAATAGCATTGAGGCTTAATGTGTCTCCAGATAAGCACATCATGTAACGTGCAGGTGGATTACTGCTTTTAACATGAATATCCCCTTGATGCTTGTAGTTCATAAATTGTAATCCTTCTACTAGAGCACACTGAGCTATGAAGGACATGTGTACACATTTGTAGCCCTCACTGTCTTAAGTAACATATCTTGTACATTTTCAATATATAATGTGATGTAAAGCACTCTGATACCCTTTTTTGGGATGAGTATAAGCATGCCCCTCTGAAGAACTAGTGAAGTAATAACAAGCTGTGTGCCTTTCTTACCCCTCCTTTGCATTTTTGTTTGAGGCTGAGGCTGTAGAGCTCCCAGCGAAGGATACTCCAACAAAAGGAGGCCTGATGGCCCCTTCACTTCTGCCTTTGTTTTGGGCCCTGCTGAAATCTGGTAAGCCCACTTGCTACATGCACATAACTGCTCAGAATAGAAGCAGACAACGTGCAGACGCTGTTGAATGTGTCCTGGTGTCTGGAAATTACACTGGGACATGTTCAGCATATTTCAGTGGGGTCCAAAGTATTCACAGGTAGGTGGTGTATACTCTGTAAAAAGAGTGAGTAGATGCTGTTTACCCAAGTGCACACCAGACTTGTGTCTGCACTCTTGAACTTTGATCTCTATTTCTTCATGAAAAATCAAAGAGTACCATTCACAAATAAACATGTGCTGAAAATACATTTCTGGCTACAGATCTGACCAGAAATGTTAGGATATTGTGTGTCTGGTACAATGCCCCATCCATTCTCACTTATTGTTTTCCTTCACGGACCGGAGTTTTAATTTTCTCATTGTAAATGCAGAATCATAAGTACCAAAATGCAGAATAGAGTGACATAGAAAGGCACCTCTGGCAAAATATCTGTCCAGACTGCACTCTGCATATCTTGCTTTAGCCAGCAGCCCATGCTCCCATCCAAAGGAGAGGGAGCTTCTTCCATCCTCTCATCAGGAGAAGAGTCTCTCATGCTGGTCACCTGAGGCCTCTTTTTTGAATTCAGCAATACTGATTGTGTTTCCTGAAATACCCAATGCTCTCCTCACATCCTCCCCTGTCCCTGGCAGCCATGGGCCCTCTACTGTTGAATGCCCCCAGCTTGGGGACTCCCACAGTCAGCCTGGGTTATTATACAAGGTAATGGATAATTAGGGTTAGTCTGTGCTTACATTTCAGTAAAATAAAAAATGGTACCAGAGGTATTCATGGCAGCACCTGGGAGCATTGCAATACTGGTGGAGGGTTTGATTTGTTTACATTATGGATGATTGGCATTCTGCATGTTTGGTAATAATGATCGATTTGACATGTCGAGGGCATAAATTGGCTACTTATGCTTTCCAGGAGTCGATTTGAAGAAAGCCTATTCTATAATGTTTGCCATTACTGGCTCTGCACACCATTAACCTCAAAGCAATACAACAAGAAAACAGTACAACCAAATGTACGTTGTAAAACACAGGTAAACAACACTGAAGTTACACCAAAATTGTGTAGCACATAGCAGGAGATGATAACTTGATTCATGCTCTTTTTAAAAAACAGTGTGAAATTAATGCTTCGAGCCAGGCAAATCTGGGAAGATTAGCAACTCTTCCAGACATACCCATCTTTAGCTTACATGAAGTTGGGTGCAAAACAAATGTTAGAAGGCAATACACACGTTTCATAATTGGTGTGTGTATCACCACCAAGGAGAACTTCTTTATTTACTCGTTAAAATGCTATCCTTCGGCAAATGACAGGAGAAAGCTGTGGAGGTGAGGAGAGAAATATGATCTAATTTCCAAATTTGGAGCCTGATTTAGAGTTTGGCTGATGGAATACTCAATCAAAAATGTGACAGATAAACTGTTTTTCAGACAAGATATCCACCAGGTTTGCGACAGAGTATCACATCCACCCAAATCTAAATCAGCCCCTAAGTAACTAATTTAAAAGTGTGAACCTTTAATTTATGTTCAGCATAACTATAGTGTTTATTGGCTAGCTGTGGCTAGCTGTTCTGCACTTACAATGCACAGTTTCTCTGAAGAATCTTTGCTGCATAGGCCATGCTACCAAGGGTGAGCTAAGAAATGTCATGCATGGCTCTCACAGAGAGCCACAATCATTTATTTCAGTATCCAAATGTAATAACTCATTGCTATGACGCAGCAACGGTTGATAACAAAACTCTATACTCACTGTTGGTGCCTCATAAAGGCCTTTCCAGCCAGGCTGAAGGGCCTCTCCGAGAGGCTGTCAGTGCAGCTCTGCATGTCTTCTTTGAATGCAAGCAGGAAGTACAGTTGCAGGAAGAGGGAGGAATGAAGGTAAGGTGATGGGGGTTGTTCAAGGATAGAAGGTAAATCTTAACTTTTTAAAATCTTTTGGACAGGGATGTTTACTAGAGGCCATGTTATATATGGCTCAACCATTACTCCTCTGACTCTGCAAGTTAAAGCAGGGGCAGATGATTATGGAGGCAATACAAAACATAAAATTATAGCCAGGTAAGGAGGGATTTACGTGAAAGTTTTCCTCCTCAGGGTTCTGAGTCACATCATAGACAATTCGAGCTTTCTATTTAATATCACTTAGAACCCCTCCATAAAAACATTCCAGCGATTCATTGTTGCCCATCTATAATTCTATATACTATTAAGTAGGTGTGTCAGATTGTTTGGGCCAGCCAGTCCATCAATAATTGTTTATTTTGGCTAAAATATCTTTACAAAAAACATCATGAAGCACGTCACGTTATAAAATCAAATATATCATGATAGCAAAAATCCATAGCTAGTCACAAGCAATAGATTTAATTTGACAGCCGTAATTAAAAATGTTGCATAATATAACAGATCAGAGGAGACATCATCTGCAACTAAAGTAAAGCTACTCTGCAAAATGTAAAACTTGCAGCATGTGAAAAAGGGACAATCTATTTCTTTGTAAGGCATACATTAACAGACAGGATGCAGCCTAGAGGCTCGAGCTGCTTCCACTGGACCCTGAGATCTCAGGTTTAATCACTGCCTTGGAGCTAGACTCAACATTATATGATTCTGGCAAATGAGTTAATGTCCCTGTGTCTAAATGTGTGTCATATATATTTGTATAATACTCACGTGATGTAAACAATCATCTCTTGACCACTCACATATTGCGCAGTGCAGCGCTGTTTCACATCTATATTTCCACTATATACACACCAATACACACAATAAAGCTTGAAGAAAAATAAAATATAAAACACAAAATGACTTGAATAGATAAGTTATCACAAGGACAAGGATCAATATGCCAACCTTCAGGAAAGTGTAGAAAATGGTGAGCAATGTCCGCTCTAAACACGGTTAAAAACATTTGTCAATGTAGCCCAGCAACTAAAGTTAAGTATGGCTTAAGCCGCGATACAGATTTTTAAATTATAAAATATTTCGATATGGTTTGAACTATGGTGCAGATTGTAAAATGATAAAATATCTTGCATTTTGACTTAGGACCCAGTGTAGCAACCCTAAATGGCGTTCTTCTTTCTAACAAAATGTTTTGACTCAGATTTTGTCTTTTGCACAAAATTTCATGATGAAACATGCAACTCAGGATGATCCAAGTAAAAACATATGTCCTTGATATAATGACACCATACTTTTTTGTGAAACATGTAAACTCGAACAGTCATGTATCATCACCCAATTTAAGACCAGGGGTGGCTCCTCCACTAGGAGGAGGAGCATCACCCCACTGCTTTCTCGCAGTGCGATACGCAGAAACATAAAATGGTAATGACTTTCAGTTATTACCAGTTTATGTTTGGTTGCGGGTGGGTGGGTGGGCGGGGCTGCTCTGCCAGCAGGGTAAGGGAGGAGTGGTGTGCCTGCCCTCTCCTGAGTGCGCAAAGAATGTTTGGTCGGCTGCCCTTCTCCATGCAGGCTGCAATGCAGCCTGCATGGAGAAATTGACCTCCCCATAAGCCCTTGGCTAGGAGGTGTCCTGACCACTCACAACGCTGCTTGCAGCATTGTGATTGGCTTAGAGGAGGGAGCCTGACTGCCTGCTTCTACTTACTGTTTGTGCCAGAGGCAGGAGAGCAGGAGCAGAGAAGACATGGGCCCAGCCGGCGGAAAGGTACGTTTAATTAAAAAAAAATGTAATTATTAAACTAAACTCCCCCACGTGACTTTCCCGTTTTCCCCCCCTTTCCGCACGCCCCTGCACCCCCACCCGCGGGCCATGCCAGCCGTGACTATTTAAGACAGCCACTGCATTAGTCCAGACAGCTCAATAGGAGGATAGGCACCAATTAAATTAAACCATCCAGATAACTCAATTTCTCATGGCAAATAAAATGTGATGTGCCCTGGGGTAATGTTAGTAAGAGCAGTCAATATCAATATTCTTCACCTTTGAGTCTAGATAAATATGTATTCCCCCAAACTCCTGTACTGTATGACAGCAAAATGTCATATATACTATTTTATAGTCTTTGTATTCTGCACTGGCTTATTCGCCAAACGAGCAGCACAATAAAAAATGGTTCCAAGTGAACTTAAGTTGGCTAGTTTTCAAACATTGAGTCCAACTAGTCTTATTGTGAAATCGCACAAACTAAAAACAAAATCCAAGAACTTGTGGTAGCTCAATTCTTACTCACTTTAATCCTCAATGTAGTCTGTTATTGTCTATGTAGTCTATTATTTTGATGAGGCACCCAAACCATTTCCTAACTTAACAACGCCAATTATAAGTAGTAACAGCGCGGAACCCAAGGGCTGGAACTGGAATCTGAGGTACGGGAGAAAATTGAGCCAAGATTTTGTGCTAGTTCTCATCCACTGACTGAGGTCTAGAAGTAAGATCCACATTTGTGTCACAAGGGTGAAGGCTGCCAGGTGTGGGATGTTCAAATCAATGGTGTGTGTGGATGCAGGAACAGCCCCAATAGAATAACTGTTTCCATTTCTGCTGATGGCAGCCACAAGTGAGGCAGAATGTCTGCCGACATACAGCTCTGATTTTTTCTCCTGCATGCTTGCCTCACAGACCTGCCAGTGATAATATTAGCATTCTGTTTCATGGTCATAATGATGAGATCTTTGCCATTTCTACTTATGAACTGCATTCCATTTTAAATACATGTATCTGAGTACACATTTTTTATTTATAAAAGCGTGCTACATTTAGTATTGTAGTATTGAATGCACATGAACAACATATTGCATTTGCTTTATTTTAGTTTGATAGCACATCAATTATTCATATATGTGTATCAATGTAGTGAAGACTGAGTGATAGAATTTAGTGAAGCTGCAAATGAAATAGGGCCTGAATAACAAGATTAGATGTTATTTATTGCCCCTGATAAACCATGATACCGCAGGGGGGTTATTTATTGGGTGTGATAAATAACACCTATTACGAGTCCATGGGGAACAACATGCTGATTTTGGTGTTTAGCAGACCAAAATCTGCATATTAGGGTAAAATACCTTATATTTTCCCTTGTTACATTCCTGCAGTTTGACCTGCTGAAATTTAACGATGGTCGAGGTATTTAACGCATCCGATAATGATCTGATACGTTAAATTCCTTCAACATTGCAATACCATCCTATGAGTAAACAGGAGTTTAAGTCTGGGTCCGAATATTATGAGCCACTTGTAATCATGCCCTATTTGTGCTAATTCTTGCATTTTACATCATTCACCATGAGGCCTGCTCTTTTACGGAAAAAATAAATAACATATTTAAACCTGATATAGACATACATTAGGCAGAGAGGAGTCCTCTGCTTGCTTCCTAGGAGATTGATTCATGGGAGCTTAGAAAATATCAACGGCTCCTTGAGCATTCACAGCCTCGTCAGCTCATGAGTGACAAAACAGAGAGAGCAACCCTCCTGAAGTACAGAACCACTGGCTTGTTGTTCAGCTAAGGTATAAGGGCTAGAGGCCATCTCAGGAAACTCAGTGGGGCATTTTTGGTGCTAAAACAGCTTAGTTAGGAGCTAGACGGAAAGAGGAGGCTACCAAGGAGTGGTTCCATCATTTAAATACTGAAACACTATCACTATGTGGCAATTCTTTTAAATAATTTTCCTATTAAGCACTTTCATTGCCACTATTGTATTTGTTTTTATAATTACACATTGTCTGTACTACATTAGGCCATTCGTTTTAATACCGTTTTTAAAATGTATAGTGTGGGTCTCATGTGTATGTCTCTGTATGGAGAAAGGAGTTTAAGAGCTATCATAAAAACGAAAAAATGCTGCAGTGTCACAAAACTGATTGTTGCCAGGAATGTACCATTCAGTAGTTGCTTAGTGGGTTACTGTTCACAGGAGCCTGTGCTTTAGCTAGGGGATCCAGGGTTTCCAAGTAACTGGGTCATATCAATAATTAGTATGAAATAGAACAACTGGCTTGGTGAGCTGTGGGTTGTGGAGGATTTAGAGGGGAAAGGACTGGTGGTTGTTCTACTGTTTCTAATACTCTCTTCTCAAGCCATGTAATGTGAGGAGATCTAGGATATGTGACAGGAAAGATCACTAGAATCCCATCATGTTTTATGACCCACATTGTGGCACATTTCTCCTTCCTCATATTTGTCTGGATTGTTTTAATGAATGCATACAATTTTCCACTTCTTTTATTCAGTTTAAGTGTGTTTGATTAAAAGTATAACAGAAAGTAATAAATTAGTATCAGGATGCTGATTAACACATAAAAGTAATGGATCGTCGTATATGGATACAACCACATTCAAAAGCAGATATTAACAATAAGGAGTAGAATAAAAGAAATCTGAGTAGTATAAGATTTCAATAAAACATTACTTGGAGGCAAGAAAAAGAGGAGAAACAGTTAAGGAAAAGTCATGGTATACCAAATATCTAAAACAAATGAAAATACATAATATCGGAAATTGTGAGCACTAAAGATAAGCAGTACAAGTTGTAAGTCATCACATGATTGTAAGTTAAACATATATACATTCCAGGAGGTTTTGAACCTTATTCAGAAACACTATCCATTGATTTACTATAATAACTTGAAGTATCAAGGATTAGTGTTAAAGGTGACCATATATGTTTGCTTTTATGATCTAATGCAATAGAATTTACCTGTGTGTTATTTTTTTAGGTTCTCTTTGAAAAGCCATAGCAAGTAAAATGTGAGTCTAAATAGAAGAGAGGCTTCCTAATAAATCTATTATGTATAGAATATGGATTTGTAATGTTAAAGAATTCTAGTAATTTGATTTCAAACTTGTAACCAAAAAGCATGAATATGAGGACATATGAACATCATGTGCAACATATCACTTTGGGCTGCATTAGAAGACCAGAAATAATCTTGTGAAACAACATTCCATTTATATGGTAACGTAAGGGTGATGAGTATTCTTTTATATATAAAATACATTGATGCTCTATGAATTTTGGTCCAAAGCTAAATCCAACACTGAGTAGACCATTCTGCGTGTAAGTCATTTTCCCATTGTAATTCTAGGTTAGATTTGCATCTAAAAATAGAGAAAAATATGAGGTGCTTATGTTATAAAATGTATAGATGTCATAGCTGTCTCAACAACGGAGCTTCTGATTGTTTTTCCCGTGAAAAAATAAGTTACTGTGACAGTGACCTAAGGAAAAGATGCCAGAGGGAAACATAGGAAGAGAAAAGCCAAGTTTTCAGAGTTTTTTCTGTGGGACACGTGGTTCTGGATGTTTCAGATTGACAGAGGGAAGCTCATTCCAGAGGACTGGGTCTTTTGCACGAAAGGAACGACCACCCACTCTTGCTCTCTTAACATGGGGGACAGAAGCCAGATTAAGGGTGGCTGAATGTAGGGAGCATAAAGATTGATAGGAGGATATCAGATGAGACAGAATGGGAGCCCCCTGGGACTTCGAGATTTTGTGGGCAGTACACAAACTCTTAAAGTGCATACGCTTCTCCACAGGGAGCTAGTGTAGTTTCCAAAGGAGACAAGACAGAATTTGGAGGAGTTATTATTCATTAGCTGACAAGACTAAATAGAATTGTCTCATCTTATATTACAAACACAAAATAACAGTTCAAAAAACGTTTTTTCATTGAAAAAATTGAACCTGCAAGTAACTGCCGTAAGGAGTTATTTACAACAGTCCAGTTTCTCTCATGTCCTCCTAATTCTAATAGCTTTTCCCTACGAAAAAACTCTGTAATTACCTAGCCACATTTTTTAAGAACAAGGTGGAGTCAATTTACATGGATTTTTGTAGCCAGGACAAGGGGTTGATTTTTCATCCCCTGAAATCATCGCCCAGGACAACTCTCATCCAGCTCTTTGTAATGTCCTAACTCCTACATTAGAAAAGGTGGAGCAGTTGATTATACTGACCAAGTCAGGGCCTCCAACTGATCCCTGTTCAGTTAATATCATCCAGGACCTGGTAAGCACTTTAGCCACTCCTCTAACAGCATTACTAAATAATATCATGGATGCTGGGAGCTTTTCTTTAGAATGGAAAAGAATGTCAATTCTTCCTTTACCTGAAAAGCCAACATTAGATTCAACCAACAAAAAAAATTACCGTCCCATCTCCAGGCTTTCACTACCAGCTGGAGAGACAACTAAACTTGGTTCTCTTGTATTTTTTGGAGAGGATAATTTTCTAGATGGCACACAATTTGGGTTTAATGAAGCCCATAACATTGAATTTGCATTGGCCATTCCATCATGGATAGGGTTTAAAAGACTTTGGTTGTCCCTATGAACCTATCCGCAGCATTTGACACGGTGAGTCATAGGGTCCCGAAACAACATTGGAATTAGAGGGGGCCCACTATCTCCTAGTGTCCTTCCTCAGTAACAGAGCAGTCAGTCTTTCTTGGGAATTTTACCTCTTGTTCTTTCTCTGCGCTGTGTGGGGTCATGTAAAGGTCCTCACTGAGCCCCTACATTGTTCAACATTTATGTGGCATCACTGGCCAAATAGATCAGATTATTTGGCTTAATACAATATCTTATGTGGATGACATACAAATAGTTGTTCCCATTACCAGCAATGTAGAGTAAATAGCAAGTAGGTCCAATAATTGTCAGCTGGATCAATAGGCAATGCTCAAAACTGAACTCTGATAAGATGGAGGTACATCTGTTTGGGTCAGATTTATCATTTTGGAATTCTTCCTTTGGGCATTTCATGCTTGGCCTGTTGCCTACTCCAGTTACTAAAGTAAAAAATATAGGTGTTGTTTCTGACTCCAAACAAACGTTTCCCAGATCAGACAAACCAGCTCATTTCTTCCTGTCTTTATTTTTTAAAGATATTGAAAACATTCTGCCTTTCATTTCAATGCATCTTCAGACAACAGTCATGGTCTCTTTAGTGCTATCACGTCTGGACTACTGCAGTGCTGTATATCTGAGCATGCAGCAAGGTCTGCTAAATAAACTCCACAGGCTGCAGTTAGCAGCAGTCCGACTTTAAAACAATATCACAAAATACTAGTGAGCCTCTTAAGGGCTAAAGGAGCTTCATTGGCTTTTAAAGCACAATGGGCCTCATGTAGGTAGCCAAATACCGGTCGGTAACGGCCGATTTTCGGTAAATATGCCGTTACCGACCGGTATTCAGACAAGTGAGATGTAGGAGTCCAAAAACCACTTTTCGGTAAATATGAGGCGGTAAATACCGAATCATATTTACCGAATTCTAAAATACCGAATCAGATTTACCGAATACATAATTAACGATTCGGTAAACATGAAGTGGTAAATATGAAGTGGTAAAATTGAAAATGACATGTAGGAGCACTCGGTAATTAAGAAATCCAGGAAAATCGGTAAATAAGAGTCGGTAATTAACACGGATTGAAAGCAGGTGGTAACCATCAACAATGCATATAGGCAAACCCAAAATGCAACAGCGTGGACAACATGGCCGCCATGTACGTCATTGCAAGGCGCCTACGTCTACAGGCAGCAGGACTGAGGGTGTGGCGACGGGAGGAACAAATCTACAGACAGCGCATCACACTATTCCAGCTGACTGATGCAGAGATACATGAGAGGTACAGGCTACACCCCGAAACCATCATGGACTTAATCAGGGACCTTCACCCACTCCTGGACCAGCCAATAAGAAGGGCGCACGCCATACCCCCACATGTGCAGGTGCTCTGCAGCCTACATCTGTTGGCATCCGGCAGTTATCAGGTGGTGATAGCTGCGGTGGGTGGGGTATCCCAGAGTTGCCTGTCACGTTTCTTCAGGAAGTTCCTGGATGCCATGATGCAGAGAATGCACCACTACATAAGCTTCCCAAACACACAGCCTGCACTGCAGAAAACAAAAACAGACTTTTATCACATGGCACAGTTCCCCCATGTCATCGGCTGTATTGATGGTACACACATCCCAATCTGTCCACCAGCTGATACAGAGCACATCTACAGGAACAGGAAGTCCACCCACTCCATCAATGTGCAGGTGATCTGTGATGCAGGGAACATCATCACAGATATTGTTGCAAAGTTTCCTGGGAGCACCCACGACTCTTACATCTTCCAGAATAGTGGGATCTACACACGACTGAGTGCCGGAGAATTCGGAGAGGGATACCTGCTAGGTAAGTAACAGTGACGCCCCTTGAAACCTGCAAATCATAGTGTATAGAGGCATGTTACTGATGGTTCCCTTTTACTCATCCAGGCGACAGTGCATATGCATGCCGGTCATTCATCCTCACTCCCTACCTACACCCAGCAACCCAGAGTGAGAGACGATACAACGTGGCACATAAAACAACACGCAATGTGGTGGAGCGCACGTTTGGACTACTGAAGAGCAGGTTCCGCTGCCTGCACAAGAGCGGAGGCGCACGCCAGTACAAACCCATCACCTGCTGCAAGATTATTGCCACTTGTGCAATGCTGCACAACCTTGCCACGAAAAAAGGTACAGATGTGGAACTAACATATTTTGAGGACAACGAGGATGAGTCAGGCCAGCCAGAGGGCAACGCAGCTAGAGTGCCAACTGCAATCGATGGGAGAGAGAGACGGGCAGAGATCACATGCAACTATTTCTGAGTAAGTGAGGGGACACAGCGAGTTGTGAGAAGTCCTGACGTAGTTTTAATGTGGCACCACGCCATGAACACATGAACAGGCCAATCAGGCAATATACCATCTATACAAGGAGTATGTCCAGGGTTACGTCACCCAATGGGAAGTGGCTTAGCAGGGCTACATCAATGTTTGCGCATACGCGCTGCAGTGGTGGATTGCACGGCCTGTGCATCCTCACTAGAGCCAACCCCAAGCCGCCTGCTGCTCCTGCGTGCTTCTGGGACGGGGGGTGTGATGCTGCTGCTGGTGTCGATGCTCTCCGCAGCATCCCCTGCAGCAGTTGTCGACGCCTGACTAGTCAATAGCACCCCTAGTGCACTTGTCACCTGCACCATCCCCCGAGACAGGTCGCTGCAGCACTGTGTTAGGCCCTCCTGCATCGTCACAGAGCGCCGGCACAGTAGAGAAGTCGCAGTTGCCAGACGGTTGAGTGCCCTGCTGGTTGTGTCCCTTCTCTGGCGTTCCCGGCGCCGTGCTTCGATGTCAGCATCTAATTTGCTGCACAACTGCTGGATTGACTGGGACATGTCCCGAATGCCCGCAGCCATGCCGCTAATGTTACTGTCCATGTTGACTAATGTTGTCCTCATCACCCGCATGTGCCTCTGGACTGACATGACTGCCTTTGATTGCAGGCGCTGTTGCTTCAACATTTGGCCCTCGAGACCCAAGAAGACACCATGGCCTTCAGTGGGTGCTGGTGGACTCTGGACACGCGACCTGCGGCGCCCTCTTGCTCCCGTCTGTGCTGCCTGTGAGATGTGGGGCACAGTGGCATGGCTCCCTTCCTGGGGCCCGGTGCGGTCTTCTGGGCCCATGCTGTCGTCTGACGAGGTGTCTAAGGCTCGTAGCCTGGCTGCTGGACGCCTCCTCATTCTCACACCTGCAAGCGGAGATGTGGCCGGTGATTCGAACATGAGTGGCGATGCTGGCTCTGGTTGTGGTGATGCTGGCTCTGGTTGTGGTGATGCTGGCTCTCGGTGAGGTGATGCTGGCTCTGGGTGCGGCGAGGCTGGCTGTGTTGGTGGTGCGGCTGCCAGTGGGCCTGCTCCCTGGTCTGAACTTGTGCTGGCTAGAGGTGATACTTGTGGCCGGTGTGCCGTCTCTCCTGCAGCATGCCCTGTCCTGCATGATGTCACATCTGTGGACAGAAATACAACATTGGCTCAGTGTCCCCGAAGGGCTGCATTGCAAGCGTCACAATAACACATTTCACATTCCAATATGTCCTCTGTCTCCTTGTGCCTCGAGTGCGTGACATGCCTTGTTGCCCTGTAACATTTACGGCATGGTTAGTGTTGCCCTGACTACATCTCCCGGAATGCATTGCCTGTCTGCACTGACACGTGTGGACTGCAGTGTGATTCTCGTTTCACAATGGGGGATGTGGGATAGGGGTGGGGGGGCTACATTGCTGTGCTTTCGTCTTACCTTGGTGTGTTGCGGCTCTGGCAGAGCTGTCGGCGTCCCCAAGACCCACGACGCTCTCCTGCTGGATTGTGGCCGCCACCAGCTCCTCCAGTTCGGTGAGGGCAGGTGCCCTGTTGGTTCCACCTCCGGTCTGGCTGGCCTCCTTCTGGATGTCGCCCATCTTCCTCTTGGTTACAATCCTCAGGTCATACCAGCGCTTTTTGAGGACCTCAATGTCCCTGTGGGTCACTCCCACAGCATTGACCTGCGCCTGGATGGCCAGCCATATGTTGCGCTTTTCCGCCTCAGGCACTTGCAGGGATTGCCTTCCAAACAGCTTCTGGTGCTGCTTCACCACCTCCTCCACCAGCACCTGGAGTTCCTTGGGGCTAAATTTCAGCTTCCTCCTCCTTTCCCCTCCGTCTTTCTGTGTTCTCTGGCTGGACATGCTGTTCGTTTACCCGCTCGCACATGCAACGGCTCCCTGCCTCTCCTCTGCACTCCAAGCCTCTCCAGGGTCGGCTAATTATGTACACCTGCCTGGGTGTGGCCACTTCGGCTAATTATGTACACCTGCCTGGGTGTGGGCACTTCCTGGTTGGGTGGGCTGTCGTTGCACAGGATTAGCTGTTTCGTCAAGTCATGTGATTTTATTTACCGAATCCGTACATTCCGATTCGGTATTTTCCGATTCGGTAAATTCCACCTCGGTATTTTCCGATTCGGTAAATACCACCTCGGTATTTTCCGATTCGGTAAATACCACCTCGGTATTTACCGATTCGGTGAATTCCGATTCGTGATTACCGAATGTTACCGAATCGGTAACAGTTACCGAATTTTTACCTACATATAACTTACCGATTCTAATTTACCGATTCTAATTTACCGATTCGGTACGGCTCGGTATTTAAGAACCGGTAAAATTTATTTACCTACATGAGGCCCTATGTGTTGCACCTTAATGGAATAGGTCTAGACTACTTGAAGGTAAAAATGCTGTGGTATGCTTCTAAGAGAAGCCTGAGATCAGCTACAACTAAGACACTGCTGGTTCCTAAAATCAGTAAAACCTCTTGGGGTGGTAGGAGATTTGTTCATGCTACATCCTTGTTGTGGAACCAAATGCTACAGTCTTGTTGCGGATCAAATGATCGCAATCTAATTTGTTTGTTTTAAAAAGCTTTTCTCTATTTTACTCTAAGGTCCTGTTACGGCTAGGTTGTGTCTAGTATTTCTGCAATACAGACACTAGCACAAAGACACCTTTGGGTATTTGTCATGCTATACAAATATGAATCAAATCAAATCAAATTTGAGGAGAGGGAACAGCAGGTTAGCCGTGGCATTTTGAGTCAGCTGGAGTCTTCTAATCACTGGCTTGTTGACTTCCAGGTATAGGATGTTGCAGTAATCCAGCTGGGAGAAAATAGCTGCCTGAATGATAATTTGATAGGTGCCAGCGTTGAAAAGTCCAAGAATGGAATAGAGCCCGAAAACAAATCGCTGCCACCAATTTCACCTATACTTCAAAATTGATGGTGTGATCCACCCAAATGTCTAGATTTTTCATATCAGTCTTGGAGCAAGGTGGAGGGCTAAAGGGAGGCAGGCCACCAGTGGTCACCCCAGCAGTTCGTATCCATTCCTAGTAGGAGGATTTCAATTGTAGACAGCTAGAATCTATCCACTCTGTGACAGCCAGCACTGCTCTTTGGAAATTGGCCAGGTCTGATGTGCGGTTGGCAGACAAAGAGAGCACGAGCTGGGAGTCGCCTGCATAAGACACCAGCTCAAGCCCCCATGATTTCATGACCTGAGCCAAAAGTTGAATGTAAATGTTAAACAATGTTGGGCTCAAAGACAAGCCCTTGGGGACACTGTGGCTCAGAGCATATGAGTGGGAACTGTAGGGAGGGGAGATAACCTGTAAAGAGCACTCAGAGTGAAAGGAGGCAAACCAGGACAGTGCGGAACCACCTTGCTAATATCCTGTAGGCGCTGAAGCAGGATTTTGTGGGATACCATAACCAACGCAGTGCTGAAATTGAGCAGAATCAAGGCGGAGGATCTGTCATTGTCCAAAGTCCTATGGAGATGCTCTGTGACTGCCAGGAGTGCAGATTCCATACTGTGCACCCGCCTAAAGTTGTTCTGGGAAGTGTCCAAAATCTAGTTCTCTGGAAACTTAGTTAATATAACGTTAACATGTCTCCCTGCTACCTTGGCAAGGAAAGGCAGGAGAGAGATGGGGCTAAAAATTTTCAGGTAAGGAAGCATCCAGAGAGGGTTTCTTTGGGAGGGGGATGACCTTGGCATGCTTCCAGGGGTCAGGAACAGATGCCTAAGAAAAGAAATGATTAATAAATTCTAGAAATGGTGGAAGAAGAGAGTCCTGAAGTTTAAGGAACACATTTGGCTTAAATGGCTCAGCAGGTGAGCCTAATTTAACTGGCTACATAAAGTGCGTAGCTCCGACAGACTCAAAGGAAAGAGGACATTGATGGAGAACAGGGCATTGCTAATAGGGTCATCTGGCCTAAGGGTGATAGTCTTAAGGGTAACGTTCAAATACATATCATCTATCTTGCCAATAAAATACTCTGCTAGCTTTTTATAATGAGCATTGGAGGCTTCGGTGGGTTCTGCTGAAAGTGCAGGTTTTGTAAGACTATTTAGAAAAATGAAAATCTCTTTTTTGGGGTGTTGCTATTCCTTATTTTATTTGCAAAATAGTCTGCCTTTAATTTCCAGATCCATTTGTGGGAGGACTTGATAGCTGCTCAATATTGTCTTGTTTTGAGAAGGATCATAACGTTTCCTCCAAGCATGTTTTAAGTCCTTATAGTGTTTCCTAGCAGGGATTAGAAAATCGTTAAACCAAGTAGAAGCCTGCACTCTTCTGCCCTCAACCGGTTGAGCAGGGATGAAAGTGCCTCAATCTGATGTCAGCCAAATTGTAAAGCATTATTCACTGCCTCAATAGTGGGGTCCAACTGAAGGCACTGAGGGGCATATCAACAACAAGTAGCGATAATTATCGCTAAACTAATATCGCCGTGTATCAATGGTTGACATCGCCATGTTAGCGGCGTATTAGCAACGCTTAGCGCACAGGCGATGTAATTTCCAATGATACACGGCGAGAATCTTCTGAAATGCTTGCTGATAGGGGAGTGTGGACCTAACCAGGCAATCCACCACCCATTATCAGTATAGCTAAGTCGATTTGAAAGGAGACGTTAAATTACAGCGATAACCGCGGTTAGCGCGGCTTTTTATATCGCTTCGCCGATCTGCTGCAGGATTTTAAATATTGTGAAACAGTGTACTCGAGAATTTGCATGGAGTTGTGGGCAGGAACGCCCACTTTGCATGTCATTATCGATGTTCATCACTGACATTCAAAGTGGGGAAAAAAAAGCAGCGAACTCAAGGAAACTCGTGTTAGCGAGTCCTTGTAAATAGTGATTTACTGAAATCGCCACTTTTCTGCCAGAAAAACTGCAATATGTTTGTTGATAATATGCCCCTTTGTCTGAATGTGGTCACTGAATTTGTTTAAATCCAGCTTCTGCCATGGGCATTTAAGGATTGAATCCAGAATGAATGCCTGTCTTTGGCATAGCAAGTGAATGAATATAGGGATCATACAATGATCAGTCCAGGGCATGAGGAGAGGGGTAACTACCCTCATTGAGCAATGATTGTAAAAGAAAAGATCTAAAAGGTGAGCAGCTGAATGAGTGGCACCAGGTACTAAGTGAATTAGGGTGACATGCAGCAAGATCATCAGTAAAATTAACAATATCACTGTCATGACTGACTTCTAGATTGAGGTTAAGATCTCTCAAAATACTAAAATTGGTGGAGCTAATGGTTGGTGAAGCAGCGAGATTTGCGACTGCCTTCCTGAAAACTTTAGATGGTAAAAACGGACTATAGATTAGGTATAGTAGGGTAGGGTGCATGGCCCCTGGCACCGCCCAGGCACGAACGGCAAAGAGGGGCTTGCCTTTGACGTGCCAATGGCACATCTGCGCCGTGGCAAGCAGAAAATACCCGATGAGCTCTAACAGGCTCCTTCTTGGCCTGTCTCTGATTGGATCCCTCTGGACCAATGAAAGCGAGGCAGGAAGTGTGAGAGAAAATGACCCAATTTCATAAAAATAGTTTTATAACAGGTGCTTCAATAAGCGAAAAATGCTGAACAATCCTCTTAAAGTGCAGACACAGGTTAAAATTAAAACATATAAAACACTTTACATCAATTTCCAAAGTCTTTGGCCCAAAACGCAGCGTTTATGCATGAACCGGTGCATCCATGCCATGGCAAGCATGAAATACACAGAGAGCTCTAACAGGCCTGTCTTTGATTGGATCGCTCTGTACCAATGAGAGTGAGGCAGGAAGCGTCAGAGAAACCGTCCCAATTTAATGAAAAATATAAATGAAAGAGGTTTTAGAATTATGTTTTAGCAAAGTATCAAATGTATTTTCATACATGCTTGGGATGTTGTCATTGTGTTATAGCTTCATGGAATCTTGAATCTGCTAGGTTAGCTGTGTATATTTATGAATGGAAGAATGTGGCAAATAGAAAACAGTCTAGGGTGTAGAAAAAGGGAGAGGCATACAATTAACGATAATTTGGTTAATCAAATAAACTCCTTTATCAATTCATGATTTTCAAAATAGTGTTCTTTTGTTAATTATGAGATATTTATTGTACCAGAGGGACTAAGGAGTTTATCAGAGTGACAAATAAATGAGGGTGAGAAATAACTAATTTTTCATAAAAAAGATAAAAATTATTCAAAAGAAGAGGGCTAAAAAAGTAAATGTTCAATGAAAAAACATACATTTTTAGGTAAAACAATTTCATCAGTAAGCCAATTGGTAGTTTGTTTAGGGTAAAATGCTTCATGACGCTTGTGAAATTAGGGGAAATTCACACCACTTTACTGCTTAGTACGTTTTAGCCATAAGAGAGACATACAAATATGTTTATTATTCCTTGGAAAATGCATAAGGACAGAGTCTAAACTTTTAAAGAAAGGTAACAGAATGTGTACAGGAATCATGAAGATCAAATACATCACACAAGGATAGAGCATCATTTTAATACAAGTCAATCTACCCCATGAAGATAAAATTAGGCGGTTCCATTTGAAACAAAAAATTTCTAGAATTTGCAATACATCATCAAAATTCAGTTTAGGAGATATTTTAATGGAATTGGTGAGCCAGAATCCTAAACATTTAATCTTTCTTTGTGCCAAAGGGGTAATAGCTCAGCTTTATCAAGACTCAATTCATATCTGCATACAGCAGCACATTTCTGGACCTCTGATTGAAAAGCAGGAATTGATTTATTTGGTTTAGAAAGATAGAGAAGAATATCATCAGCGTATATTGATAATTTTAATTGGGAGTCCTTTTAAGGAAATCAAGACATATTTGTATTTTGTGTGATTCTGGATAAAACCGTTCTAGCATGAGTATAAATAAAAGGGGAGATTAAAGACATTACTAACAAAAAGGGTATGCAGTTCCTAATAATAACGCAATGTGTGTTAGAATCACTAGGTCCCAAGGTGATGGTGTGAAAACGGTCTGATTAAGCGGAGTAGAAGGTACTCCTTCTGGAAAAGAAGACCCTCACACACCCAACAAGCGGGTGTCTTGCTTCATCACCGGGTCTTTGCTCCTTATCGGGCCGGCAGTGCAATGCCCGATCAGGCACCCCGAGGGGGCCTTCCTGTCGGAGATCTTTATTTCCAAACGCCGGTGAGTAAGGTGTGTGGGGAAAACGGTTAATTGGGATAACTGGTGTCGGTGCAAGTGGAGTGAAAGGTAAGTGTACTAAAACAGGGTAGGTGATCCACTTCAAACAAATTTAATAAAGTATGGTCAACACCCTGATTAAAAACAATCCGCACATTTCTCACCATTAGGTGTGTGAGTGATATGTGCTACAAAAATCAAAGAGGTCAACATGTTTCTTGCCTGGGTTTTAATTAAATGGCAATTCTTCAGGACCAATGTATACGGCTACCTGCACCTTTTTGGTGGTGGCCACAACCTCTAAGAGGTGTCAATGGTGGCCACACGTACAGCACCCTAAAAACGTGTGGTGCCGTGTAAACCAAGAACACACAACCTGTGAAGAAAAACACACAATTAAAAACATTGTTATTGTAGACCGGTTCGAGGCATCTGGTTCAGTTAAGGCAACAAGTGATGTCAAACATGAAACCGTGGCATGCGTCGAATGTGAGCAGATATTAAAAGGACTTTATCGAGGCAAACAGCAGAATCTCATCGGAGGATTTAAACTACACTTCTTAGTAAGCATGATACTATTGGTTGTATACAAAACTCACCCCATTAGGCTGTGGAGACAATGTGGCCAGGGTAGGAACACACTAATTGCTAGTGTCCTAAAAGGGAGGAAGATAGATAAAAACAAAAACAGACAGCAAATGCGTCAGAACAATCCGCATCAAGTGCACTCTAAATAAGGTGGAGAACCCATGTGGTGGGATATCTCATGGGGAACAACAGCATATAGAGTTGTTTGATGTGTATAAAAATATATATAAAACAAACTGCCGGTAGCACACGGACGGAAGCTTGCCACAGTCATCACATAAATTTGGAAATGTTAAATCAGTGCCAACCAAGTACTAATCGCGTAGGGGAAGTCGCTGTCAGTGGTACCTGTATAGCATCCCCCGTGTATGGCACTTAAAAGTAGCAGAACTGGTCTAAGCGTGTGTCAAGGAGTCACACAGCGCTTGTAGCAGCCAGTTATTCGACAAACTTGTACAAGGAAATGGTGATTAGAAAGTAAAGCTGGACTAATCTCAGCGTGAGACACGAGAGCACTAGTGAGGCCGCCGTCAACAGAGAGTGTAGATGCTGAGTACGATCAGTCTCTCCTATGAAGCGTGGTAACAACTCCGGCTCAAAAAGCCGCAAACCAACTCTCCCAATCAAGCAGCATTTGACGAGTGGAAAGAATAAAATGTACTCACGGTTGCGTTGAGGTAACGTTACCGTAAACCTAGGACCCCGCCAGCCGCTCAAGTCTGGTGAAGGTCCGGTAGGAAGGCTCACAGAAATGCGAGCCGGTCAGCGTGTTGCGTCACTACGTCTAGGGCGGTCACCGGTGTAAGGGGCGTGGCTACGTCCCAACAACTAGACCGCCACCCGTTGCGCCTGATCAGATGGTTTTGGACGCTGAAAGCGATACTCTGGGGATTTTGTATACAAAAAGGGATTCCAATCACACGCGAGCATGAGACAAAAGGGCGGGGACTCCATTAACCAATACGGTGGTCCCCTCGAAAGGATTATCGAAAAATATTAATTAATGTAAAGTTGTCATGGGAGCATATGGATGATGCGTGCTAACAACAAAAAGACATTACACCCATTAGGAAGGTTTGTTGATGTCTAACTGTGCGCTGCGGAGCTCAGCAAGTGCTGAGCGCAACGTAATCTGATGGAACGCAAAATGGATGCGCGTACCCAGTGTTGGCAACCCTAATGCTCGGGAAAGAGCTCGCGGCCCCTAAGTATGAGTAATAATATCATTCTTTATTGCATGACCACTACCAGACTCTAAAACATCATGAACAACCAGAATCAAGGGCAAGACCAGCAATGGTTGTTAAAAGTATCATAAAGGTCTTAAAGAGTGTGCATTATATTGTGCAGAGGACAGGCTCATCGAGTAAGGATATAAGTAGTAACATGTCAAGAAAAAACTAGTCTAAGTCAAGTTAGACTACTCCACGGAATGTCCTCATTCAGGCCAGTGGTATCAGCTGTCAATCTCAGGACCCAACGTTGTTCGAGTCTGAAGAGGGCGTTTTTTGACATGTGGGGGTGAGATTCCAGAACCACCCATTTAAATGAGGTGGGCGCATGACGTTCCAAGTTGTAGTGGGTCGTCATTTTAGTGTTGGTCTTGGCGCATCTGAAATTACTTTTGTGTTCCAGCATACGAGTTTTAACAGCACGCGTGGTCATACCTATGTATGGTAAGCCACACGGGCACGTCATCAAATAAATGCAATTTGTTGAGTTGCAATTTGTATGCTTATTGATCTGCCATGTAACGTCATTAGGGAGTACCAACTCTTTACTGATTTGTGTCTGTGGACACATCGAGCACATCCCACAGGGGTAATGACCCTTAACTGGGGGTAGGTTCCATAGAAGTCTCTGGGACCCAATGGCTGGTTTCTTAGGCCTAGTGTGTATTAGAAGGTCCTTAAGGTTGCTCGTGCGTTTGAACGCAAATCTGGGGACTTCCAATTCTAGATCTCCAGTGTTGAGAATACCCCAGTGCTTTTTAATGATCGCCTTAATCCTGTTCGAATCAGGGGTGAAGGTGGTAACACAGGTTAGGGATTGATCAAGTTCCTTAGTGTTAACGTCCAAGAGACTCTCTCTGTTGTTATTTCTCGCTCGTTTGCGAGCACGAGACACAACCTGTGAGGGGTAGTCGTGCTGAATCAAGTCATTCATGAGCGTTAAGGACTCTTTCTGATAATCAGCCACAGAACTGCAGTTCCTTCTGATTCGTAAAAACTGACCAAACGGTAAATTTTCCCTTAACGCTTTAGGGTGGTAACTGCTGAATAAGAGAAGGCTGTTCCTGTCTGTGGGCTTGCGATACAGACTAGTGGAAATTGTACCCCCTTCCAGGCGGATGAGTAGATCCAAGAAAGGTACTTCTGTATCAGAGATGGTATGGGTGAATCTCAAATAGGGATTGAGAGTGTTGATCCACGTACAGAATTCTGTGCACTTCATATAGTCTCCCTTCCACAAAACCAGGATGTCGTCGATGAACCTTTTCCAGAGCAGTACATTCGCAGAGTAGGGGTTGGAGGGATGATGTATCACCCTACTCTCGAATGCTGACATGTACATACATGCCAGACTCGGCGCGAATGTACTGCCCATGGAAGTGCCCTGGGTTTGGTGGTACAGTTGTGTGTTATACTCAAAGAAGTTTTGTGTCAAAGCCAGGCTTGCACATTCCATAATGAATGAAACTGGTGTATTGGAGCTAATCTCACTGCTGCTTAGTGCATCCTCGATAACTTGGAGGGTCGCTTGTTGGGGTATGTTGGTATACAACGCCTCAACATCTAGTGTCAGCAAGAGATTTATTTCTTGTGGGTATTGGAACCCTTCCAGAAGTCGAAGAATATCAGAGGTATCCTGGATGTAGGAGGGGGTTGCTTTGACCAAGGGCTGGATAAAATGGTCAACGAATTGTGATAGTGGTTCCAGAATAGAACCAATGCCAGAAACAATCGGACGTCCTGGAACAGGGGATATTCCCTTGTGAATTTTAGGCAGACAGTAGAAGAAGGGGATCACTGGTTCTTTAGCTATAAGAAAATTAGCTTCTTTTTTAGTAATCCACCCTTCTAGCTCAGCCATAGAGACCATCGAGCCTATGGTTCGAGTAAGGCGTGGGGTGGGGTCTTCTTGGATGGGTGTGTAATATCTGGTATTGGTAAGTTGCCTACGGCATTCAATGTCGTAGTCAACTGCAGACATGATAACCGTCGCCCCACCTTTATCAGCTTGTTTTATGACGATAGTGTTATCGTTTGCCAGATCTCTTATAGCTAACTTCTCACTAGTGGATAAGTTCTGAAAAGGTATAGGAACAGTATCTGCTTTGAGATCCTTCAAGACTGCCTTTTCAAAGGTCAGTACTTCCGGTGGAACCATGCTCCTTGTGGGCGTGAAGGTAGAAGGTCTATGGAGGCCAGAGTCTACGTGATTGGGTGGTGGATGATCTTGAAAGAATGCCTTTAACCTGATTTTGCGGAAAAGGTTCTGGATCTCACACGTGTCACGGAATCTATCTGTTTTGGGTGTAGGGACAAACCCTAGACCTTTCTGGAGCACACTTACTTCCACTTGGTTGAGTGGTCTAGAGGACAGATTCAGCATCAGTCTCTCTTGTCCCTGGTTTGGCTCCTGGTTTCCACTGTCCTCGGCGGTTGTTCCTGCCATTGGACTCTTTTTTGTTGTCGCCCTCTTCTGCGCCCTCTTCCTCTGCCCCAGCCTCTGTCTAAAAAAGGTTGTTCATTCCTGGGTTGGAAAAAGGGCGGGGGAGGGCCTTGGTGGTACATCGGATATTGCCAGAAAGGGGGTGGTCCCTGAAAAGGAGGCATATTGTATGCTGGGTAGCCTGATTGCTGGAAAGGTCTAGTCTTCCTATTGTTGTTATTCCAACTACCTGTACTTGAGTCACTGTTAGTTGAGGAACCTCGTCTAGAAGGTCCTGAGTTTTCATCTGATGAGTAACTAGTGACTGTGGACGTATAATCTGCCTTCAAGTAGGGATATACCTTTTCTTGCGAAAACTTCTTGATGTCTTTTTGAAGTTTAGTTATTTTCTGCTTCATCAGATATTCCCTGTTTTCAGCAAGTTCGGCATTGATCTCAGCTAATTTGGTCTTGTATGTGGTTGTTTGAATAATGACTTTGATAGCTCCCTCTGCTGTCTGGATTTTAATTAACAAAGCATCTGCTATTTTTTTTGCTGTGTTAATTATAAGAATAAGCCAGTCCCTGGTGCATTTCCATGCTACCAGGGACCACTCCTTCTTAAATAGTGCATCTTCCAAAAACAGGCGAGGAAAATTGTTTACAATGAGTCCATTGGGAGCTATGTTTGCCCTTAAATATTCCGTCATCATGGCTCCATGGAGTGTTACTTTAAGCCACTCATGTTTGAGGTTAGATAGTGTTGTCCAATCTTCTGTATGGCTCCCAGAGGCAGCACTGCCATCGGCAGCCAACAGTGATGGTGTTCTAAGTATTGCTGCTGCTGCTTCATCATCGAAGCTCAGCCCTTGGAAGTCCTCCATCTGCAAACTACGAGGTAGGGTCCAAAAGGACCAATATTGTTAAAAAGAAGACAAGGACACAAATGAGAACTGCCTACTAATAAAATGGTCCACGCAGATACATTCAGCTGCTTGGTATCCTAAATTTCCCACGGGGCGGACCCGTGCATTAACTCTCAAACAAGAAGGGGGAAAGGGGGGGCTTTTACAATAATAAACTAACTTAATACTATTGTAGGTCCAGCATACATGCCCAACAATCAATACTAACAAAAAGGGTATGCAGTTCCTAATAATAACGCAATGTGTGTTAGAATCACTAGGTCCCAAGGTGATGGTGTGAAAACGGTCTGATTAAGCGGAGTAGAAGGTACTCCTTCTGGAAAAGAAGACCCTCACACACCCAACAAGCGGGTGTCTTGCTTCATCACCGGGTCTTTGCTCCTTATCGGGCCGGCAGTGCAATGCCCGATCAGGCACCCCGAGGGGGCCTTCCTGTCGGAGATCTTTATTTCCAAACGCCGGTGAGTAAGGTGTGTGGGGAAAACGGTTAATTGGGATAACTGGTGTCGGTGCAAGTGGAGTGAAAGGTAAGTGTACTAAAACAGGGTAGGTGATCCACTTCAAACAAATTTAATAAAGTATGGTCAACACCCTGATTAAAAACAATCCGCACATTTCTCACCATTAGGTGTATGAGTGATATGTGCTACAAAAATCAAAGAGGTCAACATGTTTCTTGCCTGGGTTTTAATTAAATGGCAATTCTTCAGGACCAATGTATACGGCTACCTGCACCTTTTTGGTGGTGGCCACAACCTCTAAGAGGTGTCAATGGTGGCCACACGTACAGCACCCTAAAAACGTGTGGTGCCGTGTAAACCAAGAACACACAACCTGTGAAGAAAAACACACAATTAAAAACATTGTTATTGTAGACCGGTTCGAGGCATCTGGTTCAGTTAAGGCAACAAGTGATGTCAAACATGAAACCGTGGCATGCGTCGAATGTGAGCAGATATTAAAAGGACTTTATCGAGGCAAACAGCAGAATCTCATCGGAGGATTTAAACTACACTTCTTAGTAAGCATGATACTATTGGTTGTATACAAAACTCACCCCATTAGGCTGTGGAGACAATGTGGCCAGGGTAGGAACACACTAATTGCTAGTGTCCTAAAAGGGAGGAAGATAGATAAAAACAAAAACAGACAGCAAATGCGTCAGAACAATCCGCATCAAGTGCACTCTAAATAAGGTGGAGAACCCATGTGGTGGGATATCTCATGGGGAACAACAGCATATAGAGTTGTTTGATGTGTATAAAAATATATATAAAACAAACTGCCGGTAGCACACGGACGGAAGCTTGCCACAGTCATCACATAAATTTGGAAATGTTAAATCAGTGCCAACCAAGTACTAATCGCGTAGGGGAAGTCGCTGTCAGTGGTACCTGTATAGCATCCCCCGTGTATGGCACTTAAAAGTAGCAGAACTGGTCTAAGCGTGTGTCAAGGAGTCACACAGCGGTTGTAGCAGCCAGTTATTCGACAAACTTGTACAAGGAAATGGTGATTAGAAAGTAAAGCTGGACTAATCTCAGCGTGAGACACGAGAGCACTAGTGAGGCCGCCGTCAACAGAGAGTGTAGATGCTGAGTACGATCAGTCTCTCCTATGAAGCGTGGTAACAACTCCGGCTCAAAAAGCCGCAAACCAACTCTCCCAATCAAGCAGCATTTGACGAGTGGAAAGAATAAAATGTACTCACGGTTGCGTTGAGGTAACGTTACCGTAAACCTAGGACCCCGCCAGCCGCTCAAGTCTGGTGAAGGTCCGGTAGGAAGGCTCACAGAAATGCGAGCCGGTCAGCGTGTTGCATCACTACGTCTAGGGTGGTCACCGGTGTAAGGGGCGTGGCTACGTCCCAACAACTAGACCGCCACCCGTTGCGCCTGATCAGATGGTTTTGGACGCTGAAAGCGATACTCTGGGGATTTTGTATACAAAAAGGGATTCCAATCACACGCGAGCATGAGACAAAAGGGCGGGGACTCCATTAACCAATACGGTGGTCCCCTCGAAAGGATTATCGAAAAATATTAATTAATGTAAAGTTGTCATGGGAGCACATGGATGACGCGTGCTAACAACAAAAAGACATTACACCCATTAGGAAGGTTTGTTGATGTCTAACTGTGCGCTGCGGAGCTCAGCAAGTGCTGAGCGCAACGTAATCTGATGGAACGCAAAATGGATGCGCGTACCCAGTGTTGGCAACCCTAATGCTCGGGAAAGAGCTCGCGGCCCCTAAGTATGAGTAATAATATCATTCTTTATTGTATGACCACTACCAGACTCTAAAACATCATGAACAACCAGAATCAAGGGCAAGACCAGCAATGGTTGTTAAAAGTATCATAAAGGTCTTAAAGAGTGTGCATTATATTGTGCAGAGGACAGGCTCATCGAGTAAGGATATAAGTAGTAACATGTCAAGAAAAAACTAGTCTAAGTCAAGTTAGACTACTCCACGGAATGTCCTCATTCAGGCCAGTGGTATCAGCTGTCAATCTCAGGACCCAACGTTGGCGGATGAGTAGATCCAAGAAAGGTACTTCTGTATCAGAGATGGTATGGGTGAATCTCAAATAGGGATTGAGAGTGTTGATCCATTTATTTGATGACGTGCCCGTGTGGCTTACCATACATAGGTATGACCACGCGTGCTGTTAAAACTCGTATGCTGGAACACAAAAGTAATTTCAGATGCGCCAAGACCAACACTAAAATGACGACCCACTACAACTTGGAACGTCATGCGCCCACCTCATTTAAATGGGTGGTTCTGGAATCTCACCCCCACATGTCAAAAAACGCCCTCTTCAGACTCGAACAACGTTGGGTCCTGAGATTGACAGCTGATACCACTGGCCTGAATGAGGACATTCCGTGGAGTAGTCTAACTTGACTTAGACTAGTTTTTTCTTGACATGTTACTACTTATATCCTTACTCGATGAGCCTGTCCTCTGCACAATATAATGCACACTCTTTAAGACCTTTATGATACTTTTAACAACCATTGCTGGTCTTGCCCTTGATTCTGGTTGTTCATGATGTTTTAGAGTCTGGTAGTGGTCATACAATAAAGAATGATATTATTACTCATACTTAGGGGCCGCGAGCTCTTTCCCGAGCATTAGGGTTGCCAACACTGGGTACGCGCATCCATTTTGCGTTCCATCAGATTACGTTGCGCTCAGCACTTGCTGAGCTCCGCAGCGCACAGTTAGACATCAACAAACCTTCCTAATGGGTGTAATGTCTTTTTGTTGTTAGCACGCGTCATCCATATGCTCCCATGACAACTTTACATTAATTAATATTTTTCGATAATCCTTTCGAGGGGACCACCGTATTGGTTAATGGAGTCCCCGCCCTTTTGTCTCATGCTCGCGTGTGATTGGAATCCCTTTTTGTATACAAAATCCCCAGAGTATCGCTTTCAGCGTCCAAAACCATCTGATCAGGCGCAACGGGTGGCGGTCTAGTTGTTGGGACGTAGCCACGCCCCTTACACCGGTGACCGCCCTAGACGTAGTGACGCAACACGCTGACCGGCTCGCATTTCTGTGAGCCTTCCTACCGGACCTTCACCAGACTTGAGCGGCTGGCGGGGTCCTAGGTTTACGGTAACGTTACCTCAACGCAACCGTGAGTACATTTTATTCTTTCCACTCGTCAAATGCTGCTTGATTGGGAGAGTTGGTTTGCGGCTTTTTGAGCCGGAGTTGTTACCACGCTTCATAGGAGAGACTGATCGTACTCAGCATCTACACTCTCTGTTGACGGCGGCCTCACTAGTGCTCTCGTGTCTCACGCTGAGATTAGTCCAGCTTTACTTTCTAATCACCATTTCCTTGTACAAGTTTGTCGAATAACTGGCTGCTACAACCGCTGTGTGACTCCTTGACACACGCTTAGACCAGTTCTGCTACTTTTAAGTGCCATACACGGGGGATGCTATACAGGTACCACTGACAGCGACTTCCCCTACGCGATTAGTACTTGGTTGGCACTGATTTAACATTTCCAAATTTATGTGATGACTGTGGCAAGCTTCCGTCCGTGTGCTACCGGCAGTTTGTTTTATATATATTTTTATACACATCAAACAACTCTATATGCTGTTGTTCCCCATGAGATATCCCACCACATGGGTTCTCCACCTTATTTAGAGTGCACTTGATGCGGATTGTTCTGACGCATTTGCTGTCTGTTTTTGTTTTTATCTATCTTCCTCCCTTTTAGGACACTAGCAATTAGTGTGTTCCTACCCTGGCCACATTGTCTCCACAGCCTAATGGGGTGAGTTTTGTATACAACCAATAGTATCATGCTTACTAAGAAGTGTAGTTTAAATCCTCCGATGAGATTCTGCTGTTTGCCTCGATAAAGTCCTTTTAATATCTGCTCACATTCGACGCATGCCACGGTTTCATGTTTGACATCACTTGTTGCCTTAACTGAACCAGATGCCTCGAACCGGTCTACAATAACAATGTTTTTAATTGTGTGTTTTTCTTCACAGGTTGTGTGTTCTAGGTTTACACGGCACCACACGTTTTTAGGGTGCTGTACGTGTGGCCACCATTGACACCTCTTAGAGGTTGTGGCCACCACCAAAAAGGTGCAGGTAGCCGTATACATTGGTCCTGAAGAATTGCCATTTAATTAAAACCCAGGCAAGAAACATGTTGACCTCTTTGATTTTTGTAGCACATATCACTCATACACCTAATGGTGAGAAATGTGCGGATTGTTTTTAATCAGGGTGTTGACCATACTTTATTAAATTTGTTTGAAGTGGATCACCTACCCTGTTTTAGTACACTTACCTTTCACTCCACTTGCCACGACACCAGTTATCCCAATTAACCGTTTTCCCCACACACCTTACTCACCGGCGTTTGGAAATAAAGATCTCCGACAGGAAGGCCCCCTCGGGGTGCCTGATCGGGCATTGCACTGCCGGCCCGATAAGGAGCAAAGACCCGGTGATGAAGCAAGACACCCGCTTGTTGGGTGTGTGAGGGTCTTCTTTTCCAGAAGGAGTACCTTCTACTCCGCTTAATCAGACCGTTTTCACACCATCACCTTGGGACCTAGTGATTCTAACACACATTGCGTTATTATTAGGAACTGCATACCCTTTTTGTTAGTATTGATTGTTGGGCATGTATGCTGGACCTACAATAGTATTAAGTTAGTTTATTATTGTAAAAGCCCCCCCTTTCCCCCTTCTTGTTTGAGAGTTAATGCACGGGTCCGCCCCGTGGGAAATTTAGGATACCAAGCAGCTGAATGTATCTGCGTGGACCATTTTATTAGTAGGCAGTACTCAGTTGTGTCCTTGTCTTCTTTTTAACAATATTGGTCCTTTTGGACCCTACCTCGTAGTTTGCAGATGGAGGACTTCCAAGGGCTGAGCTTCGATGATGAAGCAGCAGCAGCAATACTTAGAACACCATCACTGTTGGCTGCCGATGGCAGTGCTGCCTCTGGGAGCCATACAGAAGATTGGACAACACTATCTAACCTCAAACATGAGTGGCTTAAAGTAACACTCCATGGAGCCATGATGACGGAATATTTAAGGGCAAACATAGCTCCCAATGGACTCATTGTAAACAATTTTCCTCGCCTGTTTTTGGAAGATGCACTATTTAAGAAGGAGTGGTCCCTGGTAGCATGGAAATGCACCAGGGACTGGCTTATTCTTATAATTAACACAGCAAAAAGAATAGCAGATGCTTTGTTAATTAAAATCCAGACAGCAGAGGGAGCTATCAAAGTCATTATTCAAACAACCACATACAAGACCAAATTAGCTGAGATCAATGCCGAACTTGCTGAAAACAGGGAATATCTGATGAAGCAGAAAATAACTAAACTTCAAAAAGACATCAAGAAGTTTTCGCAAGAAAAGGTATATCCCTACTTGAAGGCAGATTATACGTCCACAGTCACTAGTTACTCATCAGATGAAAACTCAGGACCTTCTAGACGAGGTTCCTCAACTAACAGTGACTCAAGTACAGGTAGTTGGAATAACAACAATAGGAAGACTAGACCTTTCCAGCAATCAGGCTACCCAGCATACAATATGCCTCCTTTTCAGGGACCACCCCCTTTCTGGCAATATCCGATGTACCACCAAGGCCCTCCCCCGCCCTTTTTCCAACCCAGGAATGAACAACCTTTTTTAGACAGAGGCTGGGGCAGAGGAAGAGGGCGCAGAAGAGGGCGACAACAAAAAAGAGTCCAATGGCAGGAACAACCGCCGAGGACAGTGGAAACCAGGAGCCAAACCAGGGACAAGAGAGACTGATGCTGAATCTGTCCTCTAGACCACTCAACCAAGTGGAAGTAAGTGTGCTCCAGAAAGGTCTAGGGTTTGTCCCTACACCCAAAACAGATAGATTCCGTGACACGTGTGAGATCCAGAACCTTTTCCGCAAAATCAGGTTAAAGGCATTCTTTCAAGATCATCCACCACCCAATCACGTAGACTCTGGCCTCCATAGACCTTCTAACTTCACGCCCACAAGGAGCATGGTTCCACCGGAAGTACTGACCTTTGAAAAGGCAGTCTTGAAGGATCTCAAAGCAGATACTGTTCCTATACCTTTTCAGAACTTATCCACTAGTGAGAAGTTAGCTATAAGAGATCTGGCAAACGATAACACTATCGTCATAAAACAAGCTGATAAAGGTGGGGCGACGGTTATCATGTCTGCAGTTGACTACGACATTGAATGCCGTAGGCAACTTACCAATACCAGATATTACACACCCATCCAAGAAGACCCCACCCCACGCCTTACTCGAACCATAGGCTCGATGGTCTCTATGGCTGAGCTAGAAGGGTGGATTACTAAAAAAGAAGCTAATTTTCTTATAGCTAAAGAACCAGTGATCCCCTTCTTCTACTGTCTGCCTAAAATTCACAAGGGAATATCCCCTGTTCCAGGACGTCCGATTGTTTCTGGCATTGGTTCTATTCTGGAACCACTATCACAATTCGTTGACCATTTTATCCAGCCCTTGGTCAAAGCAACCCCCTACTACATCCAGGATACCTCTGATATTCTTCGACTTCTGGAAGGGTTCCAATACCCACAAGAAATAAATCTCTTGCTGACACTAGATGTTGAGGCGTTGTATACCAACATACCCCAACAAGCGACCCTCCAAGTTATCGAGGATGCACTAAGCAGCAGTGAGATTAGCTCCAATACACCAGTTTCATTCATTATGGAATGTGCAAGCCTGGCTTTGACACAAAACTTCTTTGAGTATAACACACAACTGTACCACCAAACCCAGGGCACTTCCATGGGCAGTACATTCGCGCCGAGTCTGGCATGTATGTACATGTCAGCATTCGAGAGTAGGGTGATACATCATCCCTCCAACCCCTACTCTGCGAATGTACTGCTCTGGAAAAGGTTCATCGACGACATCCTGGTTTTGTGGAAGGGAGACTATATGAAGTGCACAGAATTCTGTACGTGGATCAACACTCTCAATCCCTATTTGAGATTCACCCATACCATCTCTGATACAGAAGTACCTTTCTTGGATCTACTCATCCGCCTGGAAGGGGGTACAATTTCCACTAGTCTGTATCGCAAGCCCACAGACAGGAACAGCCTTCTCTTATTCAGAAGTTACCACCCTAAAGCGTTAAGGGAAAATTTACCGTTTGGTCAGTTTTTACGAATCAGAAGGAACTGCAGTTCTGTGGCTGATTATCAGAAAGAGTCCTTAACGCTCATGAATGACTTGATTCAGCGCGACTACCCCTCACAGGTTGTGTCTCGTGCTCGCAAACGAGCGAGAAATAACAACAGAGAGAGTCTCTTGGACGTTAACACTAAGGAACTTGATCAATCCCTAACCTGTGTTACCACCTTCACCCCTGATTCGAACAGGATTAAGGCGATCATTAAAAAGCACTGGGGTATTCTCAACACTGGAGATCTAGAATTGGAAGTCCCCAGATTTGCGTTCAAACGCACGAGCAACCTTAAGGACCTTCTAATACACACTAGGCCTAAGAAACCAGCCATTGGGTCCCAGAGACTTCTATGGAACCTACCCCCAGTTAAGGGTCATTACCCCTGTGGGATGTGCTCGATGTGTCCACAGACACAAATCAGTAAAGAGTTGGTACTCCCTAATGACGTTACATGGCAGATCAATAAGCATACAAATTGCAACTCAACAAATTGCATTTATTTGATGACGTGCCCGTGTGGCTTACCATACATAGGTATGACCACGCGTGCTGTTAAAACTCGTATGCTGGAACACAAAAGTAATTTCAGATGCGCCAAGACCAACACTAAAATGACGACCCACTACAACTTGGAACGTCATGCGCCCACCTCATTTAAATGGGTGGTTCTGGAATCTCACCCCCACATGTCAAAAAACGCCCTCTTCAGACTCGAACAACGTTGGGTCCTGAGATTGACAGCTGATACCACTGGCCTGAATGAGGACATTCCGTGGAGTAGTCTAACTTGACTTAGACTAGTTTTTTCTTGACATGTTACTACTTATATCCTTACTCGATGAGCCTGTCCTCTGCACAATATAATGCACACTCTTTAAGACCTTTATGATACTTTTAACAACCATTGCTGGTCTTGCCCTTGATTCTGGTTGTTCATGATGTTTTAGAGTCTGGTAGTGGTCATACAATAAAGAATGATATTATTACTCATACTTAGGGGCCGCGAGCTCTTTCCCGAGCATTAGGGTTGCCAACACTGGGTACGCGCATCCATTTTGCGTTCCATCAGATTACGTTGCGCTCAGCACTTGCTGAGCTCCGCAGCGCACAGTTAGACATCAACAAACCTTCCTAATGGGTGTAATGTCTTTTTGTTGTTAGCACGCGTCATCCATATGCTCCCATGACAACTTTACATTAATTAATATTTTTCGATAATCCTTTCGAGGGGACCACCGTATTGGTTAATGGAGTCCCCGCCCTTTTGTCTCATGCTCGCGTGTGATTGGAATCCCTTTTTGTATACAAAATCCCCAGAGTATCGCTTTCAGCGTCCAAAACCATCTGATCAGGCGCAACGGGTGGCAGTCTAGTTGTTGGGACGTAGCCACGCCCCTTACACCGGTGACCGCCCTAGACGTAGTGACGCAACACGCTGACCGGCTCGCATTTCTGTGAGCCTTCCTACCGGACCTTCACCAGATTTGAGCGGCTGGCGGGGTCCTAGGTTTACGGTAACGTTACCTCAACGCAACCGTGAGTACATTTTATTCTTTCCACTCGTCAAATGCTGCTTGATTGGGAGAGTTGGTTTGCGGCTTTTTGAGCCGGAGTTGTTACCACGCTTCATAGGAGAGACTGATCGTACTCAGCATCTACACTCTCTGTTGACGGCGGCCTCACTAGTGCTCTCGTGTCTCACGCTGAGATTAGTCCAGCTTTACTTTCTAATCACCATTTCCTTGTACAAGTTTGTCGAATAACTGGCTGCTACAACCGCTGTGTGACTCCTTGACACACGCTTAGACCAGTTCTGCTACTTTTAAGTGCCATACACGGGGGATGCTATACAGGTACCACTGACAGCGACTTCCCCTACGCGATTAGTACTTGGTTGGCACTGATTTAACATTTCCAAATTTATGTGATGACTGTGGCAAGCTTCCGTCCGTGTGCTACCGGCAGTTTGTTTTATATATATTTTTATACACATCAAACAACTCTATATGCTGTTGTTCCCCATGAGATATCCCACCACATGGGTTCTCCACCTTATTTAGAGTGCACTTGATGCGGATTGTTCTGACGCATTTGCTGTCTGTTTTTGTTTTTATCTATCTTCCTCCCTTTTAGGACACTAGCAATTAGTGTGTTCCTACCCTGGCCACATTGTCTCCACAGCCTAATGGGGTGAGTTTTGTATACAACCAATAGTATCATGCTTACTAAGAAGTGTAGTTTAAATCCTCCGATGAGATTCTGCTGTTTGCCTCGATAAAGTCCTTTTAATATCTGCTCACATTCGACGCATGCCACGGTTTCATGTTTGACATCACTTGTTGCCTTAACTGAACCAGATGCCTCGAACCGGTCTACAATAACAATGTTTTTAATTGTGTGTTTTTCTTCACAGGTTGTGTGTTCTTGGTGTACACGGCACCACACGTTTTTAGGGTGCTGTACGTGTGGCCACCATTGACACCTCTTAGAGGTTGTGGCCACCACCAAAAAGGTGCAGGTAGCCGTATACATTGGTCCTGAAGAATTGCCATTTAATTAAAACCCAGGCAAGAAACATGTTGACCTCTTTGATTTTTGTAGCACATATCACTCATACACCTAATGGTGAGAAATGTGCGGATTGTTTTTAATCAGGGTGTTGACCATACTTTATTAAATTTGTTTGAAGTGGATCACCTACCCTGTTTTAGTACACTTACCTTTCACTCCACTTGCACCGACACCAGTTATCCCAATTAACCGTTTTCCCCACACACCTTACTCACCGGCGTTTGGAAATAAAGATCTCCGACAGGAAGGCCCCCTCGGGGTGCCTGATCGGGCATTGCACTGCCGGCCCGATAAGGAGCAAAGACCCGGTGATGAAGCAAGACACCCGCTTGTTGGGTGTGTGAGGGTCTTCTTTTCCAGAAGGAGTACCTTCTACTCCGCTTAATCAGACCGTTTTCACACCATCACCTTGGGACCTAGTGATTCTAACACACATTGCGTTATTATTAGGAACTGCATACCCTTTTTGTTAGTATTGATTGTTGGGCATGTATGCTGGACCTACAATAGTATTAAGTTAGTTTATTATTGAAAAGCCCCCCCTTTCCCCCTTCTTGTTTGAGAGATTAAAGACATCCCTGATGCAACACCTCTATGTACAGAAAAGTAACCAGAAGCCATTTCATTGTCAAAAATAGCTGTTTTAGGAGACGTAAGTAAAGAAATGAGGTTCAGAATTATTCATCTAAAAGTAAAACCAAACCATTTTAAGGATTCACACATACACTACCAACTAACTCGGTCAAAGGGCATTTTAGTATTCACAGCAATAACAGCTCATTCATGGGATATTTTGAGGCCTTATCAAGCATATTAAAAAGACATCTAGTATTATCGGACAAAAACGTCCCTTCGTAAATCCTGCCAATTATATGAGGTTGTAAGGGTTACAATCGAAGTGCCACAATTTTGGAACAAATATGATAATTGACATTAATCAGGGAGATTGGGTGGCAGTTTTTTACACAATTGGAAATCTCTAGTTTCCTGGGGGATTAAACAAATAAGTGCTTCTTGGAAATACCTGATGCAGCATGGGAATGAGCAAAATACTGATAGAGTTTAACAATCCATGGAAATAAAAGTACTGAAAATGGGAGTAAAATTCAGCAATCCTTCTGGTTTTAATTTTTTGCCTTCCTCTGTGACATCTTTAAAGGTTATGTCAGATTCCAATTGGGAAAAATCGACATCCTCAAAATAAGGTTTAGGGATGGAAATTATATTATTATACGAAGCTAAGTAAGAAGATTTTTGAGTATATACAAATGTATAAAATTTGACAAATTCCTGCAGAATATCTTCATATTTAATAATCAATTAGTAATGTGAATTTCAAATGGAATCTATAATTGTATGCACCTGTCTGACCTTCATATAACTTTCTAAAAGTGTGCATGTCTTGTTCTGCCCTCCATAATATCTAGCATTTTGTCTGAGAATAAAAGAGGAAGCTTTTTCAGCAAATATTTTGTAAAATTAAAATTTTGCTGGCATTAGGTCATGGATAAAGTCTTGAGATTTGGAGTGATAAAAAGTACAAGTATATGTAAGCTTTTGATTTTCTTTAATAAATATTTGGAACCATTGTCAGAATCTGTCTTTTTACTTTGAAAATAATGAATAATAAAACCTATAGTTGAAGCTTTAAAGGAATCCCATAATATGTGTAGTGCAGTGTCCTGAGGGATGCTGAATGTGAGAAACTAATTGAGAAAATTCATGAACTGTATGTTAAAGGAGGGATCGAATAGAAGGGAGTTATTAAATCTTCATATTTCTAGGTGAGAATGAATTTGTAAGCGATCAAAAATGAACAGAAATTAGGATAGAACCAATTTCTGCATTAAGAAGATTTGGATGTGAACATATAATCAATTCTGGGCTTGGTGCCGTGCATTGGAGAGAAATAGGTATATTCTCTTGCAGTGAGAATAGTAATCCACTAAGTATCAGATGGTGATTTCTGAGAAATGGTTGTACAGAAGCATTTACGCATTGCAGAGGGAAGACATTTGGCTTTAGAAAGTCTGTCTAAACTTGGATCCACAATTTGATTACAATCTCCTCCCTTAATAAAATATTCACCACTAACATTCAGGATCTTCTTAGTTATATAAAAGCATTTAATTATTTAGAGCAGGAGAGAAAGATACACGACCTTCCCATCTTTTCTTCAATTTCATAACCTCAATACCACATAAGTGTGTTTCTTGAGGAAATCTGATGTCAGCATGAGAGTTGGATAAGTGTGGGAGAACACTTTATTTTTTGATTGGAATACTCAGACATTTACTATTCAACGAGATTACTCTAAATGAGGACAGTAACAAAATGTTAGAATAAAATTGTGCTTACAATGATATGAGCAGTAAGTTGAGGTGTAGAATGACAATAAAAATAAACTTCTGGAAACAGAGACTGTAAGATGGAAAATGAGAAAGAGTACAGAGAAAAAGAAAAGAACAAATGAAACTTCAGACAGAAAAGACAATAAAAATGAGGAAAAAGACTGTACAGGTCACTGACTGTTGAACATATCTAAGGGAAAGTATCTATTATGTCACAGAGCACAGGAAAAACCATGAAAGGCAAGATGGACAAGAGGATTCTTTAGGAATTCAGTACACATCAGGGATATACGTTGAAGTATGGAGAGATGTTGTAAAGAAAACATAGTATTAACCAGGATAAGTAAATATAAGACAAAAATATAAATATTACTGTGTAAAAATGTAAGAATAACATTTATAATTTCAACTATTCCATTAAATCTTCTCTACATTACTGAAGAAACGTCTTCAACTTTGCAGAATCATCATAATCTGTAATTTTATATTTATAAGTGATGAAATGACAGAGGTAAATGAGGCCAAATGGACCACAGAATTTGCTTCTTCATTTTTGCTTCATTAAGTACTGTGATTAGGTCACTATGCTCCAACAACAAGATGATGACACCTCTAGCAGGCCTTGAAAAATCATAAAGATTTTACTAGACCTGCAGGTCAAGTAAATTCAATATTCTACTCAACCTAACTGTAATGTACATGACCCATGCCTATCTCTGTTATGTACGTGACTTGTAAGCTGGTCTCAAATTTTGTGATTATTGGCTAATATTTCATGTAACAGAGTCGCCTTTTTCTTCATTCTCGCATACGAGTACTCCTTCAAATAAGTGAGTTCAGCATTTCTGCTGTACAAAACAAAACTCCATTGTTTGAATAAACTAAATGTTTGCCCCATATTTAATAAGAATCTAGCCCACATATAGTGTACACATGATCCCTGACTTGTCTCTCAGTTTGCGAATAGCATTGTCTTCAGGGCAGGGGCAGGAGTGTTTCTCAGTTCATTTTTAAACACTCACTTTCAATAAATCTATTACTAAGCCACGGTGTTGTAGCCCACTGTCATTTACAGACAGTAAATCTCCAAGAAATGGTCAAAAACCTTATCACTATCTTGCAGCTTTACTGATACAACTATATATTGTATTAACAATAGTCTGTGAGAATTGGGTTTCAGAAAACAAATTCATCATATGCATATCATTTGCGTTTTCCTCCTATTAAAAACATTTTATCACACAGAAGTACAAAAAGCTGGGCTTTCACAATTACTGAAATATATTTTGAAATGTTTGTACAGTTGACTTATTAACTATATAAATGTGTGTTAGGAAATAAAAAAACATAACAGTTGATGGACAGAATGCAGAACAATGTCATACATTCACCCCAGTACAGAGATCTGGGCCTAAATCCATAGTTTTTTTGCTGACCATGCCTTTCCAGTTTGAACCCAGCCATATGCAAATCAGTCTTGACCCTGTGCCACATGGGAACAGTCCATCCCGAACTGCCAAACCAGGTCCTCCCTGGACTGGAAACAAGCATCCAAGGACCGGTTTCGGGGTTCCACCCCTCTTCAGCCAGGATAGCTTGATTCCAGTTGCATGGAGAGCATGGGATCCACGTCTGGGCATACCCTTCCCACTCGGGGTGACAAATGCAAAAACAACAGTTGATGGACAGAATGCAGAACAATGTCATACATTCACCTCAGTACAGAGATCTGAGACTAAATCCATCATTTTTTTGCTCACCTAGCCTTTCCAGTTTGAACCCAGCCATATGCAAATCACTCTTGACCCTGTGCCTCATGGGAACAGTCCAGCTCGAACTGCCAAGCCAGGTTCTCCCTGAACTGGAAACAAGCATCCTGATTTGCATATGGCCATTTCTGAACTGGGGTGGCGGAGTGAGCTAAAGAATGATGATGGATTAAACCCATTTCAGTTGACTGGGGGTGAGTGTTTGCAATGTTCAACACTCCGTCCATCATCCCCTTTGGTTTTGCTTTTTCGCCCTAAGTTGGCAGGGTATGCCCAAACGTGGTCCCTTGCTCACTTTGCCACTGGATTCAAGATAGCCTGGCTGATGAGGGTTATGAACCCGAAACCGGTCCCAGGATGCTTGTTTCTGGTCCAGGGAAGACATGGCTTGGCAGTTCGGGCTGGACTGTTCCCATGAGGCACAGGGTCAGACTGATTTGCATATGGCCATGTCTGAACAGGGGTGGGGGAGTGAGCTAGAGAATGATGATGGATTAAACCCAGATCAGTTGACTGGGGATGAGTGCTTGCAATGTTCAACACTCCGTCCATCATCCCCTTTGGTTTTGCTTTGTTTGCCCTAAATTGGCAGGGTATGCCCAGACTTGGGTCCCTTGCTCACTTTGACACTGGATTCAAGATAGCCTGGCTGATGTGGGTTATGAACCCGAAACCGGTCCCAGGATGCTTGTTTCCGCTCCACGGAAGATATGGCTTGGCAGTTCGGGCTGGACTGTTCCCATGAGGCACAGGGTCAGACTGATCTGCATATGGTCATGTCTGAACTGGAGTGGCAGAGTGAGCTAAAGAATGATGATGGATTAAACCCAGATCAGTTGACTGGGGGTGAGTGCATGCAATGTTCAACACTCCGTCCATCATGCCCTTTGGTTTTGTTAGGAAATACAGACTTTTATTTCACACTTTCCACAGCAGTTCAAAAAAGTTCACTTTACAAAATCACGGACTCTTCAGTCAGAGAAGGAAAAGTAACTGTAAACTGACTTCGGACCTCTGTCTCTAAACACAGAGCAAATGTGACAAGATAAAAACAAGATTTAAAAGCATCTTTATTGCTCCTTCACTGTCTGACTAAACTGAACAGACCACCTGTTCTTTATCTACTCACCAAAATGGGTGAGTAGATCCTAAATATAGCTCAACCCGATTAAATCTGGCTCACCATAGCAAGTGGGTGTGTGGATTTTCTGAGGCCTGTCTAGGTTTAGAAGAGGATCTGGGACCTAATCTATGAACACACTGGATATTGAGAGGAGCAACATCCAGAACTTTCGTAATAAATGCTTCAAAGAACTGAAGGGGGTAATTACCCTCCACATTTTCTGACGAAATATAGATTCACAAATTATTCCTATCATTCATATTTTTCAGGTCCTCAGTGTGCCTTTTTAAGTAATTAGTTCCATTTGTATCTTATGAATTGTGGAGGTAGTATGTTGAATATCGCTGACTAGTTGCTCTAACACTGAAACGTGTTTGTCCATGTATGACCATTTGTCTTCAAGATTGCGTAGTGTTTTAGTAATATCCTCCATAAACGTTTTCAGTACATGTAGTTCCTCTAATATTAGTTCATAGATGTAGGAAGAGACTTTACTGGAAAAGGAGTATCTTTTTGTGAAAGTTTATGTGATGATGAGGGTAAACATTTGGCTTATGCTTGAGATATAGGAAAAACCACAGGCAAGGACTCAGCTTGATGAACCTGTGCCTTTGCCATTGAGATAGCAGGTTTATTACTTGAAATTAAAAAGAGGTTATGACTATGAGACGAAGAAAAGGAAGTGATATGTGGCAGTTTCCAATGACATATTCTCCCCATAAAATTGTAAGTGCCCATGTGAACTTGAAAAAGCAATACTCAGAAGAATATAATGAGGAGAGCAGAAAAGATGTGGAATAAATCCTCTGTTAAAAAGCAGTATATGGTAGCATATCAAAGGTAACAATAAAGAGAAGTAATTTTGTACATCTGTGTTGTAAGTGAAAAAATATTTAATTGAACATAAAATAACTCATAGTGTACCTGGCAGCCGGCGTAAAGAAAACAGCTCCCTGTTAAGGAAAAGTAAAATGGCAGTTGCAGTTAATGCAGCAGTGTATATATGTCAAATTCCTCTCATATAACCTCAGGACTTGCTTAAATGATGTAGAAAAGTTTTAGAGGTATGTCGATATCGTAGACCATGGCATTTCCTTGAGACAGAAATAACATTTTCCTAAAATTCATTAGTGCTGAAAAAACAAAATGGCAGCCATTAGAAATGAAGGTGCTGTGCTGCGATGCACCAAAATTACACAAAGCTGTTATGAAATGGTGACAAAAGGGCTCCAGCTGCTCAAAACAAGGAGCTCAAAGCATTATCCTGTGTCTCCATAATTCGAAAATTCAACTCTCCTTCTGTGAATAGTTTGTAAAGAGACCATCGGTGTGATCCTCAAAGTTACTTCACAGCTTGTACAGAAAATCCTTCGAGCCCTGGGACACCATAGGCTATATTGTGATTCCCTATTTTCAGAAGGGAATTGGAATGCAAGTGTAAATGGCTGTTAGGATTTCAGTGTTAAAGCCACTTATGTGAATACAGACAACCTGTGAGGTGCTTAACATGAATATGTCACTTTGAGCTTATTGACAAGGGTCAAGTTGGACACAGTGTTTGACAGTTTGCAGGGTAGAAAATGCTGGCAGTTGGGCTTGATTGCTATTCCTTATTTAAAAGATAGCATTCCCAGTCAATATGCTTTCTATTCCATCTCATCCTATCATCTCCCCTCTGATGTATTATTGTCACTATGGTGTCAGAATATCTTCACACCTTCACAACATCATACATTTTGCAAGCAGTCTAGTATTTTGACTTGGAATGTCTATTTTGAGTAGGGAAAAATATTGGGAACCATGTATCCTATTGACTGCAGGATCACAGCCTTGCAGGAATTGTCTTTGAGTCCTAATGCTGCTACCTAACAACTTTATCCAGCTCCTGAGCCACCAGAGGCTACATTGAACAACCCTGTATCTTAAGAAAGGAAGTTGCCAAAGACATCTCAGTATGAATTAGCAAAAGGATCCTAAGATGATTTACTTTCACAAAATAGTCTTGCACCTGATGAGCCCTATTTTATGTCTGTGAAGCAATCGAATTCACCTACAACTTACTTACACTACCATGTTCCTTGGAAGCAGGGATCTTGAAAAACACATTGAGGAAAGCCTCTGAAAATGAGGGTGCTGCCATTTAACGTCACTCACTAAATTACATCCAAATCTGTATCCCATATCCTCGAGACTATTTTGAATCTACATAGCCGTTCTTAATGCAATATACATTTTCTCCAAAGATGATACCTTTTTTTAATTGCTAGCTTCTCTCACAAGTCTACCCTTATTTCTACCCCATTTCTGACTGAGTCTTTTATCCATCTTCCCAGCCTTTTTGAAGCTCTTTAAAACATTTTCCTCACTGAGAAAATGCAGTTTTTATAGTCATTCTAAACTGCGTGCTTTCCAGCAAACTGTTGTCCTCCTGAGTTTTTAAGTTGTTCTCAGATTACTACACTTGATTTAAATATTTTCTTTTAGCTGGTCATTTAATACATTTAATAGGTAAATTGGCTTGGCTGTAATGTTTGGAAACAAAAGGAAACATAATTTATGCTGGAATCGAGCCCTCAGAAACTTAGAATGTTGCAAACCAAATTAGCTTACGTTTTCCCACCTCCACTTATGCCCTTCTTGTATTTTTGTTGCAACCAGAAAATAGTTTTACAGTATCCAAAGTGATGTTGAATAAAGAGGTACCATTTTATTTTCCCTTTGTGCCACTTGTTAACTGAAATTAAATGTTAGCTTAGTTGTTGTCCTAGACTCCAGCAAAGACAGAAGTTAATGAATGCAATAAAAGCTCACATGAAAGGACTGAGTGATCCCTTGATATGATACAGCCATCACAACAGGTGCCATCGGCATCTGTCAAGCACATAAAATATATTTTTCCTCCACATAGGGCTCAAATGTTCCTCAGATTTGGGGTAACGAACATCTTTCCAATTTAACAGTGGAGTCACAGGAGCTGTCTGCTAGGTCACTGCTTGTTCAGTAGCTATTCAGATGTGGGCTTGATACATGATAACTGGCTTCTTGTGTACAAACTACCTGGTGGCTGGCTTCCATACTATGTCTGCTTTATGATAGAATGCTAAAGGGCTGGATTTTTGGTGCTTTGCTTCTCATAGACAAACTTCTTGAGAACTGCTTGTGGAGAGATGGGCAGAAATAAGGTTTTAGAGTGTTCTTTTTGTGTTCTTTGAATAATTAATTTATCATTTTCACATATATTTGTATATAATAAAACCTTCTGTTACTCTCCACAGAGTTACTGTCACTCGTGTAGTTCCCAGCAACCGCAACACTCTTGTCTCTTCTCTTTTCTACGTCTTCAAGGTCTTCACCACGGACATTCCTTGAATAAATAGGAGAGGTGCCCAGGTAAGTATATGTCTTGAAGAAAGATTATTTTCTCTCTATCTCTATGTACTTAGTTGTTCTCTTTTTTTGCCCCCTCTCCCATTTTTCCTTCACTTCCTTAGGTTTCAATATGAAGAACTTTATAAACTGGTGATGTGTCAAATGTTGTTAAGTCATTCTCAACTTCTTTTATACAATCAGCAACTTCACCCATCAGAGGGACTCTTTGGGTGCAAACAGAGTCAAGGGAGAGAAAGCCCCAACTAGCTGTCACCCACACAGTTTCCAGTAAATAAGTAGTGAGGGAAAAGGGAAAAAAACTGTAGTTAGGCACAATCTACAAGCCAGCGGCCATCACACAATCACTCACCCAGTTTGTCACAGTCCTCCTGGACTGTGGCAGAATAGCCAATGCTCTTTTGGCACTTCCCTGTGTCAAGATGGCCCCTCTTGACTCCCTTCTCCATTCCTCGTTTGCTCTAGATAACCTGTTTCACTCCTCCTCCTTCTCTCTCTCTCTGTCACCTCCTATCTTATTTTCTGTCCATCAGTCCACCCCTTTCCGCCTGCTGCCAGTTCACTTGTCTTTCTTTTATTTGGAAACACATTGACATTGACTAAACAGGGCATCAGGACAAAAAGCAGTTGAAAGTATTTTTTCAATTTAAAACACATATGCAAGATGATACATGTTATCACTCAACAGCACTGACCCATGGCATAGGGGCCATAGTAAACTCTTGTTCAGACTATTCAAAGAACCTATATTCACAAAGGTAACTTTGTAACACTTTTGAGAACGTTTCCAACTTTTCAGTAGTCACAAATTTCACTTTTGTAGCAACCTACAGTTTTGTAGTACGTTCAGTGCTACACATGGCTCTCCACTTGTACTTCGTCACCCTTCCACAGAAAATAATGGTGGAAGGGACATACTACAAAAGTGTAATTTGCTACAAAAATGTAAGTTACTACAAAAGTGCAGTTTGTGAATACCAATAAATAGTAAACTTACTCAAAATTGTAAGTGCAGTTTATGAAGAATGGCAGACTCAAAAGAGAAAATCTTTTTTTTTAGGAAGAGCATGACAGGATGAAGTAAATGTATCTATTGTGACTGCTGAAAGAGCTATTTTATAGAGAGCATGTAAGAGCTGAAATTGTTTCTGTGCTCTGTTAAAATTATAAATCCCACAGAACTGTGGATAATACAAGAAAGGCCCTCTGTTGAAGTTCTGATTTAGGCTTGGCTGTGCAAACATGTAAATTATTTGCTGTACATGTAGACATGGAAAATAATATCATCGATAATAAAATAATCTATACTCTGTATGTCACCCCAGTGAGCTGCAGACCTGCCAGAAGTTCTATTTCTGTTTTAATGTGTTCCAGACTGGATGAGCAGGAGCTCTGAGCAGAAAAGGGAAAGCATAAAATGAGGTTTATTTCATCCTGCAATGTCTCCTGCGAGTGCAATTTAAAATGCTGAGTCGGACCCAGTTTATGATTGTTTTCAGTGCTTTTCGCACACATTGTTGGATTTGTGCACTCAAATTGTGTCGAACAAAACGAGCTTGTTTAAAGTTTTAAAGACATATGTACACAAAATAAAATCCCATAAAATACTTTCAAACCACCAAAACAGTTGAAAATGGAACTTCCAATGTTGTTGTGTTTATTTCCAAGCAGTTTTAGGATGTGCGATAGCATTCAAAATTGGTCTCAGTGAAGCACTCACTTGCCATAACAACCTACGTTTACATACCTTCTGTTACTCACTGAAGGAAACATGATTTCTTAAGAGATCGCACACAGTTTCAGAGGTTTTAACCTGAATGTGTCCAAGTCTAATAGTTATTTATTATTTTCATTTTACATTTTAATTATGTCGGAATATTCAGGTATGATTTACAAAGCATTTACTGTGAGTAGACTTGTCTTACTCAAGAATTTCTAGGCCAGCCTCCCTCGCCGTGCATGGCCTTCAGTGATGGTTTAATTAACGTATGACAATTAAATATTACCTTAATTTTAAAACATCCTAGAAATTCACTGTAATAAAATTGGGTACAGGGCTGTTATAATTAGGAAATAGCATTAAATAAACATAGAAATTCACTGAAAAATTCAAAGGTTACAGGAAATGTATAGTTAGGAAATAGAATCAAAAACACCTTAGAAATTCACTGGACTTTATAGTTACATTCAGATCTTAAACACACAAAACCATTTAAATCCAGCAATTATTGTTATCATTATCTCAAGTGACTATAACTCGTGCCCTAAGGTAACTATAATTCACACCCCGCCATGCACAGTTTTCTTATCAATAATTTCACTGCGAATGTTGCAGTGATATTATCAGTGATGTCATAGTAGATGTCATAAGTGATGTAATATGTTGGGTGATTAGCAGTGCATGGCCAGGGTATGAGTTTCAGATACCTTAGTGCACAGTACTACATATAGTATGCACCCCTAAAGTAACTGATATACATGTTCGCAAAAGCAAAGACCCTCTCTGCAATCTAATCAGACAGTTACAGCAGCATATATACATTCAGTCACTTACAAGAAACTACTTATGCCTGCATCAGACTCAAAGGTAGTTGCAGTCACCCGTTCCTAGCTCTCGATTCCCTTATAGAGGCACTGAAGTATCTGTGCAGTCACTTACATACACATTTAGGCAGCCGTAGAGCTACTAAAACACACAGTCACATACCAGTGCATATACTTAAACATCTAATGACACTCATACAGGTGTATTGCTACATTCATATATGTAGGAAAGTACTAACACAATCTACTGTACTAGGGTGTGAAATAGTTTGCGAATCATGAGTGATTACTACCAGTGCAGACCCTGTCTGTGAATTCTTACTCCAAGCTTCAATTTACATCTTGTAGGTCTTTCTCAGGTTATCAAACCCACATTTTAGTGCATATAATACACTTCTAAGATATGCTGTAGATATGCAATAAAGGATGGTGTTTTGTGCTGCAGAGATTGAGAGATGTCCTTTTGGGTTGAATAATTTACTTGTGCACTTGCAAGCCGCTATGCCCAGTACTACATAGAGGATTCCATCCCTAAACAAATTGACATAGATGTTTGCAAAAGCATAGAGCCTTTATTTCAGTTACAGAGACAGCTACAGAAGCATTTATACATTCAATCACTTACCAGTAACTATTAATGCACGCAGCAGACTCAAATGTAGTTGCAGTGGCACCTTCATAGCTCTCTATTGCCTAGCACAGATACTGAAGTATTTGTGCATCCACATACATACACATTTAGACAGCCAAATAGTTATTATAGCAGGCAGTTACATACCAGCACATTTACTTAAGTATCTACTGGAATTGATAGAGGTGTACTCCTACACACTCTGAGATATGTAGGTAAGTACTGACGCAATCTTCTCAATCATGTACAGAAATAGTCCTTCAAACATGGATGATGGCTACTAATGCAGCTCCAGTCTGTGGTCTTTCACCGCAAGCTTCACTTGGCATGTTATAGGTCCTTCTCAAGTGTCAATTCCACTCACAAACTCATGCACCCAGTTACTGATTCACTCAGACACACATGCACCCACTTAGACATCTACTTAAACAATCAGAGACTCACTCAGACAGTGATTCACCCACTCACTCACCCAGTGAAGCACTTTTGCAGGTAGTCCGAGACCCACTCAGACACACAAAGACCCAGTCACACACCCATTGAGACACTCACACCCTCAGTCACACAGCCACTAAGGCACTCTTGCACTCACTCACACACTCATTTTCAAAGGTTACAGGCAGTGGTGTGTAGTTCCTAGTACCCTCCAGGACCTGTGTGCTTTGGATGACCTAAACTGAGGGCTTGGTGTACAGACAGACTCTGGACACCCCCACAGGATGAGTCAGCTATTAGACAAGCTAGCACTACGGTTCCACTACCACCCCATGTATTCTACAGTGTTGCATGTAGTGTCTGGCAACCACTGAACATGACAACACTGATTCCTCAGGTCTCATGGAAACAATACCGTATCTTTTGCTCAGAATTATGATTGGAACGGTTTTAATAATTATTTATTGGTCAAGCGCCAGTCTAATATGAAACATGTAGCTGCGACAATCAAAAGACAGGAGCAGACAAATGTAATCGCTAGTACCAATATCATAAAAAGTAGATATATTTCCACCATAATGCTAATAAGATTAATAAAAGCACATTACATAAAACAATAGCATTGGTGTACTCCTACGATGCGTAGCCTACATAACCGTGCCTAGCATAGAGGTGTAGGTGAAGCCACGTATGTGTAAGTGCTAGGATATGTCCTAATGGAACCTAATAGATCCAACAATTCCCGGGGGAAGTGCTAACCTCTCACCTGATTGTTCTGAAAGAAGTACCCTGTCTCTGCATTGAGGATGGCACCCCGCAAGGGAGGTCAGTTGTCTGCCTGGTGAAGGATCAGCCTGCACAGTCTCGGTCCAGCTTGTAAGCAAATCTTCTCTGTCTAGTAAGGGTGAGTGAGAGTCTTTTATACTAAAGTGGTCACTCCAGGGTTTTTCTAGAATCAATATGTTTTGAAAATATTTCCTAATCCCTTGCTAATCCTTTCTAAACAAACAGGATCATGCACAGCTGGTTGTTGATCATGAATAAAAAAAGTGGTGACCCTTGTACAGAATAAATCTACCGTGCCTTGGGACATGTTTGTGTACTTCAGGTACAGGATTAAGATATGGTACCAGGAGCCTGATGTCGGAGAGACAGAAGTAAGCTACTAGGTAAGAGGTCACTTGTGTAAGACTGTTATGTTGTGTGGATGGGACAAAATGTATGTAATCGGTAAGTATATGATGGGACTAACCTAAAGGGCATGACATCCACTCCTCATAGAAAGATCAACAAGGTCAGCTAGGTAATGATAGTAAACACTAAGATAGGCATCAAAATTCATTTGTATCAAAAGCATATTAAAAAGCACTTAAAAATGTCCATAAAAAGCAAGGTCTATAGTGAATGTATTCTTCCCTAAAAAGCATTCATAAAAAGTCATCTATATTTTGAATATAATGTCATTGTTTTTCTGAGCAAATTGAAAGCCCATGTGTTCATATAGAGTGGAGAGAAAAAACAAATTCTATTTGACCTTCATTTTGGTACATGTTTAAAAATTGCCCAAACGGTTCCCAGCACAAGAAAGGCCAGATTGGTTAAGAATCCTGTGCTGAAGACTCAACATCACTGTACATGTCATCTGCAGAAGGCAATCCTTCTTGTACCTCAAATATGAGATCCAATGAGCAGAGGTGGTCAACACTAGTTCCTACGTCAGCCGTCGGGAAAGAATTAGATGCCTGTGTGCCTGAGACTGATGCTTACACATCCGTTGAAGAGGGGAGAGGATGTAGCCGTAAGGCTAGAGCGATTGACTTCAGACCTGGGGAACCAGGTTCGAGTCTCTGCAAGGATGCTCAACATCCTGTGATTCTGGGCAAATCACTTAATCTCCCCGTGCCTAACAAAAATGAATGTGTTCATCTGTAAGGAAACTGGTGCTCATGTAAAGCGCTCTGATGCCCGATGTCTCGGGTCCAGTTTGCGCTATATAAAACTAAAAAAAAGGCCCGTTCCCCGGTCCAACAGGAGCAGAAGCATCCCGTGGAGGCTCTAGGAATGTCATCATCAACATGGAAATACGCTGTGGACAACTGTGTACATGGGCCCAAAGGCGCCAGGACCATGTCTATGTCTGGCGGCACAACCGATGGAAGTGTTAGACAGAGGTCACACAAAAGAGGCAGAGGAATACTGGTAGGATGCAATCAAGCCAGGCCGGTCTGAAAGACAGGAACCAATGCTCATTCAGCTCTTGAATCTGAGGTAACCCCATTAAAAACACCAATCGCTCACAACAACGTCATTCCAGCAGTTCTCTCTCCATGTCTTGAGTGATGCTGACATCCATTGCGAAGCAATAGAAGTAAAATCAGGATGCCTGTTTCTGAAAGCAGGACCAAAGGAAGCCCACCAAAAACGCTTCCAAGTACGGAGTGTATGAAAGATGGAATCACTCCGAAAATGGTTTGAAAGGTGGTTAACAGACCTGATTCAATGCTCCTAAATAAGTGTACGATACCACTCATATCAGACATGTTAAAGATACGATGGACCATTTCTCTGAAATTGAGAGGGAAGTTCGTATGGACCAGCACCTGTACTCTGCCGAAGACCTTGCCACTTGGAAATCTTGGGCTGAAGTTAAGGTCACATTATGCTGAAACAGCATGGCTTTCAGTCTGCTAAGAGAATCAAACCCTATGTTGGATACATTCAGTGAAGACCAAAGCGGTGCCTCCCTAACTGTTCAAGCCGGGGTAAACAATACTTGCATACAACAAACAACCCTGGAGTTGACGTTCTCTAGATAAGCAATGCTGGGCGTCATATCGCAGCAGCCTTGGTAATTTAGTATCAAGTAACTCCCATTAACACATTACATGCCCTGTGCAGCAATATTTCTTTACACACTAAAGACCCACATAAGGCCTTTTCGCAGTTTGAACCACTCAAGTAAACTTCCTTTTCTTTGTTCCTGCTCCTATATGTGTTTGGTAACTCCCAGGTTTCTCGTATGTATCCTTCGCCCAACACTTCATACCTGTCTACTGGGTAATATTTCAGCTAGTACTGGAATTGGAATGTCATGATTGGCAGTGTGATATAGCCATGGATTAACCATTCCTTAAACGGTGATTCTGCTACAGTAAAAGGTATTTTGTCTAGTTTTTCATTGAGCATCATGGTGTACTTTGCATCTTTTTGAGCCATGGTCAATTGTCTGTCGGTTAGGTTGAAACCCGAAAACAGATTTGTGTCTTTAATGTATCGCCATGGAACGTGGCCAGAACGCAAGGATTGAAGCGTCCTGCTTAGAAGCATAATAGCGCATAGTTGTTGTCTTGTTCCATTATATCGATAGCTGAGGACACAATGTTGCCCAGTTAATAAATATGAGATTAGAGCATGGTCATGCCATTGTCTACCACAGCTAAGGCCACATCATCCACAGAACCACTCACACACCAATTCACACCCTCATACAATCCCACATACAACAATTCCCACAAAGAATGCAGTACACATGGAAATTAACATATTTCTCCTCATTATGCCTCACCTCCAGAGGCGTACGGAATTGGCGCTTCCCCAGGTTTACATCACGTTGTAAATCTGGGGAGCATCAAAATCCATGGATGTTGCATGGGAAAACTCTCAGCAACACCCACGGAATGCCTCCCAAATGCAGAGCAAGTCAACCGACTGATTTGCGGTGCTTCACCTTACTCATGACTTACAAGACAACTCCAAAGCCACACAGGGTGGCTTAGCGTGGCTTCATACATCTTTATGCCATGTCCGAAAATCTGAAGCTCAAACACACCCAATCTTACTAAGCTACGGCACTGGTTACAAGGTCACCCTCTCAATATTTATTGGAGGAAAAAGGGACACATCCTTTACCCTGCATTCTTTACAACAACCAGCCTTTACAATGATGTTAGTACCCCGCATATGACATTACCACGCTTAACTTTAGCATGCAAGTCATTACAATGACATTCCATAGGGGGTACGTTGTTGGACTGGTGTTGGATTTTTAAATCCAACACCTTCCCTGGTGTTGCGTATGCTGGATTTGGAATAGTAATTTATAGTATCTCAAAGTCCAGCATCCCCTAAAGCAAGTTGTTGTAATATCTTGCGTGCTATAGTAACTCGTGGTAACGTTGCCACATGGATACTGACTGTGTGGTAAATGGCGTGTGGGGTAAATGCCTGCGGAGTTCCATCATGCAACCGAGGAAAAATATCCAGTATTGCAAGGAACATGGGAATTTTGTTGTGATGAGCACAAAATGTGCATGTTATTCCACAAAAATTCCCGATTGGGTGGTGTTCATTTCAACTGATAAATTCCATCTCTGTGTACCCCGATGTTATCAGGTGCTAATTGCAGGGCTGCTTGTAATGAGGTTCAATCTTAATGAAATTCTTCAGCAAATTAAACAGCGTTTATATCATACATGCATATTCAGATTGTTTACTTCTCATAGCAATTATACTATGTTTGAATTATTGCAATAGGCATGTAAGTGTCTGTATTTAATGTAATTATGAGACAGGTCCTCTAACCCAACTGAATTCAGGAGCGCGGTTCATAAAGTGGCTCTCTTGGTCGTATTTCAAGTGCCTGCATTTTTGCAAGCTTGCACAGGGGAAGGCTGGTGCTTTGCTCATGTGTATGTTAGTAGATTTCTTTTGATTTGTATGATTCTGAGAGCTGTGGACTCCAATTTTACACTTAAGTAAGAAGAACATGAAACACTAATGTTAAAACTGGAGGCAAATAACACATGCTTATGAAATGTAGAAAACCAATCGGATAGCTGTGCAACTTAATTTTTCCTGTTATTATCTATTATGGAAATGATGTTGGACAGAGGATTATATAGGTAATACATATTGCTTCATTTGACTTTATCAGAAATGTAATGCATATGGAAATTGCTATTTCTCAGAAAATGTCAATAGATCTGCAACTTTTCATGGTTGTCAAGTATTATGAAGACTCCTTTGGTCCTAGTGAATGAACAAAGTGCAAATCCATTCATATATAAACGCTGCCAGAATCAAACTACCATTCTTCCATCACGTTAGTTCCATTTCAAGTGCTTCTTTCAGTTTTAAATATCATTTAACACAGATGATATTAATCACAACCCCATGCATGTTTCTTTAATCAGGGTCGGCATTTGGATGAACAGCGATGGAGGCAAAGTAAAATGTAGTCCCCCTTTGACCCAAGAGCGGAATCTCCAAATCTGAGCTGCTTCAAAGCCTTTTTTTTTAAATTTGGCACAGAACACGTTTTGCAATAGAAAGGCAGCTGAAGATTCAGCTGATAGTTGCTGAGAGGTGTAGGTAGCACTGATGTTTTCCTTTGAGCACTATTTTCTGTTTTCTATAAATTCCTGGACTTGATTTGAATCTATTCATCAGGGGAATAGTTCAGGGGTCCTATTACGTATAGCGCGCACTTTCCCTGTTTGCACCTAGAACACCTTAAAACAGGTGCGCCGGGCGGACAGAGGGAAAATGTGCCCTATTACATAGGAGGTGCTGCCCCCAGGGCGGTTGCGAACTCGCGCCGCTCTAGGGGCAGCGTCTTCAGGTGAAAAACAGAGCGGCTTTGAAGCAGCTGCTCTGTGTTTCGCTGTGTATACAGCATCCTGCCTGCACTTTCAAAGGGGATCAGAGATCCCCTTGCAGGCCAGTGCAGTGAGTGACTGCGCTTATTTGCCAGGGGATGTCTGGGGGGGGTCCATAGGACCCTCTTTCCCACTTCCAGACAGACCCCCCAGTATATTGCGGCATAGATTAGCAAATTTAGCGGCACAAATATGGAAATTTAGCGGCACAAATTTGGAAATTTAGCGGCATTTTTGCAGCATTATATTTGAACCTGAAGGACTGTTATCAGGGGGCACACTGATTGTGCGCCACATTTTAGGTGGTGCACTGTCAGTGCGCCTGCTGACAGCTTTTTTGATTCTGTGCCCAAGTCTATAATACAGCGCTGACGCAGTGCATAGGGATTCCCTCATTTGAGTGGGGCCATGCCCCCAAGCAAATGAGGGAACGCCCTCTTGAGAAAGTGCAGGCACAGTATGTGCACCATCGCTTTCAGAATTACAAGAGGAGGCGCACAAGTGTCTGCAGCCCCTTCTGTGATACCAAATTGCCCTAGGGCATGCAAAGACCCGTTGCACCCCCGGGGCACTTTGTGTAATGCGGTCCCTCGTGTTCAGAACCGCTCCTGATCTAGCAATAAAATATTAAATAAGCGGCTTTTTTTTTGTGCAAAAAGATTCTTTGGTGGGATTACCATTAGGATGTGTAGTGAGTACAGCTATAAAGTTGTGTATGTGTTGAGATTATGTCATGTATTTTGCATTTTAGGCCCAGGCGCAATTCTCATTACAGTGCCATAATTTGGCATATTCTTGGCAATTCTACATTGTGGAAATTATATGTAATGCCCTGGATTACATTATGCCGCACACCTCACGTAAACAAGATGTCCCTTCACTGAAAAATTCAAATTAAATAAGTGCAATAGAGAATGCGGCTATGGTACAGATAGTATCAACTTCCTCTTCCTGAAGACTCCTCCTTGTGATTTGTTCAGATCATGGTCATTTTGGATTTGGATCCTGGAAGGAAATTATAGCTCTTCTACTCTGTGTATATTGGATTTTTTTAAATTAGAAAATCAAGTAATTTCAGGCCAGTTCTTTGCAAATGTTTGTGCTGGCAGTCACCACTCTTTTTGTTCCTTTTTTTAATTTTGTTAGGTTTTTTTGCTGATGGTCTGAAGTTTAGGCTAGGGAGAATGCAGGCAGGGCCATATGAGATTTAAGAAAAATCGACATTTTTTGATGGTGGAGGCCTGGGGTTAATAGCATTTTCTCAATTTTGCTAAATTTGTCCCAATTTGTGTTCATATTATTAGACATTTTACTTTTTACATTTTACTTTTTGGAGCCTAGTCGCTTGTAGGCATTTGCTGTATTTTATAATGCATATTTTTCACATTCTCCTGGCCTGTGTGTTATAGTTTTTATTTTTAGGGGCTTCTGAATGGATGTGTATTCATGCCAAATTCAGGTTCTTTTGTCTGTATATATGTGGTGGTGGCTAAATGTGGGGTCTCTCCAAGAGTCCAGGCCCATGTACCCAGGCATTTTTCTTTTTTCTTCTCCCTGCACTTGCTCCCCATTTTTGTGTGCACGTTTGAGTGAGATGGTTAATGAAATGTTTTTATTCAACTTTTAAAAATATTTTGCAGAATTAATTGCTGCCTTGTGCTGTTTATGTTTAGGGAATATTTGAAGATTATCTTGCAGTGATGGTCATTTGGTGCAGCAAGAGTCATTCGTATGTCAGGTGACAATGTTGTCTTTGTCTGCTATGCCTCCTTTCTTTCTGGCCAATGCAATCTGGTGCAAGGCCACCATTTCAATGAGCTAATGGGTGAATATGATTATTCATTGTTTTATTCCACTTTCCAGGAGCAATAATATTAGAAGAGCGCATGCAGGGTCGGACTGGGAAAAAAGTAGGCACAAAAATAAAAGTGGCCCACATTACTAAAGTATATAGCTTAAAAAGGGGCAATATCTGGGAAATAAAAACTAAAAACTGGCCCACCTGGCTATAAAACCACCCCAAATGCAACAAAAAAGGCCTACAGAATGTTCTGTCAGACCAGCCTATCTGTCACTGCCTGATTACCTTATAGGTCAGTCTGATCCACATGGACTGTCATTTTTGTTAATTTTATGCTTTTATTAAATATATTTGTCATGCTTTAATTAATTATTTAGATTTTTGGCTGTCTCCCATGTGCCTTGGAGGGATACCATGTGCTATTCTTTATTAATTTATTCGATTTTTCGTCGTCCCCTGTCTCCCATGAGGGGAGTTTGGGCCTGGAGGGACACCAAGGGCCATATTTATCAAAGTTTTGTGTTTCAAGGGAACACTAGGGCGAGGCGAAGCCTAAATGAGATTTATCAAGCCATGCAAGGCCACCTTGCGTGGCCCTGTGTGGCTTGATAAATCTAGAGTAATGCTAAGCAGCGTAAATTGCTGCCTTGCAATTGTGGAAAGGAGGCATGCCATTGATTCTGACACATTCCTAGATTTACTGAGAACAGCTATCTATTTTCTCCTCATTGGTTCCTCTTTCTAAGCTTGCTGCATTCTGCAGCACAGTTAGAAAGAGGGCAATGGCTCCGAGGTTTATTTTTGTGCAGGTAGTTGTCCCTTCCTGCACACAAAAAATCCTGACTGCAATGCAGACACCCTTTCAACATGACGCGAGCGTGCCTGCATTGGCGCTTGGCAGCCAAAAGTGCGCCAGCGATAGGAAAGGAAAGAAATACACTGTATAATGAAAAATATAGTGTATTCCTGCCCTTTCCCTTTGTTGCAGAGCAGTGCAGCAAGGTAGCTTGCTGCGTGACGTGTTTAAAAAAAATAAAAATTCAAGCCGCTACTAATACATTGTTTGGCTGCCATCTGTCTCTTACAGTGGCATTATGGGCCCTGGAGGGATTCTAATCAATTAATTCAATATTTTCCTGCCTTTCTGAGGGGACCCATGGGCCCTAGAGGGACACCGGGGCCACTATTGCACATAAGGTGCACTATCTCTATTTGTGCCATGGTGCACCTTAAAACAGATGCACCAGGTGCAAACAGAGAAAGTGCACCCTATTACATTGAATGTGCTGCCCCCAAGTCAGGCAAAAACTCCTGTTACCCTACGGCTAGCACATTTCAGCGAAAAACAGAGGGGCTTTGAAGTAACCGCTCCATGTTTCACAGGCGTGTGCAGTGAGTGACTACACCTGCCAGCAAGGGGATGCCTGGGGATCTATAGGACCCCCTTTCCCCTCTCCAGAGGGCTGCTGCCATGGGCACTTTTAGATGGCGCCCTGTCAGTGCACCTCTTGACTGCTACTTTATCTCTGTGCCCATGTCTATAATACGGCATGTGCGCAGAGGCAAAGGGATTTTCTCATATGCATGGGGCATGCCCACATGCAAATCAAGGAACACCCTCTGGTGATAGCACTGTTAATAATGTTGTTATAATACTGGTATGATGATGTTGGTGAATATTTATGACATGTATTTCACAGACAAAAATTGCCAAGTCTCGCTCTATCCCTTCTTACTTTTTGCTGCCTGCAGGCGCACAAGAGGATACTTATTGACTGGGATTGAGAGAAGTCTCTGATTTAGTTGACACCTGTGTCACAAGAGACCTCTCTGCTACATTCTTCTGCTGGTGACCCATACAAGACGTAAAAACAGAAGGCCCACAGAGGGAGGTTTCTGCAAAGAATGCTGCCAGTAAGGAGAAGAAGAAGTCTGCAGCAGTGCCACCACTGGCATCAAGCCTTCATCCTTTTTTTTTTTTTTTTTTTTTTTATTTCAAAAGTTTTTATTGGTTGTTACAGCATAGACATATATAAAGCAAGTCCAGTAGTGTAATATGAGTCATAGATTTACGAATCAAAATTACTGTACGCTACAGTACATCATAGTAAATGACAGTACAAAAGTACAACAGTAGAGTACGTATAATATACTCACGACAATTCAGTAACAGACATTGTATTTCAACAGCATTTTACTCATTCATTAAAGACAAGTATTTATGGTGGCTAGGAGTGCAATGAAGGCAGTCGGGCAGCCTGTGTTGGTGAGTCGTGGGCGGTGTATGGGCCCATCTAAGGTGGCTTACGTGTCGTGAAGTAGTTATCAAGAGTCGACCATAGTTTTCTCGTGGCAGGTCGCCACGGTGTCTGACGGAGTGTAATATTGTCTGCTCCACGTAAACTAATTATCCAATTCAACCACCCTGCGTAGTTAGCCTTGCTGGTATCTTTCCAGTTGCTGAGGACTGTCTTAACTGCAGCCGAGAGGAGGAGGTCAAGTAATGCCTTATCATCTGCATCCAGGGATGGGTTCTGGGTAAAACCGAAAACTAGGTAGGGGAGCTCTTTCACCGGTGAGATGTGAAATAGCTTTGAGATCAAGTCGAATACATTCTCCCAGAACTGCGACACGCAGTCGCAGTCTAGGATGATGTGTGGTAAGTCACCCTCCGCGCGTTTGCAGTTCCAGCAAAAGGCATCTTGGGAGAGGTTGTGTGCGAATAAACGTGCAGGGGCCCAGAAGGCTTTGTGCAAGAGCCAGTATTTTGTCTGTGATAGTGTGGGGCTGATTTTGTGTCGCGTGCAGGATATCCACGCATTGGTCCAATCCGAGTCTGTAATTGGCCTAGACGAGAGGTTATTCCAGAATTGTGTGATTGGGGCAGTGAGGCCCGATTGTTGGGGACGGCTGAGTTTATAGAGAAAGGAAACCTGGTGTCCTAGTCTGTTTAGTCTGGCAAGGTATGGTGGGAGTGAGGGCGGCGTCGGGGAGAGTTTGAGTTTGGATAAAGCCGTTTTTACATTGAGGAAGTTATAAAATTCAATTGGTGCAAGATCATATTTGATTTGTAGGTCTCTGAAGGGAATAGGGTATTCCCCCGCGTACAGCTGGTGTGGGAACAGTATGCCTTTTTCGATCCATGCCTCGTTGTGCATGGGCTTACCCTTGTACAAAATGGTACGGTTGTCCCAGAGGGATTCCCAACGTGAGCCTCTGATGTTGAATTCTAGGATTCTATCGAACTTTAGGAGAGCAGATTTTGTGTTACGAAATATCGTTTTAGAATGGGTCAGCTGGTTCAGGTTAGATGAGAGGGCCGCGCTAGGGGAGATACCGTTAAGAATTTCCTCCTCAATTTCGAGCCATAGTGGGGTGTAGTCAGGTGAGGGAGCGAGCCAGTGGGCTCCTTGTTTGGCTAAGAAAGCGGTCTCGTATCTCTTAAAGTCTGGCAAATTAACCCCTCCCGCGGATTTGTCCAAGCGAAGCTTTTTTATGCTGATTCTTGCTCTTTTCCCTTTCCAAAGGAAATTAGAGATGGCCATGTCTAATTTGTGATAGAAGTCTGGTGTGAGGGTTAGTGGGAGCATAGATATGAGGTAATTAACCAGAGGCGAAATCATCATCTTGATGGTTTCCACCCTACCCCACCAAGTGATGAAACGGGGGGACCATCCCTCTAGTTGCGTCTTGATTTTATTTAAAGTGATTTTTTCATTTCGATGGAGGGTCTCCATGAGGGAGTCACCAAACTCGATACCTAGGTACTTCACAAACTCTGGTTGCCAGCATAGCCCTGAGACTCCCAGCACCTCTTTGGTGGTTAAAATATTGAGTGGTTTGACCTCGGATTTATCCCGGTTAAGTTTGTATCCAGAATGGGAAGAGTAATTGTCTATGGTGGACATTAGTGCAGAGATTGAAGATTCTGGTGATTCCGTTATAATCAGTATATCGTCCGCATAGGCGGCGAGTTTGACGCACTTATCCCCGAATTCCACCCCTTTGATGTTATCATTTTTTTTTATATGTGCAATTAGGGGCTCCATTGCCAAGAGGAAAAGTGAAGGGGAGAGGGGGCATCCCTGTCTAGTCCCTTGTTCTAAGGCAAAGGCGTCCGACAATGAACCATTTATAGCAATGCGTGCGGAAGGTGACCGGTATAGGGCCATAACCAAATCAGTGAAAGTTTCTCCCAGATTAAAGGCGGACATGCAGCTCCTGAGAAAAGACCAGGAGACTCTGTCAAACGCCTTCTCTGCGTCGAGGGTGATGGCTACGGCCGGGGCTGCGAGCAGTTTGGCTTTTTCAATGATGTGACAGAGGATCCTCGTATTATCGTTAGACATGCGTTGCTTCATGAAGCCTACTTGTGATGTGCTGATTAGCTTTGGGAGTTGTAGATTTAGACGTGTGGCGAGGATTTTAGCATAAATTTTGCAATCTAAGTTAATTAGGGAGATTGGTCTGTAATTTTTGGTTAGCAGGGGGTCTTTACCATCTTTAGGTATGACTATGATGGTAGCTTCACTCATGGAATTGGTAATACTTTTTGTTACACTAAAGGATTGGAATAATTTTAGGAGAGTTGGGCTCAGGGAGTTTGTGAGTTCTTTATAGAAGCTGGCTGAGAACCCATCAGGACCCGGTGCTTTCTTACTTTTAAGCGTCTTAATGGACGCTGATATTTCCTGAAGGGTAATCGGAGAGTTCAGTGTGTCCTTATCCGAACCGTTTAGTTTAGGAAGACCCAGTGAGGTTAGGTACCTGTCACAATTTTCCGAGTCAAAGTCTAGGTTGTTTTTGTACAAGTCTTGGTAAAATGATTTGAACGTATTAAGAATGAGATTCTGCTTTGTTTGGATGACATTGTCGCTATCTTTTACTGAGGCAATGTTGAATTGCTTATGTTTATGTTTTAGATATGATGCTAAGATCTTCCCAGCTTTGTTGCCCTCACATGTTCTTAGAGCCTTAAACTTATTAATCCAGACCCCCGCCCTTCTGCTGAGTATCGAGTTGTATTCATATTTGAGTTTGGTGAGGTCATTTAAAATGTTCGAGTTTTTGAGATCTGCTATATGGGCGGTTTCCAGCCTTTTGATGTTGTCTTCCAGAGTGGATAGGTCTTTGTTTAGTTTTTTGTTAGTATGGGCTCGGATGCCTATTATTACACCTCTCAAAGTGGCTTTGAGTGCCTCCCAAACACTCGCTATGTCTGAGTCGGGGGTGTCATTATGTTTGAGGTAATCAAGGATGGCCTCCTCGATTTTTCGTTTGTTTTCTGGCTCAGAGAATATTTCGTCATTGAATCTCCATCTTTTAGGGGGGAGAATGGAACTAGAGCCCACTAGTTTGGTCTGAATGCTGGAGTGGTCGGAAATCAATTTAGGGGCAATACTGGTTTCTTCGATGAGGTGGGTGAAGGGGCTATTAATGAGGATATAATCTATCCTCGAGTAGGAATTATGAGGATGCGAGTAGAAAGTGTAATCACGGCCATCAGGGTGTTGGAGTCTCCATGAGTCGTGTAAGTGGAATCTGGAACATAAGCGTTGTAAGCTAGTATGTGAGCGTGTGGGGTGGTAGGCGCAATTCGAATGTCGATCGGTGATTGGGTCAAGTGGCAGGTTAAAATCGCCTCCCACAATTAATAGTTCTCCCTGGGGAATACAATCTAGGGTCGGGGCTAGTGAATCCCAAAACTCCGGATCGTCAGTATTGGGGCCATATATATTTAAGACATGGATCTGATCTTCGTTTCTCTGAAGGTGTGTAATGATGAAACGGCCGTTATCATCATGAGTGTGTGAAACTACGGAGATGTTGGATTTCTTAGCTATAAGTGTGAGAACCCCCCTTTTTTTGCCAACTGCTGGGGAGCAAAGGTTGTGAGAAATCCAATGTTGGTTTATATAGACAGCGTCATCCTTTGATAGTTTAGTCTCCTGCAGGAGTAGAATGTCGCCCTTGGATTTTGCTAGATAATCTAGAACTTTTCTCCTCTTGACCGGATGATTGAGCCCTTTGACATTGAGGGAAACAATGTTAAGGCCCTCCGAGATGGATGTGGTCCGAGTCATTGGTTACTATGGTGTCGCTCTAGTTCTGGTGTATTGTTGTTGAAGAGTACGTTAAAGGGTGGCAGGTGTGTGATGAGTATGAATGAGTAAGCTGCGCAATTGGATCTGTACTTTCTCGCGTGTAGCGCTGATACAATGGTGGCGTTAAAACAGACACATTTCGGGTTTGAAGTGAACATGGTACTGGAGGCGATTGCTGTGGATAGACTAGTGGCACAAGGAGTTAGGTCACCGTATGTGTGCTGCGAGTGCCCCCATGGCACATCGGAAAGTGGTCCTTTTGCTGACATATAATTGAGAAAGAGTATGAACCTCAAACAGAAAAAGCATGCTGAAACAAACCAGATTTTTCCTCCCCCTTCCCCCCCCTTCCCTCCTCCCCCCTCCCTCCTCCCTCCCTCCCTCTGCTCCCCTCCCCCCTCCCCCCTCCCTTCTCAACAGAACTTGGGAACTGCGACGGCATTGCCATCCATCTGCAGCACAGGAAGGAGTTAAACTGATGGATGTAATAGGGAACAGGTAATTAACCATATTCGATAGTTGTAGTTAGTAAGCAGTATATAGTAGTGTTTGATACACTGATGTTTTTTGTAAACATAAAACATAAAACTTAACCAACCAGTGAAGTTTAAGAACATACTTAAAAAGAGTAATGACCATTTAGCCCCGCACACCGTGTGCATACATGCATGTAAGACATGTTTAAGCAAAAGGTATGCACAGATAGAGGACAAGATGACATGAGTGGACGTTCCGCATATACATATATAGAAAGTCCCTGAGGAACAGCTGAGTCCCCGGTATGATCATGGTGTAGAGAGTGAAGGAACAGAGCATATGCTCCGATTTCGGATTAGAGAGCATCAAGCAAGATCTATTCTAGAACACTCGTTAAGGATATTCATAGAAGTACAGATGACCATGGTATGAATACTGGGCGGTCTTACCTGACGGAGTCGGTATAAATCAAAGCATCAACAGAAACTGAAAACAGAAGAGACAGCAGAAAGTTTGGCTGCTCCGGGGTGAAGGTTATTTCAACTAACTATTTATCATAGGAGATACTGAACAGTGAGAACATTATGTACTTCAAAGTAGAGGATTGAAATTGTTCCGTTAAAGTCACCCATGACCAGAGCTCAAGTTTATATTTTCTTGTGAGTTGGTCTTCCGTTTGTTTGAAGAGCCATTGGACAAGTCCATGTTCTGCGGTGGAGAGTCGCCGATGAATTGCGCCAGAGCATTGGGGTCCGTGAAGAATTTCGGTTTGCCCTGTATGGTGATCCTGAATTTCGCCGGGCCAACAAAGGAGTATAGAATGCCTTTTGATCTAAGTTTGTCTCTCAGGGCCAGGAAACCTTTCCGGACTTCGAGTGTGTCCTTTGAGTAGTCCTGGGTGAAAGTTATATTATGGCCTTCCCAGGAAATTTTGTGATTGCGTCTTGCGAATTGAAGTATAGCTTCTGTATGTTGGTACCTCAGTGGTTTGCAGATCAGTGGACGCGGGCCTCTATATCCATGAGGGATGTAGCTAGGGACTCTGTGGGCTCTGTCGAGTTCAAACTCATGGTGGAATGAAATCCCTGTTATCTTCGGAATCCAAGCTTCTAGAAAGTCCACGCAGGAATTCGCATCTTTCTCCGCATTCTCTGGGATACCAAAAATGCGCACGTTGCCCCTTCTGTTCCTGTCCTCTAATTCCGCCACCTGGCGTCTAAGGTGGACCGTTGATCCCTGTAGTTGCTGTATAGAAGTGGATGCAATATTGGATTTGTCTTCTAAGTCACTAATTCTCTGTTCCGCTTCATCTATGCTTTTGTGTACAGAGCTCATGTCGGCTCGAATTGCAGTAAGTTCCAGCTGCATAGAGTCGGTGTTGGATTTGGTTGATTTTGCTAGGTCGTGTACCTCTGCCAGTTTTTTCAGGATTACCTCTAGGGTGCTATTGATGTCCGCCCTCGATTTAATAGGAGAGTCTGATAATGAGGGTTCCGGTTTTACCTTTTTGTTGTTCTTCTTCTCCTCCCTGTCCGACATTTTGCAGGCGGGTTGTGTGTGGAGGACGCTATTGCGACGGCCCTCCAGTTTGCGGAAAAGGACAGGGTGGTCTGAAGGATGTCAAAGCGCTGGTCGATTTACGTCGTCCACCAGAGATCTCAATAATGTGATCCTAAGTTTCAGAGATCTAGTAGATCTAGTAGAACTAGTAGATGGTGTCGGTGCTGGCTAGTGATCGTATGTCACTCTCTGCTTGTGGCTGTACTATCATTTGTGGCTGCAATTTCAAAAGATAGTATGACATTAGATTATGCCACCTTGGGCCTGCAGGACTGGTTGAGCGAACTTTCCATTTGTTTAAAGTGCACAGAGCACTATTATTGCACCTCTTTGCTCATTTTCGCGCCGAAAAAAGGTGGAAGATTGAACAGAGTCGCCATCTTGGGGTCAGGCACCAGTGAGGGAAGGTTCTCCCTGTTTTCGGCTGAATCGCCGCTGAAATTGTGCTCACGCTACCAAGGGCACCCCTCAGGGAGGCGTAGGGCAGAGGCACCGTAATATTGGGACATTCCACAGGTCTTTAGCCGCTGTATTAGCGCTGCTATTGTTTGTAAGGTAGCTGGCGGGCGGCCATCTTGGGGCCAGGCAGGCGGACACACGGAGTTACTGGCCAGCCTTAACTACGCCGTTAAGCTCACCAGTTTGAAGACTGTGAGCGTTCATTGTCCGGCGCCTCCCTCAGGGCTCACCTTCTCTTCGTGCGCGCGTCACTCAGGTCCGCCGCCTCCCGCCAGGAGACGTGCAGGCTGATCGCGCTCCGCTCCGCTCTGAGATCAGCGTCGTGGCAGCATGTCGACAGAAAGGTGCGTCCGGCCGAAATTGAGATCCGAGCTTCGCACCGAGTGTGCCTTAGGGGTTCCGAAGTCCAGCCCCGCGGTGCATTCGGGTGAGGAGGTGTTTTTCTGCCCCCGAAACTCGATGGGATCGCTCTCCTGTACGGCAGATAACAGGCTAGGCGGCCATTACCAACGCCGTCCAAGCCACGCCCCCGCCTTCATCCTTTTTTTGCATCACCGTGCACATGCTACACCCTCAATTGGGTAGGAAAATGGTAGGAGAAGGATCACCTCTGGTTCAACAACTGCACCAGTAACATCACCACCACCAACAAGACTAAAGCATACTGTCGTCAGCACTGCAGTGACTGCAGTTATGTCTGAGAGCAGATAATACGGAATCATATTGTCCGAACAGCAAAACCAATCTTCACAGGACACTCAACAGCAACCAGAGTCTGCTACACCTGATGTTCTGGAGTTAGGAGCAGAGCATGAAGTTGAACTTGCTGCTGAGCAAGATCTTGTTATGGCTGCTCTTCCTTTGGACACATCAGCTTCACAATTCCTACAAGGAAAAGAAACAGCGCACCCCATCTTCTCTAAGCCTCGCTTTTGATGATCTTGACATGTGCTGACTACAAACTGAGACATGCCATGAGAGTTGAAGGGAAATGGAAGGTTTGGAAGTGAGGAAGATGATAAAGCAGTTATTGTGTGGGGAGTGGCACAGATAAAATGCAAATCATCTCTATATAATCTGCTCTGAATCATGTAGTACAACCAATACCACCTGCAATCATCTTTTCAAGAGCCCAAAAACCTGCAGCAACTGAAAGAAAGCCGTCCTCCCTAAATTGGGACTACTTTACACATAGGCTGCATGAGGAGCACATCACAGATTGCTCACTGTATCGCAAACCAGTTTGTTGGGGCTAAGGCAGTTGAACATTACTGTACTGAGAGCCAATTGATGCATCTGAAAAATTAACACATAATTGTTTGGTAAGAATATATAAAAAAGATAGCTGCTCATGAGAGAGAAGTTGAACAGATTGAAGGAGTTGGTGGTTAGGAAGAAGTATGTGCAGTCAAGGAAAAAAGCCCTGTGACTATTCCTCATAGTATGTAGTCATCACCCACAGAGACCTCAGCATGGCATAAGGAAAGTAGGGACAGAGTCACCCCAAAGCATCCAAGCAGCTTACGTGTTACCCAGAGGTCACTTGGGGAGATATCCTTGCAAGGAAAACTGTCACAACAACCCACTATCAAGTTTATGTTCGGTAATGGTTTAATGATAACTCTTGGTCTCAAGGAATCCTGGAACACCCAAAAACCCGCGAGCAAGGCGGAGCTCAAACGCATCTATTGGGACTGGATAGATGCCAGGGATCTCAATCATCCAAATATGGGAAGGCTTACAGAAGAATTCTTCCACCACAAACAATCTAGAAGCCTTGAACCAGACTTGGATATGATCCAGATCCCAAGAGACAGAGCACTTTATACCCAATTTAGATTTGGCTCACTCCCAGTCCACGAATTTTCCGCGAAGAGGTGCCCTCCATATCAGACAACTGAAGAATGCCCTTGCTGTGGGGCATCGAGAGAGAGTTTGCTCATCTTATGTTTACTTGCCCAGGGTATGCAAATGTGAGGTCTAGATGGCTTGAGCCAATCTGCAAGCAACTAGGCACACTCGATCATCGCGTTGCCCTGCGAATACTAAAATCTGATGCGAGAACCCTCTTTGCTTGCGGAGTCACCAAGTTTCTAGGCTTTGCCTGGATTATCAGGCATAGAGCCATACGAAGGGCGACCTAATCTAACCTCACAAGTTCCATGAGCAATACAGCTGAGCCTAAGATGAGGACCAATGCAAAGCGAATTTCCTGCTATGCACTGCCATTTGCACATAGTACACCAAATATTCTCATTTTTAAGAAAGGTTTTATCGCTTTTTATCCAAAACAAAATATTTTAGTCATGATGAAATGTTTTTATATTCTGACTATTTTTAACTCATGTATTGTTATGTTTTAAAATACAAGTTTTACCTGAATACACTGTATTATTTTCCTCTTATACATTGAAGGATTGTCTGATGCTTTTATGATACTTGCTATCGAAATAAAGCTATTTGACTTGACTTGACTTGTTCAGTAATGCATTACTCTACCTCCTCACACTTAATAATGTCCATTTGTACAATAGGATACATGGCAAAATATTAATGAATGACCTCCTGCCATTTTTTGGGGTGGAAAGAGAGGGGTTTCTAGAATATGCAGAAATCTTCGGTCTAAAATGGAAGGCTCTAAACCGGAACTATTTTACCACTATTCTTTTGCCAGGACTGTACCATATTTTGCTGGAAATGTTAGGTGAAGCAATGAAGAAGAGCACTGTTTAGTTGATCCCCTTCTCGACAAGCATGTGGACCATTGGTCAATCCACAGATTATATGTGCATCACTTCACACTGAGGGCATATTTATCCTGCAGCACACATAGAAAGAGGAATATTCCTGAGGGGACAGTTTTTGTGCAGGAAGGAGCTCCTTCCTGTACAAAAACAATCCTGCAGGCAACGGAGGCACCCGTGCACCATGTTCCAAGGGTGACTGCATTGGCGGTAGGCTGCCATCGAGACGCCAGTGCAAGGGAAAAAGCTGGAACGAATCATATTGACTTAAATAAAGCTTATTCCTGCCCTTTTACTGCCGTGCAGTGCAGTGCAGCAAGGTGTTTTACTGTGCTGCACTGCATAACCATTTTGTAAATATGCCCCTGGGTCTCCTTCAAGAGAGTTAAGCAAAGGCTAGCCACAGTCCTCACCATTGAGGATGCCTTTTGAGGCATTAAGGTCCATTCCACAGTTACAACACTCTCCCTAGGGAAATGACATACTGCTGCCTACACCTTTGAAGAATTTAACACATAGGTATATAAATGGTTATAAACTGAAGGTCTCAACATTGGACTTGTTGCCACTGACAACAACAGTTATATTGTCAAAGCCCTGGCTAATGGAGGATACTTTGAGTCCTAAGTTTACATATTGCATCAATCAAATTGTGCAGGATTCCCTAACAAACAGGGCAGTAGTCAACAAAATACTGGTCACATGTTGCCAGATTTGCACTAATTTCAATCATTTTTCAAAGCCAAGAAGCAGCTGCGGGTCATTCAGAATGTTAATAAAGTGCCTGAAAAGCTCTCATATAGGAGGCATTGGAGCTCCATCTTCTACATCCTACAATGCTTCTTTTAACTCTACATTTCCATCATGATTATGTATCACAAAGGAGAGGGCATACAACTGTCAACACCATGACAATGGAGGATGAGAGATGTGGACTCATGGAGTGGCTGAGCCAAATGCTCGTTCCTTTTGAGATTCTGATATGGGAAGTCAGCAAGGAGGTCAGAATCAAGAGCCAAGCGATCCCTTTGCTGCATATGCTGCAGGAACATTTTCGAAAGTGGAACAAACATTTGTCAATGTCAATTAAGACAAAGCTGCTTTATTCAAGAGATTAATCTTTCATAATAAAAAAGTCACAAAGGCTGCAGCCCGAGATTGTGACCTCTGAAGAGTACTGTATCCATGGTACAAAAATGTGCTGCCCAATTCATTCATTTTTCATCTCTTGATGCCTCAATTTATTGGATTGTCAGGAAAGTTGGTGGTCTAAACGATTGACAATTTCGCTTTAGAGGCCATAGCTGTTCTGAAGTGGTGCTTTCAATCTCCAGAGACCATTGTATTGGCCCAGAATTGAGAAGCATGTCACACTCATAACTGCAACAGCAGTAGATACCAGTGATAACTCCTTTGCCTGCTACTAAGCATAAGGCACCAGAAGCTTCACTTCCAACATCTGCAATGGGTTGATTTATAGATATAGCAGGACATGAATTCAGTTGACAGGGGAGTCAATACAGAAACAAGTGTAAACAGCAATTACACACAAAAAGATAGTAAAGGACTATTTGGGTGATTACACAAGGTCTACTAGGGAAATTGCACTATTTACCTATTGGCATGGGAAGAAGGAAAACTGGTCAGAATTCTCCAGGCCAGCGATAAAGTATCTGGCATGTACTGTACCGTATCCAGTATATCTTTATAACATTTGTTTAGTACAGCTGGGGCAATTGTCATGGTTAGGACTTATCTTCCTCCTTAACACATGGAGAGACTGATGGTGATTTAAATGAATAAACATTTCTTGCTTACAATTTAAAAACTTCTGATGCCGCAATCATGGGTAAAGGAAGTTTCTCAGACATCACAAGTCTGGAGTGTAATCATCCTGCAGAAGACCCACATGAATTTGAGGATGAACTCTACTTTCCAGGTCTAAAAAGGATCAATAACATAACAACAATATCTGTTATTAAAAAGTTTTATTTTTGGATTTGGTATGTGGCTAATGTAAATAAACTTAAATGAGGCAGAATGCATGGCACAGATAAACAATCACGGAGCACAGCCATTTGGCCTGGTGACTGAGTGGTGGTGAGCGGTGACAAGGAAAACCAATTCAACCCTACAGTAAACTGTAGGGTTTTTAATGTGGGATCAATGGTATGTAAGTCAGCAATGGAGCATGGAAACCTTCAGGCCATTTCCTGAAACAACAAGAGGCCTGCCTCTCATGCCTAAACCTACATACAAAGGCCCAAAACTAAGTGAAAACTCAAAGAACTGCCCTGCACAGCTTATGTATATTGTTTCCAAGGGAAAAGCATACCTAGAGTGGTGGACTCCACACTTGGAACAGGTAATTTGAATCAATAAATGATAAATGATAAATTGTGTGATGAAAATAATGGGCTTAGGTTAGGTAAACTTCATATCACATGGTTGAATGGCCATTTGAGTGAGGATGAACATTGGGACTGTAATTTAATTAGAATTCTGGTAATTTGCACATCAGCATCTCTTGGTCCTTCTGAAACTTCCCTGTTTAACTACATTTGACAACATACACTATTTAGAGCTTGATAGACAGGCTATGTACTTTACTCCTGTCAATGTGAGGGTACTCTGCCTGCTAACATTTAGGGATGTCTTCCAACCCAGCATACATCTCTTGCATTTCCAGGAAACACTGTCACAGACGTTTCTGCAAATGCATTGAAAGTCTGATGGACGGCTCCATCAAAATGATGTCAACCTTTCAAACTTTTTTGTATGTCCAAAACAGAATCCCAAAGCAGGACATTGTTTTTGAAAAAGAAAAAAAAAAACAACCACCCTCTTGCATTGGGAGTTTTCTCCCATAGCGTGGGAGTTCATGTTTCAGTTTTCACTCACCCTTAACACCAGGTTTTACTTGACAGTGACGGACAGTGAAAACTTGCGAGCTCCACCTATTCCAAATAGGGTGAATGTACAAATGGCAAAACCTCTGACACCCATTATTCTGTTGGCCCATCGAAAGTGAAGGTCTGTAGATGAGACAGAGTAGTCCCTGGCATTGACATACTGAAGGTCCACCTGATCTTAAATGAGGTGGGCAGAACGTCAGTTTGGCAGGGAGGGTAATCCATTGCCATTTCGATGGAGTACCCACTCTGCCAAATTCCAAATTTGGCCCTTTCTGTAAAATTCCTTTCCTTTTCTTGTTCAACTGGTCTTTTTCTTTTTTAAAGACATCCAGGTAAACAAGAGGATTTAAAGAGCCCTATACCTGTAGGAATGGAAAGGAGTGAGTTATTTATAATAATGCAGACTAGTGGCTCAAGTGGAAAATCCTAAGTGATTGTCAAATTGCAATGGACATCATGATGATGGGCACAGCTGAACTTTTTTATTGTTTGTGTGATCGATGATTCAAAATTCTTGCACATAGCTGACTGGGATTAATGGTACTAGATTTTCGCTAAGTTAATTGTACGCTAGCAAATGCTTCGTACTCTGACTCCTTTACACGTACCACCCTATCACTATCAAATATTGTCATTATCTTTTCTCACTCTACAGACCTTCTCTTCTGCAAAAAAGTGGAAACTCCATGTCACTCTTGGTCTCGAGTTCACCACTGCCCCAAGATAGGCTTTGCCAGAAGAATGCAGTTGCACCATTTGTTTTAGTATAATTTTCTTTACATTTACAGTAAATATCTTTGAACTGGGGGTATCTTTTCCATTTTGGACATCAGCCTAGATAACTAACTTGGGAGTCTGTTAGCTGCTAAGGACCAAGTAGTTGAATTTAAATGACATCTTTCTTCAGCCTCAGATGTGTCACACTCATGGAATTGCTGAATACTGTGTTTGTCTCTGTAATTTTTTACCAAATTCCCCCTCTAAATTCAATCATTCATACCCTAACCTTCATCCTCCAAGTTACCACATCTATTATGCTATTATCTATTTCACCAATTACAGATCTCACCCTTGGCTAGGCGGATGGGGTGTAAGCTTTTTTAAACTGTGACAGGTGGAGGTTATAAAAAAATTAGGGGTGGGCGGAATTTGCAAAATCCACTTTCGCAAATTATCGCGAAAATGTTAAAAATTATCGCAAACACGCGGAAATGTCGCGAAGATGCAGAAGTTTTTTTTCCGCATGTTCGCGAGATTTTCTGCATGGTTGCGGCTCGCCAACTTACCCCTGTGGTTGCTCGCGGGCGCGGCCATCTTGTTTTCAGTTGTCTCGCGGTGCATGATCGCGAGAAGAAAGACGTCATCGCGCGACGCATGACGTCACTGCTGGCGCGAACTGTCGCGAGACAGCGCAAATGGCTAAAAACAATACAACACCTCATGGAGAACGCCACCGGATCAAGAAAACTTGTCGGCGAACGCAGAGATTCAAGTAAGGCGATCGCGCGCGCGTGAGAATGTATTATTTTACAGCGTGAGCAAGAAACAAATTATCGCCAAGCTGCGGAATGCGGAAATTTTGACATTTTCGCGCTCTCCGCGAAATGCGAAAATGTCAAATTATCGCAATTTCCGCAAACGGAACGAAACTTTTGCCCAGGCCTAAAAAAAATGCAAATTTGCCCACACTGTGTCCCTTATTTAGGCCAGAACGGTTCAGCATAGTGCAGAGAATAAATTATAACAAAGGTAGAAAAAGGATATTCATTATGCATTTTTTCCTTTACATTGTGTGTACCACGAAGAATCAATCTACCTGATGATGTTACTAAAGACATACTCCATCGGTTAATTCACTGTTCATTACACTTACTTACTAGTCAGTCAGCCAAATCACTTTATTCGATTATTTAAAATCATAAAAGTACAACACACAATATACAATAAACAAAATCATGTTATCAATAAATACATATAAGCGATGTTAAAAAGGAATAAGAACATCAGTATCAATTATATAATTCATCTGGGCTAAAATAAATATCAGATACAATACATTTTCATTGTGGTATAAAATAGCGGATTTCATACATGGTTTAGCATAGGGTATCTTCTTTTCCTAATGGGTACAGCTGCAACAAGAAAACTAGCAATATTAAAAATGTCCCATGTATTATTGAGCATTTGAAGGTAAAGTAATGCTGGTCTAGCCTGTAAAAAACCCTTACCCCTCAATAGAGGGACTAAAAACCTTCTGCGAATTTCATTGTACTTGTCACAAAAATCATAACGTGCAGTGTATCCTGTGGTGAGAAGTTATCACACTGACACAGGCCTATATCCTCTGGTTTACACCACCCCGGCAGGTTACCCAGCGAGAAGTGGATTAAATTGAAACGGAACCTGATCAGGAGCCAGCGGTGGAAATTTTTGGTCACTATTCTCAGATACGGCTCAATTAATGGAGATGATTTTATCAAATAATGAGCCCTGACACAGGGTTTCTGTAGCTCCAGCTCTTCCCGTTCCATCATCAGTATGTTCAAAAATTGAGATTAAACCCATTTCACATCTTCTTTTTTAATCCCTTCCGGAACATTAAAAAGTTCAGGGCGCCCCAGTTTAAAAAACAGTAAAGTTAAAGTAGGACAACCACGGAATGCTAGTGGCTTTATCCAGGGTAACACAATCCCGCAAAATCTGATGGTTCAGGGTTATATTTGGATTGAGCCAGGTTTTAAGCCAGCCATCCAACGGGGCTATTCTCAGCGAATCAGACACATATCCTAGCCTCAGTTCCTGATGGATAGCAAAAGTTGGGGTTGATTGAGGTACGGACAGGAGAGTGCGTAAAAATCTATTTTCTGCTGTCTGTATCCCTTCCAGCTGTTTATAACCCCAAATGGATGAGCCATACATAGCAATAGCCAGACATTTGGATCTGTAAATATTAAGCATGGCTTCAAGAGGCCTGGCCCCCAAATGCTGTGCAAACCCTAGTAGAGCTGTCGTTGATCTAACTACTGCATTTGTTTTAGCTTTCTGTTGGGGGACCCAAGAGCATCTATCATCAAATAAGACCCCCAGATATGTGAAAGAGGTCCCCCTGGACACCTCTGCTCCATTACAGAAAAAAGATTTTGCTTTTCTGTATCTTTGGCCCATCGTCATGATGTGTGATTTCGAGATGTTCACTATCAAGTCCAGGGACTTCATCTAGGCCCCGAAGGCGTCCAAAAGCCTCTGGAGGCCTATAGCAGTACGGGCTAATAACACCGCGTTGTCCGCATATAGAAGAACCGGAATAGTCCTTTCTCCTACATGCGGAATGTCCAAGCTTGCCTGATCTAAGGTTTTATCTAACGCATTAAAATAAAGGGTAAAATGTAGTGGCCCCAATATACATTTCTGACGGAAGCCTCTACCCGATTTAAAGTGCCTTGTGCATTTGCCTTCCTGAGTGACCCTGACTGTTGCTGAAAGATCCTGATGTAGATCTGCCAAAAAGTAAACTAGGCAAAGATCAATGCCCTTATCAAGCAGAATAGTCCACAGCTTCGATCTGTTAACCATATCGAACGCTGAGGAGAGGTCCATAAAAGCCATCTTCAAAGAACCTTCTTTGGCTTTGGTATGTTTGCCTATTAATAAATATAGATTAAGGCACTGATCCATGGTGCTTCTACCTTGTCTAAAACCATTTTGTAGATTGGATAAAACCTCATTGTCATTCACCCAGTCCGAGATTTTAGCTAGGATCCCTTTGCCAAGTATTTTGACTGCAGAATCGCTCAATGATATTGGTCTCTAACACCGTGGATCCCCTCTCTGACCCTTTTAAAAAACTGGTCTAATTGTCGACAGGGACCAAGTTGCAGGAAACCCCTGAGCACCTGAGGCATTAAAGACATTTGTTAATATCTTAGCCCAAAATTTAGGGTCACATTTATACAAGTCTGCAGGGACACAGTCAGGGCCAAGTGCTTTATTGCTAGATGTCTCTATTGTCGCCCTTTCAGTATCCTCCTCCTTAAAAACCAACGAGGGTAAGACCCAATCAGTTTCTAAGCTAGGGAAGGGGTCCAGAACCACATTAGATCCATAGATTGCCATAAAGTGAGAAAGCCACTGCACCTCTGTGATATTACTTTTCAGAGCATCATTCTCTATACCGGAAAAAAGGGTGTATTAACAATAGCCCAGAATCTCGAGCTGTCCTTTAAGACTTCGACAGATATAAGTGCGTTCCAGGCATCTTCTTTAATCTCAATTTTCTGTGTGTGAACCACTGATTTATACTGCTTCCTTAAGCTGGCTATCTGTTCCCTGTCTCGAGGTGTATTTTTCAGGGCTTGTACATTTTGCAATCTTTTCTTTGGCCTTCTCACATAAATCCGCAAAAAAGAATTCAGGGATTACCTTGGACCATTTGAGCCTCCTCTCCTGATCACTTGTTACCACACAGTTAGATACCGGTTTCTTACCCGCCATTCCCGAAAGACCACAATCTTTAACTAGCACTAGAATTACTGGGTTATGATCACTAAAGGGAGACAACCTGGCGTTGTAGAACACTACCTTAGCTAACATCTTGGAGGATAAAAATATATAATCAATAACGGTGTCCCTCTCTTTGGCCTTAAACGTAGGAAACCGATCAGTTCAATCATTAAAACTGGGTTTGAAGAGGTCAGCTCCAGCCAAAAGGTCCTCCAAAGCCTCCCCCTGTTGCGTGTGCTCAAAATGGGGTGTCACTGAGTGAGAAGGCCCTAAGTGATCATCAATATGACAATTCAAATCACACAAATGAATATTAAAATCGCCCACAAGCATAATATATTAAAAAGTGGTTTGTTTCAGCCTATAATCTTCTAAAAAAACATTTGAAATAGCATAAATGTTGATTCATAAAATCACATTCCCCAGAGTTATAAAAATTAACAAATAGTAATTTGGGGTAATTAGGAGTGGTTAATTCTACTATCAGACAGTTATGGGAACCCACCTGCAGCCTCTTTGGAGACCCTTTTAGCTTTAGTGAAAAAAGGAGCACCATGCCCTCCTTTGCTCTACCTGCCGGGGCAGAACGTGCAGGTAAGCAATACGTTTTGAAACCATCCAACCATAAATTGTTTGCCCTGTCCCACGTTTCCTGGAGACCTATTATGTCATATTGTTTTATAAAATTCAGCAAACTTGGGTCATTTCTTTTAGTTCTGAGACCCGCAATATTCCAGCTGATGATCTTACAATTGGGGACAATTTCTACCTCTATGAACAATCATAGGGCGCCTCCAGTCAATCTTTCTCGTCAAGCTTGGACAATGGGTGAAATCTGTTTGTTAGAGCTAAACCACCTCCTTCGTGCCCTATTGGCAAGGATAATAATTGTGGGGTTGTTACATCTCTCCAGCAAGACCTTTCTGGGCGGGACTCAGGCTCTTTAATTCGAGACGGGCAATCAAAGGTCTGATGAGACCTCTTTGGGTATGCCTCAATCTGAAGTCTTGCAAGTGCATTTGATCATCTTACTGGGGGATAGAAAAAACCCAGCGGCAGAGTCCTAAAACCCACCCTCTCCAACTCAGAAGCATCCCAGAACAACCTGTCAGCTATATCCTGTTTATTAAAATTATCAATAATGCAATCACCATCGACCTGTTTGGGACAATTTCCAACCCACCCCACCCGTCTAGCCATTATAATGTTAGATGAAATCTCGGCATTGCCAATGCATTGTTGATCACACCAAGTTTTGATTTTTCGTAGCAGAGCCAGGGTGGATTCATTGTCATGGTCTCGAAGTGGGGGTACCCCTACAAGAAACGCTACCAGAGGGGTGGCTTCTGGAGGGAGATTAAGTATACAACAATTTGGTTTTATGTTCCTCTCTTGTAGGGCTGGAGTCCCACTAGTAGCCAGAGTCATGCCATTAAGTGGCAAGTTTAAAAGACTCTGGACAGCATGGGTGGGTATCCCCCCTACATGGGGGCCCTGGACTACCACAGTTCTATCCGAGGATCCAGATTTTGACCTGGCCCGAGATTGGAATCGAGGTTGACTACCAGGGTAATTCTCACCAATATGAGGCCTAGTCTCTGGTTGGGCCTTAGGTAACATAATTAGGCTGGGGGTGTCATGCGGAATTCTTGGTTCCCTAAGGAAAGAATCAATGCACTCACATTTATTCAAGATGCCCACAACACAGGTATTCGAGGTTTCAATTATGTCTTTAGCAATACTGGTAAGAATAGATTCCAACCACGAGCTAAATATATCCTCCACCAGGTTTCGAGGTGTTAATTGAATGTTGTCATCCACAGCATTCCCTTGTCCCGTTTAGTAGCTTTTCTAGTGGCCCGCTTTTTCCCAGTAGGCCCCAAGGTCGGCCCTTTTGGTTCCCTTTCCAAATCTGACAAAGTTTCTTTCGTTGCGCCATCCGCGCCCCCAGTCAGAGCAACATCGTGTTTCGGTAATTCTTTCCCTGCTATCAGACTATTTATCAACACCCTTAGCTCCAGAGGTACAGGGATTTTAGTCAAAGATTCAGTTACACCCTTCCCCTCCCCGGAATCTTGGCTCGTACCCAAACCCAGTTCTTTTTCTGCATTAGCTATCTCCTTATTTAAAGCTCCCACTGCCGAGGTTAAATATGAAATGATGGACGCAGAATTTCTTGGAATTTTTGCTTTTAGACCCCCCTGGTCATGGCCGAATAGTTGTTTCAGTTTACCCATATTTGGTGTTAGAGGGGTGGCCCAGCTCAGCCTCTTCCAGTCTCTGACGGGCTCTGACGGGCCCGTGTGGCCCGGGCATTCCCGCGCACATCCCGGGCTGCGGAAGGTCCGTTGTGTTTTTATCGCGCCCCCGGTGCGATGTCAGGTGCGGGAATGCGTGTGCCTCTGAGAATTATAGTTTCGTTGGATCGTTCCCCTGACGGCCAAGGATTGAGGAAACCAGCCGTTCATCTCACGGTGGCAGCGGAGGCTGCTCGACAATGCCCCCAGTCCAGTAAGCGTTAATTACTAAATGAGACTCCCTTTTGCACTGTGTTGTGTAATTTCTGCTTTTCTTTGTCTTGAATCTTTCACTTGCTCAGGTTTTTGTTTTTTTCTATGTCTTTTAAGGATGACAAGCAGTTAGTCCCTTTGGAAAAACCTATGCATCAACAAAAAGAGTTGAGAGAGGTAGCTGACACTTTATTTCAGCTCAGATTGGAACTGCAAGGAGGAACTGGATGGGTTTGAAGTTGGACCTGTATTCCATTGTATTCCATTGATTATTGCAAGTAGACGTCTTCCTTAGTGGTGAGTGTTGACTGGGTGTGACGGTTGGGCAGGACACAGTTATTGCTACTGACTGATGGGAGGGTGGGTGCTCTCAGATGACATCAGTCAGAGTTGAGAGGCAAAGGTACTGTATCATTAGATTTCTAACTTGACTTCAGGAGGGTGAAGTGGATGAATTCACTGGGGTTAACCTGATTAAAGGGAGTTCAAGTCAAGGCAAGACTAGACTAGAGACAGGACATTGAGGGTGGACATTTGCAATTATTTTGTGATTGGCTAGGTTTGGGGCTCCTCATCTTCTTTAAAGTTAGGTAAGCAGATTATACTTCTTTATGGATGTTACAATAAAAAGTAATAGCAACACAACTAATAATAATCATGAAATAAAAATAGGAATAATAAGTGGTTTTTTTAACAAAAAATAAAACCAGCAACTCCACCTGCAACTGATTCACCTATTTCCCTAAATCCCATAAAACACTCAAATTATAGCTGTACTAAATCTAATCAATTCTGCCCGTCCTCCAGTTGTTCCCACCAACATCACCTTCAACAGACCCACATTTCTCCTTTCTGACACCCTTCCAAATTGTTCAGTGTTTCCTTTATTTCTTTCTTGCCCTGCTTTTCTTCTTAAATCCCTTTGAGCACTTTCATGGGTTGACCTCCAAGGTTAAGTGAGGAATGATGGTGGCTGTTGTGAAGGATGAGGATCCACCTAGCCACCTGTGGTGGCTGTAAATGGTGTGATTTCTCTTGGCTGTGCACTGGTTGAAGGGACTGCTGCTGCCTCCTCCTCTGGTATCACCAATCAGCAATACATCACCACAATATCCTTCTCTTTGGAGGCACAACTGAGTGGCTACCTTCGGCTGACATATGCCTTTATTTGGTGGTTATAGTGGAGTTCGGGGATGGACCTCCAGCAGGAACAACAGGATCTTGTTGTGCGGAAAGATGAAAAGGGCATGAATTGTAGCACTCATTGCAAGCATATTTGCATAGTCAGGCACAATGGGTTGCTGGGCCTTTTGCGCTACTGTTTTTTTTATATGATTCTATGTCCCTGTGACTTACACATTATTCACACACTTACAATGTGCAGCACTTTACTTTAATCCACCCTTTACAAGCACTTGTATAATTAAATCGCTGTGACACTTTTTTTCACCTTATACTTCAGTAGCACTTTTTAAAAATGACTGAACTGCCAAGTTATATGCATTGCCGTCAAAAACTGTGGTGCTTTAAATTTGTGCTAAACAATTTACTTTATTATATCATGCAAACTTAATAGGGCTAATCTAGCACAGCACCATCACTTTTGAACAACTATTGGCACATAACAAACATTCTACTACTGTTTCCATACTGCCAAGTTCTTCCAGCCACACCCTGACCCCTAGTTCATTACCAATACAATTAGTATTCCTGGGTTAGGGAACAAGTAAGTGTTGGGAAAGGTTGACTAGTTAATCCAGTGCTTGGGCTAGTTTTAGGTTGGGCTATGGGAAGGTTGGATGGCCAATAGAAGGTAGAGGATAGACAAGTGTAAATGATGGCATCTAAGGAAGATGAGGGGAAATTTGTGGCACTTGTTGTGAATGGGACATGATGGGAGTAGTAGGTTTCTGTGGGGTGTGGGTACTAAGTATTGTCAACATGAACACATCTCTTGTTCCCCTAATTTAAATGGTCAAGTGGCAGAAAAAAAAAATATAGGAAAGTGATATCATAAAGACGACTGAGGACCAGGCTTAGGAAGGTGCAAAGAAGGAAAGGAATAAGTTAGCAAAATGTTATAAAATGCACGTGTTGTTATTGAGAAAGGGTTCATACCCTGACATACTGCTCGTCCCAGCAGTCACTTGCTCCTTTCCTTCCTCCTCCTAATGGCCTCATGGCTCTCCTCATCAGTATCTGCTTTGACAGATTCTGGAAAATAAGGCATATACTTAGTATTGTTACTCCAAACCACACTGATTTGAAAAAGTTAAAAAACTAAATAAATTTGAATGTATTGTTAGTCAAATAAATACTTTAAAAGGTAAACTTCATATTTTAAAAATCAAATGCTCATTAATTAAATGCTATATAAGTTGCTAGAATGAGGACAAACTAGGAAGAATACAAGGAAAGCAAGATTAAAGGAAAAAGAGAGGAAAAGAGAGGAACAATGTAAAAGGTCTAAGGGAGAGGTTGATGATGAAACAATAAGAACAAAGGGGAAGAAGGGAAAACAGAGAAAACAGGAGGAAGTTGGCTGTGTAAACAGGATAACAGAATATAAACAGGACACACAAGGAAGTGTATGCGGTGTACAGCTACTCACTAAAGTAGTTAAAGAGAAAGTTAGGAAATATATAGGAAAAATACAGTGGCAGAGGATGCTAGCTCCCTAGTTTAGGGCCTCATCTTCTATGATGTTGCTGAAAAAGAGCAAAGAAAACAAAACACTGATTATAAGTAATGCTATCTACAGTATGATTAAAGCGCATGTAATACGAATTTATGAGCAAACAAATATACTATTTGAGTAACTGATCCAATTCCTACTCTTTAACCTCCATCAGTTACCTGTCATAGAAATAAGTTAAATCTACACATGTATTGGTCCTCTGCTACCTTCATAAGTGTCTGCTATGTCAGCATAAATTAATCCACACTTTAAGTCAACAATATTGTGCTGTACCGCATGGGTAGTGATCCAACGGGTTACTAACCTCCTGTACTCAACTACCATATACTCACCTGGGCCCATAAACAGACAGACATTCACATAGGCTAGTAGATACCGCTGGGGTCAATTTATTGTACTAATACCTGTAAGATAAATGTATCTAACTATTTCTTACCAAACCTTTCTGACCAAATGTACTTTCCTCTGGTCAATGGGCCTTTTAGTTAACAGTATAGGTAAAAATTGATATAGAATAAATCCTTCTTTAAATAACCACGGGCTCAGGAGAGTTTTAAAAGTTTATCTAGTTAATTCATGTGACCCAAGAACCAAAATACAGTTAGAACACCATTTTCTCCAAGGAAAGAAAGGGAATAAAATTTAAGTAGAATAATCGTTAAACAAAGTTATTATGATGACAGAACCTGAATAGGGAGAAAACAGAGAAAGCAGTAAAATGACATACTACACAGAATTATAGTTACCTAGAATGGTGTGAAAACCAACCCTCGGCCAAGGAATTGAAATGGGTCCCCAGGGACAGATCAGGTGACAAAGGCTCAGGACAGGCTTTAAAGACAGGTTGCATGACCTCTTCTAGATACGACGCCTGCATCGCACCACTCTCTGATAGTATCTTCCTCCTCAATTCATCCGCGATCTTCTTCTATTATGTGCCTCCTCGGTTCTTCCGCGATGTTCTTCTAATTGATTGGCTCAGAGTTCTAAGCCTGGAAATGGAGCTTCTTCAGTATTCTTTTAATTCTCGGACAGCATATCGGTGTCTAAGCATTCTGGTCTCATTGCGGTCTGTGATCTGTGATCAATAATCTGGACTGATAACTGAACTACCTCAATTATACCTTTCTAATGGCATGTACCACCCCTTAATGTTTCAAATGTATGAAACTCCTAACTGTGATTGGACAGAAAAAGGGGAGATGATCATCACACCATGCTACGTTTAATATTTTTCTTTAAGCTCATTGTTCAGTGTTCCCGCCCCTTAATTTACTTTCCCATGCTTTATTTCCCACCCAGGTTCACATTTTTATTGATCAAAATTATACAATTTAATAATTTCTTCATTTATCAGTCAGGAAGACAATTCCGTTCCCAGGACATGTAGAGTTTGTGGCCTTGGATGAGTTTCAAATTCATTCGTCATGGTCCATGGCGGGTTAAAAGTGCGCATGTGCGAAGGCCACGTGGGGTATGGACATCGGTCATCCTTTGAGGCCCAAAATACAAACTAATAAAGAAGTCAGAAAGAGACATCTTAAATTCAAAATAAAATGATTTCACTGTATACCACCTATCTCTACTGTAACCCCTTTTACTTTTATAAATCTTTTGCATTCGCATTTTATTAAATTTGCATGGTTTAGTTTCAGCAAAAGCATGCGCATTAACATGTAAGTTCCAAGCGGCCATCTTTGAAAGGGATTGCGCAGCTGCAAAGATTTCCCTCCAAAGCATAGGCACGTCATTACTACGTAGATGTAGTTGACGAATGCGCCGAAAAGATTCCCAAGTTAGCAGCCATTTTTAGTCACTCTTGGGTTACTGGTTAGTACGGCACATACACAAGCTTCCCCTAAGCTTAAATGTACGAATTTTTATGTATTATTAGTATTTACAAACACAATTATTATGGTATTACAAGTTAACTGAGAAGATTGCATCTGAGCAAGTCTCTTTTATACGAGTCCTTGCTCCATCAATTCCCTCTCTGATGGCATTTTATGCCATCACTAATTTCCCATCACCTAATCAGATGCCAACTTTGGCACATCTCAATTCCCTCTTCAACCTTTTCATTTCCTTCCTTTTCTTTCATTTCTTCAAGTTGTATTTCCTCATACTTTCTTTTCTTTCCATTTTCAATCACTTCATACCTTTTTCATTTCTTAAAACATTTGAACCATATAATTATTGCTAAGACTACTAGTGTTATTCCCAAGATTGGGAATATTATTTGACCTATTATGCTCTTACCTATTTTAGAAAACCAGCTCCCTATGGTAGTAATACTATTTGGTAATTTCTTCCTTATACTGTCAACTTCCAGTGGTTTCAGATCCTCCTCCAGTTTTGTGATATTTCTAATATATCCTCCAATTTCAACACTTTTGTCCGGGATGTATGTGCAACCATGTTGCACTTTCAGCATTTTACAGACTCTGCCCTCTTTTGCCAATAATATATCAAGAGCAAGTCGAGTTTGCAAAACCATAGATATAATAGCAACCATTTCTGTGTTGGTCATCAAAAATCCTCCAGCAGCGTCAGTAGATACACTACTGTAGATAGCTGACAAATTGTTCGTGAATTCAGCAATACTCCCACTGAAGGTATCAATGCACTAAATATATCACCTACTATTTCAGCAAAATTAGCTCTTTTTATACATGTTAGTTCCTTTGCGTCTTCATTGCTCCCAGTGAATCTCTTCACATGGTACACCTTTGGGAATACTATTCCAAAATAGCAACTCCTGTACCAATGATCAGGTAGTCTGAAATATGCTTTATTGCCACATACGTAATAAACTCCAGGAAATACTGGATCTGTTCCACCTTTTAGTCCCCATCCCCCAATAACTAAGAAATTATGTTCACATTCACTGGAACCAATAAATACATTGTTATATTCAGTCTTTAATCTATGGAGGCAGATCTTCCCTTTATTTTCAAGGACATAGCAGGTTGAGTCTTGCCAGTTTTATAAACTTCATCTTTTTCAGCCCATTGAGGTATCTGAGGTTTCAGTTCAGAAGCCCTTCTTTCGAAGTCCTGTCTCTTCTGCTCAACTAAATTAAAAAATGTCTTTCCTTCCTCGTGTAATTTACATTTTAAATTATGCTTGTGTGCTTCAGCTATATCTATTGTTTTCATACTTAGAAAATATTCTCACATAAACTGCATCCTTAGGACTAAGAACTGGGTTCATGCTCTTTCGCATAGGAACCTCGGAAAAAATCACATCTACATTAGAATAATGATATTGTAACCTTCCTGTTCTATAAAACAAACTTGCTAAAATACTACAAGAAATACCATAGGTCAATGGAATATGGGTGATATGTTACACCTTCTGCTACTGATGCAGGTAATTTCATACACACATAACAAACACTAACTTCCATAGTGTCTACGTATTGCACTAATAACTTTGTAAATACATTTAAAGTAGTGTCATTATTTGTCACAGGGTGGTGTATATCTAACTCATCTGGTGCTCCTAAATCTACTCTGTCTCTTTTAGTCTTAGACTCATCTGATGCTTCTAATGCTACTCTATCTCCTTTAATGTTAGCTACCCTTTCATGCGTGCTTGTGTTATTCTTTTCTTTTGTAACCATCAAATAAGGGATGGTTAGTGTAAGTACTAATCAAATTATAAGTACTAAAAATATACTACATATACATATTCTACAACATCTTAGTACACAATTTTGTTTTGGTTTTCCAGCAGCCCTATCATCAGCCATTATGGGCTAAGAAGATTTCTCTTCTTTACTTTCAAATTATTTGTGAAATTTAAATTCTTTGGGAATTTTCAGGTTGGTCTCACTTCTTCGACAATCTGTTCTGCATTTATTTCTTCTTCACTTTCTTCCTTTAAATCTAGATTCTCAAATTCTTCAAGAATTACATAGGTCCATTCAGGACCCTTGAACTTATTGTTCAATACTTTTAATCTTTGACTTCTTCGTTTGGGCTTATCAGTAGATGTCCCAGACTGACTAGAAATTTTGTTTACCTGGTCTGGTTCTTCATTAATTGTCTTGAAATAATGCTTTAATCTTTTCACACCACCTGGCCAGTTATCACCTCTTCTAACCCTTTATGCTTGCACTTGACTGTCACTGTCTTCAATGCTCTTTCATTTTCATTAAGTTGTGGCACAACCTAGTTATTTTCGTCTTCAGAACCCCTCTCTATCTGACCTTGCCCAGGGCATATTTCTGTAACGTCATTTTCTGCCTAGATGCGTTCTTCTTCCCTGGTCTGACCCTGTTCAGGTTTTATTTAGATTTTCTCTTCTTCTACCTGCACTTGTTCTTCTTTTCCTAACTGGTCCTGCTCAGGTCTTACTGCACTTTGGTTTTCTGCAGCACGAACGTGTTCTTCTGGACCTATCTGTCCCTCTTCAGACTCATGAATGGTTTCATTCACTTCTGTCTGAGTAGATTGTTCTCTCCTTGTCTGATCGTGCTCAGGTTCTCCAACAGCTGAATTTTCACTTTCCTGAGCTTGTTCTTCTATACCTGACTGGTCCTCACTATTCTCCTGTCTCTCTAACCGGATTTGGGTTCTTGTTCTCACATTTACTTCAGGTATTTCAACCACTGGTATCCAGTCATCCTGACTTATGGTCGGTTGTTCTTGATCAGCTACTTCAGGATCTGTTACTCTAGATCCTTCAGCTGCACAACCTTCTGCAGCCTCAACTGCTTGAGTCAGTTGGGGTCCTTCCTCGTCAGGTGCTGGTAGTCTCTTAGTGTGGCTCGCATGAATCCAATTAGGCAAGCCTGCACATTTCACTGCTGTTGTTGTAACCAATATAACCTGATGTGGTTTTTCCCACCTTGATGCTAGGCATGACTCGGAAATCTGATTCTTCACCAACACCCAGTCACCGGGATTTAGATCATGTGCTTGATCCAACTGCCTGGCAACTGCGTCCTCTCCAGCCTGGTGAGAGACATAAAGCACTGGGTCAGCCAGTTCTTTGTAATAGTCTAATACCAAATCATCAGATATATTCAACAGTTTGTGTCCTGGTATACATGCCTGCCTCATTGCTCTTCCCATGAGTATTTCATGGGGACTCAATCCTGTATTCTTGTCAGGAATGCTTCTGAGTCCCATCAGAACAAGAGGTAAAGCATCAGGCTACTCCAGTGGGGTGGATCCACATACATTTGCCAGTTTTGTTTTTATAGTGCCATTTATTTGTTCTACCACTCCATAAGCCTCTGGGCAATATGCACAGTGAAGTTTTTGTTAAATTTTAAATGCTTCACAGATTAGTCAAATTATTTAATTATTAAAATGAGACCCTCTATCTGATTCCAAAGTTACTGGAAGACCGAACCGTGGAATCAGTTCTCTCAACAATAGTTTGACAACTGTTATACTGTCATTTCTTCTAGTAGGGTATGCCTCTACCCACCGAGAGAACAAACAAACTATAACACATATGTGCTTCAAACCTCTGCAAGGTGGTAATTGAAAAAAATCTATTTGTAGCCTTATAAATGGGCCTTCTGCCTTTCCATTTTTTCCCATACAGACCACTGTCTTCCTGCCGGGATTCATTTGTTGACAGGTTAAGCATCTCTGGCATAGACTCTCATTCCTGAACTTTGGATTAAACCAATCCTGTCCAAAGAGTCTGATCATGGCATCCCTGCCTATATGGGTGGCTTCGTGATACATCCTAGCCAATTGTGAAAGCGTGCAGTCTGGCATTACTGGCCTGCCAACTAAGTAAATCCATACATCATCTTCTGACCTCTTTTGGCACCCTACTTACACCCATTCTTCTTTTTCTCTCATCTATCCCTCATCTTGCAGTTGTCTTTCTTCTACCCATGTTTCTAATACTGAGAGTAACATAAGTTGGCAGCTAATTCCACTTGTTTTGATTTTCTTGTTTACCGCCAATTTGTTTCTGGCACAGTATTGGGCAACCTGGTCAGCATACCTATTACCGGCTGACACATAGTCATCTCCTGACTGATGTGCGGCACACTTGACTACTGCTACTTCTTTTGGCAATTGTATTGCTTCAAGCAATTCTTTTACGAAATTTCCATTTTTAATTGGGGATCCTGAAGAAGTCAAGAAATCCCTCTGCATCCAAAGTTGGCCAAAATCATGCACAACCCCGTAACCATACTGGCTAGTAGTAAAACTGGTTACTTTCCAGTTCTTCTCAATTTTGCAAGCTTTAATCAAAGCTATCAATTCGGCTACTTGTGCACATTTGACTCCTGGCAAATAGGATGCTTCGACTATTCCAGCCAATGTACATACAGCGTAAACAGCACTTAGTCCTCCCTCCTCATGGCGCATGCACAAGCCGTCTACAAACAGCTCATGTTCAGCATTCTTCAAAGGTTCTTCCTGTATGTCTGGACAGGGCTTGGTGCAAAGTTCAGTCACATCCAAACAGTTGTGTTTGACTTCATCCCTCACCTCTTCTCCATATACATCTGGTAACAAGGTGGCAGGGTTTAGCACAGTACACCTGACTATTGTCACGTTTTCAGCACCTAATATGATTCTTTCATACATCCGACTAGGAGTGAAATACTGAGTTTGAGTTCTTGTTAAAAGAATATCAACTGAATGTGGAACATGCACCTTTAACGGATATCCCATCACAATTGATTCGCTTTGTTCCAGACTCATGCAGGTTGCAGCTACCGCTTTTAAACAACCAGATAAAGCTGAGGCTACAGGGTCCAAAGTAGCAGAGAAGTATGCCACTGGACGTCGCATCAAACTATGTCTCTGGGTTAAGACTGAAAGTACACAACTATTTCTTTCACAACAAAACATGCAAATTATTTCGAGTAATCTGGCATACCTAAAACTGGGGCTTCACACAAACACTTCCGTAATTTCACAAATGCTGCCATGCTTTCGTCATCCCATTCTATAGGATCCTTTGCTCTCTTCTTGGTCATTTGTATTAGGGGTTTGGCTGGCAGGGAAACCCTACAATCCACTGCCTACTGTATCCTACAACTCCAAGGAACATTCTTATTTCTCTCTGGGTTTGCGGCAATTTCATTTGTCTTATTTTTTCTAATCTTTCAGGGGTCACTTTCCTTACTCTGCATTCTATGTGGTGTCCTAGATAATTGACTCCGGTTCTGCAAAACTGCAATTTTTCTGTGGACACTTTATGTCCACCACCAGCCAAATGATTTAACAAGGCAATTGAATCAGTAACACTGTCATCTCTTGTCTTAGATGCGACTAATAAGTCGTCAATATACTTCACCAATACTGACTCTCTGGGCAACATTAAGGTTTCTAGGCACTTTTTCAATATCTGATTGAAAATTGAAGGATTTTCAGTGTACCCTTGAGAAACACGATTCCAGACAAAAATACGGTCCTCAAACATAAACGAGAAAAGATATTGGCTGTCTGGGTGTAACGGAATGGAGAAAAAGGCATGGCATAGATCGATTACAGTAAACCATACTGCCTTCCATGGTATCTGGTACAGAATCACTGCTGGGTTGGGCCTTACAGGGCAACAAGGTACAACAATTTTGTTAATCTTTCTTAGATCTTGAACTATTTATATCTCCCGCTAGGTTTCTTAATGCCAATTATAGATGAATTATAGGGACTACTCATTATTTCCTTTAGAATGCCTTGTTCAATGATTCAATCAATTTCTGCTGCAACACCAGCTTTAACTTCGGGACTCATTTTGTATTGTCGAGAATTTGGGTAAACTGCACCTTCCTTCACAGTTACTTTTACTGAGTCTACATTTGCCATTAACCCTACTTCTTTTCCTGTAAAATCCGACACATCTGGATTTACTGGCAATTTGACCTCATTTGGTAAATCGTCTTTTGTCATCATGGAATACATGTCGTCTACCTCTGTGCCTTGTTTAGCTAACATGATTTTGTAGACTCCGTCTTCATCTGGGGTTTGAATTGCAACTTTGTCCTGTGTGCAAAATATTGTGCAATTCATTTTGTACAGTAGATATCCTCCTAATAAATTTACAGGACTTGAATCACACACCACAAATTTGTGCATTTCCCTGAAATTGCCAATGCGCACCTCCATGGGTTCTGTAATAGGGGTTCTAATCTGTTTATTGGAAACGCCCACTACTTGGATCGCTTCTCCCAAGAGGGGTAGGTTTGGAATGTCTGCTGTTCTCACAGTAGAACGTGTAGCACCAGTGTCCAACAAAAAGGTAATATATTTTCCTTCTACTTTACCATCAATGTATGGACCTGATTGATATACCGGTAAGGATGCGCCAAGTACGCACTCCTTTTCCTCCCCCCTCAGGCACTGTCATTAGTCGCTGTCATCGAAATAAGTGTCCTATAAAAGAAATTGTGATGTTACAGAATTTTTTCTTACCACTTCCTCCTTGAAATCCGGTGTCCGCACTGTACTTGGCCTGGTTCACAAAATTTGGCATAGGGGCAGGTGGCAACTGACTCTGTAGGTTTACAACCTGCTGCGGTTGACTCATTATCATCTCATTCTGCGTCTGTGGATTTAAATTTTGATTTGGGACATTATTATTTTGAATATTTTTACACTCATTTTTCCAATGCCCCGATTTTTTGCACCCATGACAAGGAAATTTCTTCTTTTCTTCCTCTCTACTCATTCGTCCGTTTTGTTTTCCCCCATTATTTTCATTTTGGCCTTGCCCCTTTCCTTGATTTCCTGTCTGATTGTTTAGTTGGAGTTCCTGCTGTTCCGCTAATTTTACTTGGGCCCACATCACCTTTTCTTCTAATTTCTTTCGTTTATTGCCAATCTAATCCCCGCAATTCTTTGCGAATTTGAGAATATCGTCTATGGGTCTCGCTTGCCAACACAACATGTGCTGATGAATCATGTCTCCAATTTCTGGTTTCAATCCTGTCACAAATCGATACATAAAATGCCCCATATCTTTATCTCCAATGTTCTCAAAACCACTATACTGTTTAAATACCTGTAGTAAGCATTCATAATAAGTATGTACGGACTCATTTCTATCCTGGGTCGTTCTATCTATTTTTACCCAATCTGTTTCTTTTGGAGGAATTTTCCCTTTCAAGAAAGTGATTACCTGGTGATATTTCTTCATTACCTCTTCTGAAGCGGCTCCTGTTTTCGCATCTCTCGGGTATTCATCACTAGGCCAATCAACAGTAATTTTACATTCTGTCCATAAATCAGCAGGTACAACTATTTCAAATAAATCATCCAAATATTTTAACAATACTTTAAAAACCTTCACAAATCTTTCAACTTGCCGATACCACTCAACTGGCTTTTCTCTTAACTTCCGGAAATCAAATCATGGGCTATTTGTTTAGCGCACATATCACTCGAAAGATTCATGGCGCTGGTGGATGACTCTGAGATATACTAGATTTGGTGCACTTAGATGTCAAACAGCCATGTCTTTAACTTCCTACGAAAACAGTTATGATCATTTATGGTGCGTAGATGTGGGGGCAGTTTGTTCCAGGACGCCGGGGCAGGGAAGGAGTAAGATCTCCCTCCATTAGTGGTGGTACGAATCCTGGGAGATGCGAGGAGTGCTAGGTTACTGGATCTCAAAGTTCTGCCAGGTTGATACCAGCTTAACTTTTTGGTCCAAAAGCCCAGACCTTTCTACGTACATATTCTTATGCGCTAAGCAAAGAATCTTAAAGCGTATTTGTTTCCTTACAGGCAGCCAGTGTAGGAGTTTCAGGTTGGGTGCCGATGGGGATCTTGGTGGGAGATCAAGTACCAACCTCGCTGCGGTGTTCTGCAGAACCTGCATCCTTGAAAGAAGGTTTTCATTTGTGGACGCCAGCAGGGCGTTCCCATAGTCCATACGGCTGATAATAAGTCCCTGGACTAGGGGTTTTCTCGCCTCCGTTGGAAGCAATTTGGAAACTTTGCGCAAGTTACACATAATGCCAAAGCAGGAGCTAACTGTCTTATTAATGTGGTCTTTCATTGACAATTTATTGTCCATTTGAAAGCCAAGATTTTGCACCGTCTGTGTTGGAGCAGGACAGGGGCCACGGCTTGAGGGCCACCAGTCGTGTGACCAGTGCTCATGAGCCCTGCCATAGAGCATCAGCTCGGTTTTTTCTCCATTTAGCTGCAGGTGGCTGGTGCACATCCACTTATCAATGTTAGACATACAGTCCTTGAATCATGATTTAGTTTCCATTGGGTCTGGGCCAAGAGTGATCAGGATCTGACTGGCGTCAGCATATGACATGACATCAAAGCCATAGGATCTAATCACTTTGGTCAGAGGGGTCACGTAAAGGTTGAAGAGTGTCGGGCCCAAAATAGAGCCCTCTGGTACTCCCATCCTGATTGATCTACACCACGAGATGGTATTTCCCACCTGCACTATTGTAGTACGATCGGTTAGATAGTTTTTGAGCCACTGTAAAGCCTGTCCCCTGAATCCAATCTCCAAAAGCCGACGTTCAAGAATGCTGTGGGAGATGGTGTTGAACGCTGCTGATAGATCTAGCAGGACAAGGATAGATGACTGCCCCCTGTCCAATGCCAGTCTGATGTTGTCAGTTACTTCCAGCTGAGCTATTTCGGCACTATGGGCTGCCCTGAAATGATAAAATATCCTGTCTGGTCCATGGAACATGTGCATATCTTCCTCCTGGTTCCTCTCTCATCGGACATAATCTTTCTACCTTTGCTGTGTCTTTCAACAAAAATTCAGAAGTTGTTCGATTGGTGTGTGCTTCTTCCCTTTTTCGTATCTATCTACCTTTACATTTGTCTAGGTCACCCCATTTTTGTAAAATGGTCATTAATTCTTTAACCTGTAATTTTCTTCCAGACGCATTCCTATTTTCCAGGTCCTTGTCTCTGAATTCTGCTCTGTAGGGTGTTTGTATTACCTTGGATTTCCCTATTTCAACTACCACTTCAGACGCTAGGTCTGTCAATTTCTCATGGAATGTTTTTGTATTTCTAGTGATACTTCTGCAAATGAACAGTAACTCTTCTTCACTGTAAGTATTTAGCCTGTCTAGTCCCACGTTTCCAGCTATCGTTTCTTCCAACTCCACTTTCAATTTGTAAATACCTAGAATTTTCAGTGGCTGTTTTGGCTTGTCTATTCCCTGTGCCCATCTTTCTATTTCTTCTCGGGATACTATTGTGGCACTCTTGGCTCCTGTAGATGTTTCTATTTGTACTTCCTTTGAACAACTAGGTGTAACTCTTCTCGGGGTTTCATTTATCTGCCCTCTTATCAGCAAATCCATTAATGATATCACCGAATCACATTCACTGCCTTGATCATTAATTATTTTATTCTCTTTTCTGGGTTCAATTGTAGATGTGGATATGACTGGTGGTTTGTGAGCAATTGTCTTATCTCCATATATTGGAACCACCGGACCTATAGTCACTGATATAGTTAGTGCTTCAGGGTGGGTACTCAATTGGGTTATTTTCTGTATTAATTCCTCTCTATTCTTGTTTATTGCCTCTCTTTCTTTTTCCTGAAGTACCCTTCCGTTCACTGGGTCATCTATAACTTGGGGAACTAATGGTGTTCCCAAAACCGAAACACTAGGAGTAGTTCTGCTTAGTCCCCCTTGAGAAGGTGGAGGGTTTTTGATTAAAAGGTCCTCCAAAAAAATCATCTTCTGATTCTCCCCTACCTGACATCGTTAAATGTTTTGTCTTCTCTGTGCACTTGCCTTCTGACTGTTCCTCAGCCATTAGTACAGGATATAATCCCTCAGCCACCATTGCTTGTCTCCATTGTTTCATCTGATGATCTCGTGATTCGCGTGGTAGTCTAGGATAAAACCCTCTAAAGCTTCTGCTACTTCTGGATCTATCGCGCTCAAATGCTTCAGTCTCCCATTCTTCAAAAGCCTCATATTGGGTTAATCTTGGTCGGGGCTCTACTTCATTCATTCTTAATCTCAGATTATATAGAATTCTCCCATTAAACGTACCATGTTCTGGAAAAGCTAGCACTCCATCACTATTTGTATATTCTATCCAATTTTCCAACCATACACAAGTATGATAGCCTCTTTTCGTCATAATGTATGATGCGGGCATTTTCGGGGAAGGGATAAGAATTCCCTCTCTAGTCTTAACGGGTTTATCCTTTTTAAAATAATTTTAAATTTTCTGCAAAAATGTCATCTTTCTTTTTTGTCCGCACATTTTAGATGTTGATTCTTTTATATATTGTTCTCTGGCAAATCCTAAATACCTTCTGTCTGGGCGATTCCCTATTAATGTTGGATCGTGTCTCCACATGCAAAGCCCACTGTCAATTATTAATGTAGCTTCTATTTTACTAGCCAATTAAAGGTTCGTTTTTACTCTAATACTTGACCAATATCAGCGTGGCTTCTATTCTTTTGACCAATCAAATTCTGTTCCACACTATGCGCTTAGCCAATATTAGCGCGGCTTTTCAGAAACATCAGTATCACTCCTGGCTACTGACGCCTCCTTTACAATTTTGCGTCAGTCACACGCCCGCTGTTCCAACCAATCCCAGCGTGGCCCTCCGTGACGTCAGTGCATAACCCGCAGCTGACCCCTCCTTTACAAGGTAACACAAATAACTTATTTTTCTTTCCATTTACATACAAAATTCATTAAATGACAACATAAAAACATTCGCTACTCTGTTTGCTCCACTAAATCAGAAAGTTGATTCACTTTTACTGCGAGTAAACCTTTCCGCTTACTCTTCACACAAGCGCCGACGAACCTGCTACTCCTTCGGTATTACCCTTTCTGGCTGATATAAGACCAAAGTTTCACCAGCAAATTCTTTGCTATCAATCACTCTCACTTTTATACAAAATAATCCCTAAAGTAGCACTGTCAACCTTGCATAGCCTTACATGGCTATATTTAGCAAACGAGTAACCTTACTGCAGTGTGGTTTCCATTCACCACCCGCTATTCAAAATTCCTGGGAATTTCCAGACAACATAAAACAAAATGGGTTTGTTAATACATAATTCAATATTTCACATTTAATATTTGTGCCTTACTAGTTAATAAAAAAACATCCTCTGCTACCAGAAAAACTGATCCAGCGGGTTACAAACCTCAGGTACTAAACTACCATATACTCACCTGGGCCCATAAGCACACATACATTCACATAGGCTAGTAGATACCACTGGGGTCAATTTATTGTACCAATACCTGCAAGATAAATGTATCTATTTATTTCCAAACCTTTCTGACCTAATGTACTTTCCTCTGGTCAATGGACCTTTTAGTTAACAGAATAGGTAAAAATTGACATAGAATAAAACGTTCTTTAAATAACTACTGACTCAGGAGAGTTTTAAAAGTTTATCTAGTTAATTCATGTGAGCTAAGAACCAAAATACAGTTAGAACACCGTTTTCTCCAAGGAAAGGAAGGGAATAAAATTTAAGCAGGATAATTGTTAAAGTTATTACGATGACAGAACCTGAATAGGGAGAAAACAGAGAGATCAGTACAATGACATACTACACAGAATTATAGTTACCTAGAATGGTGTGAAAACCAACCCCTTGGCCAAGGAATTGGAATGGGTCCCCAGGGACAGATCAGGTGACAAAGGCTCAGGACAGGATGGATGACCTCTTCTAGATACGACGGCTACGTCGCACCCCTCTCTGACACTATCTTCCTCCTCGATTCTTCAGCGATCTTCTTCTATTATGTGCCTCCTCGGTTCTTCCGCGATTTTCTTCCAATTAATTGGCACAGAGTTCTAAGTCTGGAAATGGATCTTCTTCAGTATTCTTTTAATTCTCGGACAGCATCTCGGTCTCTCAGCATTCTGGTCTTGCTTGAGTCTGCGATCTGTGATCAATGATCAGGACTGAACTACCTCATTTATACCTTTCTAATGGCATTTACCACCCCTAAATGTTTCAAATTTATGAAACCCCTAACTCTGATTGGACAGAATAAGGGGAGATGATCATCACACCATGCTAAGTTTAATATTTTTCTTTAAGCTCATTGTTCTCTGTTTCCGACCCTTAATTTACTATCCCATGCTTTATTTCCCACCCAGGTTCACATTTTTATCGATCAAAATTATGTAATAATTTCTTCATCCATCAGTCAGGAAGACAATTCCATTCCCAGGACATTTAGAGGTCGTGGCCTTGGATGAGTTTCAAATTCATTCGTCATTGTCCCTGGTGGGTTACAAGTGCTCATGTGCGAAGGCCACGTGGGGTATAGACATCGGTCATCCTTTGAGGCCCAAAATACAAACTAATAAATCTGAAAGAGACATATTAAATTCAAAATAAAATGATTTCACTTGCTACCACCTTTCTCTACTCTAAGCCCTTTTACTTATATAAATATTTCGCATTATCATTTTATTAAATTTGTATGGTTTAGTTTCAGCAAAAGCATGCAAATTAACATGTAAGTTCCAAGCAGCCATCTTGAAAGCCATTGCGCAGCTGCAAAGATTTCCCTCCAATGCATAGGCACGTCATTACTACGTAGATGTAGTTGATGCATGCGCAGTAAAGATTTCCGCGTTAGCAGCCATTTTTAGTCACTCTCGGGTTACTGGTTAGTACGACACATAGGCAAGCTTCCTCTAAGCTTAAATGTATGAATTTTTGATGTATTATTAGTATTTACAAACACAATTATTACGGTATTAAGAGTTAACTGAGAAGATTGCTTCCGAGCATGTCTCTTTTATACGAGTCCTTGCTCGATCAGTAGTGACAATCCACACCACCTTTGATATCTTCCCTCTCTCCTCCCAATGTCCTGACCATAATCCTAAAACTAAGCATTCCTGGCTCCCATGCTGAATGCTGCTTACATCCAAAGTGGCCTGCACTCTACATGGATTAGTGGAACAGATGTTTTTAAATCCCAATACCCAGCGCTATTACTTGACATCTCCTCCACTCCCAGTTGTCCTGTCACATTCCCGGACATTCCACACTAGTCTCAATATTGACCAAGCAAGCCCCCCTCTCCACTTATAAACTAATTCAAAAGAAAATATAATGTATAATATATCTTGATGAATATATTCTAATTCATGCACGCTTAAGGCCACATTTGCTTAAAGTTAATATCATTTAAAAATAAAATATATTAGTTTCTGCAATGCTAGACCTTATTTAATATTGAATAAACTTTGTATATATGCAAATGCATGTTTTTTTTTTTACCGGAACAAAACAAACCCAAGATCGACACTCAGGACCAACTACTCACAGCATGAGAAATGTTCCTAGATAACTGGCATACATCTGTGTTCCTGTCTCCCTCTACCAAAGCACTTTAAATAAAGCACTAAGGGCCATATGAACGAAGCTATATTAGGCGTGGCCAGAGCTTGCGGTGTTTCTTTCCGTGGAATTCAGCGAAATTAGCAAACAACTCCACCATGGAGTTCCACGAGTGGCGGAGTATTGCTCAGCCACTTTGGTGTCTTGGGCCACTAGGCCCATATGCTAATAAAGGACCACATGGACTCCATAGGAGTGTACTGGAACTTGCCACGAGCACTTGCACCTGGGCACTTTTATTAGGAGGATCACGTCACTTGTGATGCCTGTGATGGATGGGTGTGGGGTGCATGTGTGTCCACTCCCCCAAGGGAGTGGCTAACATACTCAGTGTCTGCTGAGACACTAGAACGTGTCCAGCAGGACACTACAGGTCACAGCTAACTGCATAGTTGGCATGCAAGGGTGGTTAGTAATACTCCCACATTTGAGCAGAGAAAGTGCTGCTGAAGTGCTCCAATGTTTCATGCTGTTGGTGTTTTCTTTTGCTTTCTTCAGCTGGGTTTAGTGACGCGTAAAATAGTACTGTAGCAGCTGGTGCTGACAAGTTGTCCTTTGAGTTAAGTGTTTGCTTCTCCTAATTTGTATCCCAGGCATATCCTGTGGGTTCCTGAAGCTCTTTCATCCGTTAAGCCAGTGGGAGCAGCTTTGTTTACACAGTGTACAATTAGAACACAAAATGGTAAGATTTGCACTTACTTTTAGAGACCACAGGTGTTTTCTAGTTGAAGCAGAGTTTGATTCAGGGCATACGCATTGTTAATGAGCCAAGAAGCCTTTCCCTAAGCGCTATGCTGGTCCATATTTCTGTTTTCTGGGCCTCAGGTACAGAAAAGGATGATCTGCTCTGTGTGTGCCACACATTCCCCAGTCAACAGATCCAGCTCTTTATCAAAACATTTCATTTTCCTCTTCCTGCTGCCAAGGTCCTTATCCCCATCATTCTCAGACATGGTGATCTAGTTAAATGTATAAGTCACTGCCAGTAATCACACAGGAGCACACCTTCCTCCCAGCACCTTCCTAGGCTCCTGAGTTGTGCCTTCCACCTTTATTTCTAAACTTTCTGGTTCTTACATTATCAATCTCCATTCAAAGTTCAACTTTTCCTAATTGCAATTTACTATTTGGAAATTGCATCAATGCGATTTCCAAATAGGAAATTTCCTAACTGCAATTCTGAATTTGATGGAATTGCTAATAGTGGAATACTCACCTTCGCACATAGGATTTTGTGATTTCCAAATAGCGGTTTCCATTATATCTTTATTTGAAAATCGGAAACTGAAACTTCCGGACATATGAACCTGGGGTGCATTTCTTAGACTTTTGTTCCACTACAAAATATATGTATGGGGCATTTGTAACTGTACACAAATACCTGCCCTCCCATATAAATGTATAAATAATTGTATAACCTTATCTGCAATGTAAATAATGCCTTCTGTAAAGTAACACATATAAGAATTTAAACATCATTCACCTATTTTCCCCACCTCAATGATGAGCAGGTCTAACAGGTCCAGCTCCCAGTTCAGGATGTCAGCCTGGGGTGCATGACTTGCCACTGAGTGCAGGAGGCTGAGATGTGGTGGCACTTACTGCACTGTATTCTTCCCTCAGGGCAGTGTCCACTCTGCCAGGCTGTACCTCTTGCCAAGCTTGCTCCATGCTGCCAATACAAAGGAAGGTGGTATTGCGCATAAAACTTTGTTTAGGACATAAAAGTCATTTTTCATTTGCTATATGTGATGCCTTTATTTTCATTATTCAGAAAAATGTGCATTAACTTGATCATGTGTTCTGATATTATACTTTTAGTTAACAAATTCATGTCTTCATTTGAATGTGGTGCCTTGGAGAAAGTATAATAGCTTTAGGCCTTAACCGGAGTGTACCAGATAATTCTAAAGTTATTGCCAACAACTTACATCACAATCATGAAGTTTATGTTCCTCAAGATATATGGCTTAGAAAGTATATAACAGCTGTATGCAGCCATCACTATGAGAGACATTGGAACATTGACGACATTCCAAACAGCAGAGCAGTGCTGCTCTGAAATGAGGCACTCTAAGGCAATTTGGGCTGTTTGTCTCAAATCATCTTACCCTGTAGAGCCAAAGGGAAGTGGAAAACTACACTTTCAAAGCCGCTCAGAGAAGGCACCACCAGTTAATCTAAGTTATAAGGAGGAAGGCCCTGGTTGAATGTGTAAATTCCAGCTCCAATGGCAAGTAAGAAATATTCACTATCATCAAGGATTTTACCACACCTACTGCTGCCACCAGAAACATCAGCCCATCACAGGATCTGTGTAACAACCTCTAAAAACATCTTTTGCAGCAAGATCATAACCATATACAGCAACTTCATCCTGCAACCTGACTACCGGACTCTCACGCAAAATCTCCAAGTGATGAACTAAGACAGCACAATCACCACATGGGACACCATTAATAAAGAGGAAATCACAGCAATAATGAAGACCAAACACTCCAAGGCCCGTGCGGACCCCTGTCCCCAAGGAAGACTTCGACAAAGGAATGATCCATATCAGAGATGCCCTACCACATCCATAGTACCTTCATCAGTATAACCACCTTCCCTCAACCATGGAAACATGTACACAAACAGACCAAAGGCACCAACTACTGATATCCCTCCTTCATTATGCAGCCAAGGTCTTGGAAAAAGCCATTAACAAGTGCCTCTCCAACCACCTTGCCAATCATCAGCTTCTCAATGCCACACACTCAGGATTTACGCCCAAGCACAGCATGGAAACCGCCCTCATAGCAGCAACTGATGACATCCAGATAATCCTCAACAACCTTCATAGCATCAACAGATGACATCAGCATGATCCTCACAGCCCTCATCTTCATAGTCCTATCAGCAGCCTTTAATACCGTCATCCACCACATTCTGATCCGACAACTGCAAAAAGAAGACATCTAGAGACACACCCTTGATTGAATCTGCTTCTTCCTACCTGGAAGAACCAAACTGCCAACATGCCCACCTACTCTTCCAAAGTACAGGAACTCATCTGAGCAGTCCAGTAGGGCTCTTTGCTGAGCTCAACACCCTACAGCATCTACATGTCTCCTCTGGCCAATGTCATACAGACTCACAACATTAACATTCTCACATACGCCGATGACATGTAACTTATAGTGTCCCTCTCAAACAAAATATGCAACACCAGGAGCAAGTTCACAACATACATAACTGAAATGTCCTCCTGGATGAAAGCCAATGGCCTTAAAATCAACTTTGACAAGACTGGAGCAGCGGTCTTCAAGAGAGACACTTCACCATGGGACTACACCTGGTGGGTTGCAGACCTTGGACTGACTCCCATACCTAGCTCACAAACAAGAAACCTCAGACTCACATAAACAACAAACAGGACATTGCCGCCCAAGTCCATGTGGTAGCTGGATTCTGCTTAAATACCCTATGCATGCTGAAGAAAATCTTCAAATGGGTAGTAAAGTAGAGAGTAACAAGTTGTTTTAGGGGTTCTTTAAATGGTCCTGACAGTCTTCTCAGGTCTCTGTGCCACTCACTGAGCACAGGTGCATCAACCAGAGCATGTCAGCTCATCAGCTCAAAGTAACCATATCAAACAAAGGAGGAAGAGAACACTGCCTCACATCCAAGCACTCAGTTTTCCCTGATGTTTTTATAGTAATTGCATGCTAACACTTACTTCAGTGACAGTCTTTAGTTTTCCCAATTATGCCCAGTGAGTGATACAGAGACCTGAGAAGAATGTGAGCGGTATTTCTAGCACCTGTATTATAACATATTAATCTCTACTGATGAAGGCCAATTGTCCAGAAACAAGTGTCTGGAAAAACATAGCACTGACGACGACAACAATGGTGAAATCTAAAGGATGTCACTGAAGTAAGTGTTACCATGCACTGTATTTATCAAAATGCATATGGGTGATCTGAGGACCTGGTTCAAAAAGTGCCTCCGCACTTGTGGCGCAGGTCCACAGTCATAGGTAAGTCCTGCACTCTGAGTGGAATTTCCATAATGAGAAATCTCATTGCCGAGATGCCTCTTCAAGTGCGAAGACTCTGCCATGACTGCGAGGCTTCCCTGAGTGCTGAGATAGTAGGCAGTGTGCTCCCTTCCCCCTTTATAAACATAAACAGAGCAGGGGATATCGCCTTCCCACAACACAATAGAGCATCCTCCTCTCCTCTTGAGTTTTGCAAGAAGCAGAAGACCTAGCTCTTCAAAGAAGTCTGCAAGGGCTGGCCTCACACACCAGCTACAAAGTGCTTGGATACCCTCGTGGGGGATAAGCATGCTATAAAACATTGATAACATAATCAAAAATGAGTCAAGCATCACAGAGTGGTTCTTAAACTGGGAAATGTGTGACGTTCCGGTATGTAGGTGTGTAGATTCTAAGGAAATGAATAACATAACACACGTATTTGTAAAGTGCACGTTCACTCATTGGCATCTTGGCACTGAATTGCAGATGTTTATTGTCACCCAACTCAATGGTATTCATTTTATTGGAAGGCTGAGGAGGACCCATTGGGATTTGAACCTGTGACCATGAGGTCAAACACAAGCCCCTCCAGTGGGCACATTAGTCCACTGAGCCACCAGATCCTGCCATAGACCCTCATTCTAAGAGTGCATAAGGGTGTAGAGATTTCTAAAACATGCAGAGCATATAATAACTTGCTTAGAATCTTTATAATTATATTTTGTGCTTGCACTCTTACTTCAGTTTTACTGATTTCTGAAAGTGTTTGTTTTCATTAATTCTGCACTAACATTATCTTAATTTGAAATCTTTAAAAATAACTCTGTAGATTTCCCGTGTGGTTGCATTTGTAGCGAAAGGTTGCCAAAAATTACAATTAAAATATATCAATATGTCTGACAGTCTCTGGCATTGTTTCCTGCCCAAAATGTGTCATCTTCAGGTAAGTTGAGTAACATGCTTTGATCAGACCATGTCTGTTTCTTGAGCTCAGAGTTGGTATGTTGGTCCATACCGGTGCTTGCCAAAGGTCCAAGATCTACTGTGTTTTGTTTACTTAATAGTTGTAAAAACACAACAGGCGTTCTTGCTCATTGGTACAATCAAAAACAAGTGTACCAGGAACAATAGAAATGGGGTCTCAACACCCTGCTTGGCATTGGAGATCAAGAGGTAGTAAGTCATTCTATTCGCAATTTAGCAGATCATTGACTGAGAACCATGCAAGCTTTGCGAAGGTGGGGACATTTCAGAGGCATTTTGTCATAGAGGGAGGTATGAACTGACTGTGTCAGAGGTTCTCAGCAGAAATTAGGGTGTTTCTACTTTTAACAAGTGCCATACTGATACCTAATTGCTGCATGAGCCGAGAGATCTCTGACTAAGCAAGTGGTGTGGAGTTCCCTTGTACACACCTGAGGAGGAATGAAGTATACATAGCAGCATTAAAGAAAGTTTCCTCACACACTGAATTTGTAGACAATTAGCAACTTTGCAAGATTCAATCAATTACATCAAGATTTGAATGCAAACATTTACCACCTGCTCTAAACAGGTGTTAAATGTGTGATGCAGGCTCTGTGTAGTTGGGGGATGATAGAGGAAGATGGGGAGATTAGGGAAAGAAAGGAGTAACATGTTTCTACCAATGGTATTCAAACTGGGGTTTATTTACAAGCCTGTTGTGCTGTTGGTGCATCACTTTTATTGATGCACCGGTGGTGCCATAGATTTGCCCATATTTAGAAGGCCCTGTAAAGTCACCCTGCATGACTTTTCATCGCCTTGTAAATAGGGGCCCCTTTCATGCATTACTCGGTGTAAAAGTGGCATTCCATTGGTGTTGCTGTGGGTATTTCATGGAGCTTAACGCATTCCCAGATTTACAAAAAAAATTGAAACTGGGAATGCGCCATAATCCTACGCCTTCCCAGGTGAGGTTTCTCCGCCATTCACAGGTTGGCGGAGATTGATTTGGGGGCCCGTTGCGGGCTCCCCTTGTGCAGGGGCAATGCAATTGCGCACCTGGAGGGGACCTATGGTGACCCCCTACAGTTCCTTGCACCAAGTGGCAGGCACGGCATGGTGCCTGCCACGTAGTGCAGGGAAATGCACAATATGCATTTTTGCCATTGCGGAGGGTGCTGCAGCCAGCAGCGCCCGCCGCAATGGTAAACATGCACAATGCAACCGCCACAGTGACAGTCTTATTGTAATTGCATGTGTGAGACAGCCGCCATATGGCCAGGTGGTCCCGATTCTCGTGACGATGGCGGACGGACTCAAGTCTGCCAACCATCGTAATCACCCCCATAGTGACAGAAACTGCGGTGACTTGACTCTTAGCTAATATCCCTCATATACCTTGTGTTCATTTTAATGCTTTGAATGCAAATAATAGAAAGTGATTTATTAAGCTCTGGGACACCACAGATCTGGCGGCCCTTCCTGTGTTTGTCGTGCGGAGACCCCGAGAGTGTGAGACATGATGTGTCGTCCTTATCATGTGTTTGTTGCGATATTTGAAGTTGTTTGAGGAATATTATGTCTGCCAGTTTGCTATGTGGAAAGATATTATAATGGAGTGATGGGATCGCCCATCTGACGTTTTGGGGACGGGATGTTTATCCTTTGTATTACTTTGATGAAAATGAAGAAGTTGGTGCTTTGTACTTAATTTCGATCTGATGTGAGCCCTGAGGAAGTGATAGGACACACGAAAAACGACCCGGCTGGCATTAATTCCAGTTTTATGTTTGCGGTGACTCAACAGAGTTGAAGTCTCTACTACTGGCTATTTTCATCTGTCAATTGTACGTAATGGGGAAACACTTGTTGGTGTTCCTATATGTTGAAGGAATCATTCTAATGAAATGGTTATCCATAATCAATGTTTGGGTATTGGATTAGGCTGAATGATTATGTGTTGAACAAATTAAATGTAGTATGTTCTGACGAAAACACGATGATAGACGTATATTATCCATACTATTTATGTATATGAATAATACATCTAAGATTTGGTATTCAAAGAACCTGCATTTGAAGAATTATTTTTGGATGCCTTCTCCATTAAGACATTTTTGTTGTTTAGATTTAATGTCATTTATTTCTGACCTAACGCAAGGCCAAAACAATTCACTCTCAGGGGTAAATTGTTTTTAGTGAGACGTACATTGTTTACTTTTGGTTTCTCGGCTCAAGAAGCAAGCATTTACTTAAAGGGAAAGCATGTGGTGCATGTACAATAAATACCACAACAACAATAAGGCTAAAAAAAATTAACTTAAAATCTAAGAACCAAGTGGGACAAAAAGAGAAATAAAGCAAATAAAGAGTAAAATTCCAACATCATGTAAATATTTACATTGTGCAGTTGACCAGTATTGGGCTCCCTCTGCAGCCAACTTGCAATGGACACTCACTGGGTAAAAGCTGGTCGAAGTCTTGGTCATTTTTTACCCTTGGACATGGAAACCTTTTTGGAGTTTTTGTATTCTTCTGTGAAACAAGGCTGTCAGCTGTAGCTGAAAGGATTCTTAAGTTTTTTTATAACTGTTGAGTGGTTGTACAGTAGTCGAAATCTTCATGTCAAAAAGCTCCAAGCTTTTTAAATGCTAAGCGGATGTTGCCATGGTCACATCTTTTTGGGTGAGACTGATACCTTGTGTCTGTTCACCAGCGGTTTATTTGTGCTAATTTCTAACTTCTATATAGTCATTCACATGTGCTTTATAACTTCAACAGACTCAATGTAAAATATTCAGTTGTACATGGTTTTCTATGCAGCAGCACCAGCTTTCTTCCCCCCCACAATCTTTTCAACTGTCCAGGTACAAGGGAGAAATTGCACAGAAACAGGTTGGATAAATGCTGCCATGTATCTTGTTAACTGGTTTTCTTAAAGAAATCCGCGCCTTATTCAGTCATCTGTTTCTGATCTTTTTTAACCTTTCAGTCGCAGGAGAAATTTCACAAGGGCAAGACGCGTTTGCTGGTATGACCTGACTTCAGTCTCCTTGGGTGTTAGCAAGAGGATATTGCCACATATATAGGAGGAACATTTTTATTAAAGTGATAGGTATGGCTACTTTAGACTAGAAACAGTTGTACTTTCAAGCAGAACACATGTAATTGTCTCTGGATCAGTAAGCCTCGTCAACTTCACAAAACAAAACTACCAGCTGACAGCAAAAAGTTTGATGGAGCTGAACAAAAATACAGATTTTCTCACTCATATACACTTGAATCTCTTTATATACATAAATAACAGAGCTGCACTCTGTCCATGGACTCTTCCAAAGTGTATGTACCTGGCATGAGCTCTAATTTTGGGATGGAGAACTGCTCTTTCTAGATAAAATGCTATTTTTTACTCTTAGAATGTATCAATCATCACTTGAGAGCCAGAAAACCATAGGTTCTTCATCATATGAGTCATGCCATAAAAGCCAAAATGCAGGCCAGTGCTGAAAACAGAGTACAGAAAAAACATTGGAAAGTATATACTTAAATATATGAGTGAAGCCAGTATGCTTTATGGCCCTAACGACTAAAGGTGAGTAGGATACAATTCGGCTCAGTAATTATCATGTTCTACAGATATTTGAGATACATCCAGAAGCAGTGTGACATGATCAACTAGGACACTTGAAAAACAGCTTTGTAAGGTTATAAGACCTGTATCATCTATGACGCTGTAATATAACTACCATTGTCCCTATGTCTGTTGTATTTCAGCATTTTTGCAACTGTTCATAGTGCCCTTGATCCTGCAGGATCTCCTAAAACTCTAAGGGGCTCATTTACAAGCCCCTTGCACGGTCGGTACGGCACGTTTTCCCATATTAAAAGTGACGCACCGGCGGCGCAAGGCGCTTGTAAATAAGCCCCTAAATCTTTGACTGCTCATTAATACTTTTTGTGTGCCTTGAGATGGGTAGAGCCCTTCGATGTGCTTCCCAGCCTGCAGTGTCAAGGCGGGTGCCCTATTTGACACTGAGAGAGTGGGAAGTGCCCCACCTAAACTCCCATTACATTCTTAAAATTTGGACAATCAGATTTTTGCATCTCTGCTAGGAGTGAGTCTCATTCACTGTAAGGCTCTGTAAAATGAACATGAGTGTTAACCGTCAGTGCCCACTTTTTGGAATAAGGTCAGTCGTTGTGCAGCTCCAATAGAAGGCCCTGCAGTTGTTACATGTGAACAGTTGGCACACATGCATGGTCTAAGCGAGTGGGACTGTCTATCTTGGTCCAGTATCCTGCTGCAGAAGGGACATTGAGTAAACTGGTTAAGCCCTGTGGAACCCTTATCATTTAAATTAACTTCCAAAAAGATGTATCCCCTTTTCTTTTTGTCTATAATGTGATTCTGGAGCACATAATTGTGAGCCTCAAGGGCTTCACTGTAAGTCTATAGTACTATATAAACACTGTTAGTGAAAGCCGCACCAAAATATTAAGGTTGCAGCCTGCTCTCAGTTTTGCTCCATGAGGTGCATTATAATTAGCATATTTAATTTTTATGGTTTCCCAGTAGCACCAGGCACAGCAGGAAAGGTTTTTGCCAAGGTCCAGCCAGCAGGAGCAGTGAGCCTGCCTACACCCTGGACACACCCCTTTCTACTTTCCATGGCGCAACCTACATTTTTCAGATCCAATTATCAGTGACTGTGGGAAGTAAGAATGAGAATAAGTTATCCTGAATGCAACTTATGATTCAAATCTAGTTTATGGTATTTTTCTGTTTGGAGGAAATGGAAAAAACAAATGTATGACGTTACTACGCATACTAATACCACGCGTTGCATTACAATATGGGTATTACTACGCTAGTACGCCTACAACAACCTACCATTACAACGCATTCTTTTACCACGTATATGCCTTTACCATGCATGCCATTACAACACAAAGGCATGCTTGCTAAAGGCATACACTTGGTAAAAGAGTGTAAGGTAAGTAACACTACCCTAAACCCTAAATCAGTAACCTTGAATGACCCCCCCGACCCCCAGCCCTTGCCCTTTTCTAAACCCCTACCCCTACATGATCCCCGACCCCCAATCCTTTCCCTACCCTAAACCCTTAATCACTACCCTTGATCGACCCCCGACCCCAATCCTTTCCATACCCTAAACCCTAAATCACTACCCCTGCATGACCCTGACCCTCAATCCTGTCACTACCGTAACCCTAATTCACTACCCCTTCACCACCTCTCAGTCCTCTCCCTACCCTAAACCCTATAACACTACACCTGCATGACCCTCCCCCAACCCCCAGTCATCTCCCTACCCTAAGAAACTACCCTGCACTACCACCTGACCCCCTTTTACCCTAAAATAGTAACCCCCCACCTCAGGCCCAATCCCCCTTTCCAATTTCTCCTCATGGTTCCTTTGATCATCTGAGGGGTGGTGGACGTCGTTGTGAGGAAGCAGGAGAGCCTCTGTTTCCTCACAACGACGTAGATCACCTAGTTTACGTATGTGCTTTTACCATACATACATTTACAACAAAATTTGTTGTAAAGGCATCAATGATAAAAGCACATACATTGTAAAAAAAGCATAGTAAAGTCTACCGTTGTTAAGACGCATGCGTGGTAACGCCTCCGTTGTAAAGTCATGCAGGGTAACAGCCACGATGTAATGGCTGCTTCCTGGAAAAAACAGTATATGTATACAAACTGTGAAATATTGTAAAACTTCTAAACAGAAACGAGAATTATTGAATTTCAACTGCACTAAATTTTTCACATAATTTTGCAGAACCTAACCATATATTGTATTACCTTATCTGCACAAAATTGTTTGTTAAAAGTTAGTCAAATAAACTCGTATATCAGATTTTTCATTGTCAATTTATGAAAAACACACATTGTTGAGATGCTAATTCTGATAATGCCAGCAATTCTGCTCTTGGACAGGATGTATTCCTATGATAAATGTTGTTTAGAATTCCAAGAACCTGGTAATAGCAAAAAGGACATTAAGTTTTGAAGCTTAGCATTAAAAACAAATGACAACAATTTTCTAAATAACACTGTGCCTTCAGTTCATAACAGTGTCATCCCACAACTCGTCTGTTTTCTATTTACTTTTGACAATAGGTGTCCTCGGTTTAGTAAAGTATCAATTATTACCTTTTTTCATAATATTTTAATGCATTAATTATATGAATAACTCAGTTAAAGCATATCCACATCACTTCAGAGTTAGCATAGTCGGTCTTGATGATTGTATTGTGACAAACTTTGAATAAAGAAAGGGTAGATGACAGTTGCTCCAAATGGACATTGGGGGATTTAGGAATAAATAGAACATCCTACTGCCTGATCTTGCAGATGTAATTGGAAAACTCGATTTTCTATTGTGTATGTAATGGGGTGGGTTAAACAATGAGGCGGATCCTTCTTGCACCTTGAAAGACTTCGAAACTCAAGAACATCCCTCTTCTATTGGCATAATTGAATGATTACTCACTCTCTTATGACTATACCAGAATCCCTCTGCTATAAACATAACAAAAAAACTTGGACCTTATGAGATGGGGTCAACTGAGCTACCCAAATGCTATGTAATATACAGAACAAGCATTTTTTGTCCCGATCACAGGATGGAACGTTTTTTTTTTTTTTTTAAATACTGCACTCTGAAGACACTAGCCTTCCCTTACAAGTATTCATAAAACACTACACTAGTCCATGTGGCTCTGCTTTGCCACACACTGCAAGGAATATCGGACTTTACAACACAGGCCTTTTTCCTGCATGCCATAACCCCACGGCATGACGACATGCTGACCTTTACAACACGTTGTAATACGTGTGCATGCATTTTTATATACATAAAATTAGGAATCCACAAGATGCAAGAAAGTGCACACTCAGGAGGGTCATGATACAGTTGATTCAATTAAATCTTGTAACGCGTTTCGACTGCGGACAATCTTGTTCAAACAATTCTGTCCACATTAGAAATGTGTTACGGGGGGCGTGGCCAAGTAAGATGGCGGAGCGGTTGTGAACCGTCTCAGCTCCGGACCCCACCGATTGCAAAATGCACTTTCTAGCAGCCTAGTGAGCGAACTACTTAGCCACTAGTTGCCTGCTGCCTCCCGGGAGCTGCCTGGACTGCAGGGATCGAAGGATCCTCCGGAGGTCGACGAGAATGCTCCCCCGGAGCCGAGCTACTGGAGTCCCGGGCTCGTTTCAAAATGGCATAGGGGGACGAGTCGGGAGCCCTGCGGGCTGCTGCGGACGCTGGTGGGGATCAAGGGAGGACTTCCCCCACACAGGAGTGGCTCCTTGACCCGGCGGAGGCATACGGACATGCCAGCATATGCGACGACTCCACACGTTTGGTGAGTGCGGACGGTCCCTCGTTGGTGCCATTTCTCGCTACCCGCATTGCTTACAGAGCAGCTGGAGCACAGTGATGAGTGAGGGGTGGCAGCAGGGGGGCCCCTAGAAGTGTGTGAGCGGAGCAGATTGAGACCCCCCACCTGATAACCTGAGCGGTTCTGTGCTGCTGAAGGAATGAGGGGAAACGACCCATGAGGGCAGTGCCTGACCCTAAGATGGCGGCGAGGCAGGAACATGCACCAGTAGCAGCTTTAACCTCGGGCCTTGAGTAAGATTTAGCCAGCATTACATAGCGAGAGGGCGCGGCGGTGCGCTATTTGGAGAGGAAACCTCTAGGAGCCTCCAGCAGGACGAGCCCCTACTACCTGATCTTAAAGTGGACACCAGCTATCACTACTCAGCAGGGGTCTGTCCCCACCATGAGTGGCGAGCACACATCAGGCTCCGGGCTCTCGCCGATCACACAACTAGAAGGCTCTGGAAGACCCTGGTGACCTCGACCACACACGTGCGGGGCGTTGACCTTATGCCGCCCAAGAAAACCACCAACAAAGTCTCCCGGTACTTTAAGGCACCTGAGAAGGCCCCCCCCCTCAGAGGATAATGCCCAACTGCAAAATATGGCACTCACATGAGAGGACCTGGTGGCCACCCTCTGCGACTTCAAAGTGGAGCTATGCTTAGAAATCAAACAGGACCTGCGGTCCTCTATGGACGAATTGAAAGCTGACCTCACCGAGAAACTCACCACCCTCAGGCAGGATGTGGATGCAGTGGGAACCAGAGTACTGGAGGTGGGGGAACAAATGCAAGACCTGGTGATGACTGCTTCCAAATTACAAGATTCTCAACAAGCGCTTCAAGTCTAGCTTCAGCAAGTACTGCTCAAGGCAGAAGACTTGGAGAACAGAACTCGAAGGGCGAACATATGGATCCGGGACTTGGAAGAAGGGGCGGAGGGGCCCGACCTGGAGGCATTTGTGATAGGCCTCTTTGCAGAACTCCTCTCCCCACAACAACTGAAAATCAAGCTGGACAGGGCCCATCATGTGGGCACATTACAGACGGGGAGCCGTAAACGACTGAGGGATGTTTTGGTCAAACTCCACTCTTTCAAAGTGAAGGAAGCTATCTTGTCTGCTTCCAGAAAAAAGAAAGAAGTGTCTTTTCAAGACCACAGATGCACTCTTTACCAAGATCTGGCCCCCGCAACCTTGGCCCGCAGGCAGTCGCTGAGACCGATCACCGCTAAACTGCAAGATGACAACATTCGCTAGCACTGGAGATTTCCCTTCGGCCTCACGTTTGAACATGGTAACAAGACACACCACGTAACTGAACTCTCTGACGGCCTCCGCATCTTAGGGCTACCGTTACCGGAGGAATCCCCGACACCAGGAGCCTCGGCTGAGGCGGTGCTACCCAGGAGAAGTTCCAGGCCTTGGCACACGGTCACAAAGATGGCTGAAACATTTACATCCCACTTGGGGGATCTCATCTCCATCTTGCTGCATGACCTCCAGATATGCCGGTGCTTGTCTACTCACCCAGGAGTCAACAAAACTGCATGTGGTTGCCATCCTGGAGCCGACGGGGGCCAGATTGGCTGTGCCTGAAACATGACCCGATCACTAAAGACACTGAGGGGCAGATTTACAAGCCACTTGCGCCACTTTTGCGTCACTTTTCCCATGTTAAAAGTGATGCAAAAGTGGCGCACGGGGCTTGTAAATCTGCCCCTGAGGTTTTTATTTTCTACCACTCAGTAACGTACTGCTCACTAGCGAATATGGCTTTGCAATCGGGTGTGCGGGCCTTGCCCGTGCTACCCACAATTCCTCCTTTTGTCCTTGGAGGATGTACGTGCCGAGGACCCGTTGGTCCTCTGGCCATCAGTTTTTTATGGAAGTTGGGGGGATTTTTTGGGGCGGGGAGGGGTCCTGATGGTGATTTTTTGGTTTTTTTGTTGAATTTTTAAGGCTGCCTAGCACATTGCAACACGGTCGGGGTAGTGGAAGGGGGTGGTGCAATCTGGGGGCTGTGCCATATATCATAATGAGAGAGGCCAGGACTATGAGGATGGGAGGCGAGGGCTCATATGGGGAGGGAGGAGAGAATACCAAGCCTGATGGTTAACGTAGCCTCCTGGAATGTTAAGGGATTGAACTCCCCCCAGAAACACCAGAAAATCTGGAAATACCTCACTGACCGCAAATTTGAAGTAGTGGCACTACAGGAGACACATCTCAAATGAGCTGAGGTCACTAGGCTTCATCATAGAGCTTACCCGCTGATTTATACATCTTCCACCACCACTAAACACAATGGAGTTGCCGTACTCTTCCATAGCACAACGAAATTTCAACCCGAAGCTGTCAAAACAGACTGGGAAGGGAGACTATTAATGGTTAAGGGACGGTTGAAAGGCACACTTTGCACTTTCATCTCAATATACACCCCTAACTCAGGTCAGTCTATGTTTCTCTCCAATGGTCTTGACCAGACAGGGGAATTCGCGGAAGGACCCCTTATACTTTTGGGGGATTTCAATTTAACTTGGCATGGGGGCCTCGACATTACCAGTGCAAACAGGGCAGCTACCAACACCTTTTCTAACGGGGTCAGACAGAAAATACTTGCTCTTGGCCTGTGCGATGCCCGGCGTTCCATTTACCCTACCACAAAAGATTATACATACTTCTCGCATGTCCATCAGTCGTATTCCATAATATACTACATCTTCGTCAGCCAAACCTTGCTGGGGGCACTCCAGGCAGCGCAGATACTCCCGATCTCCGTTTCCGATCATAGCCTGATCACCTTGGGCATTACCTGGAATGGTCCTACCACTGGACCTCCTAGGTGGTATTTTCCATCAGCACTTACACAGGATCCGGTTTCCAGGGAGAAAGTAAGGGCCGCCATTGTTGACTTCTTTACCCACAACATTCCCCAGGACAAGTCCCCGCAACTGGGACACCTTTAAGGCAGTACTGAGAGGGAAATGCATTCAACTCAATACGATCCTAAACAAGCAGAGGACGAGAGAAAGGGAAGCGCTTGAGGGGGAATTAGAGATAGCGGAACAGACACACAAAGCCACACCAACACGTGGCCTACAGAGACAACTCACCGCACTCTGGGGCAAACTTCGGTCCATTTATGCGAATCGGGCAGAATACACTTTGTTAAAACTTCACCAGACATCCTTCGCACAGGGCGACAAGATGGGCTCACATTTGGCACATCAACTTCGAGTAAAGATGGAACGGGAATTTATTGGGGGGATACTGGATCAACAGGGGCAACTGACGCACTCTGACGCCGTTAAAGCCAACATCTTCGGGGATTTTTATGGTCAGCTTTATCACGGCACTATTCCCGATACGACTTTACAACAACAATATCTAAATGAGGTCACGCTCACGCAGCTTCCTCGCTCGTCGGCCGATGCACTAGACTCCCCTATTACTCAGGAAGAGGTACGGGATGCTATCTCCAGACTCAAACTACATAAAGCCCCCAGACCCGATGGCCTTAAGGCACACTTTTTTAATGTTTTGCCACTGAGCTAGTCCCTCATCTCACGACTCTATTCCAGGCAATAGCATCGGACGCAAAAGTTTCAGGCTCTATGGCTGAAGCCGTGATCACGGTAATCCCCAAACCTGGAAAGGATCCGCAGCTCTGTGGCTCATATAGACCTATTGCGCTTTTAAACCTTGACGCAAAGCTATACTCCGCGATTCTAGCAGCGAGGCTTGAAAATCTGATGCCAGACCTCATACAACCAGACCAATCCGGGTTTATAAAAGGCAGGCAAACTCATGACAACATCAGACGCACCATCCACTTGATTGAGAAGGCCTAAAAAATTAAAAATTGGGCTTTCCTCTTATTAACTATGTGGAAGTGTTGGTTTGGTGATCTATTCCTCAATATGGTAAAGGTCAACTACCACCTCCCATCCTCTCGAGTCATAATCAGCGGTTTTCCTTCTTTCCCCTTTGCCCTTAGCAGAGGCACCCGACAGGGGTGCCCACTATCCCCCCTTTTATTCACCCTCAGTATTGAACCCCTGGTGGTCAGGCTCCGATCCAACGATGAAATCCGAGGCGTTCCATTTAACGGTTGTGAACACAAGGCATCTTTCTCTGCCGATGACATACTGCTTACACTTACGGATCCTGCCTCCTCGTTACAGGCGGTGCAAGGAGAACTACAACGGTTTGAACAAGTGGCGGGCTTTAAGGTAAATGTGTCCAAATCCTCAATACTTAACCTGACCCTCCCTATTGCCGAAGCACACAGATTGAGAAACCAGACGGCCTTTCAATGGGTCAAACACTCTTTACTTTATTTGGGAGTACGCCTTACGGCCAAGATAGATGATTTATACAAAGCTAATTACCCGCCCTGGGTGGCACAGCTTCACCAAGATCTTAAACGGTGGTCTTCCCTCTACGTTTCGTGGCTTGGGAGGATCAACGCAGTTAAAATGACAGTATTGCCCACATTTTTATACCTGTTCCAAGCCCTACCCATCGATCTTGAGCGAACTCTTATGCCTCATTTTCGCTCGTTGATCACTAACTTTATTTGGCAAGGAGGGCGGGTGTGCTTACCCCATCATGTGCTCAGACGCCGAAGGGATAAGGGAGGCCTGGCTTTACCCGACTTCACTTTATATTATCAGGCTGCACAACTACGGGTGGTAACGGAGTGGTCAGTGAGGGAGTCATATAAGCACTGGCTTTCTATGGACCGCTCCATGGTGGGAAGATCCATATGGGATGTCCTCTGGAAGCCGAGGGGAGATTGGCCTTCCAATGCTTACATTAGCACCCCTACACGCACAGCCCTAACCATTTGGGACCGACTCCCACGGAGGGAGGGTTGGAACTCATTTCCACCTCCTCATACACCCATTCATTTTAACCCGGCAATCCCTCCGGCGCTCCGCGAGGGACCTTTCGACTGCTGGAGAGAGGGAGTATGCCTCAAACTGTCTGACATGTTCCATAATGATGAGGTCTTAAGGTTTGACAGTTGTAAGAGGGAATTTGCACTTCCTCAGAGTGAACATTACCACTATCTTCAGCTTAAACATTGGGTTACGACACCGCATGTTAGAGAGGCGGCCACTAGAGACCTTACACCCATGGGGAAGTTGGTGATCTACAAGGCAGGTAACATGAAAGGCACCATTTCAGCACTCCATGATATGCTATTGAACACCTTGCATTCTCCACAGGCTCAATACATGACATTCTGGGACCGAGTCCTAGGCAGGGACGTATCTGAGGTGGAATGGAAACACGTCTGGAGAGACATTACCAAACACAACAAGTCCATGCCCCTAAGTGAAGCTCACTACAAGACATAACATGATTGGTATCTGTATCCTACTAAGCTCCGACAAATCTTCCCTGATGCCTAGGATCTCTGCTGGTGGGGATGTGGGCTTCAGGGGGATTTCAGGCACATATGGTGGGACTGTATATAGTTAGAGAAAGGAATAATTCAGGGCAAAAGAATTTCCTATTTGGAAAAAGACCCATCACTCACCAACCTGGTTGGTGACATGCTTCATCATCTGGGTCCCACCCTGACCACCGAATGCCGTCAGGGTGTGCTTCGATGCCTGGAATTCCAGCGGAGCGGGTTTTCGTGTGTGTAGGTGAGTGAAAACGTGAATGATGAAAAATAAAAGTGATATATTAAAAGTGTCAGCCGTGTGCTTCCTAATAATTTAATATGAAGCCACTTGGCACGATTAAAACCTGTGAATAGATATCGTAACTGGTATTAATGGCCAGTAATATCAGTGTTGGTATGTGTGTGTGGTCAACATGTTTCAACCTTTCTAGTAATTCTTAGGTTTTCCTCAGGACCAGGAATTTGAGGAACGGGGGGTCTGCACTCGCAAAGGTGCACCCACACCCTGAACCTCTGTGTACTACACCTTTATTAGAGAGTAGTTTGTTGTGCCTTCAAGCCGTTCTTGAAGGATGATTCGGATGTTAAAAAGGCTAAATATAAAGCCTCATGGTTCCCGTGGGGAGCGTGGGCTCTAAACCATTGGTTCTCTCACCGGTATGCCCGTTTACACACCTACTTCGGGGTCCCACAGTTACCGAATGCATTCGGTAATTGTGGGACCCCGAATGGTTCAGAGCCCACGCTCCCCACGGGAACCATGAGGCTTTATATTTAGCCTTTTTAACATTCGAATCATCCTTCAAGAACGGCTTGAAGGCACAACAAACTACTCTCTAATAAAGGTGTAGTACACAGAGGTTCAGGGTGTGGGTGCACCTTAGCGAGTGCAGACCCCCCGTTCCTCAAATTCCTGGTCCTGAAGAAAACCTAAGAATTACTAGGAAGGTTGAAACATGTTGACCACACACACATACCAACACTGATATCACTGGCCAATAATACCAGTTACGATATCTATTCACAGGTTTTAATCGTGCCAAGTGGCTTCATATTAAATTATTAGGAAGCACACCACTGACACTTTTAATATATCACTTTTATTTTTCATCATTCACGTTTTCACTCACCTACACACACAAAAACCCGCTCCGCTGGAATTCCAGGCGTCGAAGCACACCCTGACGGCATTCGGCGGTCAGGGTGGGACCCAGATGATGAAGCATGTCACCAACCAGGTTGGTGAGTGATGGGTCTTTTTCCAAATAGGAAATTCTTTTGCCCTGAATTATTCCTTTCTCTATCTCTCCCCCTTCTTTTTAATTGAATCTTTTTCGACTGCATCTCTCTCCCTCCTTTGTTTTTTACTCATATCCAGACCGGGGGTTCGGGATCCTCATTACCCTCACTCTCTCTATTGTTTTTTTGGACTGTATATAGTTATACTTAGGGCCATGTTTCCATAGGAAAAGTGATTTTTGACTTGCCCATATCTTTGGCTCCATTTGACGCATCTTCAGAAAAATTTCCCAAAAAAGTGCCCCGTGAATCTTCTCAGGTGAAGTGGTGGCCGAGAAAAAGGAGGGGAAAAAAGTGAGTTTCTCCTGTAAATTCTCATAGGAACTTTAGTCGAGCCTGCACACTTTCAGTCATTTGGTGTAAATCAATTCAGTAGTTGTTGAGAAATTTAAGGGAATCAAGAAAGTGATATTTAAGGCTGCACGCCCTTCACTGATAGTCGTGAAAAAAAGACTAGCTTGTGCAGGGAAATGCACAGCTCTGATTGGATGCCAACACCTCGACCATCTTGGGACTCAGCTTCAACCAAGTCCCCCCCAAAAAACTTTTAACAAAACGAAATAGGGGCAGGGAATGAATACCCTGACCCTCAAGTCTTGGAGTTCCTTAGGAACTCTGTGATGGCATAAAAGCCTTTTTAAAATAAATAAACTGCAATTATTTTTTTTAAAAAGAAGCACATGCTTGTTTAGAATATAGCCCCCGGGTAGGCGAGGTCCCGGGGGCATGTGGCACACAGGGCCCCCCCTCCTTGGGCATTTTTATTCCCCAAGGACCGCCACCTTCCAGGGGCTTATATTGTGTAACAGGAGGGCCACATGGATTCCCAGGGCCCAGGGCCCACCACCTCCCTGGTGCCAAAATACCACTTTAAAAGTAGGAGGGACCACACTGACACCCTCTCGGGACATATACAGTCCCGATGACCGCCACCTCCCCAGTGCTGGCTCATAAACTACAAAAGTGGGTGCCCTGGGCACCACCACCCCGCAGGGCTGGCTACTGCTATGTCCCGGGTGGCCCACCCCAGGACATAGCTGTTTGCTTTAGCTTACCTGGATCATTGACATGTCCCGCCAAACTAAAGCAAGCACTCCATTTCCAGCAGGCGGGAGCTGTCAAAGTGCTCCTGCCCACTGGAAACTGAGGTTTCATCTCTTTAATTGCCCACAGATATGCAGGCAGGGAAAGAGATAAAACAGAATGCTCCAGCAGCCCCCTCCATGCAGCAGCAATGCCGGCATCCGCAGGAGGAGTGGAGCCGGCTGGGACCACAGTCTCGTGGAAGAGCAAACAGAGGCAAAGAAAAGGTCAGAAACAAGCAGAAGGAGGCAGAATAAAGGTGAAATACGAGCAGAAAGAGGCCAAATAAAGGTCAACAACAAGCAGAAAGAAGCAAAATAAAGTTCAGCAATGAGTAGAAAGAGGCAAAATAAAGGTGAGAAATGAGCAGAAAGAGGCAGAATAAAGGTGGGAAATGTGCAGCAAGAGGTAAAACGGCTATGAACAGAAAGCTATATTAAAGCTGAGAAATGAATGGAATGAGGCAAAATAGAGGTCAGAAACCAGCAGCAAGAGGCAAAATGAAGGTGAGAAACGAGCACAAAGAGGACGAATAATGGTCAGAAACTAGCAGGAGGAGGCAGAATAAAGGTCAGCAAGGAACAGAAAGAGGCAAGATAAAGGTAATACATGAACAGAAAGAGGCAGAATAAAGAGCAGAAATGAGTAAAAAGAGGTGGACTAAAGGTCAGCAATGAGCAGAAAGAGACAAAATAGAGTCAGCAATGAGCAGAAAGAGGGAAAATAAAGGTCAGAAATGAGCAACAAGAAGTGAAATAAAGCTTGGAAACGAGCAGGAAGAGGCAGGGTGAAGGTCAAAAACAAGCAGAAAGAGGCAGAGTAAAGGTCTACAATGATCAGAAAAAGGCTGAAACCTTGTTGGAGGCCCCTCCCCCTTTCTCAACCACTCTGCATAGGGGCCTCCTGGCACTCTACTGGTTGGAGGATTAAGTCACCTTAGCTGCTGAGGGTCGTTGGGGGCCAAGAACCCCTATTGTTGCCACAAGTCAGTTCCCCACAGCGGGATTGATGAGACTAGGGGTGACTGCACTGGTAACCTCTGCTCTGCCTGCAGTTTGCCGGAGTTTATGCAGAACTCCTCATTTCAAGCGGAGTGTGAAGCGGCAAAATTCTGCAAACTATGCAGATGGAGTGGAGTTTACCTCCCACCTCTATTCAGAGACCCACCCAGGGACTCACACACCCACTTACCGACTCACTGCATTAGAACAACTCCCATGACCCACCATGTGTGCTGATTTAAATGGTGGGGTTTTTTCTGTACTTCTTCTGTATTTTGAAAGAAAGATAGAAATGCTAACTTTGATATTCAGTGAGTTTTGTTTTGAGGGTAAATTTCAATCTTGAGTTATTTATTGGTTCATGATTTGGTTGTTTTTTTATTTGTCCTTTACATGGGGTTTATATATCTGTCACTTTTTAATGAAGCACGTTTATATTATATACACGTATTTTATAAATTAAAGGTGATTTAAAAGATGCGGAAAAGTTGATAATTTCATTTTAATAATTTGGTTGAATAATATTTGATTGCATTGTTGATATTGATTTTGCTGGTGGGAAATTTTAGATTTTACTCACAAACATCTTCACAAATAAGTTACATCGATTAGAAATTTTTAAGTTGGGAAATTATCACTTTTTGTAGTGGTGAGGTAAAGATCAAGCAGGTCCGAAATAGTACCATATGTGTTTGAAGATTTTTGGTGTTGATTATAACTTGTAGTTGATCCATATGTTGGCAGGTGGGCCTTGAACCTTTTTAATTTCAAGATCATTTAGGTTTTCTATTTCCAAATGTTCGAAAGTGCTCCTTTAGGTCAAGGATGGTCATTGTTGTTTGTTTTTCTTCTTTCTTCTTTTCTTTTGGCAATATAGCAATAAGGATTTGAAAACGATGTTTCAAATGAGCTTGTATGAAGTTAAGACATTTTCTTTTTATATAACATGATTAAACTGTGAAAATTGTATAACTTTAAGAAGGAATGTGGTTCTTAAAATCATATTTGCAGGAATATTTATCCGTTTCGAGATTCTAGAATTTCTGTGTGTGATGAGACATAAAAAGGTTACAGGGACATTATAGTTAGGCTCAGATTTAATTTGTACAAAACCTTAGAAATTCAGGAGTTATAGTTACCTAATAATAACTATCACGGTAATAATGTTTTAACAATATCCAAAACAATAGAGATTCATGATTAATTGCATTTGGGGCATATTATCAAGCACGGCGTTAAAATGATCGCCGCTTTAGCGGCAGAAAACTGCAGCTAAAGCGGCGATAATGGGCTTGCTAATATGCCCTTGAAAATTTCAATCGAAGCCCATGTTGACACCAGAACATGGGCTTCTATTGGAATTCCCAAGGGCATATTATCAAGCTCATTATTGCTGCTTTAGCTGCAGTTTTCTGCCGCTAAAGCGGCGATAATTTTAACGCCGTTTCTTGATAATATGACCCTTTTTTCTTAATATCCTCTCCTTTCTCTTCTAATATTACCATCCGTGAAGATGCACCTGTGTTGTGAAACATGGGGTGACAGTGCCATATGAGTACAACAAGAACAAAATAATACCTTTTGAAAGAAAAAAAGCTATTTGATGTCAAGGAATATTTTCTTTGGTTCAATAATGCATTTTCCATCTGGGCTAACTACCGGTTGGGGAACCGGCAATCTGAATGCAAATGCAGGGCAATTTAATCCTGTAACCCACTGAAATTCTCTCTATATATTTTTTTTTTAATTTACTCTTTCTCTTCTCTCTTTTTCCTTTTTTTGTTGGGGGTAACTATCCCAAACCCTGATAACCTCCCTTCTCCACTACCCTTACCTGAACCATAAACAACTCTTCATCCCCTTGGCCTCTACCCTCCTTTGAATCCTAAAAACTCTTAATCTCCATTTACCTCTACTTGCCTATTAAGTCTAAAAAACACTTCCCTGCTTTACCTCAATCCACTCCAGAACCCTAATAGACATTACCTCCGTTTACCTCTACCCACCCCTGTTCCCTATAAAGCACTTACCTCCAATTACCTATACCCAACCCTGAGTCCTAAAAAATATACCTCACTTTACCTTTACCCACCCCTGTACACTAAGAAAACATACCTCCCTTTCCATTAACCCTCTCCTGTATCCTTAAAATCCCTTATTTCCCTTCATGTCTACCACTAACCACCCCTAAATCCTAACACCCTTACCCATGCCTTAAACAAGGGCTGAAAACAGCCGGCCCAAACCCCACTCTCTTCAACACATTTTATTGTGTAAAGACTTGACAACATTAGTTTATCCAACATCCAAAGCTTCCTAAAGCAAAAACTGGACAAACTGGACATCAGCCCACTACTTAGTAAATACAAAGACAATTTAGAAAATAATTATTATTTGCCTTCTATGATAACAAGGAGGATACATATAGTGAAAATAAATATCCCTCCACAATGTCTCTTGCTGTTTCATGTTGTGCATTATCATGTACCCAAGATATTTGTATGCTTATAAAATGCAACGCATCATCAATGTATTAGGGTCTGAAAATACTGCCAGGTAAGCAGGAGAAAGATAGGTCATACCTGGCTCTCTGACGGCTGTGCATTTCCAAAATTTTAATGGTACAATGTCTCAGACTTATCCAGAGACAAGGACATAAGAGACATTTCTGAACTGATATGACAACAAACACTGAATGGTTTTCTATTTAAATGAGGCCACACTCAATTTTTAAGAAAATCAAAATTCAGTCCAGGGAAAATTAATTCCCTATATTCCTTTATGTCGCAAAGAATTTGAGGGACCTAACGTGGAATGGACTTTCACATCTATTGTTGGAAAGTGGATTATTGGTAGGGGCAAATGTAGGTCTGCCACTAGCAATAAGGCCACTAGCACTCTATAGGGCTCAGAATAGGTCTTAGAAAATTATTCCCATGCTCAACCCTTGGTAGCTCGGCTGCAAGCAGGCAGGCTTACCTTCAAAGACAGGTATGTAAAGCATTTAAAAACACCAATTCAGTTAATAATTAAGACACAATGCATAATAAAAATCCAACACCAATTTATACAAACAGGAAATATTTTTATCTTCAAAATGACACCAAAGCGACAAAAATCCAATGTAGGGAACCGGAGATATGAATTTTCAAAGATTTAGCATTATATAGCACTTAGAAACCTATAGCACCATATTGGGATATCTGGTCGCGACAGACCGGCTCAAAGTCAAAGTTTCAGGCCGACCGCGATGGAGCCCTGAGCGGCTACCCCTAGCGGTAGGTCCTGGTCACAGTTTTTGCCTTCGGACTGTTGCAGCGCAGAAAACTGGGTAACGGGGAACAGGACAAGACCCGTACCAAATATACTCCCTCCGTCACAGACCAGATATCACATTAACACTTTCACTCATGCAATCATTGGTGGGGCCCATAACACCAACATTCACACATCACTTAACACTGGTCTGCACTTATAGGAGAGATGAGTGTTTCATGTGCTGACATGAAAGGAATACCTTATAACCTATAGGAAGAAAAGTTATATTACATATCTATACACTAATATCCTTACACCTACAGATCTCAATCCTAAACATCAAGGTACTCCTCCCACGTGATCAATGGATCATTTAGTTGGATTAGTTGATGATGATTTAGAACCAGCTAAAACACATTTAAGATTTTGATCTTCCCTCCTTCAATAAATCACAAATGCATTTGTTTGTTAATCAATATTTGTTTATCTATTTATCGCAGAGTTAAGTTTACATCTAGTAAGTCCATTAATTGTATGTAAATCATAAAACACCATATTTACCTAATCTGGCTATCGGGCGTCCTCTAAGTCATCAAATTAGTCATCAATCAGTCAGAATTTAGCAGTTCTTCATGCAGCACGCTACAGTCCCAAAGGAAAGGCATGGACCAGAGCGGTGCAAGCATCTATCAGTGCCCATACATTTTATAAAGTTCGTAGTTCATCAGGAAAATGGGCAGCATTCAGACTGTCAAAGATTCAGGAACGCAGCAGTCACTCTAGATAGTAGTGTCGCGTAGCGTCACCGTCGTCTTCGTCAGCAAAAGGAAAAAGGAAAGTATGCGCGCTCTCTCTATTCTACCATCATTTTTATGATAAAAGTAAAGTCAAGATGTAACAACTTAAAAAGTTTGGGCTTTCTTGATTGGTCGGTTGGGATCGTCCGGTGAGTTTTAGCACAGTTCAAGAGGTTATGTCATGGTTTTGGATTTTTCCGGTTTGTAAAAGTTCATTGTGTGGGTACTTGGCCGACTTCCCACCGTGGCCTTGTTCGGGCACATTATGACAAGGGTCATGTCGAGGACACTGGAATAAACTGATGCGCAGTCGCAGTTCGCCCGAAACCTCGTGGAATGGTGGCCATCACGTCGTGTCACGTTGGCGGCCATGTTGTTTTTAGGCCCAAAGGACAACTTAAGCAAAAACAAACACAATAAGTAATTAATACATGGAAATAATGAATAAAATGTTAACCCCTTACTAATCCCTCTATGTGCTTGTAATTATCTAGCGTATAGCGACATTTAAAGTGTTCATATTCACCCATTTGATGTCATCTGGAGCAACATAACGAAAACATCATAAAAGCAACATATATCATGCAGTATTCTATTTACTACATATACTACTGTTAATATGCGTACATATTTTAGTTATAGAAGTAAATTATCCATGCGGAATGCAAATCCCACGTATATTTCATATATTAGTAATGTTGATTAAAACACATGCAAACTCATTCAGTAATATTATAATTAATAGATTATTTAATTAATGTATTCATGCAGAATAGGGGGGATATACAACATTTTGTTCTACCCACTCCATCAGGACTTACAAACTTTTCTGGAGTTTTTTCTCCTGGGGTCCCTCGATGCTCTTCGCCAGGCAGATTCGGTGAGGGTTCGCCAGCCTCGGATTTCTTCTACTTCCGGTCAAACTCTGGAAGTCGGATCTATGGAGATTTCAGTGGGAGGAACCTGGATGGCTTGGCCGTCTTGCGGTTGAAGGCAGGTGGCTTGGCTGGCCAAGTTGAGTCGCTCCTCTTGTGGAGCTTTTTTCCAAAGTTGCTCCAAAGTTCTCCAAACTTCTAGAACTTCTTCCTGAAGTTCCCCAAAGGGTTCCAAAGTGTCTCAATCTCACTCCAAGGGTCTGGAAGCTCCAAGATAGTCCTTGAAAGTTGAGGACATCAGTTCCCACAATCCAATTGGACAAAACCCTTACAAATCCACTAGTAGTTCTCCAGGTTGAAGATCCTTGGTGGTGATGTTCCAGGTGAGCACTGTTAACCTGTAGCTTGCAGGAAGTCCACTCTTTAGTTCTTTTACAGCAAGTTAGTCCTCAGGGCTGTAGTTCCAGATGTTACAGTCTTCAGAGGGCAGGCCTTAGAAATTGCATATCAAACTTCTCAGCATGGCCCACGTCTTGCTTTTTTAAGTTTCAAGCAGCAGATCTGAAAGGCTATGCCGCTCTCAGATACTTATTCCAAGTTCTCTGGGTCAAGCAGGAGGTCACTCCTGACCAATGGAAGCAGGGTAACTCCCCTAGCGTATGACCACATCCTGTAGAGTGTGGCATTATTTTGTCCTAGAGTGCACCAAATCCTCCAAATTCATAATGGCTGATTTTCCAGCAGGGAGTTAAGAGCTGGCTAAACACACCCCTAGGATGGCTAATTTCCATAGAGTCTCCCCTTTGCATCTGCTCATTCCTACCTTAAGCCTAGCTCTGGCTTGGGATCAAAAGGGTAGAGTTGTAAATGACACTGATGCCTTTCCCTTTCCTTTGAAGACCATGGTTTACGACTCCTCCCCCTGCTCTGGCATTCCTGTGTAGCAGCAGACTACCCTCCCAGCAGAGCTGGTTAACCCCAGGGGCTCTTTATCACCTCTTCAAAGCAGCCTGGCTAATCCACTTAACCCTGACCAATCAGGTCAGACCACTGGAAGGCTGAATCTGGACCTACAAACAAGAAAGTCTTATAACTTCTTGTCTGAATATTTTAGGAGAAGTTCAACAATATCATATTGTTGGATTCATCACCACCATTCTGGGAAGTCTTTGAATGGAAGTTCTATCATTCTCCTATCAGGAGTTATTAGTTTATAATCTCTTGCCATGTTAACCTATGTGGCATGGGATTTGCAATGGGAAATATGACTTGTGTAATTTTTCCAGCACCAGGCCTTACAAAAACATATTTTACACATACTCCGCCTATATCTACAGGACCCCCATCCCATGGACCACTTAGGGGAGACTTTAGGGGTTCTGAATCTGTAGAAATATTGCAGATCCTCCCCTCAAAGTGCTCCTAGCATCAAAGTCGAATTTGTGCAGCACTGTAGCACAATGTGGGGGGTGAAATGTGCAATTTCACTTAACCCAGGGCATATAAAACTCATTTTATAATTGGCCTCCTTCTAAATACCTGACCCCAACCCCTATGAGACCTAGGTAAGACCCTGGGGGTACCTAACATGTATCAACGTAAGATCCGCGGGTCTACTAAAGCCAAGCTGAGAACTAATGACACAATGAAGTTTTCCTAGCACGTCAATGACCGCGTTTGTCATTGACGTGCTCGGAAAACTTCCGTGGACACGTTTTTTCTTGATTCTTATGTCTTGACATCTTTAGATACTGAATAAACATATTTTTCTTTAGGTAGTCAATTTTAACCTTTTCGTAAACACACACTGCACTTTATTTTCACCACACTGTAGGCAGCTTTTTTGATTGCTTGGAGATCTAAACCTCCGTTTTATATCTAAAAACATCTGTGAGCTCCTTTTTATAATAGCAATATGCTGGCTTTGTGTCATTAGTTCTCAGTTTGGCTTTAGTAGACCCGCGGATCTTACGTTGATACATATTTAGTGAATAGGGGATTTGTCCGCGCCGGTTTGTAAACTTCCCTTAGACCCTCAAACCAATTGTTTTTTCAGGTACCTAACATGCCCAAACATTGCAGGTTATCCATTTCTAAGTGCCCCAAACCCCAAAGTCTAGTTTGGGCACAATTTACTTTTCAAAAGCATTCCTGCAACATAGGGCTACTTTCAAACTGACCTCAGGCTTCAGCAGTGCACACATGCAAGTACAGAAAGGGCTGCTGGCCTCTAAACTGCCATGCCTTATTATATACTAGGGACTTAAAGGTAGTTTCAACCCCCTTATTCTATTATGTACTAGGGCCTCCAGGTACTTTGTCGGCCCTACGTATTTTTATTTCATTTTTCTTTTTACCAATCGTGTTAGCGTTGTTGTTTACTTTTGATCTTATAATGAGTAAACGTAAGGGAGTGGCAGGAACCCTGGACACTTTTATTGTTAGGGCTGAATCAATGCTCAGCCACGAGATCGAACTGACTGAGAGCCGATTGTCTTTAGGACCCTTATCCCTGCAGAGGCGCTCTTCCGTGGGCTCTACTATTTCGGGTGATGCCCTCCAAACTTGTTCTTCCCCCATCACACAAGGACAGCCGCAGTCCTATCCCATACCCGACCTGGAAGTATCTCCTATGGACACTGAAGACAGCCCAAGTGTAGTCACACGGATTATTAAATCCCATAGTGAGATCAAGTCAAAAGAACCACCAGTGAAGCGAAGGAAGGGTACAGGCTCTCAAAAACCCAAAGAACAGAAATGTACTCGGCATCTTAACCCTGAGGCGATACAAACTTACACCATCAGCACGCAGAACGATGCTGCCTCTCCTGCACCTATATGTAGAGCTCTCGGGATGTTGCTCTGGACACTGCTGGGGAGTCTGCTTTAGATTCAGTTTTTGCACAGCTCAAATAACTAATAAATAAACTAAAACATGATGGGGTGGGCCCTTTAGAACCCCCATATTCGCCCACTGATAATTTTAGTTATAAGGTGGCTCTTGAACAATTATGTCTCAGATTACATGCTCTCCACAAAACAGTTGCAGGGCCCGTAGAGAAACTTCTGGTTAGGGTAACAGCCATTGAGGAGTTAGTTGGAAACAGCCATGTTGCTCGTCTTATTACCCTTCCTAGTAAATCCTCAATCCCCGAAGTAGATACCGGAAAGGTAGATGCCACCACTCAGGCGGATTATATCCAAATTACAGAAAATGTATCCGCAGATAAAACCAGTAGCGCTGTAAACAATAGAGTTGCCTTAACTGGGCCCAGAGTAAATCACTTGTCCCTTACATCATGTACCACATCTAGGGATATGGAAGATGTTACACTCAATCTACCACCTGAGGTTACTCCTTATACAACAATATTGTCGAATGTACCACATCTCTCCCACCAGGTAAAAGAAACTTGGGAGGCATTGAGAAATAAATCTCTTTGCTGGATTCGCTCTAAAACTGGCTTAACCGAAACACTGTTTTGTGAGTTCAGGATGGTAAGAAGAGTAGGTTGGGTTGGGATATGGGAAAAAGTGTACCCCGGTGACTGCATAGTCCTCACATTTAGAACTCCGAGACTTGTAAGCAAAGTTTTAAGTAGACTCGGGAGTGACTATGTGACCAACCGAGGAATAAATTTACTGCCACTTGGAAATTTTTATGCTCCAACAAATCAATTTCCTTATACCTCACAGCCGAGACTTACTAACCCCAACCACCAACACTGATTTACCCTACCCGCCCACAATAGATTTGAAACACTTACAACCCTAGAAGATATAGATTGACTTATCTCCACACACAGTTATGTAGATTGTAGCCAGGATACTGTTAATCATCCATCTGGCCTGGAGCTGACAATTAGCGAACCCAATAAATTCAAACACTGCGTAGTAACAGCAAGTGATGACTCATATGTTGGTTCCAGTAATGGTAGCAAGGGGGTCCAGGCTGATGATCAGCTCCAAGGTGCCGTAGTTGCTGATATAATTGTGCACCGTCTTAACGAGATTGGAGCAGATTCGATAAACTTAAACAACCCCCATTCACTCCCTCCCAAAAATCCTGTTCATCACAAGAGCATTAAACCAGCTGAAAATAGGTCTAGCACAACCAAAATTCTATCTTAGAATGTGGTGGGTTTAATTACCAAACTTACCAACCCTGCCTGGCTTGACCTCATAGCTGGCTATGACATTCTTTGCATTCAAGAAGCCTGGATTGATAGCCCTCAGCACATTAACGGGTTTAAAACATTTCTTACACCGGCCATATTGTCCAGGCGTGGGAGAAAAAAGGGTGGTGTGTGCACTTATATTTCTTATCGGTTAAATGTAAAAAAGTTAGACCTTTTGGTATCTAACACTTATTACCAGGTTGTAAAAATGAACATTGATGCCTCACATAGTACCATCCTAATAAACTTTTCCAATAACATTCCTGTGCCGCAAACAGAGGTAGTCCTGAAGCAATTACAGAAGCACCTGGATAAAATACAAAAGTCACTTAATAAGGACGTGCGTTTAATTTGATGAGGTGACTTTAATATTGGCCCTCGTGTCGATGCTGAAAGTGGAAATTGTGGCTTAATATCCGATGATAAAGTAGGCATCTCTCATTTTCCGCACTTCCCCCTTGGGGATTATCTAAACCAGATTAAATACTCTATGGATCTGGGTTTTGCGAACGATCCATGCTAACCACCTTTACCGTTTAATAGTACTTTTAATGGTCATGGGTTGTCTTCAATTAGAGATCATATTTTAATTTCCAACAGATATGCAGACAGAATACAGAACTTCGAAATTCATACTGTTGCATTCAGTGATCACTATCCCATTAGTGTTACCATGGATCTACCGGCTAATGTGCTATCGGGAGGACACATGGCCATGCCTGTACACAATATAGCCATAAATAGAACCAATGGTTATACCATTAAATGGAAGGGGGTAGACTTACTGAAGCTAACTAAGTCAATATTAAGTTGTTGTAAAAAGGATTTTCCTGTCTGCCTCGCTGAGACTGCTGGGGACCCTGATATTCTTAATTATCACACAGGCCATACAGGCCATACAAAATTACCTGTTATCAGACTCACAAAACGACAAAAATGACAGGGTGGTTTGATTCCAATTGTAGTAAAGGTCACGTTGCCCCAAAAGCTGCCCTATGTAAGTCCCCGAGAGATCAGGAAGCCATAAGAAGGTGCGAGAGCAGCGTATAAAATGTCACTTAAAGAACGCAAAGAAGGGATAAGAACGGAACTGTGGCAGTCACTCAAGAAAGCGTCAGAGTTAGAAGATACAAAACGCTTTTGGCAGGCTGTGAATGCCCCATTCTTGGCCCACAAAAATATCCCCAGTATTGAAATTAGGATCAGGGAGGACTAATGTGTAACCCATTATTCCATGTTATATTGTGACAACGCAGACCTAATTCATTGTGAGGAGCAAAGTACCGGACACAAGAGTAATCTCCCAATTGAAATTCATTTTAATCTGGACGAGGTGATTTTGGCCATAAATGAGAGTGTGGGGGGGAAAAGCCCCTGGACCTGAAAGCGTCCCGGTGGACTTATATAAATTTTGTCCTCAGCTATGGGGACCATTAATTACTATGGTCTTAAAAATATGTTGCACACAGGGTTTCACCCTAACCTGGACATAGTCCATACTAGTCCCTATTTTTAAAAACGGAGACTGCAATGATTTGGCCTGTTAGAGACCTATTTCACTTCTGGATTCCATCGTGAAAGTGGCCAGGCGTGTCCTCCTGAATAGACTACAGTCGTGGGCGGAGGACAGGGGTGTTCTTTCAGAGCTACAGTATGGTTTCTGTCAAGGGCTTGGTACCATAGATCAGGGCTTAAATCTAAGCCTCTTATGGAGTAAGGCCAAACAGGGAAGTCTCTTCCTGTGCTTCGTTGACTTAAGTTCGGCCTTTGACTGTGTTAACCATCTGAAACTTTGGAGTGTTTTAGAGTCCATGGGGGTGGAAGTGCCGCTGACTAACCTTTTTAAACAATCCTACCTAGATGCCCAGGCAAGCATCCGTTATGGGTTAACAGGTGAACGCAGCTACAATTTCCCTGTTAGGAAGGGGGTAAGGCAGGGCTGTGTGTTAGCCCCCATCCTCTTTACCTTTCACATAAATAGTCTGGGTACCACACTGTTGAGGGAATGTCAGGAATTACCCAGCATTGGTAGTCGACTAATTGGACCCTTGTTATACACAGATGATGCTGTTCTCCTGTCTCGTACCCCAATTGGTTTGCAGAAAACTATTTTGGGTTTTGTGTCTTTTATGTCTAGGCTGGAGCTTAATGTAAACATCACCAAAACCTTTGTTATGAAATGTAGTAAACCAAACTTGAAGTGTCAAGAAATCTTCATAAATGATAGAAAACTCGAATTTGTTAATTACTTCTCCTATCTGGGCATTGTGTTTGAAAAGAGGAGCTCATTGAGCATAGCCATTAACACCAGAAATCTATTGTTTACAAAAGCTATAGGAGCCCTAATAAATTTCTCTACGAAATTAGGCAAGCACCTTATTGATGATTTGTTGACCATCTACAAAGTCAAATGCATTCCTGTAGCTATGTACGGAGCAGGTATCTGGGGTTTTGCAAACACAGCGTCCCTAAAGCTGGTTGAGAATAGGTTCTTAAAATATCTTTCAGCAGTCCCAAACAGCACAGCCACGTATATTTGCCATGCTGAGTTGGGTTTATCATATTTATCCGACCTAATTAAAATCCAGCCAGTTTTACTCTGGCACAAGGTTTGGATCAGTACTGCGACTAGGCTTAACCGGGACATGATTAATGATTGCCAGAATCTGTAGTGGGCACTTTGCATCCCATGGCTTGCATTCGTCCAAACTTTTATGAACGATCTGGGCTATCCTGAGTATTACACCAACCCTGATACTCTGTTCCATGTTACCAGGAAGGAACTAAAGTGATTATGCCTAGACCACCGGGAGACGATAAGACTGTCCACTAATTTTATGAAATCGTCTGTCAGAGAACACCAACTACTCCTGACACAACCGGGGCCACAACCTTATTTACTTATTACATCAGGTAATTATGATAGGATGCTGTGGACGCGCCTACGTTTAGGCAATTTTCATAACAGGGTTACGTTGCCTAAGATAAATGACTGGTCACGTATCTTATGCCCATGTCCATGTGACAATACATCGGCTCAGTCTACAATCCACATTATCTTTTTTTGTAAGTTTTATACCCTTAACAGGAAAAGATGGATCCTGCCCATTTTAAAATGGCAAGACCTGAGACAATGTCGACCCGCATTTATTAAGTTACAATTTCTTCACAAAGAGATGTTTATTGATCATATAGCCAAGTTTTTTAAAGGGGTGGTCAGATCCAGAATGAGCATGCAGGGAAATGCATTATCTTAATTGCATATTAATTTATCGTATGCTCTGATTGTCCTTGTATCTTGTTATAAGTTCTTTTAAATTGTAATTAGCATGCTTTTTATTGGATTGTTGAATTTATATTTACATACTGTAGTAATTTTCTTTTCTTTTTAATTTATTGTGCTTTTATGATTTAACATTTTTAAATCGAATAAAGCGTAATTTGAATTTGAATGCTGTACACTAATTAGTAATTAATTTTGTAAATTAAGTATTTTTGAATTAACCTCCCCCTCTTCACTTTTGAATTTGCACTTTAGTGCACAGCCTCTCTCCGAAAATGATGATGTGGCTCCTGGGCACTCTTCTGCTCTGATTGCTTGAGTAGTATAGCTAGTTTTGTGGGTGACCATTTTAGGCCTGTTATTGCTATAGCATTTGTTTCACCTTTGTCCTTATTGATATTGTAGTCCTAATTCTTAACCTTTCTTATTAAAAAGTTTGAATGACTTTTTAACAGAATTCCTATTGTTCTTATCCATCTCAGAGTATGTAAGTACATTTGAGTCATGAATGTGTGGTTTTCAAATCTCAGTTTTACTCGTTGCCACACTAGAACATTTGATAACATTCCTTTCAAATTTTTCAATATTATTTAGTGTGCGTGCTCTCACAGATACGTAAGTAAAGCATTTTTCAGCCAGCCTGCTTTACCAGTCACTGTTTCATTCCCGGTTAATAATTGCTTTTTTGAGTGTCTAGTTGCTCAAAATTATACTTAGACCTGAAGATGGCCTCATGCAGGAAGTTGAAGCATCGACATTACTGCAATCAGAGGGAATTCTGTATTGCAATGTAAGAGACACATTTGTGTAGCTATATTGAAGACTCATGCAAAAACAACATTTCATGGACAGAATGCAGAACAATGTCATACATTCACCCCAGTACAGAGATCTGGGTCTAATTCCATCGTTTTTTTGCTCACCATGCCTTTCCAGTTTGAACCCAGCCATATGCAAATCAGTCTTGACCCTGTGCCTCATGGGAACAGTCCAGCCCGAACTGCCAAGCCAGGTCCTCCCTGGACTGGAACCAAGCATCCTAGGACCGGTTTCGGGGTTTCACCCCTCTTCAGCCAGGATAGCTTGATTTCAGTGGCATGGAGAGCACGGGACTCACGTCTGAGCATACCCGTCCCACTCGGGGTGACAAATGCAGAAACAACAGTTGATGGATAGAATGCAGAACAATGTCATACATTCACCCCAGTACAGCGATCTGGGCCTAAATCCATCGTTTTTTTGCTCACCATGCCATTCCAGTTTGAACCCAGCCATATGCAATTCAGTCTTGACCCTGTGCCTCATGGGAACAGTCCAGCCCGAACTGCCAAGCCAGGTCCTCCCTGGACTGGAACCAAGCATCCTAGGATCGGTTTCGGGGTTTCACCCCTCTTCAGCCAGGATAGCTTGATTCCAGTGGCATGGAAAGCACAGGACTCACGTCTGAGCATACCAGTCCCACTCGGTGTGACAAATGCAAAAACAACAGTTGATGGACAGAATGCAGAACAATGTCATACGTTCACCCCAGTACAGAGATCTGGGCCTAAATCCATCGTTTTTTTGCTCGCTTTGTTCGCCCTAAGTTGGCAGGGTATGCCAGACGTGGGTCCCTTGCTCACTTTGCCACTGGATTCAAGATAGCCTGGCTGATGAGGGTTATGAACCCGAAACCGGTCCCAGGATGCTTGTTTATGGTCCAGGGAAGACATGACTTGGCAGTTCGGGCTGGACTGTTCCCATGAGGCACAGGGTCAGACTGATTTGCATATGGCCATGTCTGAACTGGGTTGGTGGAGTGAGCTAAAGAATGATGATGGATTAAACCCAGATCAGTTGACTGGGGGTGAGTGTTTGATTTGCTCAAACGCTCCGTCCATCATCCCCTTTGGTATGATATTGAAGACCATGATGGTGTGATCTTAGGTGACTGTTAATGTTTATAAACACACTTGCACTGCCACTTATCACTGTGTATGAATTATTGGGCATTGAACACTCTTATTGATCTGTCCTTACTTTAAGACTATAATAAAAGTGGTTTTGGTAAGCCTTGTACAAAGTTACATTGAATCGTTTGGTAATTGTACTATCACAAATGCTGTTGAATAGTTTAGGGAATGAGTTTGCATTGAACTAGTCATACACTCTCTCAGGTTCCTTCCAAGTGCACTGGTTCCCCTTGTTACCTTTAACAACTGCAAGAATTCCTCCAGCAGCAGGCAAATTTGAACTTTGCAGCTCATCAGATGGGCCACGTTCACAGAGATATTGAACAGCAGCTGGCCCTGAGCAGCATTTCCATAGCCCTGAGCGGCAGAGAGAAGCCAACACAGGTATGTCGGAACAATTTGACCTGTCTCTTTTTTATTCTTTTTTATACTTCAGCATCTCTGCAAATCATCCAATGCTTTAAAAGATATATATAAAAGTGCAAATCAAGGCCCAGATTTACTACGGATTTGTTTCAGGTTGCTTCACTTTTTTGGCACAGCCTGACACAAAATCTATTGTGGTACTTGAAAAGCCACACAGAGCCCGTTTTGCTTGGCTTTACGTGATTTTGTAAACTAAAAAAAAAAAGTAACAGAAAGCAGCTTATAGTTATAGCACTGCTTTGTGTTAATTGCATCACAGAGGCATTACATGGGTGGAGCATGGGCGTTCCAGTCCAGCTTATCATACATTTTGACAGAAACCCAACTTTACTAAAGTCAGTAAACATGGGCTTGTGCCAAAATGGTGCACCTACTAAAGGCTGATGTACAGGTGAAAAATATCTTCATTTATGTTATATTTTCTTTGCTAGTGTGCTGCATTCTAAGAAAAGGTTTTGTGCAGGAAAGTATCACTTTCGGCGCAAAACCTATTCTAATCACAATGCAGGCTCCCATGCGTCATGACTCAAGAGTGCCTGCATTGGCTTTAGGCTTCCCAAAGGGCGCTAGCGCTATGTGAGAGCAGAACTGCATCATATTTTAGTAGATATGGCATATTTCTGCTCTCTCCTTTTGACGCAATGCAGCACAATAACTTCCCTTGCTTTGTTGTGTCATCGTTTAGTAAATCTACCGCCAAGTATTTTGCAACTTCATGCACTACTGCAGAGGCATGCTGTGTAAAAATAAATGGTAGGTCACACACAGCAGTGGCACACTAGGTTTTGCAAGCGGCAAGCGAGCTCTTGCGATGGAGAGAATAGCGAATATAGTGGAGGACTCGAGAAAGGAGTTTGACTACACTTCGCCCCGCCGGTAGGATACTTGTTGGAGGGTCTTCCCCTGTTTGCTTGTGACCCCAAACTGAGAGCTCTCCACCTCTTGCATATCTAATATTCCTGGTTGTCACTGCTCCTGGGTTGGGGGGCTTCAGGGGGTGGGTGTGGGCCGGGACCTTATTGGATCGTCCTCGTGTATGACCAAGCTTGAACTTCTGCTGCTGTGATACTATTGTTTGTTTAATCTTGTTTTTCTTTGAGTTATTTGGGAAGAATGGGTGTGGGTGGGAAGTGTGAATGCTAAAGAATAATATGACTCACAATGGACCAACATGAGAGGTGGCATTTGGGCAGTTTAGAAGCACCCAATGGGGGTCATGAAGGGTTTTGTCAATGAAGATTGAAACCTAGTACCAAGCTGAAAATTGCATTTGAGATTCCTGTACATCCTGATCATCCTGATCTGTAAGCCATACTGGTGCTCCCACCAATGTTTGTCTTCTATTGTTCTGAAACTAAAATCAATAAAAACATTTTGAAACAAAAATAATAAGTAGTACTTACTTGAACTTATTGTTGTCTTATGAATGACTGGACAGTGGGTATGCCCACAATTGTGCTTTGCAATATGATTTATAGCATTTGTTCAATTACATTTGTATCCATTAATAGATAGTGAAACTGGGGGATCTTGCAATGAAAATCATCTTGAAAACCTGTGTTATCACATGGACACCTAAGCGGTGCTTACCACACATGGGATATATAGTGTTTGTAATATTTGCTTTTGCAACATTTGAAAAACGATGCACCTTGACCCACCATAATTAGTAACAGAATAACCTTGAAGTTCAAAACAGGATTTCTTCCCTGTAATAAAGCACAATGACATCTAAGAAAAAGAACAAGCAAAGCATAAGCACATGAAAACATTATGAAACTTAATGTGATGGGCAGGGGCGGCTCCTCTGTTGAGAGGGAGGAACGTTGCCCTACTAAAAAATTGCCCCTGAGATGGAGAAATACATTGGTAATACAGTTAATTTATTACCATTTTATTTTTCAAAACCCTGTCCTGAGCGGAGCTTCAGGATGCCGGGGGGGGTGGGCATTCTGATTTCTGCTGCTGCCGATCCAGCAGCAGCAGAAAGCAGTGTTGGGCTGGGCACTTTAAGTTTAAAGTGCCTGTTAGAAATAGGGGTCTCTAGCTGGCAGAGGTAGGTACCGTTGTCTAAATAGGGACCCTTGCTTCTAGTCAGGGTAAGGGGGATACACTCCTAAAATAACTCATGCTCACCCGCTTAGTGGCTTGGAATGAGCAGACAGGCTTATCTCAGAGGCAGTGTGTAAAGCATTTGTGAACACATACAGTAATGCAGTGAAAACACTACAAATGGACACCACACCAGTTAAAAAAAATAGGTAATCTTTATCTAAACCATACAAGACCCAAAACGACAAAAATCCACACTACAGTGATAAAAATATAACTTTCAAATTATAGAAATAGTTCAGTTCAAAGCAAATTGCAGATGCAACACTTTTCATACAAAGTACCTTGGATGCATCACGCACACAAACAAAAAGGGTCACAGGGAAGGTGATGTGTTGGTTCCTTACACTCAGGGAAGGTGATGTATCGGTTCCTTGCTCTGGGGGAGGTGATGCATTGGTTCCTTACTGCTGCGCAGGGGAGGTGATGAGCTGGCTCCTTACCGGAGAGGAGGTGATGCATAGGTTTCTTACTTCGTGGGGAGGTGATATACGGTCTTTTACTGTGTCCAAAACGGTATGACAGATTTGGCGCTGTGATGTGACTATCTGGGATGATGCATGGGTTCTTGCAGCCGCACAGCAGGGCTTGCATTGGAATTAGTGATCTCGGACTTCAAAGACTGGTGCACTCGATGCGGCGTGCGGTGATTTCTGGAGCCTCGGGCAGGCGCTGCGTCGGTTTCTTCAGCGATGCGTAGGAAACAGGTGCAGATGCGTCACGTTTCTTGATGTTGCATTGCTTTTCCAGAACAACCTCCAGATGCCCAGAACAGCTACAGGAGCCTCTTGGCAGGTCAGAACTCCCAGCAAGGAAGTTCAGGGGAGCTGGGGGTAAAATCTTTATGTCCCTGAGACTTCAGAACAGGGGGCAAGCTCTGTTTCAAGCCCTTGGAGATCTTCATCAAGCAGGAGACACAGCAAACAGCAAAGTCCTTTTCCCTTTCCTTGGCAGAAAGTAGCTACTGCATGCCGGCCCTAGATAGCAAACAGCACAGGGGCAGCATTCCACCTCAGTTTCTCCAGCTCGTCTCCTTGGCAAAGGTTTCTCTTGATTTCCCAAAAGTGATCGAAAAGTCTGGGGTCTGGGCCCCTCTTTTTATACAGTAAATCTCTTTGTTCTCTCCTGGCCCAGGGTTCTGAGCACAGTCCAAACCAGTTCTCGGGGGCACTTTGCAAGTGCACAACAACCCCCGTTGTCAGTGTGAGCCCTGGCTCCAGACACACAACAGGGGGGCAGAGCCATCATTGTGGAAGGCAGGCACAGCCCTATTCAGGTGCAGGTTCTACTCCTCTTACCACTCCAAATGCAGACCAGGCCTATTCAGTCTAGTACTGACTCATCCAGACTCTCTGGAGCCACTGCAAATCCCCAGCCCCTGTCACTCCAAAGCCAGACAGACAATAGACATCCTATCAGAGGCACACTGGATGGCTAAGCAAGAAAATACCTACTTTCTAAAAGTGGTATTCTCAAACACAGAATGTAAAAATCACCCTCACTAAAAGATGCATTTTAACATTCTAAGTCCAGGCATACTAAACGTTATTTTCCTATCTGGTTCCCAGAACAAGTTATGCTTATAAGATGTTATAAGTAAACTCCCCATTCTATCCTATGGGAAAAGATAGCCTTACAATAGTGAAAAAAGAAATTGGCAGTATTTCACTATCAGGACATGCCACACACATCAGTGCATGTCCCACCTTTCACATACACTGCACCCTGCCCACAGGGGTACCTTGGGCCTACATTAGATGTGACTAACATGTAAGAAAAGGGAAGGTTAGGACCTGGCAAGTGGGTGCTCTTGCCAGGTCAACATGGCAGTTCTAGACTGCACACAGGATCTGCAATGGCAGGCCTGAGTTACATTTTAAAGGCAGCTTATGTGGGTGGCACAACCAGTGCTGCAGGCCCACTAGCAGCATTTGATTTACAGGCCCTGGGCACACACAGTGCACTGTACTAGGGACTAACTAGTAAATCAAATCCACCAATTATGGAAACACCAATGCATAACAACAATTTGCAGGGAGAGCATATGCACTTTGGCACTGATCAACAGTGTTAGAGTGGCCAGAGTGATAAAACCAACAAAAACAGGTCTGAAACAGAAGGCCACAAAACAAAACAATCTAGGGATAATCCCGCTGAAAAAGCCAAGTCTAAGAGTGCCCATGTCTATTTTCGCGAGACATGCCCATTTTAAACCTCTAGCTGGGTTAGAGAAAGCATAGGGCTCCAGTGTCCTTGGGAGTGCCAAAGAAGGACGCTCCCTCTAATCTTGGTGCTTTTTCATGCTGCATGAGAGCAACACCTGGATTGGTTACTGCAGTTTCATGGGTCCTGCACTGAAGCCTGCCTTCTTGCCTGCCTGGAGAAGACCCAAACGAGGAGGACGTCACGCCAGGAAGGTAAGTGGAATTGTTATTTTTTCACTTATTTTTTACTTCTATTTTTGTCTCACCACCCTCCTTACATGCCAGCCACCACTGGTGATGGGCGCAGAAGAGAGTAGGGAATGCCATGCTCTTTCAATTAAATGTTTGACAGTTTGTTCAATGCAACAGTCTTAAAATAACCTACTAAATACTTCTGACTTTGTTGTGAATATCACATTTCATAAACCCACAGGAAGGATCCTTTTCCTGATCAGTGATACACATTCAGGGTTTCAAAATGAGGACTTTAAGCCTGATAGCGAGTGGGTCATTGATTTCCAACCTCTGCGTAAATCCCTGTTTGCACTGGAGCTGGAATCACAAGTTAGGTTGTATTTAATGCATCCAACAATTTTTGAATGCGTTAAATATCTCAACCCTTTTAATACTTTGGAATGTCAAACCTGCCGAAATTTGACAGGAGAAAAGCATACAGTATTTACTGTATCATGCGGATTTTGGTGCTCTAAGCACCAAAATCCACAGGTTATTTCCCATAAAATCGGCATAGGTACTATTTGTTGCAATCAATAAATAATGTACACTGTGCAATGTCAGACTGACCCATAGGTCAATCAGGTACTTCCTGTTAGGCTGGTCTGTGTAGTCAGGGTGTGGGCCAATGTTTTGGGTTGTTTGCGGACCTATTTCATGGTTTGCTGCGCCGGTTTTTACTGTTGATTTCCCTGATATCAAAACAAACACTGGCTGTAACATACATCAATGCAGTCTTCCATACTTTGCAAAACACTTATGCAGCATGTCTTTACTAATGCAAAACCACCCAAGTTGCAAACATGAGTCACTTTTTTAGCTGTCTTATTCACTAATAGGGGCCAGATTTATTTTAGTACCCTGGCCTATTTTCTACTGAATCCCTTGATATCGCTATTTATCTGATGTGATGAATAGCACCTTCTTAGAACTGGGGGTCTCTAGTTGGCAGAGGTAGGTACCTTTGACCAAATAGGGACCCTTGCTTCTAAGTCACGGAAAGGGGATTACACTACTGGATAACCCCTGCTCCCCCCCTTGGTAGCTTGGCACGAGCAGACAGGCTTATCTCAGAGGCAGTGCGTTAAGCATTTGTGAACACATACAGTAATACAGTGAAAACACTACAGATGGACACCACACAAATAAGCATTCTTTATATAGACTTAACACAAGACCACAAACGACAAAAATACACAATACTGTACTCAAAATTGACTTAAAGATGGTAGAGTTAACTTAGTTCAAGTTGTTGGTAAATACGACACAGTTCTCACAAAAGTACCTGGATGCGTAACTCAAAATAAACAAAAGGCTCGCAGCGCTGGAGATGCGTCGGTTCCTTGCTTCGGGGGAGACGATGAGTCGCGCCTCAATGCTTGCACAGAGTAGGGGATGCATCTTGATCCTTACTGGAGAGGAGGTGATGCGTAGATTCTCGTGCTGCAGCCCGGTTGCTATGCGGCAAGATGGCGCCTTGATGCGATGCGACAATCCGGTGCGATGCGATAAGATGGCGCCCTTGATGCGACGGCTTTGAGACGATGCGACACGCCCTGGCAGCCTTGTGGCAACTCTGTACTTTGGAGCCGCGACAGGCCCTGCGACACGCTTCTCTGATGATGCGACGGCGACCCTCACGGTTGCAACGCGCTTCTCCGGTGATGCAACAGCAGACAGCTGCGACGAAGGCACGCTTCTGGGAGATGCGGCAGCGGCACGCTTCTCCGGCGATGTGATGACTTCAGCTGCGGCAGCAACACACTTCTTCTCGTTACGTTGCGCTTCCAGCTCCCAGCGACATGCAGGCTTCTGCAGATAGAATTCCCAGCAAGGAATTTCAGAGGGGAGCTGGTAGTAAAGTCTGTTGTCCCTGAGACTTCAGCAGGAGGCAAGCACAAGTTCAAGCCCATGGAGAAATATTCTGCAAGATGATGAAAGTTCTGTAAAAGTTCCTTCTCCTCACCTTGGCAATGAAGATGCCACTGCAGGCCAACACAGCACACTGGCAGGGGGGGCAGCCCAACTCCTACAGCTTCCTTTGGCTTTTCTCCTTGGCAGAGGTTTCTTCTTGTTGTTCCAGAAGTGATCTAAAGTCTTGGGGTTCGGGTCCCCATATTTATACTACTTTTCACTTTGTTCTCTGAAGGCAGAGAGGCCTTTGCCTAGTCCAAACCAGTTCTGGTCAGTCTTGGAGCACTTTGTTTACCTGACTCCTTCTTTCCTTTCAGAGTGCAGGGCAGAGACATCAGACACACCACAGGAGGTGGAGCCAGCATTGTGGAGGAAAGGCACAGCCCTATTCAGGTCCCAGGTGCAACTCATCCCACCCATCTACATGCAGATCTTCCTATTCAGCCGTGTGCTGACTCACCCTCACCCCTGGAATCCCCAGCCCCTGTCACTCACAGATCCAGACACACAATACACAACCTAGCAGAGGCAGACTTGGACAGTTAAGCAAGAAAATACCTACTTTGTAAAAGTGGTATTTTCAAACACAGAATGTTAAAACCAACTTCACTAAAAGATGTATTTTATAATTCTGAGTTCAGGCATACTAAATTAGAATTTCTACCATGTTCCCTTAGTCAGTTAGGATTATAAGATGTAATAATCAAACTGCCCATTCTGGCCTATGGGGAACAGATAGCCTTGCAATAGAGAAACACAGAAATAGCTGTAATTCACTATTAGGACATGCCACACACACCAGGGCATGTCCTACCTTATACTTACATTGAACCCTGCCCTTGGACCTACCATAGGGGTGTCTGATATGAAGAAAAGTGAAGATTTAGGGACTGGCAAGGGGGTGCACATGGTCAGTCAGCATGGCAGTACCAGACTGCACATAGGCTCCGCAATTGAAGACCTGAGACACACTTTACAAGCTGCTTCTGTGGGTGGCACAACTAGTGCTGCAAGCCCACCAGCAGCATTTGATTTACAAGCCCTGGGCACACATGTACTAGGGTCTGACAAGTAAATCAAATAACCCAATCATGGAGTCACTAATCAATACATCAATTTAACATAGGGAGCACTTGCAATGTGGCACTGAATAGCAGCGGCACAGTGCTCAAAGCATCTAAACCAGCAAAACATATCATAAACAGATGAGGCAATCAGAAAAAATGGAAGGGAGACTCACGCCAATGGTACCAGGTCTAACACACCTCTACTTGTAACAGGGGCCTCAATAGAAAATAGTTTATGCTTTGTGATATTATTCAGTAGTCTAGGACTTTACATATATCATCTTCCTAAACACCTTCGGGTAATCGCAGCGCTTTATAAAAGTTATTAACATAACATAAACCTCTGTCAAGAAAATTCTCATAGTATGCCGCTGTGGGATAGTTCAGTTGTTGTGAAGCTGCACTGTTATTTGTTGTATATGTCACAAGCTGCCTGCTATTGGTTGATGATCTGAGATTTGGGAGAGAAACATTGCATTAGGGTTGAGAAATAATTGTATGCTTATTTGAAAAAAATTAAGGGGCATATTATCAAGAAACGGCGTTAAAATTATTGCCGCTTTAGCGGCAGAAAACTGCTGCTAAAGCGGCGATAATGGGCTTGATAATATGCCCTTGAGAATTCCCATAGAAGCCCATGTTCTGGTGTCAACATGGACTTCTATGGGAATTCTCTGCGGCATATTATCAAGCCCATTATCTCCGCTTTAGCTGCAGTTTTCTGCTGCTAAAGCGGCGATAATTTTAACTCCGTGCTTGATATTATGCCCCAGAATGCTTTAAAGTTGTATGAGATTAGTTTAGAGGAGGTGTGCAAATATCTCTCAAAAGGGGGGAAGTTACCCCACCGTAAGATACCGCAGGTCATTATATGGCAGTAAATGTAGGGTTACATACATGTATTTGGGTTGGACAATGGCACAGAATCACTGAGAAAGAAGGTGAATTAGCGTTTCCATGATATGGTACATTTAATGTGAGGATCATTGAAAATTTAAGGAGAGTTACATATGAAATTAAACCTTAACCTAGAACCACACAATTTAAATCGCTTAATGCATTGAAATGTGCAGCCCATGCAAGAGAAAGGGAACATTTTCAGAGTCAAGTGAGAAAGGCAGTCCACACTTATGTGGACGCAAAGTGGGATGCAGAGCAGAAATGCTGGAGGACAGACGTGATAGAAGGAGTGAATTTATATCCACTATTAGAAGGGGGAGAAGGGACTGGAAAGAAGAAGGAAAACAATACTAATGAAGTGTGGGAAAAAGCTGAAGATACTGATAGTGACACTAGTGATAGTCGTTTAGATGTGCAGCATTTAATTTAAAGGCCCTGGGTATATGGGATACCAGTTTGCAAGGGACTTCCAAGCAAATTAAATATGCCAAACAGGTGTAAACCAATGATACCATGTTTTCGCGGAGAGAGTGCATGCACTTTAGCACTGATTAGCAGTTGCAAAGAGCCCAGAGTCCTAAAACCAGCAAAAAGAGCGTCATAAAAATAGGAGGAAAAAAGGCAGAAAGATTGGGATCATGCTGCAAAAAGGGCCAGGTCCAACACAACCTCCTGCCAGCCTAAAGCCAGGGTGGACTGATCAATTTCTTGAAGGGCTTCCTTGCTTGGGGTGACAGAACATGGACCCTGGCCTGCTACTGTAGGGGCACGTTCCAGTTCTACTCCTCTCTAAATCCAGTTGGATCCCTCTGTCTATACTCGCAGGGCCCACTAAGCTAATCCATTGGAAGTCCTTCTCTTCACCTGTAGACCCTATCTGTGAAGTGCCTAACTTTAAGTTGTTCACATATGCATCCCAGTAGGCAGACAGTGTCCACCATGGCCAACAAAGTGAAGTGGCCCATTCCACCCTTGGGTCTGAATTCTGTCTCCAAGCCAAGGAAAACTCTGTCCATGAGGACAAACACCAACAAAGGACACTGATAGCTGTCATTGTTCAGTGCCACGCCCCAGGCCATCCAGGGGTTTCAGTCCTCAGTCTCAGAGTGGAGGGCAGTATCCCCAGGTGCATCGCATCCTTTCTTTACTCTACCTCCCACCAGTTGAGGGGTGGTATCCTGAGACTGGTCTTCCAGCCCAGGGTCTGCACCCTCAGGCTGGTCAGGGGCATGTACTTACTCCCCCTGCCCATCCTTCTGGGGTTCTGTATCCTCCTTTTGGGAGTGGTAACCCAAGAATCCAGAACTGTCAGGGCAATTGTGGCAGACGTCCTGCACTATTCTCCCAACAGTTCAGGGGTCCTATCCTGCAACTGGTCTTCCAACTCAGGGTCTGTACCCTTGGGTTGAGCTGGGGTAAGGAGTGTGTCCTTCCTCTCCCACCTGCCCCCACCATCTGGAGTCTCGCACCCTCCTCCTAGGAGGAGTGGTACCCCCAGAAGTCAAAACTGTAGGGACACTTGTGGCAGCCACCCCAACCCCCAGGATAGGACTGATACTTTGAACCTGGTTCTCCAACCCAGGGTCGGTGCCCTTAGTTTGAACAGGAGTTAGGGGAGAGTTCTTTCTCTCCCTCAAATCCCTCCATTTGGGCTTCTGCACCCTCCTCTGTGAAGTGATATTGCCAGACACCAGAATTGGTTGGATGCTGGTATCAGTCTCCACCCCAAGTTCTCCTGACACTATGTGGTCCCCCTCAGTGGATGGTCTCACGGTACAGACTAGTCTCCCTTCTTGGAGTCCCCTCAGGGAATGCTCCAGGCTCTGGGGCTGTGCATAGAGCACGGTGCATCTTTGCCTGCCTCAACCTATCCTCCTACTATTAGAAGGGACAAAGGACCATTTTCCCACTCCACTACACTGGGAACTGTCTGGGCCACTATAAACCTCCCCCGCCCTTTGTTGTGGTTAACTGAGCTATTCCTTTTAGGATCACTCCCCGATGCCTTTCCAGACCCTCTGGTACTCACCCAGAGGTCTGCCTCCTTTACAGGTTCCCTGTTGTCAGAGAACTTACACTCAATCACGGCCCCTGCAGGTAAGAGTGGTGGGGCGGTGGGGCCGGGTCGGGGGGATTTCGACAGACAATGATGAGGGCAAAATAATTAATTATTTAATTTTCCCTCGTCATCGTCTGTCGAAATCCTACCCCACCCGGCCCCACCACCACACTGCTCTTACCTGCACGGGCTGCGGCTGCTTATACTTCAATAGGTGTTGCTATAGCCCCGGGAAACATTAGAGCATGTGTACTCTGACAATTAAATTGTACGGCCCTTCAAAAGTGTTTACTATGCTACCTTTCACCCAACCATCCAGTGCTTTGCAGCAAAAATCCTCCACAAATTCCTCCCAAGATTGGTGAGACAGCTTCCTGCTGCCCCTAAATCTCAACCTATACTCTTCAAGGGTGAAGCCATTCCTATTATCAAGGCCTCTTTTATGGGGGTGTACCTGTGCCTGTCACTACCTTCTAGGGCCAGTATGACATCCCACCCATCCTCAGGAATATAACTCCTCAGGCCAGTTCACCAATCCTCCTCGGGGATCATGTATACTACCAGAGCTCTCTCATACTCTTGCAACCACAGACATATGTCACCCCCTTCATTGAAGCTAGGCACCAAGTCTGTTGGTATGTGAGTGGAATTTTTAACACTAGACTTAATATTGCTGCCCCCACTGGACTCTACGTGCAGCGCTGGTGAGTCCAGAACTCTAAAACTACGCTCATGGGTCAATCTCCTCTCCTCAAGAGCTAGTTTTTCCCTGGCGAAGGCCCTTTGAGCCTCTGCCATCTTTTCCTCAGCTAAGGCTTCCACAGCATCTGCCCTTCTCTCTTCAACAGCTGGCTGGGCCATCTGCAACATCAGGTCCCTCTCTGCTTGTCTATTCTTGAGTTCCTCAGGAGACAGGATGTGGGAGGTGACACTGCTCTTGGCACTAGACCCAGTGAGGGACTTCCTATCCATGGGGTCTGCTCTCTCTACTAGCATCCCTGCCCAATCACTTTCTCCCTCCTCCTCAAACTCTTTAGGGTCACTGCCCTGTAGAGGTATGGATTGGGAAAGCTTCCACTCGGAGTCCTCACTAATCTCGGGGTCCTCCTCAGGGTCTTCCTCAAAACCACCACCTGTTGACACTTTTTCCCCATCCCTTTCAAAACAGTACAGGGTTTTGTGAAGGTCCGAACTCACAGGTAGTCCCATCTCAATGCTGAACCCCTTCAAATCCTCCACACTGTACAAAAACAGGTAGTCAGAATAGACTAAACCGATTTTGGTAAGGTACAAAAACACAAGTATTCAAACAAGATTCCCAGGTGTAAGAGCTGAAGTGGGAGCAAACAATAATAAGGACCGATGAGAGAATCAGGAGAAAAAAATCACATAATGGTCTAGGTGCAGCGTTGTAGTGCAACAAAGAGTTACTCTGGTATCATGCAAATACATTTCCTATCCTCACCACTGGTCACCAGTGTTAGAAATAGAGTTCCTGGTTAGCTGGGGTATGCACCTAAGCCATGCAAAACCCACTACTCTTGTCAAGGCAAGTAACTTACACATCAAGGATACCCTGTGCTCACCCTCTGGTTGCTTGGTGCAAAGCAGACAGGCTTATGATCAGAGGCAATGTATAAAGCATTTGCACAACATACTCTCACAAGTAGCACAATAAATGCATCACAAAAGATACTCCACACAGGTGTATTTAAAAATATATTGAATATTTTGTGCATCTAACATAGTTTAAAACAACATGAATCATAAATACTGTGCATACTACGCAATTCCTGAGCCAGTACTCATTATCCTGACAATGCAAGAATCAAAATTACCTACATCATAACATTAGGGCATGAAAGGCAAGAGTTAGGTTGAAGCACACAATCATGAGTCACCATATCGGCAGAAAATTATGCATACTTCATAGATAAGACAGACTTGTGTAGAGATAACCACATAGAATCCATATCTAACCATGACAAAATAGGGCCCAGTGTACATGCGCTCCTATTAGCAGGATTATTGTAGATTTCTAAGCCTCACTGATACTAGTGTTTTCAGGAGTGAAACGTAGGCCGCAGAAACTCCTGCACACCTGCTACTTGTAATATGGTAATTTAGGCTTACTGAATGTGGTAAGTTTGTCTTGGGGGGCCTCCATCAACAAAGCCCCCCTCAGGTATGTAGCAACAGAGGGAGTAGGGCACACACTGAAAAATTAGGAGGGGAGGCCTCACTTGGTCTCTTCACAGTAGAATAGGCAAAGGCCCATGCAGCTACTAGCGAGGATGCAGTGTAGCTGTTAAATACCCCCAGGGCAGCCCATCTTCATGACATGGCCTGTGCCACCCTGGATCTCTGCGAGTGACCCACCGGGGACACGGTGCAGTTCGGATGCTTCCCTCGGCCCCACTCAGCCTTGGACCTGTCTGGGGTGGAGAAAGAGGAACAGAGCAAAGTGGACTTCCAAGCGGCAAACCTCAAAGGACCTCAGCAGGGAGGCCCATAATATAAAGAAAGGTTTTTCCTCACTGTGAAGGAAGACAAGCACTGACTCCGCTGGTGGCACCCTGCCCTGCACCTTCACTCCAGAGGAAGGGCTGCGCTGAGGTATTCTCCAAGTGCAGGCTGAATCCAGAACGCTTGTCTGATGATGGGACCCCTCTCAGGGGGTTCTCGCAGTTTAGCAGGCAACTAGAGCACAACAATTGTATGGTTCGCCAAGCTCAGCATGATGAGTTTCCCCAAGAGAAGAGATTGTAGCCCCCAGAGCGGTGCCTGAGACACTCACAGCCACAAAGTGCCATGCTGTCCACATGCTGGAAATAAACAAAGGAGCAATTGCACCTGGTGACGCTGTTCTCTAACCAAAAGCAATGCTGTCCTGGAATCCTTCAGAGATCTGTAACTAAGCAGGGAGGGCCAGCCCACCCGACCCTGGAGAGCACTGGGCACATGCAAAGCTGGCAGGCAGGCAGGCAGCAGGCCAGCACACTGGTTTCCTCAAGCAAAGTGGCATTTTCTCGAACAGCCAAGCAGGCAAGCATCTCAGCAAAACAAAGCAAAGCAGTCCAAGTGGCGGTCCTCCTGGCAGCACTGCAGTCCTCTGGTATCGTATTCAGAGCTAGTATCATCTGGTTACAAGTACACTCAATGCCTGAATCATGGGGTCATAACCCCTATACTTGTACTCAAAATGTCTTTGATCGAGGGGGTACTTTAAACAAAACCTTAGAAGTGCACAACACTCCCTTTCAACCCCAGCCATAGGCTCTGGACATCAGTCGCGGGTAAATAGGCCCTTTGTGTGAGGGCAGGATACAGCCTATACAAATGCAGTGTGAACGTCATCTCTCTCCCAGCCCAGGAATACCATCACTATGCAGATTAATGCAGATGTAACCCTGTCACACCCAACCCTTCCTGTGTGATGGTTGTCTGGAAAGTATGAACAAAGTGGAGCTGTCAGCCATGCGCAGACGTGGATAGGAGACAGGCTGCAAAGCACAGAGAGTTATAAGCACAAATACAAGCCCACTTTCTAAAAATGGCATTTCCAAAATAGTAATGTAAAATCCAACTACATCACTAACCAGGATTTATCACCATCATTCTAAAGAACACAAGCATGGCAACGATACTCCTTTCAGATCAGGAATTACCACGTAACACATATAAGAGAATTCCTAATGCACAGCTTCTGAGAGGAGTAGGCCTCACAGTAGTGAGACAACAAAATAGGCTGTTTGTCATTACCAGGATATGACACAAAACTAAGGCATATGTAATACCTTCTATGTACACAGTACCCTGCCCATAGGGCTACCTAGGGCCTACCTAAGGGGTGGTCTATATGTAGCAAAAAGGGTAGTTTAGGGCTTAGCAAGTAGTTTTAAATGGCATGTCAGAGTGGCAGTAAACTGTGCACTCAGGCCCTGCTGGGGCATGCCTAAGACACGTTTGAAAGGCTACTTTGCAGCCCCTCGTTATAAGGGATACCACTTTGCAAGAGGACCACAAGTAAATTAAACATGCTGTAGCGTCGGGAAGCCAGACCCACCCCCACGCGCGAAAGAAAAAGAAAATGATAATAACGTCTTGTTATTAACATTTTCTTTTTATTTTGTTCACTGCTTCAATAGCAGTGGGACAACGCTCCTCTGCCTTAGTGAAGGAGCCGCCACTGCAAATGACACAAAGCAGGTGGGTCACGTCATCCCGTATTCCAGTCAATCAAGTCACCACAAAGATTATTAGGCTAAGGCATGGAGATAATGAACCAGCATGACCTGCGAACTCATGCCTCTCTTGTGTTGGCGAATGTTGCAAGCGGCGATTATGCCGAGTTGGAAAACTTTAGCACTAAAGTATACAATCATAGGAAACAGCCTGTAGTTTGAAACCTGGAAGGCATCGCTTAAGTCCGTGGGACACTTCTGCAAATGTTATTCTAATGAAGTACTATATGGTATATTGATAAAATAGTTCCTCGACAATTAAAAAGAAGCTAACATATTGGAGGGCTTTAATGTAAATCACTCTTTAATACAAAACAAAATGGGCCGGGAATCCATCGCAGATTGAAGCCAACCAGCAAGTTTTATAGGGAAATTCATCATGTTGGTACCTCCGTTGAGCTATTAACTTTAATTGCCTCTCTTCAGCCTTTAAGAATTAAGTTAAAAACAATAACCTAAACACTTTAAGAAGCCTGCCTGTTTATTTCTGCAAATCATTTTCTCCCAGGTGCGGTAATAAATGGAAATCCAATTAGGTTTCCTTCAACAAAGCACTTCCCGCGATGCATTATTGTGCGGTACAGGTTCAAAGACCATAGATTGTGGGGGTTATTGTAAGTCTCGCAGCTAGTCAATTAGCACTTGATGCGCCATAAAGCGAGGCCTTCCTCTTCAGTCACTAGCCCGAGATGCCGTTTTTACTAATATTAAAAATGCAATAATAACCGTAGGATAAGTGATCGCCAAACTCATTATACGCAGTAAAGAGTGAAATATGTAATACGCAGATTTACACAATAGGGAAAATTCAAAATGCGATACATTGTAAAAATATATATATATGTTTTTCACTCAAAAAATAGACATATGATCAGTCAGGTATGATAATTACCATTGGGGCATATTAGCAAGGGCCAGATCGCCACTTTATCAGCACTTTTTGCCGATAAGGCGGCAATTTTTTTATCACCCAATTACCAAGCTGTTTCTAACAGCAGCTAGTGACAGCTGCCAGGCGATAGCGACCGGTTTGGGGCCAGCTTTGCATGTCAGCGATATTTATCGCTAATGACATGCAAAGTGGGCGTACCCAAACTGGTAGCGACTGAAAGCAGTCGCTAACACAGCTATCGCCTATTAGCAATACCCGCGGCGCGATAAAAAACGCACGCTAACCGCGATTAGCGCCAAGATTTTACACCTGGTAAAATCCTGACTTAGCCATAATAGAGGAGTTGGCCTAACGGCTAGGGTGCACGACCTCAGACCTGGGGAACTGGGTTCAAGTCTCGGTAATGACGCTGAATGTCCTGTGATTCTGGGCAAATCACTTAATTTCCCCGTGCCTAACAAAAAATGAATGTGTGCCCTAATGTAACGTAACTGGTGCTATGTAAAGCTCTCTGATACCTGATTGGATTCGGGTCAAGTTCGCTCTATATAAAACTCTGCAAAAAAAAAAAAATAGTCAATGGGAGGTGGATTCTAGGGCTAAGTCCCCACCTGCCTATTAGCGAGATTTTCCTTAGCGATAGGATTTTTATCACTGGAAATCTGTTGAAGATGAGATTCGCCGCTATCGCTGGATTTTTATCGCCGTGGAGATAAACGTTGGTAATACAGCGTTATCTCCGCGATATAATCCAGCGATAGGAGGCGTGATTATTGTACACGGCGTCTGGATAGTTCGGTGCAATTTTACTTGTTTGCCAAGAGTATAACAGCAATTGAGTTGGAACAGCTTTACCCTGAAAATGAATTAGCAGGAGCTTATCACTGAGCTGATCTCAGGAACCACGAATTGCATGCAAAGGACTATGGGATGCGTACATGCAACTTGCTATTCGTGTGTATTTAAAAATAATGTTTTATTACAAACATGATTTTCTGTTAAGTACCCATTCTTTATTTAAAAATCCTACGTGTCTCTCACCCGCATCTCTCTGCCTATGCTTCACCGACCGATATAAGAGTTCCGTTGCTCTCCGGTTCAGTGTCCTAGCGACATAATTACCCCAATAAATAAGACAAATTCTACATCTCTGCTTTTTTTTTTAAAGGACCAAGGGGCAGATTTACAAGGCCCTTGCGCCACTTTTGCGTCACTTTTAACATGGAAAAAGTGACCCAAAAGTGGTGCAAGGGGCTTGTAAATCTGCTCCCAAGTCTTTATATCTGCGAAAGAGCAGATTTAGGACTGTGGATGTTCTGGTATGACTACATAGTATAGATGCTCTGTATCTGCAGCGAAACAGCGGAAGTTCCCAATTGCAGTTTAACTAACACAACTGGGGCTAATGGTAATGTCAACAGAGGTTCAACGGTGTGGCCAGATGAAGGCAAATTTGAGAGAACACACGACAAAAAGTAAGCCATCTAGGATGACAAGGGCGTAACAAAGGCCCCCGCCAGGGGCGTAACACATGCCCCTGCATCCCCTGCGGTGCGGGGTGGCCCGTGAGCTGCAGGGGGGTCCCCTCAGCCCAGTACCAAGGCCTTAGAGCTCCGGATTAAATCCGGAGTGGGGGCCCCTCCATGTACCTTGCAGGAGGCCCCTGAGCTTTCGTTATGCCACTGCCCCCCGCAGCCCCCACAGTGCGGTTGGGGGGTCTCAAGCTCACCCATACTGGAGGTGGCCCCCTCAGCCCCTACAAATGTGAGTTTGAGGAGTCCCTTCAGCATATCTTGCAGGGGGGGTTCACGTTTTGTTACGCCACTGTAGGATGACAGTTGTTTCATAAAACGTCTGAGTGTGGTGCAGCCACGCCCACCCAGAAGCACCGTGGCCGCTCATACTCCATGTTCAACAGAGGGGAAGGTAGCAGCACAACAGCCTTTAGCCTCGGTACATGTGCTTAACAAAAATTCCAAGGTCATAGAAACAGCAGTGACAAATTGAATTTCAATACATTGATGTTCCATAAGCAACAAACACATGGAAATAATATAAACCTATCCATCAGAGTACAAGTGTGCAGATTAGGCAGCACACAGAGGACAGCTGAGAAAGATGCAGGCATCAGCAAATATCCAGTACGCCTTACACCAGGCAAACTCAAAGTCCGGGGCCCTCCTGACCTTTACATGAGGCTGCTGTTCACTTGACTCAGCACTAACATTAAGAAGATGTTAAAAAAAACAGGCAAAGGCAAGCCTTTATTTAAAGGTTAATTAAAGTTCTGGAAAGGGAGTAAATAGGTTGTCCTGCACCATGTAACTTTAAAAGCACCTTCATTTTCAAAGCCATCTGGCAGCAAAAGTGCAAAAATATGATAAGGACTCCTCAAAATTCAAAACATGTATTTAATTAAAATTCAAAACCATTTCACCTTAGTATATCAGATAACAGTGCATTGAGAAGTATTTTTTAAGTGATAGTTTTCAAATATGAATTTAGAAATATTAATTCTCCCCTACACACTAAAAACAATGCCAACAGTGAACTAAGGGGCACATCAGGTGTTATGTGCACTCTTAGGGGGGTCTAGGTTCCTATTATACACAAAGCAATATTATAGTTTATTCAATCAACACAGGAGAATGTTTTGTACAGCGGACATTCTGAAGTCATTTATTTCGAAATACTCATTTATGATAATGAAGAAAAAGGTGAGAGAGTAAAATAAATCAATTGCTTAGGATCACACAATTTAGTAAAGTGGGGAAGCTGAGTTCAATTCCAGGTTTTCTGTTTTCTCATTGTGCAATTCAGCCACTAGATCTGTATGCTTTGCTACCCCTCTACCCACCTTACTACCCCCCTCCCTCACCGGACCACCACTGTACCGCCATCTGTCACATCACATACTCTGTGGCCCTTAGAAAAATGTTTGCGAATACCCATGCCTTACACCAAATGCGCACAGTTAAAGAGCATAGGAGCAGAACGGAACAATGCGAGTTTTAGCAAAAATGTCATGCACAGTCATTTTCACGATGCATAGACTGTGAAATGACCAAGGATAAGGCTGGTGACGTATTAAAGGTAGAGGATCAAATCCACTCATATGGCAGATTATGAAGTCTTGGGAGATTTCTACCTTCAACCACATGTGCTCAAGACATAGTGAGTTAGTAGGAGTGTTAGTTCATATCAACAACTGCACTGACAAGATATCCTTACTCAATTCAAGAGAGTTGCAGCACTGCACTTTCAAGCCACTGGCTGTTCCCCAAGGACCTCTCCAGCCTCGAAGGTGTGTTCTGCGTGGTTTCAATCCAGGTAAAGGCTGGGTGGCACCCTACATGTCCTTGGGGCAGAAACATTGGGGGCTGATACACAAAGTAAATTTGGTCATAAATCTAAGTTTACAAATGAAGTTGCCTTACTTATGTCTGATTGGAATCCACAAAGGAACTTCCTGGCAGGCCCAAAAACCATTTATGGTTCAGGAGATCTCTACCTCGAGGGCGACATTTTTTGCACCCACAATTCCCTCTCAAGGTGTGAGAATATGGGTATTCCTTGCCATACCAAGGTGTTGGACTTGAAAATTTGGGAAAGCCCACTAACACCTAAATCTGGGTACATTCACAAAGCCCTCATATTTCCCTTTCCAGATGTAAGCGATAGGATTTTTGCTCTGGCATAATGATTAGGGAAATTCTTTTCCTAGTATGAAGGGAAATTAAACACTCCAAGACTACGAGGAGTTGTAGAAAAGATGTAAAATCACATGAATTCCCAGGAATCCTCATGGAATCCTCCATTTGGTACAGCTTTCTGTGCGCGTTCCTGGGGACTTGTTTCCCAGAAAGTAGTAATTCTACATTAGTATGCAGATGTAAATATATAAGTGAAGTTTTGCTAATTTCCTTATGAGTTGGCCCCATTGTGCTAATTTATCAAAGCAACTGAAAGGGGACTGGGGGCGCTTATCAGTCCAGCATTGAAGCCCCTAGGACATATCAATTCCCCAAAAATATGCAGTTCCTTATAAAAGAAGAAGTAGTGGTAGAGGATTTGGTCGGTAAAACTATATGTCCAGAAGTAGGAGTGGGAGTCACACACTTTTGGAACTAGGGCCTGCACACAGCCAGCTGGGTGTCATGCTTCATCATAGGACTTGCTCCTCATCAGGCCGGCAATGCAATGCCTGACGAGTACCCTATGTGGGGCTCTTTGTCGGGGATCTTTTGTTCCCAAGCCTTAAGGTGAGGTGCGGGTGTAGGGCCATGCAGTGTAGATGAGTGTCAAGTGCGTGGGTAGTGTAAGAACATTTACAAAGGGAGACTAAGTATTCCTCAGAATTAATTATAATCAGTGAGTCTATTTGTCCCAGTTAAAAACCGAGTAAGCACACCACCAATATAATGTTCAGTGGTTACTAGGTATTGTGGGTCAACATGTTTCTAGCCTAGTTTGTCACAACAGTGATAAATTAGCAATTCATCAGGACCATTAAACAATTACCTATCTACACTGTGGTTAGCATCCTAATTAGTATAAGGGAGAACCAAATTTAATAATGATCTAACAGTGAGGTACCTTATGGTAATACCGACCCATTTGGTGTGGCTCACCAGCTGCATCAAATGCTGGTCGAGAGAATGCTGAATTTAAGCATCAGTTTTGCAGCTTCTCAGTGGCCGGACAACCTACCCTCGCTCTACCAGTTTGACAGAGTGTTAGACTTGAACATTTGGGAATGTCCACTACCACCTATTTCCGGGTATGAAGGGAAATTAAACACTCCAAGATCACAAGGGGTTGTAAAAAAGATGTAAAACCACATGATTCCCAGGAATCATCATGGAATCCTCCACCTGGCACAGCTTTCTCTGCACGTTCCCAGGAACTTTCTTGAATTCCAGAAAGTAGTAATTCTTCATTAGTACGTAGATGTAAATTAATAAGTGAAGTTTTGCTAATTTGCTTATGAGTTGGCCCCATTGTGCTAATTTATCAAAGCAACTGAAAGGGGACTGGGGGCACTTATAAGTCCAGCATAGAAGCCCCTAGGATATATCAATTCCCCAAAAGTATGTAGTTCCTTATGAAAGACGAAGTAGTGGTAGAGGATTTGGTCGGTATAACTATATGTCCAGAAGTAGGAGTGGGAGTCGCCCACTATTGGAACTAGGGGGCATATGTATCAACATCACCATTTGCGATTCTCAAATAGCGATTTTTAAAGAATCGCTATTTGAGAATTGCAAAACGGGATGTATTAAAAAAATTGCAAACTTTTTGCGATTTCTTAAAATTCCTTAATTGCGATTAGCAAATTGCGAAATCGCAATTAAGGAATACCTGCCCATTCATTTCTATGGGCCAGGAGACCCATAGGAATGAATGGGAAGTAATTCTCAAATAGCGAATCGCAATTTGCTAATCGCAATTTGAGAATAATTTCAAAGGTGCAAGGGTGTCATGATGACACCCTGATGCACCCCTGAAATGAGCATGTGTGTGCATATGGCGCACATACATGCCCTAAGGGCATGTATGAGCGCCACGTGGCACTTTGTAAAATTCAAAAAAGTGCATTTTGAAAGGAAATCGCAAATTACCACCAACTGGAAGTTGGTGGTAATTTGCGATTTCTTAAGGATAATTCGCACAACTTGGGTGCTTTTTACATATCATTTAAGAAATCGCAATTTGCGATTTCTTAAATGCTTATGCAAAATTAAGAAATCGCTAAATTAGCAATTCCTTAATTTTGCGATGGGATTTGGCTCATACATCCCGATTACGGATTTTTTAATCGCAAACGCTGTTATTTTGCGAATCGCAGCGTTTGCGATTAAAAAATCGTTTGATACATATGCCCCTAGATCCTGAACACACCCAGCTGGGTGTCATGCTTCATCATAGGACTTGCTCCTCATCAGGCTGGCGCTGCAATTCCTGACTGGTACCCTATGAGGGGCTCTTTGTCAGGGATCTTTTGTTCCCAAGCCATAAGGTGAGGTGCGGGTGTAGGGCCATACAGTGTAGATGAGTATCAAGTGTGTGGGTAGTGTAAGGGAATTTTAAAAGGGAGACTAAGTAGTACTCAGTATTAATTTTAATCAGTGAGTCCATTTGTCCTGGTAAAAACTGGGTTAGCATGCCATCAATATAATTTTCAGTGGTTTCTAGGTATTGTGGGTCAACATGTTTCTAGCATAGTTTGTCACAACAGTGATACATTAGCAACTATTCAGGACCATTAAACAATTACCTATCTACATAGTGGCTGGTGTCCTAATTAGTATAACGGAGAACCAAACTTAATAATGACCTAACAGTGAGATACCTTACGGTAATACCGACCCATTTGGGATGGCTTACCAGCTGCATCAAATGCTGGTCGAGGGAATGCTGAATTTAATCGTCGGTTTTGTAGCTTCTCAGTGGCCGGACAACCTACCCTCGCTCTTCCAGTTTGGCAGAGTGTTAGACTTGAAAATTTGGGAATGTCCACTACCACCTACATCACGGTACAATCACAAAGTCCTCATATTTCCCTTCCCAGCTGTAAGCAATGGGATTTTTACTCTGGCATAAGGCTTAGGTAAATTATTTTACTGATATGAAGGGAAATTAAACACTCCAAGATTACGAGGAGTTGTAGGAAAGATGGAAAACCACATGACTTACCAGGAATCCTCATGGAATCCTCCACCTGGCACAGCTTTCTGTGCACGTTACTGGGATATTTTTGTTTTATATAGTTTATTTATTAATTCCAAACATCACAAAGCATTGATACATACAGTTGTCGTACATAGGATATCACAATGTTATCATGAGTCGACATCATACAGCTAGTTGATCTAACAATCCAAATATCTGATTATTGCATCTTGACATGTCCATTTCAACTGTTGGTGATGTACATAAACCTCCTCTAGGTGTGTTCCACCCTCCCCATTTCTTATCCCATTTTTTAGGGCATCCTCTGGATTTATACACTTTTTTATCGGCAACCATGCATTTGTCCATTTCTGCTGCCCAGTGCCTGATCGATAGCTGTTCCCTTGCCCCCCATTTCATCGCTATCGCCCTCTTAACCAGTGTGTATCTCAGTGTGGCTAATTGCTTTTCTATTGCTGTGACATCAGTAGAATCCCAGATATTGAGAAGCCCCAGTGCTGGTGTGAGGGTTATTTGTTTCCCCGTGGCATCCTGCATTTGTATTGTCGTCTCTTCCCATAAGTGACACAGGAGAGGACAGTCCCATATAGTGTGAAAAAAGGTTGCCTTTTGATGACAGCCCCGCAGATATTGAACACTCTGCCTGGTTCCCATTTGTACTAAGGTCCCTCCTGTGAGATATGCTCTATGAAGGACTTTTAATTGGATTAAACGAAACCGGAGTGTGATGGCTGCTTCCCTAGGAGACATCAGTGCCAGTCCTCATCCTCAATGTGTCCAATGTCTCCCTGCCATCTGTCCCGCAAAGCCTGGAAGGGATCTGGTAGATTATTGCAAAGTTTTCGATACGTTAGGGATATGGCCTTGTTTGGCATGGGCTCTGAGACTAGCCGATCCTCTAGAGGGGACGAGTCCTGTAAGGCTTTCAGGTCCGGAATCGCCGTCAGGAGAGCATGGCGGAATTGCAAATAGCGGAAAACCTCCCCGGGGGCCAATTCATATTTCTGTTGTAGTTCACTAAATGTGAGAATTTTGCCCTTTTGTACTAGATGGCCAATATTAGATATACCAATTGTGTCCGATTTATCAAAGCCTGGTTGAAAACATAGGAGCCCAAGTGTTTGAGTAGACCATAAAGGCATGGCCGCGGTTAACACCGCGGTCCAACCTAGACGTTTATTTGCCTGATGCCAAATGTCGACCATCTGTACAGTAGGGTCTACATATCTCCCTCTCCGGCTCTTTGTATATAGAGCCCCTAGATACCCTTCCTTTCCCATCTGGTATTTATCTAGCATATATGCAGGGTCCACCGGGGAATGATACAGCCAGTGATTTATGGCCACTAACTGTGAAGCCCAATAATAAAGTCTAATATCCGGGAGAGCAGTCCCACCATCGTACCATCCTTTAGTCCGTTTGTGTAGCGCTATCCGAAGCGCTCCTCCGTCCCATAGCAACAATCAAACCTCACCTTCAATACTCTTAAAGTATGAGTCAGGGACTTTGAAGGGGCAATTTTGAAGGATAAAGGAATCGCTGAAGAGCCAACATTTTAAACAGGGCAGCTCTGCCCAGAAGAGATAGGGGCAAAGATCTCCAGTATTTGACATCACTGCGTAATCTTTCTAAGGGGATGGCCAGATTCTTATTTATTTATTTATTTGTATTTATTTATTTAGAGAGTTTTATATAGCGCTAGCTAGACCCGGAAGTATCAGAGCGCTTTACATAAGGAAACAGTGTGTTGCCAGTTACAGAAAAATTCACATTAATCACAAAAAATTACAAATTCAATACAGGAGTGATTGGCAAGACGAGTGTCAGGATTTAAAATGAACAGGGGAGCTGGGAGTTCATTGGAAGGAGACAGCGGCGGAGAGAAAGGAGAGTCATATGTCCAAAGTCAGGCTGGGTAGGTGACGGCCAAAGCGGTGTGCCAGGGCCAATCTCCCCTATAGCTGTCGGTGCAGCTCCACCGGGAATCGGCCATGCGGATTGGGCTCCGCCGGATGAATTTCAAGATTCAAAAAGAACAGGGGGAGCTGGAAGTCCATTGGAAGGAGACAGCAGCGGAGAAAAAGGCGAGACAAATGTCCGAAGTCTGGCTGGGTAGGTGATGGCCAAAGCGGTGTGCCAGGGCCAGTCTCCCCTATAGCTGTCAGTTCAGCTCCATCGGGAATTGGCCATGCGGTTCAGGCTCCGTCGGACGAGTTTCAAGATTAAAAAAGAACAGGGGGAGCTGGGAGACCAATTGGAAGGAGGCAGCGGTGGAGAAAAAGGCGAGACAAATGTCCGAAGTCCGGGTGGGTAGGTGATGGCCAAAGCGGTGTGCCAGGTCCAATCTCCCCTATAGCTGTTGGTGCAGCTCCACAGGGAATTGGCCATGTGGTTCGGGCTCCGCCGGACGAGTATCAAGATTAAAAAAGAACAGGGGGAGCTGGGAGACCAATTGGAAGGAGATAGCAGCGGAGAAAAGACAAGACATATGTCCGAGGTCCGGCTGGGTAGGTGACGGCCAAAGCGATGAGCCAGTATCCCCTATAGCTGGTGGTTCAGCTCCACAGGGATTCGGCCATGTGGTTCGGGCTCCTCCGGAATTAGAGAGATGTTCAGGAGGTGATCGAAAATCAAGAGTCCAGATACATGTGAGTGGCCCACAGTCTCAGCCACAAGACTTTCCCTTGAGCTAGATGGGTGGCAGCAATTTTGGGGTCAGGTGCAGAGTGATGCTCATGTCCCTTGGTGTTGGAGTTAAGCCAGTTCCCAGGATTGGGTTTATGAGCACTCATGAGCTTCCCTGGTGGTAAAGGAAGTAGGTAATCATTTGCAGTGGGCCACCACTGTCCCTCCTGTAGCTGCATTAGCATGGGCGTCATGATGGAGTCACTGCTACTGCCAGGCAACTCCCAGCATCCGTTAAGCAGTTAATTCTTATCATAAAAGAGTTGGGTATCTGGTGTGATATACACCCTCAAATACCGGAATCCTTCCAGAGCTATTTCGATCTCACAGCCCCGAGGGAGCCTGGGGACAAGACCCTGCAGAACAAACAGCACCGGCTTGGTCCAATTGATGGCATATCCTGAGTATTTGCCAAAGTAAATAAAGATATTTACCAGTGCGTGTATGGAGGCATATGGGGACACTAGATACATCAGGATGTCATCCGCATGCAATGAGATTCTGTCTTCATGTCCTTCCGCCCACTTCAACCCTCTGATTGAGACGTCCCCTCTCACCCAGGTCGCGAGTGGCTCAAGAACTAAGGAGATCAGGGGGTATAAGTGACAGCCCTGCCTGGTGCCTCTACCTAACAGGAACACTCTAGAAGTGCGACGATTGACTTTCACCTGGCCCCTCAAGTCTGTATAGAGAAGTCTGATCCATCCCAAAAACCGTGGGCCAAACCCCAGATGTTTCAGCACCTCGAACAGATAGGGTCATTCTATAGAGTCAAACGCCATAGAGGCATCTAAAGAGAGTACTCCCGCATCTTCTTCAATAAAGGTTTGGCGCCCAAGTACATTATTGACACGGTGTATGTTTAGGGCCGTGTTCCTCACCGGTATAAACCCGGATTGGTCCGCATGGACCAACAAAGAGATTATTGACACCAAGCGAGAAGCCAGAAGCTTTGCAAGCACTTTTGCCTCAACATTAATTAATGAGATTGGTCGGTAAGAACCACAAATGTCAGCGGGCTTTCCTGGTTTGTGGATGACAACAATAGAGGACAGCCGCTGGTCCTCTGGCAGAATCCCTTTTGCAAGGCTTTCATTATACATGTTTTTCAGATGGGGAGTGACCCGATGGGCTACAGACTTTAGGTATTCTATAGGGACCCCATTAGGCCCCATTGCCTTCCCTGACTGGATACTATGTATGGGTTTGCAGATTTCATCATCGTTCAGATCTTCATCCAGAAAATCTCGATCCTCCTCCGACAGGGGGGTAGGCGCAAGTCAGTCAGCAGGTGCCGGGAATCCTCGGCTGTATACCAAGTGGAGGGGGTGTAGACCTGTTCTAAGTGATCTGCGAATGTGTCCGCTATGTCCTGCGGATCTGAGATGCTTCGTGCCCCATCGATGGTCAGTTGGGGAACCCAACACTCCCCCTGCTCCCTCCATTCAAGCCATGCCATCATTTTCCCTGCTCTATCACCCATTTCATAGACCTTGTGCTGCGACCGGAGTAATCTGGAACTTGTTTTTCCCTCACCAGGGTTTTATATTCTAGCTGTGTCACAGTTAACGGATGTGCCATATCCTCACTGGGGGAAGAAGCATGCTGTGCATCTAGGCGATGGAGTTCAGTCTCCAGCTGAGACAGTTGCTGGTTGTGTTGCCTAACATACCCCATTTTAAGCGCCAGGGCTTGCCCCTTAAGCACTGCCTTAAAAGCTTCCCATAATATCTGTGTTGATTCTACCGATTCAACATTCTCATTAAAATAATGGTCTGTCTGAGTGATAAGGGTCTCTTTGATGTCTGCAAATTTACGTAACCAGGGGTGAAGGACAATTGTGTTGTATTGTCTTGTATTGTGATACGTAAGCTCAATCCACACTGGAGAATGGTCCGAAATGCCCTTCGGCAGACCACGTGGGTGTCTCAAATTTCCGACATCAGCAACGTGAGTGAGGAAATAGTCAATGCGGGACATGCTCTTGTGGACGTTGGAGTAATAGGTGTATTAGGTCAAGTTCGGGAGCAGGGTGCGCCATATGTCTACTAGGCCCATGGCTTGTGCAAAGTCGTTCATGGGAGTATTGGGACGTGTCAGGGGACGCTGAGGATCTCTGTCAGTATGATCATCCATAGTCATATTAAAATCCCCCCAGTATTGGCGTGCCCGTGGGGAGATCTAACAAAACGTTTCCTAAGTCAGCAAGCGCCTCCTTACCCAATGCAGGGGGAAGATATACAGAGACCACATTAAGCGGTCTTCCCTCAACAGCTAGCTTCTAGAACTGCAATCCTCCCCTGTGGATACGTTCACGTGCGGGTGGGAGTAAGTGCGAGGCTCTTCCGACTCAGAATACCAGTGCCCCTTGAACCTGAGGTGAACCCTGCATGAACCACCAGTTTGTAAGCCCATCGTGTGAGGGCCTTACACTTGTTGCCAACTAAGTGTGTTTCTTGCAGCAGGACAAGATCCAGGGTCTGTCTCTTTAAATACTGCGGAACAACTCTGCGTTTTATTTTGTCCCCCAATCCGTTTACGTTCCATGTTAGGATATACAGTGATGTTTCTACCTTAGTTTCAGCCATGGGCCTTGCATAAGAAAAATGTAGTGAACTGAGAATACATTAGGAGGGGCTTCTCCCTCTTTTGACATTGCCATAGCCAGGCGGGTAGATACATAAGGGCAGCCAAGAATATTCCGATATGAGAACCACATGAATACATTCCGTGCAATTGAAATGAAACCAGAGGTAACTACTTTCGACATCTGACATTTTGTGAATTGAAAATGAACAAGTAAAACAACCCTTGCGATATGAAAGTTTTTGATTTGAGAATAAACAAATAAAACAACCCCTACTACTCTACTTCCCTCCCAACTTCCCCCCTCCCTGTCCCTTGCCAGTGGATTTCAAACTACCAACTCCCCAACAAGGCAGAGTGCCTGTAGCCCGCCCCTTAATTCTAGAGGTACCTGGTTAGCAGCTGCGCCCCTCCCTCCATATTTAAAGGATAGTGTTATATTACAATAAGTTCTCAGGCTAGTCTATTCCCCTCAATTGAGTCTCTGAGACTGAGGTGACGTATACCAGGTCTTCCCCATGAGATTGTAAAACAAATGTCCCACATACTGCTCCATTGTTGTGTGGGATACTCTCCCTCCTGCTAGCAGAGTCACCGTCCTACCTCAGAGTCTTTACTTGCAGTTAAGTGTGTCCATATCAGCCCCACACGTATCTCCTTCTCAGCTACGTGAAGCAGAGTTCGTCTCCCTCCGGACAGGCTCATTACGTTACTTAATGTTGTTGTCAGGCCTATTGATGCGGGGTCCTCCATTTCGGTTACTCCCCGGCTTTTCCACTTGGCGCCAGCCCTCAAGCCATTCCCGTACCTCCTGGGGAGAGGAAAAGAACCATGTCTTGCCCTCTGCTTCAATGTGAAGTTTCGTCGGGAAAAGCATTGCATATTTTATTTCTTTATCATGCAATGCACGCTTGACCGCCATGAAACTGCGCCGCTGAGCCTGAACTTTGGTTGTGAAGTCCGGAAAGAAGGCAATCGAACTGTCTTCAAATGTAAGTGATGGGTTAGCACGAGCGGTCTGAAGTATGACGTTGCGATCTCTGAAGTTGAAGACTCACGCGATGATAGGCCTCGGAGGAGCTCCCGGTCTAGGCCTACCCCTGGGGACACGATGGTCTTCTTCAATGGAGAAATAATTGGACAGTCCTTTTGGCTGCAGTTGTTTCAGGATCAACTCCTCGACAAATAAGTCCGTTGCCAGGCCTTCTGCCCGCTCTGGAACTCCAAGGAGTCATATATTATTCCATCGTGCCCTCCCTTCATATTCGTTGAGCAGCCCCTCCATTTTAGTTTGCTGCTCCTGTAACTGGCACACCTGTTGTTTGAGCAGGGCGGTAACTGCATTTAGGACTATTGTGACCTCCTCAATTTCTTTTACCTTGGAGTCCATTTTCCTCAAGTCGGCTCTTATTAGGGAGACCTCAATATTAACAGTGTCTATGCGAGTCTCTAAGGAGGTCCGTATTCCCGTAATGGCCTCCATGATGTCTTAGAGCGTTAAGTCCGCCCGCTGCTGCGGTTGTTGCTGGTTGTCCGAGCTCTCTTGAGTCGTTGCGTCCCCCCCTTCATCCTCCTTTGACCATGCACATTTAGCCAATTTATTCTGTGCAGATGTCTTAAGCCCCTTGCCACTTGCCATTTTAACTCTTTTATATCCGGCTCGTGACAAATCGTCAGGGGCTCAACACCAGTACTCGCCGCTGCATACTCAGGGAGGGCACTCCCCCCTGCTGGCCTGTCGGGTTTCCTGGTGCACCAGCCCCCTATAGTCCGAAAGAGGATAGGGAACACAGCAAGGAGCTGAGTCTAAGCATGTAAGCTGCTGGTTGGTTTATAGATTTTACAATATTCCTTTGCCCCTGTCTATTCGAGTCACCAGATCAGTACTGGATGGCAGGTAGTGACTCACCAGGGACATGCATGGAGTATGCCCATTTCCAGCAAAGCTTCTCTTCACTTGGACAGTCAGGGTGAATCTCTCGCCCTTTAGTTGTGCCAAGTTTCAGGAATTTCAGGTCCCCTCCAGAACATCCCACCTGCTACGTAGACTTTCCACCTCCCCCTCGCGTAGAGATGCTCATCGTTCCTGTCAGCCAAGGGGTCTCAACCGAAGTCGGCCAGGCACATGCAGGGTACGTCTGTCTCTTTTGTTGTTGGGGAGCTCAGACGTATGCAGAAGCAACTCTATTAGTGGTATCAATGCAGCTGGCTCCTGTGGGGTTCTTCAGGGGGCACAGGTTATTCCGCTGTTGGTATCACTAAAGTGCTGTACTCAGGGCCCCCAGGAGAAACAAAGGAGGAGAAAATAAAATCTGGGCCTATCAGGACTCTGAAGCTGCGGCCTCGAGTATATACCCCACTGGTGGCAAGAACAGAACTTCCTTGTGGTGTGGCCAGGGTCCAGAAAGTTATGATAGTCGGTGGGGCATCAGGCTATGTACACCAAATCTTGGCACTAGTGATTGCACCTGACCACCAACAACTGCGAGACCCACGAGGCCGGGGTCTCAGGCACTGCTAGTCCCAGTAACTACTGTATCTGTTTTAATGCCTTCCCGTGGTTCTGGACAGGGTGCAGGAGTGCGGTCTTGTCAGCGGGACACCGAAGCTTCACTCCCAGCCGTCGCGCCTTAATTTTCGGCACTGGTGATTTCTCCCAATTTCCATCACCCATGTGGCCCACGAAGCCAGGGCCTCGGGTTCTGCTACTCCCGGCGTTCTCTGTTAGCGCCCTCCAGCCCGGACCCACCGCTAACCGCATACTTCGCGGGCTGCCAAGCATCTCAAGCTGCCTTTTCTCACAGGCGGTTGCTGTCTTTGGGTCTGTTTCCTTTGTCTGCCGGCCCTGCTAGATGTTTGCGGGTCTGGTACGCCCTCTGCTTCCACAGAATCATTCAGTGGAGCGGGAGAGCACCGCCATCTTGTGCCAGAGCTTCAATCGCGGCAGAGGTCCCTCGGCGATTTCCACCTGCCCAAGCCGGAATTCCTCCTCAAAACAAGCTGCAGGGCTCTAGGGCCGATATCGTGTCAGTGTGAGGGGAGATTTCAGGATTGAGGACGGATTAATAACAGGATGAACAGAATGGGCTCTGGAGCCGCTTTAGCTTGCCGCCATTCCCTACGGAGCTAGCCACACCCCTCACTGGGAACTTTCTTGATTTCCAGAAAGTAGTAATTCTACATTGGTATGTAGATGTAAATATATGAGTGAAGTTTTACTAAATTCTTTATGAGTTGGTACCATTGTGTTAATGCCACCATGATTCATAGTGCATCATTTTTTTGAAAAATCAATACCAACGATACACCATCTATGAAAAAGTCACCTGCGATGCCAGGTTAAACTGATTAAATATGTGTGCCTATATATTCTAGTGCAAACATGACTGAAATATTTTCTGTAAGTCACAGGTTTTAGCACAAATGCCAGGGGGAACCTAAATAAAATGAATGTATTCAGCTCTAATGAAAAGGGACACATACATACAATATGCATGACTCTAAAAGCAAAATTTTATTGTCAAGCACATTTCGCATGTGCATAAAAGTATTGGTGCAAGATCATCAATGCATGTGCCATGAAATAAAAAGACATAAATGTGGGTACTTAGAGCACAGATTATTGCTCATTATTCCGAGGGAAACATCGTTTACAACGCGGGGATTACATCGCGATGACATTACATCGCGGTTTTTACAACGCAAGTCGTTACAACGACTTGCGCTAGATGGCGCTCTAGGACAAGGAATAGTATAATTTACTATCCAACACCTTCCCTACTGTACGTAGACTGGAGTTGGAATAGTAAATTATACTACTCCTAAGTCCTATTCCTTGTCCTAGAGCGCCATCTAGCGCAAGTCGTCGTAACGACTTGCGTTGTTAAAACCGCGATGTAGTGTACCGCGATGTAAATGTATGCGTTGTAACGTCATACATCCTTATTCCGACATAGATGACATAATTTTTGCACGGGCTGCACGTGTGACTAGGGTCCCGATTTAATTAACTACTCCGTCCACCAAATGGATAAATGACCACCTAGTAGGCGGTCATTTATGAAGACTGGCAGAAGCCGCCACCAGAGCGGTCCAGTCAGTGCATTTTACTGTTTGCTACAGGGCTACGTTGGAAGGATGCATCCCTGTAATAAAAAGTCATCTTTTTGTTTTTCGGAAAGAAAATCCTGAAACAGGATTTTCTTATTGTAAAGAAAAAAGTAATTCTTCCCTTGCTAATGGAGATGTCTCCCATGGCAGGGAGAGAATTGCAATGTTTTTACTGCTCCTTAATATCAGAATTTACCTTGCGGTAAGGAATAGTAAAAAATGACTGCATGTCCACTCATCCAAACTGGGTGGGAGGACATGTAGTCATTTTTCCAATGGCCCTTCCGCCCCAGGGCCATCAGAGGGGAAGAATCATGGTCGAAACAGACAGCCTCTGCGATGGTTAACCTGAAAGTCCTCCTGCTTCTGAATGCGGAAGAAGAATCGCATTCTTGGTGGTGAGGAGACTCCATCACTATTGCGATGGAGTATACCGCCAAGAAAGAAATTAAGCCCTAAATATTTCTGTTTTTTCAGAATCTCACATGCAAATCATCAATCGTTTTCAGGAGCTTGGAAATCAGAATTGTACTGATTCTTCTAAGTTACTGTCATGTTTTGGAGATGCACCTGTTCAGACTACATGTGACTCATTAACCTCTTGAAACACAATCACAGTCTTCTTCTTCGTTTTGTCTCTTTAAAACCATCCTGTGTTCTTGTCCAAACTTAATCATCATTCTCTGTTTTTCTTGCCTCCACCCTGTCTTCATTTCTGTTCCTGCTCCACCTCCTACCTCCTCTGTGCTCCTCTTGTCCACTGCCTCTTTTCTAACTCCCACATCTCTCTTTCCATCGATCTCACTATCCCACTTGGCACCTTTTCATCCCGCATGTTGGATCCACCAACACCCCAACATTCTATCCTCACTTTACACTCTATTTTATCCATGCCCCTACCATTCCCTACTTCCTCCAGTTCATTAGTACTTTTATGGAAGACTGTGTATCACATGTGTTGTTAGCTGTAAAGCGCATCTATGCCTTTGGTGATCATATGCTATGTAAATCTATAAATAACTAAATTACTAACTAACTAAATAAATACACAAATATTAGTACACTCTCAGGATCTCGGTGCTCTACACATGCATGCTCAATTCTGCATCCCATAACCTGTCTGATAATGTCTCCTTGATATGATGAGATAAATCTATTTCAAGCACACAAAGCTAAATCATATTGCCACTACAGTATCATTGAATGCAAGGACAATCCAGGTTTTCTCATTAGGGTTGGGACACTCAGGTTTTTCACAAATAAAAAGCAGATGGATTTCAGTCTGAAGGTGACTAGCCAGTGTGAACCAAAGTGTGGCTCTGTCTCACGGAAAGCCATGTCCCCAGATTTTACTGATATGTATACTGGTACTATCAGCTAATTATGATTTTCTGATCCTAAGGCATGGACATTTGTAGACAGAAAGTTATGGGGAATGTCATAAATTATGTTGTGCAGTATTACTATAACTGGCAGGCAGTGAAGCTCCCTTGGGTTTTCTGAGCTATGGTTATTCCTAGGTAACGCAAACAGAATCATAGTGGGGAATTTTGGAATAATTTCAAGTAAAAAATATTTCTGCCTGGGGCTTATGGGTAAATACACTTCAGTTAATCAACAAAAGACTGCACTAGAGTATTTACAAATGTAATGTTCTACTGCGGATCTAGGCATGGAGGTTTGTGTTTTTTTTCTTTTTAATTGAGCAGAACAATTACTAGAGACATTTATTTCCTGTTTGTTCAGGGTCACTTTTTCATTTTTAGTAAGGTCCAGATTTTCACAGATGCTGAGGGTGGTGGACTACGAAATTTAGGCGTGATCCATATAGCTTTGTTCAATAGTAGTGATTTAGGATTTCTCAGCAGATCCTCGTTTTCATAGAGATCAGCTTTAGGAAGTTCACTACCACCGTAAAATAATGGACAAAATAATTGGACAAATATGTCACCTGTAGTTCTTTTTCTGCTGTTAGCATCTGTCGGTCAATGTGTGGCATTGCACTTACTGGACAAGATATAGAGACCAGCAAGGATGCTGTGAGATATATTCCAGCAAAGGTTTACATGGACCCTGATGCAGGCAAACGGACATGGTCAGGATCAGGCACGCAGCCCCTTTTCCTATGACTTAGCTATCTGATTCATCACTGCAGGGTGACACTGAGGGCGTTATTATGATAAGGCTCAGAAAGCCTCCGACCGCAGGTCAGAAGCTTTCTGAGGCTCATTGCAGTTTTGGTTCCAACTGCTGCATACAATGCATGTGGGCAAAACTGAAACCGTCGGGTCTATCCGGCTGGCTTCCAAAGGGCTCAAGGAGCCCATTGGCCAGTCAGAAACTGGCACTTAATTCCAATGCATGGTGTTTTCGCTGTTGGGATTACAGTGCTCGATTTTAGACAGGCTATCCGACATGAAATGCCTGTCAGAAAGCGAGTTTGGGGGCCGGCACTTAATTCCAATGCACAGTGTGTTAGCTGTTGGGCTTAAAGTGCTCGGTTTTATACAGGCTTTCCATGCCAGGCTTTCCGACATGAAAAGCCTGTCAGAAAGCGAGTTTGGGGGCCCCCTTCTCCCTGTGGCCTCATGTCAGGGGCCGAGGGGACACCTATGGTGCCCTCTTGTTAATCCCTGCACCATGTGGCAGACACCTTGAGGTGCCTGCCAAGTGGTGCCGGGCTTAACAGAGTCTCCCATTTCTTAATAAGAGCTTGAAATATGTCTGTTTTATAGCCGCAGCACAAACTGCCATTGAGAAATGGGAGTATGTGACCACACCATGAGCAGTTGGATTGTGATTGTGGTGTCTGGACAGCCGCCCGGAAGTCGGTCAGTCCCGTGACTCCGACCGACATCGCAATCGAACCCTGGAAGGCTGGCCAATGAAAACTTGGAAACACAAGGGGCCAGATTTGTCACAAGATTGCGTTGCCCTTTTGTCAGACAACAAGAAGCAACAACAGCACAACCCTTGAGTCAGATTTGCCAAGCCACCCAAGACCACCTTGCTTGGCCCTGAGTGGCTTGGCAAATCTGGAGTAACGCAAGGCAGCGCAAGTCACTGCCTTGTGTTACCCTGAGCTGGGTAGGCATTACATGAGTGGAGGGTGGGTGTTCTCACGCATCCGCTCATGTATTTTGATGCATTCCAGATTTACCAACACTGGTAAACCTGGTACTGCATCAAAATTGTACACCTGCCCAATAGAGGTGCATCAAGGTGAAATATTTGTATTTCTCCTCCTAGTTTCCTCTTTCTAAGTGTGCTGCATTCTGCGGCACACCTAGAAGGAGCAAAAAGCTCCTAAAGATTGATGTTGTGCAGAAAGGTACCCCTACTGCACAAAAACAATCCTGCCTGCACTGCAGGCACTCTTGCACCATGGCACAAGGGGACCTGTATTGGCACTAGGCAGCCACTAGTGCACCAGTCCAGAGAGAGAGCCGGAATGCACCCTATATTAATAGATAAGGCGAAATTCTGCCCTTTCCATTTGACACAGCACAGAAATCCATCTTGCTGCGTAGCTTTGTGTCAAATTTTGATAACTTTGTGCCTAGACCTCTAACTATCATGCTGGAGACATCTGCCAAGAGCAAGAGTTCAGTTGACATCATTGGATGCAGAACATGTTTAACAGTGATCAATGCCTGGCAATGGTTTGCATTTCATTTGTCTCTCTGCTCCAGTTTTCATTCCCTCAGATTTCTTGTTCTTGATCCAGACAAAGGAAAAGGAGGGGGCAAAATTTACAGATCCTCCCTGCGTCACAGACCCGACGTCACGCTAACTCATTCACACACGCATTCATTGGTGGGGCCCATAACACCAATCACTCATACGTTTCTCTCACAGGTCTGCACACAGGAGGAATGATGCGCTGAACATTATTGCCTATAGGGAAGAAAAGTTATATTACAGAATATACATATATGCATCACACGGTACAGGATCCTAACCTTAACATCAAGGCACTCCACCACTTGGTTGACGGACCAAACAGTTGGACTGGTTGAGGGTGATTTAGAACCAGCTAAAACACATTTAAGCTTCAGAATCCTCTAATCCCCTAATGGAAAAATCACAAACTCATAATTTCTGTTAATCAAATTTTTGTTTATCTAAATCTTGTTTGCAATTATATAATTAACATTTCTGTCAATCAAAGTTGAAATTTAGTCAAACAACACAAACTGCATGACATTTTATTTTTACCTATTCTTGCTATCGGGGTCTTTTCTAATTCAATTGGCTCTGCATAAACCGAATTTTCTGCTAACCAATAAAGTAGGCCAAGACTCAAAGTCCGGAAAAGTTCTTTGCTCAGCACGTCACAGTCCCAAAGATTTCCAAAGGATCAGGAATCGTGCAAGCATTTAGCTCATCTGTCATCGCCTGTGGGGTCGGTAGGGGTGTGTGGGATAACTCCTCCCTATTCTACTACCCTTTTTATAATAAAATTCTGGATAACATGAAACATTTCTTTGGCCATACTATAGTCTGATTGGTCCATTTTAACATCGTCCACCTTTCCCAGAGACTTTGGTTCTCATAGAAGTGCTGGATCACTTCCTCAGTTCAGGTCATACCCATGCAACATTGTAGATTTCCTGGTTGTGGAAGTTCATTGTTCCTTGCATTGATTTTTATTAACTGAAGTTCCGCAGTCCTCCATGTTCCTATCCTTGACCAGTAAAACTGTGCTCTGACTTGAGGGTGCCTGGAGATCTATGGAGCCATCCGAGTCTGCGCAGTAGACAACGCACTCACGAGACGGTGGCCACTTCTGAACTCCATTTTGAATGTCATGGTTTGGTAGGCCCAAATGTCAACTTAAGCAAAACAAACACAAAAGAGTAATTAATACACAGAAATGAAGATTCTAATGTTAAAACCTCACTAATACCTTTATGTATTAGTATTTTCCCTAGCTGATAGCGACATTTAAAGCAATAAAAAACTCACCATCCGGTCCAAACGGGAACGCAAAACGTCACAAAAGCAACATAAATCATGCAATATCCTATTACCACATGTACTACTGTAAATAGGCGTACAACAATTAGTTATTAGAATATTCTGCCATGCAAATAGCAATGAGTCTCGTGTGTAATTTGTGTTTAAAAAAATGCAAAATGTTGGTTAGTATAACACAAAAAAAACAATGTGAGTAAGGGTCTCAGGGGAATTAATTATGGACTGAAACACCTCCAATCCCCAATCAATGCCTAACAACTAACAGACGACATTTTGGTGGTCTGGCGGGGCACAAGCCTAGAGATCCTGGCCTTTCACACTTGGCTCAATCAACAAAATACTTTTTTGAAATTCACCATTGAGTTTAGTCAGCCACGGCTATCTTTCCTTGATATCTCCATCTTTTCCCATGAAAACACATTGCAGTGCGAACTATTTAAAAAGCCCATGTCGAGGAATTCCCTTCTATCCTTCGATAGTCATCATCCGAGGGCTCTCAGGGAGAATCTTCCGGTGGGACAGTTCCTGCGAGTGCGAAGGAATTGTTCCACCGGCGACCTCTTTGATAAGCATGCCAGTGACCTAGCATTCCAACTTCGGTCACGTCAGTACCCAAAGCGTTTCCAATCCACTTGTTTGACTAATCACTTTCTTTCCAAACTACACAAGGCCGATGATTTGAAATGGATTGTGCTTGAACGTCCATTTATTCCCCAACATGTAGCAGATACTTCAAAATTTCTGTTCAATAAAGAGCAGAGGTGGATTTTCAGATTGAAAACTGATATTCATGGCCTGAATGACAGCATACCATGGGCCTCTTTCTGATAACCAGTTTTTTGATTGCCTTAGATCATTTGACCAGTGTGTAAACATGTGATCGTGTGACGACATTTTTATCACACTTGATACCAAGAGTCATCATGAGTACTTTTGATCTTTATAGGTCCCTGCGCAATTGGGCAGGATTAGCCCTGATATTATACCATACAGATAGATGTATATCTTGGTATTTACCATCCTCCATCTATCGTTGATCTAATTGATTATGGGTAAATAAATGTAACTATTGACCCCAATGCGGTAGGCGGCCGCTACGTCTCGTCATTAAAATTTGTGTGACCTGTACTTTGTTACAATGATATCTGTATGTGGAGACGACTTGCTAGTGTTGGCTTGTATTCGTGTTACGTGTGAAGATGTGTTATTCACAACCTTGGAAAACGGCCCGGTACAGTTTTCGGGTGCCGCTATATAGTTTACAAGGTGATATTTGGTCAATAATTGGAGGGACGGGCGTACACTATAATATGGGCCCTTTAACTCAAGAGGCGAATCCAGGGAGAATACTTATAAATTGACATACAAAGCGAGTGTATCGCTTTGGCATTGTAAATGCAATAGGTTGAGTAAAATACTTGGGTTGACTCTGCCATTCTTGAGAAATACTATATCGAGGGTACAGGATCATAGTCATAGATGGGCCCTTTAATTGAAGAGGCGAATTCATGGAGAATACTATGAAACTGTTATATAAAGTGAGTTTATCGCTATGGCATTTTGTTATTACAATGGGCTTGTTGAATGACTTGTGCTGACTCTGCCATCTTTGAGAATTGATGTACAAAGCGAGTTTTTCGCTATGGCATTGCGCTTTGACAAGGGGCTTAGTTAATCAACTTGTGTTGACTCTGCCATTCCTGAGAACTATTAAATCGAGGGTACAGGCTTATACTGTGAGATGGGCCCCGTAATTGCAGAGGCGAGTTGATGGAGAGTGCCAATTGATTGACATGTTAAGCGAGTTTATCGTTTCGCCATTGTACAATTGCAATGGGCTTAATAATTAACTTGTGCTGTATATGCCTGTCTCGAGAATTATCAAGTCAAGTCTATCTGGATTCGAATACGCATGCGCGGATGCGGAGCCAGGGTGCACTACTGGTCCTTGACGCCGCGCATGTGTAAAGTGAAGTGTCTTTCCTCTGAGCATTACAACAGAGGGTATCGCGCCACGCTGCTAGTTGTTTATCGGAAGGCGCATGCCCGAGAGTGAGTGTTTCAAAGTGCGCGCATCTCGTTTTCTAGGTGCATACGTATTGGTTGCAGATATATTGGCAGCTGATCTACATCAGTCAATTCTGAACAAATTGAGACGGATATTTAAGGAGCTTTCCCTCCTCCTGCCATTACCTCCCAGACAGCTCGTAGTCTGGTAGGAAGTACCGACGGACAGGTAAGGAGTGGATAGTCCTCGTTTTTGTCCGTGAGACCTGCGTGTTTCTGTCTCTCTCTTTCTCTGACCTAATGTAGCAGTTATATGGCAATATTTGCCCTTTTGAACCTTGTAGAATAGGGTGCTCTCCTTGGACTCTGTTGAATGTAAATTTTTGTAGTGAACCTAGGGGATCCACACAGTTTGAGGTTTTCCTATTTTAACTGCACGAGCATTCAGTGCTCTATGAAGACCGAGGTTTCAGGAAGGACATCCTTTCATTTACCTGCATAAGTGCACCTTTTAGGGGTTGAGTGTTGTTTGGTTTTTTGATTCATTTAGGTTAATCAATGTGTTTGATTTATATGCAAAGTATGTAGACTGACAAGTATGAGGATGCAACTTTTTTGTCTTACTTTGCATACAAACAGAGCGGTGCCTCCATCTCCGAGCAGTCAGCCGGGTGAGGTGAGGTTTTTCTCCCACATAAAGCTGGGTAAGTCAAGTACAGTTCTCTTTAATTCTTTTCTGTATGGAACCATTTTTTTGGTTTTTTCGCGATTTAAGCAGGGCATAATGGGCACTGCTGAATAGAAGTCGCTGATGCTGTGATTTATGTGGAGACGCTTTTTTGATGGTTTGACGTGTTTGAATTTGTTTCAGGAAAGAAGAGATAGCTCTTACCTTCAAGCACGAGGTTCGCTTGTACTGGTAAGGTGGCAATAGCCACACACTTACCTGATCATTATACTTCCTTTATGAGTATTGTTTTATACAATTTTTTTGCACGAAGTGTGTTTTTCCTGCAGTAGCCTTTATTTGATTACATCTAGGTCCTGACGAAAGCCGGGTCAACTGACCAATTCGGCTGAAACATGTCGACCGCTTTAGACTTAGCCAGGAAATAGTCAATTTTTTCCAGACTATTAGATTCTTTTAAGCATGACACTTGGACAATTGTTATTAAATTTATGTTTTGCCCAGGTAGCCATTTTTACTTTTCACTTACACTAGAGCACTGCACGTCACTAGAGTTCATATGGTTTGAACATACACCTTGGCAAGAGCCCTCCTAAGGAACGTCAGGTCAGGTACCCAGTAGGTCCATGTGGCTCTAGACTATGGCCCTAGATCTAGATCCTCTAGAGGCCCAGATGACAAAGCTCCGCCAGTAAGGGTGGGCTGATGGACTCTTTACTCTTGCCTGGTGATGATCAAACTATCTGAAGAGGTTTCTAAGCATTCTTCACAGCGGACAGTGGCTGTCTGTTCCTCATGAACAGACTGAGCACCTCCTGTTAGTTGTTAGGTTAGTATAACACACCACTCAGTTAAATCAAATTATAATATGTCAATTCATTAATTAGTATTTTCATGCAAAATAGCGGGGGTATCATTCTCTTCTTGGTGTACCTTTGCCTAGTTCTTCTGTATGTCTTGTTCTTATTGCCTCATTGTTTGTTTTTGTTAGTTCATCCTGCTTCTGTGCTGAAACCTCCGAACTCTGCCAACCTGGGTATCAGATCTAGCATCGTTGGCACCCACTAATCTCTTGATTGTACCTTCCCCTTTTATTCCGGTAGGCACACTGACTTCACAATTAATCATCCTTTTCACCATTTACTACTCCTGAGTATTCCTTACATGTCTACCTCTCTGTCCTTCTCATATCCAATCAGATTCAGTTGCCTAAAACACATGAGCATTTAGAAGATCATATTCCATCCCTAGTTGGCCAGCACCGGTCTAGAACAGCAAACACTCCTGTGTCTTCTCCCTTCCCTATTTTAACCTTCTTTCTCTTGTGAGGTGGATGTCCAGTCTCTTCCACAGAGATATTCTGGGACAGCTGGGACTCTCAGTGAATCCAGGTACTTGGTGGAAGCTTCACAGTGACACATGGAGTTACAGAAACCGCCTCTTGGCACACTTGTTGCACTTCACGCTTTCCACAAGAAAAAGGATTGGGCGGAAAGCTTGAGTTCATTCCAAACGCTGTTATCTATTCTGAGCAGCACCCCAGTCCGTTTTGTGAGCAAAATTTCACTGCTGGGAGCTGCCATTCATGGTCAAATTTGCACCGATCCTGCTTCTGTCGAGAAATAGGTTTTGTGAATTGGGCTCAAAGTTTCATCCGTTGATTCTTATAGAGTGAGCAATGTGCAGTTTTCCTCACTCTCTCAGATTTTTTTGTTCAATACCTCTTGAACGAGTTGTTCTGATGACAGATTCTGTTAAAACATCACTCTGCAATTTGGACCAGAAGCAGGGTTTCAATTGGCGCTTTTTCATTCAATTCGGTAATCACCAGAGTGTCAAGGGCAGCTATAGTATCAATGGTACCTACTTTTACCACACTTTACTATATCAATAGAAATGGAGAACGGGACGCCTGTACTGGCCCTAAACACTTAACTGAATAGTGGCTCTAAATATGACTCACTCTTCCTTAACTAACATGATTTATTAACTCCTCGTGCAAGGTCCTCTTCTGTAAAGCCAATGTATAAGACTATGGGCCATATTCTCAAGGAGCTATCAATGAGTTATCGGCACCTTAACGCAGCTAACTTTGCGATAAACTTACCACCCCATTCACAAGCTGGTGTAAACAGCCCAGTTTTCCGGCGATAGCATCCGCAAAAAACATCGCCAAGGATGACCCCGGCATGAGATGCAGAGAAGGCATTCCCGAGCAAAAAGCCACGACAACACCACACCACAACATTCTCAATGACCAACCTGATCTGCGATAAGATCAAAAAACATGCTATAAGGCACGTTAGTACAAGGAAACTAACACCTGCTACGACCTGGTGCAAAGTCGGACTGCAACCTGCAGCACAAAAGAGAACCCAGCCCAGAGCCACACCTGAAGAACAACAGATGCCATGGAGCCACAGAACATGCATCCCGAAGCCCGAAGAAGGCAACAACACCCACGGCCATCAACCCCAGGACCCCACCTCCTCCCCCAGGCCCCACTCTGGGCACCCCCCACCCACCCCCGGACAAAGATATGTCACATCAACCACACGGAAACATATACCAAATAACTTGCATGATGTCGCACAATCACTTCTGATGACATACATGTTTCGTCACAAAAATGAGCATCACACATTCACCTTTGAAGCAACAAATGAAAATATATTCAAATAAACACAGAACAGAAATAAAGACACATGTTGGCTCCCCTCGGGACAATCCGTAGGTCACAGCCTGCAAGACAAAAATCCTGATGAGAAGGTGTGTCCGGCGCACATCAAAGGACAGAGAGAGATCGAAGGAGAGAGAGAGTGAAGGAGAGAGAGAGCGAAGGAGAGTGAGAGCGTAGGAGAGGGTGAACGAAGGAGAGAGAGATCGAAGGAGAGGGAGCAAGAGAAAGACGGACAGAGAGGGGGAGAGAGAGATTGACGGACAGAGAGGGATATACGAAGAGATAGGGGGAGAGAGAGCTAGAGAAAAGAAGAGAGGGACAGGGAGAGAGAGTGCCGACACTGCCCACCCAGGCAACATTGCCCACCTGCTGCCACTGGTGTGTCTCCAACCATGTGCCGGTACGTAGTGCAGTTCACCAGGTCCATCTGAGACAGACCTGCCATCTGAAACAGAGTCCAGATACCTGAATGGCAAAGTACATACAATTGCACAAGACATCATCGCCTGACCGCCCCTGCGCACCCAGGCAGCTGCACCCCAGCCCCTCCCACCACCCAGTGGTGCATGCCTGCCCCTGCGCACCCAGGCCTCACTGCTTACCTTCCGCCACTGGCGTGTAGAAAAGAAGGCCCACCACGTGCCGCTGCAAGCCACAAGCCCGGGGCCTGCAGACATGGCACCCTCCACATCATGCAGCCCCGCTCCGCAGGCCACCAGATCTCACATTTGGTGCTGGGTCTTGATTACTCCATGGCAGAAGACATACCAGTGCACCCGGCATCATCGCAGGCTGCACATCTGTTCAGCCTCATAGGTGCCACTAACTCTGTGATCCAGGAGGTGACGCCACGTGGCGGTAGGCCCGCGCTGCCCGCTGGCTCAGGCCTGCACTGTGGTCCAGCAGGGCACACATATTCTGAGCCGCCCAGACTGCCGGGACGGGGCATCATCGCAGGCTGCACACCCACTCAGCACTTAAGGTGCCCCTACCTCAGTGCACCCAAAGTCACTGTCCAGTGGCGGTGTGCCTGTGCCGGCCGAAGTGTATTCGGTGCCACCAAGTCTGGGCCCCCACCGTCCTCTATGATTGGGTATCGTGGTGCGGATGCCATCATGTCCCCTCCGGGCCTGCGGAATGTGATGTGGCAGGCCCCTGGGCCCCCATGCCTACATGCACACCACACGGATGCACCCCAAGAGAGGTTGGAAATGGCATTGTGCATGTGCCTTATTATTGGCAGGGTCACATGTGTGTGATCCGTGTGCTGGAGGGGTGTAGTGCGGGTGTACACGAGCCGTGAGGGAGTGGTTGTGGCATGCTGACAACTAGACCTGTGAGCAGCAGATCACTACAGGGGAGTCCTGGCGCATGTGGCATTGTTGTCCCCCCTGGAGCGTAAGTATAGTGGGCTGGACTGGCATATGCAACTTCAGAATAAGGGTTTGTAAAATGACCCCGGGGGTCTGTATGTGGTTCCGTACGGGGCCGGACAAGGAAGTAACAAATATGTGTGTCGCTGTTGTTGCGTCGGCGCCACCTGGACGACAATTGACAATGTGTCACCCTGTGACCCAAGTCCAACGACATGGGCCACATGGACGTAAGAGGAATTCACTGACCCCACATCCATCCATGCTACCACACTTGAAAGTCCATAGAGACGACACATATGTGTGATTCGGAATGCTTAATGCACATTCTTTGGAGTGTTGCATCTGTAGCAGTACAGGGCCATGCAAACCCCACTTTCAAATGTTGGCGCATGGAGGGCCAGCCAGAGTCATTCAGGGAATGATCAGTCCAAAGGAAGTGGAAGATTTCAGTCCACAGTCTGATAGCACTGTCATTGGCGATCAAGCAGGTTATGGCAGACCATGTCGAGGTCCAAGGTGAGTGTCGCAGAGTGTATTGGGAGACAGTGGAAGGTGATGATGCAGAGGGCAGAACCAAGCTGAAACCGGCCATGAGGCGCAGATGAATGCTACCGCTTCCTTCTGATCACGAGGGCAGATTCATCCACATCTTTGTTCTCTGCTGTCCCTTGTGCCTCACGTTTGGGTGGTGCTGGCCTCTCTCTAGCACTGTGTGGCAGTGGCAACTCAGGGGCCGGAGGTGGAATGTCTGCCGCACTGTGTGGCACTGACACTTCAGGGGCGGAGATGTGGATGTAGTGGTAGCAGCAGCATGCATCGGCGCCAGGCCTTGTGGCAGCAATGCCATGAGGATGGTTTTGAGGTCATTGTCGAACCCAGCTGCCTCTCGCCGGTGTGCAGCCATGGCAGCTGCTCTTTCCGCATTGGCCCGCTCCATGTTCTCCATAAAACTCTGCATGAGTCCCAACTCCCGAGCAAGTTCGCCGGAGGCACTCTGACTAGACAGTCATTCTTGACTCACAGTTAGGACTCTAGCGATGTCAGCCATGGTTTGTTGCAGAGGATGGAGCAGACTGTGGGTGTCCGTTAGGGACTGTGAGTGGTCCCTGATGGGACTTAGACACCTACGTATGAAATCTAGTTTGTCTGCCATGCGGTCAAAGCCCACCCGCACCTGTTAAGCCAGCTGCTCCTGGCATCCAACACACAGCGTTGGAAGGCCATGTGTTCTTCGTGGGGATCCTGGGAGGCAGCCATGGTGGTGGATGCTGCCTGCAGTGTGGTCTGTGCAGGGGGTGGGTTCTCCTCGTTGCAGCTGGGCTGCCTTACTCCAGGAGGTGTCAATGAACTCTCGGAGGGCGCCGGAGTCAAAGGTGTCGCATTGTACATGTTTACATACAGACTACATGACTGTGTACATCGTGGCTGTTTCAGAGGGGCTGCCCATTTGCTGCTGGACAGTGGACATTTCGTCAACATCACAGCTGTGTGTATGTACTTGTACATTATCAGCTCACATTTCCCTGCAATGCCACTTGTGATTGGCCAGTGTTGTGTCCTCTGTTCTGTGGTGAACATGTTGCAGTTTGTGCCACTTCGTTGTCAATGTTGATGTGCTGTGCACGTGATGTGTGTGTGTCGCATTTTGGGGGAGTCGCCCCTGCAGCTCTGATTTGCCTGCCCCTTATCCCTTACATGCAGTGTGCGTCTGACTTCTGTGCTCATACAGTGCTGAGATGTTGCACACTTGGGTGCATAGTTCTCTTGTGGGAGTTGGGATCTGGGGCATGGTTTGTACGCAGCTGTGCTCTACTTACTTGTGCATGTGTGCCATTGTGCCCATCTTCCCCGTCCCCCCAGTCCCTGGTTGTTACTCATCCTGTTGCTGCTGTGTCTGGTCCTGGTGAGCAGTGTCCGGTCCCCCAACTCTTGCCACCGTCTCCCCACTGATGACTGTGGACACCATTCCCTCCATGTCGTCCAGCTCCTTCTGTGGCGCTGGGCTCCCACCTCCAGTCTGCATTGCTGCCTTCTGGTTGTTGGCGAGTTTAAGCTTGGTTTTGCGCTTGACGTCATTCCAGTGCCTCTTGACCTCGTCCATTGTCCTCTTCGCACTCCGACTGCATTCACCTTGTCAACGATGGCCTGCCATAGTCCATTTTTTGTCGCTAATTACACAGTGGAGGTGACGAACAGTTGTTGATGGAGTTCGACCACCTCTGTTATCAGGATCCTGTCCTCCTGCGGACTGAAGCGCTTCTTCCTACTCTTCATGTCCTTGCCCTCCCCTGTCCCAGGCAGGTCCTCCAGGGGGCTTCTGAGGTTCGGGTTCTCCTCCGTACTTGCTCCGGCAACATCCATTGTGCTTGGCTGTTGTTTGGCATTTGTTTGTCAGTTTTTTCATCTACTTGTATAGTGTTTGTTCCAACCTGACGTGTGTGAATTGCAGGCCTGTAGCTGGTTATCTCAGATTTTTGTATCACTATTGGCCTCATCGCAGCTTTTTTTACGTTCGCGTTTCGCATTTTTGCAGCGTGGCGTTGATTTCATCGCATCCATTTACGCGTTATCTGGTGACTATCGCATGGTACCGCTGTGTTGTGAATGTCTGGTTAACACGGCGCAAATTTCTCGCAATAGACTGCGATGTTGTAGGTTGCGGTAAGTTACTTTTGCGATGATTATCACACATTCTTGATAATATGCCCCTAGGTATCCTTCATTACAAGACCCTACTTTTTTAACTGATTAAGCACCTGGGGAAAATAAGTAGAACACAAGAAGTTAACCAACTCTGTAGACTCCTGTGTTCTGACTCATGTCAAGGATTAGTTGACTTAATCCTAAACCTCACCAAAGGAATGCTTATTTCATATGTAATTTCTCGAGCCGGTAAACTGGACTGATGTTTTAATGTCCGAACTATTTTCAACATTATCTCATGTATCAGCAAATCACAGCACACCTTTGGGTTTCCCTGTTTCCTTGCTAAAATTTGAGTTATCTGCAGGAAATTGTTTAAAAAGCCTTCTTATTCAGATACATTGCCTAGAAGGAGGCACCCCCACTGAATAATTAGGTGCTAAACTATAAGTGTGAGCAAATGCCCTTTTCGAGTGGTGTCCCCAGAAAACAGGAATAGCATGCAGAGGATTATGGTATGCGTACATGGAACGTGCTGTTTGCATGCTTTTTTTTAATTATTTTTTATTACCAGCATGATTTTCTAATATGTATCCATTATTTAGTGCAGTGCTTAATTTGTGCTGGTGCTTTCCGGTGCTAAGCACAGGCACTTATTTATCAGGGCCGGGTCTACAATATGAGTCTGCAAGTCAGATGGCATTGTGACAAAGTCAGTAATATAATTACCTCACTCACTGACTCACCAGTGCAGACAGTGTTGTTTGTCTCTCGAGTCCCCTGCAATCGTGAAGAGTGGATGTGAGAGGTAATAATAAAAAGAACAGATTAATTCCCAACCATATATCCGATCCGAATTTGCCTTAGGCGGCAGCCGGCCTTAGTTCAGTGTTGCCAGTGGGCATGACACTGATTGGCCTGGATTTGGTTCTATGAGGGTAGGGGCTGTGCTGCGGCAGGGTGCGCAGATTTTATTCAAAATGCCACGCCCCGGCACAGCCACACCCACTAGTCATCATCAGCAGTTGGACGTCGTCGAGGGCAGGCAGCAGCAGGTCTATTATAATAAAGGCAATGCCGCCCGGCGCCCACCGGTCACCAGTAACCGTAAGTAGGCAGTAGCCCAAACCAACTCTGCTTTTTCCTTGAGTGTGCCATGGTGACAATCACCATGGTAGTTATATATATATAATAACTGCTTTATGAGTGAACAGACCGAGTTATGAGTCCGAGACCTGCCCTGAGGCTGAGCAATCATACCTCCGGTGCTGGGCAGTGTGTGCAAGGCTCAGGCTGCAAAAAAGTACAATGTCCCGGCCAGTTAATCTGACTTTTGGTCCCAGATCTGGCACGCAGTTCAGGCCATCAGTCTTCCAACAATATCTTTGGCTCACCTTTCTTGACCACTTTTGCTTGAACCATTCAATGAGGATACCATACAAGACTGACTGTTAATGCGAACATTCTAATAAGTGCAAAGAGGAGTTTTGTGTTTAGTAATGATCCCTGGATCCGGAAAAGACTGTGTCTTTGAATTACTCATTAGATGCACAGTAAGGCACCGGGGTGGTTTCGTGCTCAACAAACGGCCCTTGTGATGTATTAGTATTAAAATAAAGTATTTTCTAGATGATTTAGCCCATCAAAGTTCATGGTGGTGATGGAGGGCGTATAGAAAGGAAGGCATACCATCTCAGAAAATTATGTTTCACAGGCAGCATAGACGAAGATGCAGCAACATTTGCACAAACCTTATTATCCAAATTCACAACATTGTGTACTGCCTGGATAGGCAACCACAGGAATATACATATTATATCATGCATGGGCATTACCTGCATTTCATTCCTGTTAAGAGGTCGCCCCAGACAGTGAAAATTGATGAGAGTTCTGCTGCCTTGGAAATATGGTCACTTGCTCAATGACGCATTTATAAATAACTAAAAACATTGCTTATTCACTCTTAGAATATGTTGTACTTCTAGCAAGCTGTGCATTCTGTAAATCAAACAATTTAGTCAGGTGTGGATTCCCAAAACTTAGAAGTGGGTTGATGGCCCAATTCATGGAATGATGTGGTAAAATACATCTTGAAACTGTGAGCTGGCAGTTTCTAAGGTCACTGGGGTGCATCATGTTGCGCTATATGCAGAGCCCATTAATTGGTTTCTTGTGTTTGAAGTGTCAAAAGTTCATACACACATAGCTTGAGGCGATATTTGCTCAGTTTGTTTACAGCTTGTGCAGTGTTAGCAGAGTGTGGCAGCAGTACTGTGGTGACCAGTTACATCTGACTTTTAGCAGTGTCAGTTGAGGATGAGGGGGGAGCCAATAGAGTAAGTGGGTGGAGCCAGTGGCAAAAGTGGGTGGAGCCAGTGGGAAAGTGGGTGTGGCCTCCGACAAAAATTTGAGAGGGCCAACCAAACAGTCATTGTGCACTTAGGAGTGGGCAAACCACTCCTCCCCTGCCCAGTTAGCAGAGCAGCCCCAACCACCCGCCCACCTGCAAAGGAAACATATATTACCATTTTATGTTTTTGCGGCCATGCAGTGGGGCGACACTCCTCTGCCATAGCGGAGGAGCCGCCACACTGGTGTAAACGTGACTGAAATATTCTCTGTAAGTCATAGATTTTAGCACAAATGCCAGTGGGAGCCACAATAAAGTTAATGTATGAGCTCTAATGAAAATTTACACACACATAAAATATGCATGACCTTAAAAGAAATATTTTTTTTTCGAGCACATTTTGCATGTGCATAAAAGTATTGGTGCCGGAACATCAATGCATGTACCAAAAAATACAAAGACATAAGTGTGGGTACTAAAAACACAGATTATTGCACTTTATTTCTACATAGGAGACAAAATATTTCCATCGGCTGCACATGTGACTAAGGTCCCGATTTAATTTTTGACGGACTGAGTAGTCATCATTGGCCTGAAGAGGGGCTTTGTGTCCACCAACTTTATAAATGAACACCAAGTTGTCAGTCATTTATGAAGACATTGACATCCCTGTAACAAAAACTGGATTTTCTCTTTGTAAAGAAAAAAGTAATGCTTCCCTCACTAACGGGGACTTAACCTGGCAAGAAGGAAGAGTAAAAAATGAGTACTTGTGCGTCCATCCAAATTAATTCAATTCTCTGATGGCCCTTCCTCTCCAGGGTTGTCAGATGGGAATAATCAGGGAAGTGTTTGTAATTATTAATCTGAAAGCCCTCCCTCTAATAATTGCAGCAGGAGGACCGCATTCTTGGTGGTGAGGATACTCCATCGACATTTTAATGGAGTATACCACCAAGACTTAAACTTGCCCTAAATCTTTTCAGTTTTTCAGAATCTCACATGTCAATCATCAGTCTTTCTCAGGAGCTTGGAAATCAGATTCTACTGACTCTTCTATGTTACTGTCATGTTTTGTAGACGCAGCTGTTCAGACTACATTTGACTCAATAACCCTCTTGAAATACAGTCACAGTATTCTTCTCCGTTTTAACTCTTTAAAACCATCCTGTGTTCTTGTCCCAACTTAACCATCATTATCTGTGTTTCATGCCTTAGCTCTGAATTTATTTCTGATCCTGCTCCACCTCCTACCTCTTCTGTGCTCCTCTTGTCCACTACCTATTTTCTCACTCCCATGTCTCCCTTTCCATCGATCTCACTATGCTACTTGGCCCCATTTCATCCCACCATGTTGGGTCCACCAACACCCCAGCATTCTATTGTCACTTTACACTCTCTTCTATCCATGCCCCTACCATGCCCTCCTTCCTCCAGTTCATTAGTATGTTTATATAGGACGGTGTATCACATTTATTGTTAGCTGTAAAGTGCATCTATAACTAAGTAAATCACTAGCTATCTAAATAAATATACAAATCATTGTACACTCTAAGGATCTTGGTGACATACACATGCATGCTCATTTCTGTGTCCCATAACCTGCTTGATATTGTGCTCCTTTATATGATGAGATACATATATTTCAAGCACACAAAAGCTAAAGCTTATTGCCACTACAGTATGCATAATTGAATGCAAGGACAATCCAGGTTTTTTCATTAGAGATGGAACCCTCAGGTTTTCAGTTTTTTACAAATAAAAAGCAGATGGAAATCAGTCTGAAGATGACTAGCCAGCGTGATCCAAAGTGTACCTCTGTCTCACAGAAAGCAATGCCCCTAGATTTTGCTGATATGTACTCTGGTACTATCAGCAAAGTATGTTTTTCTGACCCTGGTCAATGGCATACCTCTTGCATTTTGCAGACAGAAAGCTACGGGAATGTCATAAATAATGTTGTGCACTATTACTAGTGTTTTAAACGTAACCTGGTCAGTTCAGTTCAGTTCATAATCTTTATTCCGATCACACGGATCAAAAAATACATTCTCAATATTACATTTTGTAGAGAATATACCGTCCATTTTGGCCACGGCACTTGTCAACATACAAATATACATAAAAAGCAATATCAAATACAAGATCATAGAAGGTTTAAAAAATGTTGTTATAATAGGAACCCATAAAACCATTTTACACTTTATCTTCACTTGTTCCTATTAAAACGTTTTTGTTTTTTAGAAATCTCTGTTTTTTTAAGAAATCATGAAGATAAGAAGAGGTAGTACTTGGGCCGGTAGGACACGGGATAAGTGCATATATGGATCTTTGTGACCATAGCTATCAGATATGTGTATTCCTATGCATGCCTAAGTCACTGTATTTGGCCATTACTTCAGCTGTCCTATTCATATATTGGGCTGGCCCATAGTCCTACTCGAGCCAGTTGGTATCAGATGCCTATTAGAGTCGCACCAGCTTCATCTTACTGTAAGCTACTCAGTTGGGTTACCACCATTGTCTTTAGCATTTTGGCACAAATTAACCATGTCTGGCTTAGAAATTTAGCGATGGATATCACACACAGCTCGTTACTATTAGTCTTCAATATTCCTAGAGCTGTGGCACTGGATCTTGTGTCCAAATTCTTGCATACAGGTTTGAGCCATTTATCCCTTGGGGCTTATATGCAGGGCATGCAAAAAGGTTGTGTGGGACTGTCTCCTCCTGCTCTATACAAAGATGGCATCTGCTGTCTTTGGTAGTGTACCATTTATGGGTAATCGATTTAACGGGGAGCGCGCCAACCCTGAATTGGAAGAAAAGTCTCCTATCTCTAAGCTTAGTTATAACATCCCAGTAGGGTTCTTACATGGGAGTGGGCTTGAATTCCATGAAAATGCCTGACGATGTGGTGCTCTCGATGGTACGTGTGCTGTTTGTGAAGACCATGGGCCAATAGAGCTCCTTGAATTCTCTTTTGGAAGGGAACTGATGGCCTTCTGGGTCTTCCCATAGGTTGCTCAGGCCCATGTTGACCAATGTGCTCTTCACCTTTTGTAGCCAGATTATCTTGCAGGAGGTGTTGGCTTCTCTAACATCCTTTAGTGCTTTGGAATAATCGGATAGCTCTGGAGTGAACCATAATCTGCATCAAAATGCTATCGGGCGAAACCTTGCTATCTCATCCACGCTGTTACATCCTAGATCGTAATATAAAGACTTTAGTGGGGAATTTTTCGGAAGACCTGTGATGCCTCTCATGAATTTGTTCTGAGCTAGAACTAACCGTGTCAGGTTATTGAAGCTCCATAGTTCAGCACCGTAGAGTGTTGAGCCCATAACTTTGATATTATAAATCTGGAACACTGGGCCTATGGGCTTGGTTTGCGAGAACTTGTGCTCTCTCAGCAGTGCACCTGCTAGTTGGTGGTGCTTTAGGACCACTGTTTCTATTTGGGGTTTACAGTTTAGTTTTTTTTCAAGGGTAATCCCTAGGTAGTTAAAAATGTCTGTCTGTTTGCATGCCTTTATCACAAGACCACGGTCTGTACAGAAATCTTCAAAGCGCGTTAGTGCTCTCTGCAACCCACTCTGAGTTTTCGAGACGACAAACGTGTCATCCGCTAACATAAGTATCGGTACTTTGATACCTGCGAGTAAGGGGGAGTCTGTCGGGCAGGAAGAAAAGTAATTTATGACCCCATTTAAAAATAATGAAGATAGTGTTGGATCTACAATGCACCCTTGGCGGACACCTTTAGATATGGGAAAACGGTCTGTGTTGTCACCCTGTGTGCCCCAGTGCTCTTGGGCACAGTTGTCCTCGTGTAGTCTCATGATAATGGATAGTATGTCGAGTGGCATCCCTTGGTCCTTTAGAACCACCCACAGTTTGTTCCGGGGAACCATATCAAATGCAGACTTAAGGTCCACAAAAGTGACGTGATTGGTGCCGCCTGATATCATTACAACCCACCAGTAGATTAAAAAGAAGTGGAAAACCTGATCTATGGTGCGCGCATGGGCGCGAAATCCTGACTGAAGCGGAGTTATTATGTCATTAACTGTAACCCATTCCTGTATTCTACTCAGCACTAACCTTGCCATTATTTTTTGTATTGAGTCTATAAGATTGATTAGCCTGTAGTTGCTGGGGCTGGATTGATCACCTTTTTTGTAAATGGGTAGGATTTCCACACCCCACCTGGATTTGGGTATTGAGGCTCCACTAGCTATTGCTCTTGCTATCTGCTGTATGTGCCATTGTCAGATAGCCCTGTCGTACAGGAATAAATCTGCCGTTATACCATAGGGACCCGGGAATCTTCCTGCAGGTACTGCTCCTGTTACTGCTCCCAGTGCTGATGCAACCTCCCCAATATCAAAAATCAAGGCCTTGTCAGGTTTGAGGGATAAAAACAATTAGTCTATTCCCCCCTCTTCATCTGCGGCGAATTGTGCCTCGAAAAGTGTGACACACAAATCCGGTGCTACATGGTGGAATTTGCACCTCCCCTCTGCTCCCCCATTTAACCAATTGCAAGAACGTTTGTGGTTTTTTCTCTGTGCTAGCCAGATAGAGATTGTGCCATCTTTGTTCATCCCAGTCTGTTATTTGCTTTTAGCTGTGTGGCTCTATAATTCAAACATGCTTGTTTGATATTACCCACAGCTTTTGATTTTGATTGCTGCGGCCAAAGACGTGTAAGCTTCTCTACATGCCTTATTGTACCAGTTGGCATGGTTTATTTTTGCATTGCTGGGTTGTCTATAGGGCTTTACAAAATGAGTCTTTAATTTACCAAAATACATCTTCGTGGGCTCAAGTTATAATCTCATTTAGTTTTTCCTGTGTGGTGACAGATTGGAGCTCTGCTAGAGTGCAAGTAACATCTGCCCTTATTAGTTCAAGTATTTGGTTATTTTCCACGATTCTATCCTATTTGACCCACCTCATATCATTACAAATCAAGACATTAGCTGTCGAGCACTGCGTTATCTGTGGCAGAGCCTTTGCTAAGCCTGGGACTGACATCTGTAACATAAGAGGGCTCTGGTCACTTTCTATGCTCTCTCGTACCTCCATATCATTGAGGAACGGACAGTGTTCCAGATTGATAAGGATGTAGTCAATTCGACTCGTTCTCTGGCCATTACAGAATGTTTGGGAGCCTGATCTATCTGAGGGGGTTCTCCCGTTGACCACCCTAAAGCCCCTCCCAAGCACAGTGCTTTGAGTTGTAATGCTGCCTCCATCCATTTATTGATCAGGGGCAGCTCAAGAGCGGGAATGTTCCATTGTGTATCTTCCTCTTCACTAAGATCAGTATCATCTTGGTCGAGGGGCTCAAAGTTGGTATTAAAGTCTCCTGCTATTACAATATTACATGATCCACTTCTACTATCCAAAAGGTCGTCTAGGGGAGAGACTGTATTAGACTGTCTACCACCTGTTAGATCTCTTGCATACACATTAAATATAATTATTTGTGTATGAGAATTCGATTGTACACGGATGGCCATTATATCAGGACTATCTATGTGGACTTCCTCAACCCTATATCTAAGGTCCTATCTTGCCCAGATTGTTAGCCCACCTAGTGGTCTGCCCCCTCTGACCACCGATTGTGGGTTTATAAAAATTAATGTAACCAGGACGATGAATTGGATTATCGGCCCATGTTTCCTGAAATATACAAATATCCTGGGCTTCAATTAATTCTGACCAGTCTAAAGAAGATTTTTTGGACTGTAAGTCCACAATATGTCAAGAAACATATGCAAGCTGGGCTGGATCCTGCAGGTCTGTGTGGCGGGAAGTATCACCCGGGGTACGTTCCTTTCTTCCAGTAGCCATGTGAACGGATGCTTGATCATAAATACTGCTAGTGAGAGGGGGTTGCCAAATAACCTAAGGCTTCACCACCCGACTGTGTAACTTCATTCGATTGAAGCTGTCGGGTGGCGTTCCATAACCTTCAATTTGTCTCATGTAATGTAAAACCCTCCAGCATATTTTGGACAGTTTATCTAATTTTGGAATTGGTTGGTAGGTCTGGGGAATTATACTTCAACCTGATTAATGTGGAGTTCATATGTGAGGTCCTAATGTCAAATGCCACTAAATTGTCTACCAGTTTATTATTAGCTAATGTTAGACAAACATAATCCATCTCTGAACCAGTTACAGTGAATCTTTTAGCTAGAAGTATGTCTTCCCTGATGATTGATCTGCAGTTCCTCACGTGTCTAAGTCACTGTGTGCATTTTTTTATGAGGGACTGTTCATCTTCTTTAATTAGACTAGGGTTTTGTTTGGGGACATTAGTTTAAAAGATTTGTCGTTTGGGGTTATGTGACATTGGCTTATCATTACGGGGGTGAGCTTCCAGGAGCGTTCTCCCTGCCAGATGGTTCATTTGTGGAAGGGTGGAATAGTTGTCTCCTGCTTCTAGGCGCAGGGACCATGGGCCGCTAAGCCTATCTTGGTTGCAATAAAAAAGTGGTTGAATATGAACTTTTCCTTTTTGTGGCAGAGAGCTGGCCTCTCTAGATAGTTGGGAATCAACTAAGAAGTTGTGCGTGACCCTGCTGTGCATGTTCATGCTACCATTATGCTGTTTTTTGGTCTTGGGCTGTTGAAGCATGAACAATCTATCCTTTATACATGATGTATTTTGTGTCAATAGTTTTAGGGAGTTTGTTAGTGTTCCTACTACTACCTGGAGGGCACAAACCTCCTCTGTTAGTTTTATAGTCTGTGATTTTAGGTCCTCAATGTAGCTAGTGAATTGACAAGAGCACTGGTTCTTACACCCCCGATGAGTAACTAGTGCAAACACTGGTTCGCATAACCCATCTGAGGACTGGTGGTCCAACGTGTCTTCAATCAAGTCAGAAAGGGGGGCAAATCTATTAGTGCACACAGGTACAGGCTCAAACTGGCTTAATTGGTGTGTAGTGAGGCTTTGGGTGGTGAAAGGACTCTCACAATATGGGTATTTCCCCCTGTTTGCTGGGCAAAGGTTCAGTGGCAGATAATCTACTAAACATATTCGGAATGGTGAGTGGGTCATTGGGTCTAATGGAACTGAGGGAAGGTTGCATATCGTCAAAACAAGGATTTGGGTCTGGGGCAACTAGGATGTCTTCGCATTCACTTCTCAGGCAATCAATGCGACACATAACACAATTGTTGCCTGTAAACTTCAGCTGTTTGGTGAATTTTTTTGCCTTCTTGTCTTTCCCGGCTGGACCCCACCGTACCCTCAGTAGCTTTCCTTTTTCCCATTCCTCTAAGGCGCGAACAAGTAATGCTCACTATTCCAGGACTGGGCACAATTTTACGAAAATAGTAACTTGGGGGAACAGTTGGAAGTGCTTGGACAACAGGAGTTTTAATGACACCAAGGAGCTCAGGCCCACCAATATAGCAATCTAAACAAGAAACACTTCAGGGCACACACATTAAGGGAGAGAGATGGGTTTACAACCAAGGTGAACTGTTCAATTAATCAAGTGTCCAGGTTAGGGCAGAGGTTCGACTGGAATGCCAACAAGGAAAGTCTGTGTCGAGTCTCAACTTTGAGGAACTGATGAAGATTGTCCGTAAACCAGCAAAGAACCAATGGAAAAATGAATGCACCTTGTAATTTAGGACGTGGCTCCTCACACTGCTGTTCTGGATCAAACGCATGAGGGGTGGCCCAGCCCTGCCTCTTCTTGGCAATGTGGGCAAGGACGGGCAAGCCCTTTGCCTGGGCACCTCCTACGTCGCGGACGGCGAGGCAGCGCTTTTATGCGCGTTGGTGTTGACGCCTCCCCCTCGTCGGCGGCTGCAGGGAAGTAAAGCGTTGCACCCTGGGACTCATAGTCCTCACCAGGGTGTGTGGCAGCTTGGTGTGATCAGGGCAGCAACAGTCGATGAGCCCTGGTACAGCGGTCCCACCAGGGTGCAGAAGCAGAATGAAAGGTGCCCCCATGAATGCCCAGCAGGGACCCAGAAAAAGAAAAACAAGGTTTGTGACCTGTTCCCTAACTGGCATCCAGTGAAGCTTCTTTGGGTTTTCTGAGCTATTTTTATGCCTAGGTAATGCAAAAAGAATCTTAGTGGGGAATTTTGGAATAATATCAAGTAAACAAGGTTTTTGCTTCGGGCTCGTAAATGCACTACAGGTAATCAACAAAAAACTGCACTAGAGTATTCACAACTGGAACGTCCTACTTATTTTAAGTGAGAAAAACAATTACTAGAGTCATTTAATTTCTGTTCATGGTCACCTTTTCATTTTTAGTGAGGTCCAGATTTTGTTTTACAAATGCTGAAGTTGGTGGACTAGGACATTTAGGCATGATCCATAGAGCTATGTTCAATAGAACTGATTTGGGTTTTCTCAGCAGATCCTGTTGTTTCATAGAGATCAGCTTTATAAAGCTCACTACCACCATAAAATAATGGACAAATAACTGGACAATTGTGTCACCTGCAGTTCTTTTCTGCTAACAGCGTCTGTGGGTTAACTTGTAGCATTACACTTACTGGACAAGAAGTAGAGACCAGCAAGGATGCTGCAAGATATATTCCAGCAGAGGTCATTTTCCCAAATCATATCCTTATCTCACCATTGTCGACCTGAGTGAATTGTGTAGTAAATGTAACTATCTCGCTACTAATGCTGTTTACTTGTGCATCAACGACAATGGGTTTCCCTTATGTCTCACTGGTTTTTCTACCTGCGCTTACTTATATATTCTCACCATTTTATATGTTGTCTACAATACTAATATGGTTGAATATCTTTATATCTACCAATAATATCATAACATTGACACTAATGTAGTATCTTGCCTTTGGTTCATAAATACTATGCTTGGTTTAGATGAACTTAACGGGTATTGCTTTAAAATACTACAATTTATCAAATTGTGTCACAATTACAAACGAGGTCACCTTTGACCATTGGATTTTGGCTAAATAAACAGCTCATCAAAACTCATCAAATGAAACTTTTCAATTAATTACAATTTTCTCTACATATTGCCATTTAAGATGAGTCCAACAAGGTGTAATTAATCAGTGATGCTCCTGTTTTGGAGTGATATGAAAACCCCGGGGGTTGGTTGCCAGCAAAGCGGCCGTTCTGAATCTTAAGCCCAAGATGCTTCAGGCTTCCTATTACCAACTGCACTTTCTTGTCATTTCTGTGCCATTTTGGGCTTTCTTGATGCTGTATGCCCCAGGCTTGGCCTTGTGCTGCCAAGACCTCATTGGATAATAAGATACATGTTAAAGTCTCCCGAGACTATGAGAGAGATGTTTCTGTCCCTCAAAAGTTCTATGCTCATGAGCTTTTCCATCAGAGCTTGTGAGAGCTTCAATCTTGCTTTCTTGCTGGGGTGGATATATGCGTTCACTATTACTGTGGCAAACATCCTGCCGTCAAATGCTTTCACAGCCAATTCCACAATTTGCAACCTCTTGTGTTTGTCCTTAAGTTCCTTGCCCTCCATTTGAATAGATGTAGCTAGATAGGTTGCAGGCCCCCTTTTGGGTGCCCATGCTTTTGGGCTTTGGTTGCCGGAGTATAAACATTTTGAAAGCCTTCCAGTGGCACAGACTTGTGTGTCCAGTTCTCTTACAAAAGCACCACATGAAAGGTGTGTAGATACTGCATGGTCTGGTATTCGTCCAGTTTGCAGCCAAGCCCATTTATATTCCAGGAGCATATCCTCAGTGTGTTTTTGTCCTTTTTTATTTTATGATCTTTGTCATCGCAGTTTCCAGGCTGTGTTTAGTGTGCCTGCTATCCATCCCCATTGTGATTTAATGGTCTTGTGTTGAAAGAGTGCCGATGTAGTCTCTTCAACCAAATCTGAGGACTGTTGCGGAGATTTACTCCTGGCATTCCTTAACACCGAGTAGATTATTTGTGTCATCATGCTTTACCTGAGTACTTTGTTGTGGGTTCATTCAAAGGGTTAAGGGTACCCAAAGGTCTTGGGAGCAGATATCGAGATACCTCAAATCTTAAAGATCTCCGCTTCCTTCATTACCTTTTGTGCCATTTCAAGGTAACTCTAGTATGTTTACTATGATATCCTGGGCCAGGGTTTATGAACTAAATTGCTAGAATATCCTTTGTTGTTATGCTTCCCCAGGATGGGATCAAGTAGGTGAGCTTCAGGATGTTGCCTCTATTTAAAATGTGAAAGGGGCCTTTTGAGTCCGGACAGAATAGCATGCTCGCCGCTGCCCTGGGCATTATAGCTTGTGTTTTGTGAGCTACGGTGGTTCCAGATGGTGCTGGATCCATAGTCCAAGGTCTTTGGATTCGCCAATTTGTTGCTAGAGTGAGTGTTTCCTTTGCTCTAGTAGTCAGCAAGGTTACGTTTGTGATTGTGATCTGCCCCTCATGATTTTTTAATGTCCTCTGGTGTTGTAGGTGATTGGTTTGTTCAGTTTGTTTTTGAAGCCACATTTTAATTTGTGCTGGTTCTTTTCATAGGAACGCTCTTGAAACTCTATGTGATTTCCCAGAGTGATCTCTTTCCCTCATGACCAGTTACTGCCCCTGCTTAGTCATTGTCATAGACATTTAGAGGCTGTCCTTGAGAGGTCCATGTATAGAGATTTCTATTCATTGGCCTGTTTGGGACGGAGGCATCAGTGAAAATTGACTTTATGCTTATTGCCACTGCCTTGCTCTCAAGCAGTTTGCTTACATTTTGATGGAAAAGCAGACTGTTTTCTGCTTTTTGATTGTTTACTTCTATGAAGGGCCTTAAATGCCCACATTCTAGGCCCTTTGTCATTTTGGCAAATGTAATTTCGGCCCGTGGGCTTGATGCTTTAGTTGAAGGGGCCTTATTTTGCTCCTTATGTATCTGTTCTGGGAGTGTTAATGGTGGGTAAATTCTATTATTTGTCCAGTGCCAAAGGGTGAGGTTCCTGTGAGAGCTTGGTATAATCATATTGTTATTGCTTCATTTTCTGGAAAATTATTTTGAATCAGCTCATGACGCTGCTTTCCTTCTACAAATTGTTTTGTGGATCTCTCACTGTCTTTTCTAGTGATTTAAAATTCTACAGGCACTGAGATAAGGGGAGCCAATTCTTCTGAAGTTGACTTTGTGAGGGGTTCCCAGGAGCATTGTCTAAAGATAGGGTAATCTGGTAGCTGGTTTGTTGTTCGGAGTTTTTTGTGTCACACTTTCCTCCTTTATTCTCTTTGTTTTTTTCCTCTGGCCCTCAAGAGGTAGGTGCTCCTTCGATGATAACGTCGCAGGACATTGTTTTATCAGTCCCATGGTTTGATTCTGTCAGAGATTCTTCACCCTGTAGCCATTTCATGCTTACTCCACCAAATTGTACCTCATCGATTATAGTTTTGACTGTAATAGCTGTTCCTGCAGTTGTTGGTCATTTATTGGCTCACCCCAGAAAGGGTGATGGGGCATGTTTCGCAGGCAATGTGGGCTCCGAAATTACAGGGAACTCTTTGTGATAAATTGGATTTTAGCTCACCCACAAGCTGGGTCGTTGCCTCTGGGAGGCTGGCCAATTTGTCTAAGACAGTTGAACAATTGCAATCTTCCCATACCCCTTGTGTATTGACTTGAACTCTTCTAATCAGGCTGTTCAGGTTGGCAATTTTCTCACTGATCCCTGTAGTGTGCATAGCCAGAGAATTCAAGAGACTAATTTGAATATCCATTTTATTAGCCTGCTGATTTAATGCCTCAATGGATCTTTGCAGTATTCTTAGAAGTAAGGACCAGTGTCCACCGCTTTCTGTTGGACTAATGCTAATATTGGGTGGCAGAATTCTAGCATATTTGTTAAACAGATTTCCCATTCTCTTGTGTTAAGGTATGTGAGGTCTTCAGCTGGGTCCAACATGCCACAAGTTGTTTCCTCCCTCACTCTTCTTGGGGAGGTCGTGGGCAGGGGTAGCTCATTTCCATCCTGAATACTCTTTTTGTCCCCCTACACTATGATTACCCCATTCCAGTTTCGTTTTTTTGCCTGAGTTGATTCTTTGTACAACAACATCTCGTCTATCCATCCTTGCATCGGGCACCTGGTTTCCTACCCTTTTAGATGATTTATTAAATGTGAAAGTTCCTCCACACCCAAATAGGAGCTCAATGAGTCCATGTGGGCACCTTGTTCGGAATTTGCATTTGCCTGGAGCACAATGTTTTCATGTGCTTTGGTGGTTTGTTCTAATTTGTTCACTGTCCATGAGGGAACTCTTACAAAGCAGGTTTGCGCTTTTCTGCTGGAGGGGTATGAGGGGTTGTTGTTGGAATTATTATTACTAACACCTTGAGGATACTCGGGCTCTCCTTTGGTACCCCCACTCCTTGCTCTCTTATTAGAAGGAACTGTTTTACCTGCACAGTGGGGCTAGGTGGTATTTCCATCGGTTTTCCACGCTGTTTTATTAACACAATGGGGCTAAACCTGCGATGGAGTCCTGGGATGTTACCATTGCTGGAATAAATTGCTGCCCCATAGTCAATCTAATATTTGAACTTTGACTTTATGTTTGATTGTGTTGGACTAGACTCTGTATTAGGTAAAAGGATTTTGGGTGATTTTGCTGAGAGTTTGTAGCCAGATGGTTTAGCATGTTTAGTCTCCATCAACTTTCCCATTTTCCTCCAATTTTGTATTGCTACAGGGCCTCAAGTTTTTCCAGAGTGCATTATTCCCTCTGAATTCACATGGTTCCACCAGGTGTATTGATCCAGTTGCCTGATTTTGCAATTATCTGGTCTCTAAAAGTTTTTCTAAAATTTCCTAAATTTTCTATCCAGGAAGGAATGAAAGCCGTCGCCGAGTGGATGAAGAACAGCCGTCTGAAGCTGAACTCGGACAAGATAGAGGTCCTCATCCTCGGCTCCACCCCCTCAGACGGGTATGACTCCTGGTGGCCGTCTGCTCTGGGAGCCACACTGACACCCACCGACCACGCACGCAACCTGGGGTTTATCTTTGACTCAACACTCTCCATAACCAAGCAAGTCAACGCCGTCTCGTCCTGCTTCAACACCCTCCGCATGCTCCGCAAGTTCTACAGGTGGATCCCCACCGAAACAAGAAGAACGGTCACCCAGGCCCTCGTCAGCAGCAGGCTGGACTACGGAAACGCCCTCTATGCAGGAGCCTCGGCCAAACTCCTGAAACATCTACAACGCATACAGAACGCCTCTGCTCGCCTGATCCTCGACATCCCACGCCACAACCACATCATACCGCAACTGAGAGACCTGCACCGGCTTCCTGTCAACAAGAGGATCATCTTCAAGCTCCTCACCCACGCACACAAGGCACTCCACAACATCGGACCAGCATACCTCAACAGACGCCTCACCTTCTACACTCCGAACCGACAGCTCCTCGCCACCGTCCCCCGCATCTGAAGAGCAACCACCGGTGGCAGATTGTTCTCCCACCTCGCCGCCAAGACCTGGAACACCCTCTCCATCCTCCTACAGCAGACCCAGGACCTACTAACATTCAGGAGGCTTCTCAAGACCTGGCTATTCAAGCAGTAGCAGCACTCCCCCAGCGCCTTGAGATGAGTGAGTAGCACGCTCTACAAATGTACTGATTAATTGATTGACTGTGTTGGGTTGTGTTCACTTAACCCAGCTTTTTGCTGATTTCCTATGCCTGCAAGATGATTTTCTGCAGGTTTTTATTCCTCTCAACACGGGGCAAGGCTGGGCACACATGGGGTGGGAGCTCTCCCTTGGCTGCAAGCACCACCCAGCCAAGCTGGGCCACTTCCGCAGTCAAGGGGGCTAGACTTTGTGAGGCAAAAATAATCACATCTCTTACCTCTGGCTATGGCTCTGTACAGCTCACCTGCTCTCACCCTCTTGCAGCCATCTAACTGGCAGTCAAGTTGGTTTGTAGGTTTGTGGGCATGTGGGAAAGTGGGCAGCATGCGAACGGTGGGGTTGAATTGGCTTGCTTTACTAGCATTTTAGCTTTAATTGCAGCTTACTTGTACTTGGTTCTCCTAGCTACACTCTCTAAAGGCTCACTGATCTCTCTGTTTGGTTCTGCCGGTCTCCGAAGGGGGCCATGGCTTCCTCCCCCCTTAGCCTCTGCCATTTTATGTGGAGCTACAGAGTTGCAGATATGTGAAGATACACATTGTCACAGGGTTTCTCTTCTTTCCATGCACCAATTCAAGCACTTCAGGCTCCGAGCTCCAAGCTCCACTCCACTGCACTCCATCGCGCTCCCTCTCAGCCATGCCCCTCATCTCACATCATTGTCAGTACGACCAACAAACCACCACTAATCTGGTGTGTGAATTTGATGTTTATCTGTACTGATGCACAACCAGAACAAATGCAAAACCAGCTCCCTTCCATAGAACTAGACTGTGCTTCTCTGTGTAATGCATGTTTGCGGTAAGCCACCATTTTGTCTTTGTGCTCCATGCCATGTGGCTACCGGCCATTTTTGGTGGTCAGTGCCCATAGGCCTGCATGTGCTCTTTGATGCCCATGCCTTCTTGTTTGTTGTTGTTTGAACATGTAGGCGGCTACCATTTTGTGTAGCCAGCCACTGTGTTTTTTGCCATAGGCCTGCACCTGTTCTTTGCATTCCATGCCCTCTTGCTAGTTGTTGTTTGAAAATGTGGCCAGCAGCTATTTTGTTTAGCCAGCCAGTATGTTACATCCTTTCTTTCAAGATTCCAAAGAAGTGGTGGAGTGGTGTGACATAGCATAGAGTTCCATATGGTGCATTGGCATACAGCATAGTGTGCAGAGTGGAGTGGTGTTGAGTCGAATAGCATAGAGTGAAGTGGCATAGAGTGGAGTGGCGTAGAGTGGAGAGGTGTAGTGTGGCATTCATTCAAGTTGCGTAGAATAGTGTACAGTGGCTTGTAGTAGAGTGGAGTGGTGTAGAGTGGACTAGCATACAGTCGAGTGGCATGGAAAAGTGTAGAGTGGAGTAGTGTACAGTTGAGTGGTGTAGAGCGGAATAGCATAGAGTGGAGTGGTATACAGTGTAGTGGCATCAAGTAGAGTGTTGTATAGTGCAGAAGAATAGAGTGGAGTGGCATAGAGTGGAGTGGCACAGACTGGAGTGGCATAGACTGGAGTTGTGTACTGTGGAATATCATACAGTAGATTGGCATTGAGTAACGTGGCATAGAGTGGAATGCCATAGAGTGAAGAGACGTAGAGTGGCATAGGGTCGAGTGGCCGGGAGCGTAATTGCATAGAGCAGAGTGTTATAGAGTGGAGTGACGTACAGTATAGTGGTGTAGAGTGGAGTGGTGTAAAGTGGAGTGGTGTTGAGTCAAATAGCATAGAGTGGAGTGAAGTAGCATGAAATACAGGAGAGTGGAATGATGTTGAGTGGCATAGATTTAAGTGGCATGGATTGGAATAGTATAGAGTGGAGTGGTGTACAGTGCAACAGTGTGGAGTGGAGTGGAGTGGCATAGAATGGAGTAGCGTACAATGGTGTTGAGAGGAGTGGCATAGAGTGAAATGCCATACAGTGGAGTGGCATAGCATGGTGTAAAGTCGAGTGTCATAAAGTTTAATAACATACAGTGGAGTGGTGCAGAGTATATTGGTGTTGAGTCTAATAGTGCACAGTACAGTCATGTACAGTCGAGTGATGTAGAGACAAATAGCATAGAGTGGAGTGGCACAGAGTGGAGAGGAGTTGTGTTGAATAGTGTACAGTGGTGTGATGTAGAGTGGCGTAGAGTGGAAGGGCATAAAGTAGAGAGGCATATAGTCGACTGGTATAGAGTGGAACAGTGTAGAGTGAAGTGGCGTAAAGTGGAGTGGCATAGAGTAGAGTGGCATAGAGTAAAGTGATTTTATTAATCAACGAGAACTAGTCTGTCTAGATGTTTTGGAAAGTTGCAAAAGTGTATGTAATATGATGTATGTAAAGGGGTAGAGTTTACCCTTTTAGAAAGCCCTCACCCATCAACCTAGTTGGTTGCATGCTTCATCATCGGGCCCACCCGGTAATACAGAGTGTGTTTCGGGTGTGTTTCTACGCCTGATTACAGCGTAGCAGGTATGTTGCTGAGTGTGCAGTGTGGGTGACGTGAAGAGTGAAAGGTTAAAAAACTGTCAAGTGGTCCCAAAAAAGATTACTTTATTGTTTGGGCCTCTGGCAGTGTTAAAAAAGCAAGGCATTGGATGTGAGTGGAGTTGTATTTAGGGTACTCCTACATCCGGTGTGCGGTCTACATGTTTCAGCCAGACTGGCTTTCCTCAGGACCTATGTGAAAGGTGATCAAATGAACTATGCTATAATTAGTGGCACAGAACATAGTCTATGTGCTGCACGCGCTAAGGTGCATTATATGTAAGAGGGGGTTTCCCTCTCAGGACAGTACTGTACAGACAAAACATACAAAACACAGAAACATACAGAAATGCAGTTTAGCATGATTGCATTATCACGTCTAATCACATTTGCCATCACGTTCACGTGGTTGCGGGACTAGCGGCGAGGTGGTTGTATTTAACTGTGAAAAACCGATATATGCGGTATAGTGAGTGGCGATAATATCGGGAATAAAAATAGTGAGAGAAATAAGGCTGGTTTTCACACACAAGCATTATGTTGCTAGAGCCCCATGAGTATCCTGGCAGGGGTGCTTGCTGTGAAGGAAAAGGAGAAAAAACGGTAAAGGGGTGTACACGATTCAGCCGTGTGTCTAGCGAGGCATCACTAGATGCATTAGCGCAAGGGCAAGGGGGGGGGGGGTTAATTACCTGGATCCGCTCTGTTGTGGCATCCGTGCTGTGCCTCGAGTCGCTGGCAGTTGAAATACGGCTCACCGCGAGGATGCTTTAACTAGAGTGGCGCGTCAGCGTGAGGTTGACGGCTCCGGTACGTTTCAGGAGACAGAGTTAAAAGACTATACCGGAAAGCTATTCTGAGTAGAAGACAGGTTACTCGGTTAACCCTGATAGGAATGGCTTTACACAGGGATGAGTAAGCGCATGGGAGCTGAGCGGACAACTAAAGATTGCTAAACCACAAAATCAACTAGTACAATGTGTTATACTGGCAAATCAGTTTTCAAGGATGGTAAAAAAAAATAAAAGCAGTGACAAACATTACAGTGCAGTAAGTATAAACGGTTGCGAGCCAAAAATATTCATGTGATTGGCGTTTACAAGAAGGTCTCATATCTGAAAAACCAATCAACATGTAGGTACAAAGCATTAGCGCCATAGTGTTAGTGACCTGTGAAGTATATCAACTAGCTCGCTGATGTGGTAGGTTGAGACGAAGGAATGCTAAACCACAAAGTCTAATAGTATAATGTATTATGCGGACAATTCGGTTTTTGAAGGGGGTAAAAGGCAGTGACAACCATTACAGTGTAGTATGTATAAAAGGTTGTGAGCCAAAAGGTTCATGTGATTAGGTTACAAGAGGTCTCATGTATGAAAAGCCAAAACTAATAAACGTGTAGGTGCGAAGCACTGGAGCCCTAGTGCTAATGACCGGTGAATGGTACCAACTAGCTCAATGATGTGGTAGGTGGCCTCAACAGTGGGTTCATCCATTGCTCATTATAGAGACCTGCTTACTGATTTCTTCAAATTCATTCAGTCCCCTTGCAATCGTATCAAATGAATGTATCCATCTGCATTCGCGTTTATTGAGTATATTGGAAAAATCACCCCCTCTTGGGTTAGGCTTGACTTTCTCAATCACCCACCATCTTAAACTTTCCGCAGTGTGTTCAAATGTAGTAAAGTGTTCTACCAGAGGTGCACCCTGTACCTTACACCGTATGCGGCTACAATGCTGTAGGATGCGACACTTGACTTTCTGAGTGGTCTGACCCACATTCCCAAAGTCACAAGGGCAGACAATCGCATAGATAACGCCAGTCATGTGTTACAGTTGCTATGTTCCTTTAGTGTGTGCGTCTGGTTGTAATGTGAAAATTCAGTAATGTCTTCAGTTAGTGAGCAGGCTTTACATGATCCACATTTACGGTGCCCCCTGATTGGAGGGATACCCCATAAGGTGGTCTGGCAAGTGGTCTGTGGTGTGGGTAATAAGGACTTGACCAAGTGGTCCCTTACATTCTTGCCTTTTCTAAAGGCATGTAGGGGAGTAGGCATATTGCCCAATTCATCAGCTACTAGGTGCCAGTGTTGATTAATGGCCTTTTTAATGGCATTGCTTTTGGTGTTGAAGGTGGTAACGCACACTAGACGTTCCTCACTGTTATTTGTTTTAGGTTTAGGGACTAGTAAAAACTCTCTGTGATTATGCCAAGCGCGTTTACGTGCTTGTTTCAAGAGTCTAATAGGATAGCCACGTTCCAGTAGTCTCGCTAGGAGGCCTGCCAATTCTTCGAAGTAGTCTTCCTTTTTGAAGCAGTTTCTGCATAGCCTCAGAAATTGGCCGAAAGGCAAATTGTCCCTGAGGTTGCGGGGCTGGTGGCTGGTATATCTCAGAAGCATGTTACATTCACTACTTTTCCTGTACAGACTGGTACGTAATTTTCCGGACTCTGCTTTTATAGTGATGTCCAGGAAGTTAATAGCTTCTCTGTCGAAATCAATAGCGAATTGAATGCCAGTTGAGCACGTGTTTAGCCAGTGGTGGAAGGCTTTAAGCTGTTCCTCATTACCTTTCCAGATAATTAGGACGTCATTAATGTAACGTCGACAAATTGCTATGCAGGCCCTGTGTGGGTTGAGCTCATTGAGGATGAACCGTTGCTCATACTCATTCATGTAGATGATGGCCAGATTAGGAGGAAGCTTGCCCCCATCGCCACGCCCTTGGTTTGTACATAGTACTGACCTTGGAAAGAGAAGTAATTCATGGTCATAGCAATCTTAAGCAGTGTAATGATGAATTCTGTGGGGACCTTGTGTGGTGCGGGTCTTCTATTCAGTACTGATTCGATGCATGTGAGTGCAGAGTGTTGCGGGCTATTGGTATACAAAGCCGTTATGTCCATAGTGGCTAGTATGTGGGTGTTAGAATCGAATGGACGCTCCTCCACCAGTTGTATCGTTTGCATCGTGTCTCTAAGATAGGTAGCGGTGCTCTCCGCAATCGGTTTTAGGAATACGTCAATATATTTGCATAATGGTTCAAAAATCGAACCACAACCCGAAACTATTGGCCTTCCTGGTGGGTCCTGCATGCACTTGTGTATTTTTGGAAGGGTGTAGATAGTGGGCCTTCTGGGGTGTTTGTTATTGAGGTAATCATGTTCAAGTTTACTTAAGTATCCCACCTCTATTGCCTCCTTGGTCACACAGGTTATAATGTTGCTTATCTCTTTGGTGGGGTCTTTACTCAATTTCGCATAATTCCCTTCGACCGACAATTGTGATAGGATTTCTTTCTTGTAGTCTTCTACATTATGTACCACAATCGCACCGCCTTTGTCAGCGGGTTTGATCACTATATTCGTGTTGCTTTTCAGAGATTCTAGTGCATCACGTTCCTGTTTGCTCACATTATATTTGACATATTGCCGATTGGTCAGTATGCTGTCAATGTCCCTCATGACTACTTGCTCGAAGGCCAACAGCGGCATGAGGTGGGTCAGGGGGTTAAACTTAGAGGGTGGTCTGAGACCGCTACCCGAAAAGGTCGGGTTATAAGGAGTCTTAAGGAAATAATGTTTCAAGCGGCCTTTACGAAAGAATTGGTGTAATTCAACTTTCAGATTGAAGTTTTTAGGCATGGAGGTTGGGACAAAGGAAAGTCCTTTCTCCAAAATACCTTGCTCATTGTGTTTGAGTGTATAGTCAGATAGATTGACTATAGGATTTGCTGGTGCATAGGCTACCATCTGTAGTGTTGTCATCGTGTTTGTATCTCCCCGTGAGTTTCCTGTTGGAAATGTGTCTGTTTCTTCGTCTGCCCTCTCCCTTGGTTCCACATTGGACCTCTGGTCCCCCTGGGTCTGCCCCGGGGCGTCCCCGTCCTCGCTGACCCCACCATGGTTCCTCTACTAAAAAAGTCTACTGATTCGTGTAGTTTGGGCCTGTGGTAGGTGTACCTGTACTAGGGCCTGGGCGTTCTTTATCACTGTCTGAGTTACTTCCTAGCGATGATCCAGAGAAGGTGGTGTATCTCCTGAATCCACTCCTCCCTCTGCTCGCAAATGTTCCCTGTTGTTCTCTTATATAGTAGCCCTCTTGGAGGTACGGGTAAGTGGTCTTTTTGTCATAAAATTTGATATCCCTCGCTACTTTGTCTAGTTTGGTTGCCTGCGTGTAAATATCAAATTCGTGAATTGTTCTTTCTAACCTTTCCAGTGCTTCCTTAGCATTGATTAGAGCCTTGTCTTCAATTATCTCTTTTTTTAAATCAAAGATTTCTTTTGTCAAACGTTGTACTTCCTCAACTGCAGTTTCAATTCCAAGCACCATCCAGTGCCTGGAATAGTTATTGGAAACGAAACTGAAGTTTTCCTTAAATTTGCGGTTGTCCAGGAAAATTGCAGGTTCGTTTCTTACTTGCAAACTGACTTGGATGACATTAGATTTAAGGTATTTAGCTAAGGTATGTCCATGCAAACGTGTTCTAATAAGCTTCTTCTCCAAACACTCTAGTTTAGATATTTTCTCATTAAGTGTCAGGTCTATGTTAGTAGTAGTTCCGCCCAAGAAGGTGCTACCTCCTTGTTCTTGTAGAAGTTTATCTATGTAATCTTCACTATAAGACAGCGCCTCCTTATCGGACATAATGTGTGTATTAATGTTCAAAGGGATAGCTGTGGTAGTGATGATCGCTGGATAAAACCGTGAGGTTTGAGTCACAACAATTAACAACAAATATTTAACATATATGAACCCTCGCAGGACTTGCCTGCACAAAGGTAGCCATTACAAAGATGGGGTAACCCAATAGTCGAGGACCTGGGTGCAATTGCGATACAAAAAACAATGGTCCAAGACCTTCATTACCAGAGAGGGGTATAGATCCTTACTCAGTGATATCATTCAGTTAATTATGAGCTAAAATGAATGGGTTTGGTATTTCTCGGTATTCAATACAATAGTCAGCATAACCAAAGAGAGTGCAACAAAACAAAATCTAAATCACCATACATTTATTTTCGGATAAATGGTGAACCATACAGTCTTTACTTTTGGCAATTGCTGTAGTCAAGGTTCCTCCAGAGGGAACGTGCATGTAGCAAGGGTGCTTAAAGGTGAGTAAGTGAGAGAAGAGAGAATTCAGAGTGGTGACATAGGGAAGCTTGGCACAATTCAATATTGGACTGGTTTTCAATCACCGTCCTACAGGGCCTGGTCACGTTTCACAATATGCAGTCTAAATCATACAATTACAAATTCAACTAGAAATAATTTCTAGTATAGCAAGTGGGGAAGTAGCGTGTCCCAGGCTAAAAACTAGGGGCGTAGATGTTTCAACCCGTCTTAGTGGCCTTGAGGGTGGTTTAATCCTTGGCCGTGCGGATCTTCATCAGGACAGATGGGGGCAACCTGGGTGGGTACTGGACCTTCTCGTGTGCCTAAAATGATTAAAAACAGTGATAAGAATGTTGCACTAGGGGCTACTTGTTGCATTCAAGGGCCTACAAGTTGGCTTGCCCGCTGTCGATCGTGGGGAGGGACTCTTCAGTATAAAATGTGAGGGATAAGGATCATAGTTTGTGTGTCCAAGCGTAGTCTGCTCTGTCTTGTAGAACAATACCTCCGCCCTTGTGGGTGGGTTTGATGATAAGAGTGGGATTGTTTTGTAAGATTTTGATGACGTCTCTTTCCATTTTGGACAGGTATTGAATGGGTTGGTGCATCCTAGTTGTTAGACTTCATGGTAAACTGCCTGTTCAAATGCCGATATTTCAACAGGGATGGCGGTAGGGGGTGGAAGAAAGTTGGATTTCAACCTGAGCCCGGTTTCATTGGCGTTGGCGGTGTCTTCCTTGGTCTGTGTTTTCTCAAAGAAAGCCTTGAGCTTCAGTTTTCTAGTTCCATGTGGAGCTGGAATTTATCCAGTCTGGTCGTGGGGACGAATGAGAGTCCTTTATTGAGGACGTTCTCCTCATTGGAGGAAAGGGGAGTGCTGGAGAGATTGAAAACCAGGGTGGGTGTCGTATTTGGTCCAGGGGGTGCCTGTTCTGTTTGGGGTTCCCCTGGTGTCCGCTTGTCCCCGGTTGTGGCTCCCTTGTCCTGTTGCGCGTGTTGGCACTTACTGGCTCCTCTTCTGCGGCCCAGTGTACCTGTGGGTTGTTTTGTCTGCGGCCTCTAGATCTTTGGCCCTGCCCTAAAAAAGGCGGTCTTGGGTTGCCCTGGAAAAATGGCGTCGTCCAAATTGGTACATTGGGGGCTAGCCGAAGTATGGGTTTTGAAGAGGTGGTGCGAACGAGGGTAGTCCAAAGTGTTGTCCTTGTTGGTGTCCTTGCCAGGGTTGCTGCCAACGTTGTTGTCTCCCCCTTCCTGTGTTCTTGGATCCGGTGCTGGAATCGCTGGAGATTGAGCTGGAGACCCCTGATGCGTCACTCGATTTGTCAGATTTGTTCGGTGCCACGTAATTGTCTTCTGTGTATGGGTAAGTTTTGACAAATGGAAATTTCTTCAGATCTTTCTGGAATTTCGTTATTTTCGCCTGGGTTAGATACTCTTTGTATTCTCCCATCTCTTTAGTCTGTTCACCCAATTTCTTTTTGTATCCCATTATGGTGGTCTTGAAATGGCTTTCTATTGCCTGGATCTCAATTAGCATAGCATCCGATAGGCGTTTCACAGTCTTGATGATAAGCACAAGCCAATCCCTGGTGCAGTGCCATGCGATTTGGACCCAGTCCCTCCTGAAGGTGGCATCCTGCAGGAAGATCCTGGGTGCATTGGTTACTAAGAGCCCACGTGGGGCTGTGTTGGTGCGTAAGTATTCCGTGAGAATGAGGCCATGTTAGATGGTTCTAATGCGGTTGCGTTTTTTCTCTGTCAGGTTTTCCCAGTCTGTTGACTGGGCTATTGTGTTTGAAATGTTAAAGTCTGCCAGGAACGAGGGGTCTGCGAGGATCTCACTGATGTTATTTTCAGTGTATGTTAGGCCTGGGTTGTGACCCACAGTGGAATGGCATAGAGTAGAGTAGCATAGACTGGTCTAGTATGGAGTCGTGTAGAGTCAAATGTCATAGAGTGGAGTGGCACGAAGTGGAGTGGAGAGGAGTTGCATCGAATAGTGTAGAGGCGAGTGACATAGGTTGCCGTAGAGTGTAATGGCATACAGTAGAGAGGCAGAGAGTCGACTGGTATAGAGTGAAATAGTGTAGAGTGAAGTGGCCTAAAGTGGAGTGGCATTGGGTGGAGTGGCATACAGTGAAGTGATGTACAGTGGAATGGCACAGAGCGGAGTGGCATAGATTGGTGTAGCGTGGAGTGGTGTAGAGTTGAATAGCATAGAGTGGAGTGGTGTTGAGTGGTGTAGAGTGCAGTGGTGTAAAGTGGAATAGCCTAAAGTGGCATTGTCTGGAGTGGAGTGGCATACAGCAGAATGGTGTTGAGTGGAGTGGCATAGAGTGGAATAGAGTGGAATAGCATTGAGCAGAGTGGCATTGAGTTGGGTGGTGTAAAGAGAAGTGGCGTAGAATGGTGTAGACCTGAATGGCATTGACCGGTGTGACATAAAGTGGAATGGCATAGACCAGTATACCATAGAGTGGACTGGCATTGAGTAGCATATAGTATAGATGTGTTAAGTGGAATAACATAGAGTGTAGTGCTGTAGAGTGAAATGGTATAGAGTGGATTGGAATGGTGTGGAGTTAGTGAAATGGCATAGAGTAGAGGTTGTAGTGTGACGTAAAGTCAAATGGCATAAAGTGGAATAGCATGCAGTTGAGTGGCTTGTTGTACAGTTGAGTGGAGTGGGGTACAGTTGAGTGGAGTGGCTTGTCATTGAGTTACATGTCATAAAATGTCATAGAGAGGAGGGGCTAAGATTGGTGTGGCGTAGAGTTGAGTGGCATATCCTACAGTGGAGTGGCATGTCGTAGAGTGGATTGGCATGGCGTTGAGTGGAGTGGACTGCCATAGAGTGAAGAAGAGTGTCATAGATTGAGTGGGGTGTCATAGAGTGAAGTCACATGTCATAAAGAGGAGTGGTGTGTCATACAGTGGAACTCTGTGGCAATTTTTGTCAGAGTATTGCTTAAAGAGACGTAACATGAAAATAGCTGAACAGCTTTAGATAAAATACACTAAAAATATAGATTATGGGGTGTAAAGTTTCTCCTTGGTAATAGTTCTGCATTGTTTTAGTAGTTTTGTAGTGGACGACAGTCCAGGGCTAACTGAGGCCTGGCGGCCCATCCCATGGACCCCAGTTTCCAGGGGCCCTCTCCCGAGTCCACTAGAGCTCAGATTCATGTCCCAGTTTGGGCTTTACTCTCTGGCAAAGCAGGGGAGTCTGCCCTGGGACTGCAGAAGCCTTCCTGGGCAAACTGAGATATAGCAGCCCAGAGCCTGGACCCTAGTACCCAGATGCCCTCCAGAGCTCTCACCAAGGGCCCCATCAGGTGTTATCACCTTGGTGAAGCATGGGAGCCTCCCCCATGACTGCAGAAGCTCGTCCTGGACACTCTGGGACATGCAGGTCCAGCATAAGGACCCTGGTCAGTTGGAGTCCTCTGTTGCGACCTGCTAAAGTACTGACATGGGGCTCAGTTGTGTCTTTTTACTCCAGAAAAGAAGGGGAGTGATCCTTATAGCTGTGAAATCCAGGGCGCTCTGAGACATGGTAGACCACCGCATGGACCTTAGGTTTCAGAAGCCCTCTCCCCTTGACATCTGGAGCTCAGACCCAGAACCCAGTCAGAGCTTCCTAACCCAGCAAAGCAGGCGAGGCCTCGCCTGGCATGTGGAGCCCTGTCGCTGGTACTTTGTGACACAGCTGGCTAAAAAATGGTAGTCCACAGCTTGGTCTTGCACCCCCTCGCTACTCACAGCTCCGACTAAGGAAGCAATTAGAGCTTTGTAACCGGGCAAAGCATGGAAGTCTTCCCTGGGCCTGTGGAAGCCCTTCCTGGGCACTCTGAGACACCTCAGCCTGAGCATTGATCCCAAGCCCTCACCCTTGCCAGTCAGAGCTCTGAGTCAGGGCCTGTCAGATTAGAACAAAGAGACTTTGTAGTTGATGTGGCACCAGAATAAAGTTTTACAGCTAAATGGGGGGTGACTACAAAAAGTATTTGATCAGCAGTTCCATGGCATTAGATTGAATTTCACTTTGTACCACTCAAACTTCCAGCACCTCTGAAAAAGCACATAAGTTCTATTCTGTGGTAGGACTTAAAAAATATTTTAACTTTTTTCTCCAAAAAGAGACCAACTCACTTTCTGAAGTGGAATTTCGAAACCTTTTGGAACTTTTAGACTTCCAGACTTTTCACCAAATTTCACTTTTAATTGTATCTGAGCAGAGGCCCATCGCAGTAGGCCTCAAATTGTGCCTACTTCCTTGTTTACTGCTACCAGAAACTATTATTATTTTTGATTTTTGGTGGCATTTCGCCTTAAAATGTTAAACATTATTTTCTTCAGTTCCCTTTGATGGATTTTTGTCATTTTGTGCCATTTGGTTTATTAAATGCTGCACTATTTTTGCTATTCAGTTTGGGAATTGTATTGTTTGTTATTTTTACTGTATTAGTGTTGTGGTATGCATAAATACCACATTGCTGTTAGTTGAGCCTGTCTATTCTGTGCCATAAATACCAGGAAATTGAGCTCAGGGTAATTTAGTGACTTTGAAAGTTCAAGTGTTGTGATTAGTCCTTGAAATGGGCAGCCACCCGCTACAAATATTAACGTAATTACTTATACTACTCATCAATCACCTGCGCAGGAAATGACATCACTGGTTCCATGCCAAATCTATCTTTGAATGAAGAAGCCAGACAAGAGAACTTAATTCCTTATCACCTCTCACACAAGAAACAACCTCACTGTATTTGCCATCATCCATCTGCACAGGAAGTTACATCAATGGTTAGAAGATTCACAATTACCTATCAGCACAGGACATGACATCACTGCATTTTGCATCATCCATTTTCAAAATAATAAACTTCACAGATTTTCCACTAAAACCATCAAAGAAAAAATCCTGGCAAGAGAACTTAATTCCCCATCACTCACATGGACAGGAGGTGACATAAATGATTTTCCTATCATACACCTGCACAGGAATTCACATTACATCCTGCCTTCTCTATAAGACAGTTAACTTCTCAGTTCATCCTTCTGCCTGGGCATCCCAGTAAAGGGTTGACCCAGACAAGCACATTGCCTGTTTGAGCCTGTTAGGGCCAGGAAGAGCCTTGGACCAGAACCATTTTCCACTGAATCCCATGAAGCTAAATCGACATATTCAGTGAGATACAAATTGTCACCCACTCAGCACACTCAAAAGATCACATCTTCAAGCTCATCTTTTCAACGTCACCAAAAATCCAATGCAAACCACCCTAAATCTTGGACTGGACTGACCACTTTACCACTTTACTATCCCTATCTCCCTGCTTAACATCCTACTAACAAGCATAGGTCAACCCAGAAGGTAAGTCCACAATCTACATTTACTTCAAAGACTTTTCCATTGACAATCTAATTCATAAACTCATCTCTCGAATGGCCAACTCTGATGTCAGCGGTCGACCTCGAACCTGCAGAACTGGGTTCAAGTCTCGGCAGGGAGCTGTTCTGGGCAAACCACTTAATCTCTCAGCGCCTAACAATTATGAATGTGTCCATCTGTAACAAAACTGATGCTCAAGTAAAGCGCTCTGATACCTGATCTTTTTTGGGTTGAATTTGCGCTATATAAAACTATTTAATTTAAAAAAAAAAAAAAATACACCATTCTAAACTACATTAACAATTTCTTGGGAAATCTTCAGGACATCAACACTCCTACAACATGCATGTGCAAGCCAAAATCTTCAACCACTTAGTACTCTAAAACTTCACTAACAATAAATGCATCAACTACAGACAGGAAAGAGAATAGAAGAAAAACAGGGCTGTTTACATTAGTACATTGGTAAAAAAAAATATTATGCCAACACCATCAATGGAGCAACCAACAGAAGCAGAATACATTTCACTAAATTGCCACACTGCATATATATGTGTGTATATATGTAGTGTATGTATGTATATGTATGCATTTGTATATATGTGTGTGTGTGTATGTATAGAAATGGCAGAACTGTTTCTGCTAGAAAATGACTTCTGAGGTCATCCAACAGGCTGCAGCACATCTCAATCAGGTCTGAAAAAATATGATCACATCACATCCATCCAGATCTTGATAGAACTCAATTGGCTCCTATTGCACACCTGCACCATCTTCAAAACCAGATGCATTATTTACGAAGTCATTGTGACCAGCACCCCCGCATATCTAGCAGACAAGCTCACCATCTCTCATGGCTCTCAGGACTCCTGTACCCTAGCCAGTACACCCTCAGGCTGAGGACTAGGAAGTGTAAAAACAAAAAAGAAAAGAAAAAAAAGGCAGCAGGCCTTTTCTATCTATGCACCCATGATCTGGAGCACAAACCTTGTATCCACAAGGACCTCCCAACTGTCTATTTATTTAAGATAGAGTTGAAGACAGAACTCTTTAGAGAACACTATATCACAATGTAGTAACAATCCAGGAGCCAGCCACCTCTCCTATCAATCATTGTCTGTATTTATTTTATTTTTTATTTAAGCAATTTGTAAAGCACGCAAATACCCTTAGGTATCTCGGCGCTGCAGACTAAGGTAGAGGGAAGGCCGGAGTGGGTGGTTTATTTTTTGAAGAGCCAGGTCTTTAATTGTTTCCGGAAGGTAAGCAGGGTGTGACTGGTCTTCATATAAAGGGGGATCATGTTCCATTGTCTGGTGGTGGCGATAGTGAATCTTCTGTCGCCCCAGGAAGCTTTCTTGGTTCAGGGGACAATCAGCAGGTTCACTGCTGATGAGTGCCGGGTACTGCTGGGCATATAGGAACAGAGAGTTTTCTTCAGAAACTCTGGTCCTGTGTTATGGATTGCCTTGTATGCAATGCTTAGAGCCTTGAACTTGGTTCTACTCCTGATGGGTAGCCAGTGGAGCTGTCGCACCACCTTGGATATTGGTTAAAACTTGGTGGTGGCTGACAGAATCCTGGCGGCTGCGTTCTGCACCAGTTGTAACTTATTTAGGACTCTTTCCTGAGCGTTGATAAGGAGACGACATTTGACATAACCAATGTGCTTATAAGTGTCCTGCTGGCGCTGACTGGGAGAAAAGGTAGACGTTTTTTATCATCCTGATGACATGGAAGGATGAGGAGACAACTACGTTGGGGTGGTGTATGAATGACAGCTTGTCGTCAAACATAAAACCCACATTTCTGACCTTTGTGACGGGGGATGGTGGTGAGCATAGCTTAGCTGGCCACCAAGTAGGGAACCATCTAGGGGAGAGATTACCAAAGATCATCACCTCCATCTTGTCTGAGTTTAATCTGAGGCAGTTGTTTGCCATCCATGCACTAATGGCTAGCATTCCCTCTTGAAAGTTTGCCGCAACTGCCCCTCCGTCATTGTGTACTGTTAGCACAAGTTGTGTATTATCAGCGTAAAATGTTAGGCCCATTCCATGGGATTTGATGACCCTTGCCAAGTCCGACACGTATATATTAAACAATGATCCCTGTGGCACACCACATGGGAGTGCAAATGGCGGAGAATTGAAGTCACCGAGAGTCGCTAGTTGAGTCCGATTAAATAGAAAGGAGGCCAGGAGGGCCTTGGCTCTATGTCTGATGCCAATGGGTGAGACACGGTTGATCAGGGTGACGTGGTCGACTGTGTCGAATGCTGCTGATAGATCCAACAGCACCAGGACCACGGCACCCCCGATCAAGTATCATCTTGATTTCATCGGATGCCTTGATGAGGGCTGTTTCAGTGCCATGGCCCTTTCTGAAGCTAAATTGAGTGTCATCGAGCAAGTTATTTTTGTCAATAAAATGGGCCAGCTGGGTGTTCATGACCTTTTCAAATTTTTTTGCTGGGAATTGGAGACTTGCAATTGGCCTGAAGTTTTTGGTCTCTGTGGGGTCACGGTTGTTCTTCTTTAGCAACGGCTTGATGACAGCCTTTTTCCAGATGGAGGGGTAAGTGCCTGACCTGAACCGTGAGTTGCAGATGTTTGCTAGGTTGGGGCCTATGATGTCGGGAATCAGTTTCAGAGTGGATGGAGGGCAAGGGTGATTGGGATATCCAGATTTGACAGTGGAAATTAAGTCTATGATCTGTTCCTGAGAGACCTGGCTAAATTCCGAGAGATTGGGAGATATTTTAACATCAATGGAGCTGAGTTCAGGGGGGTTGGTAGAGCTTTTATCATTGTTAGGAGCGTCAGTCAGATTGTCGGTCTTGGTGTGGGCTGAAAAGTTGGCATAGATATGGCTAACCTTTTCTTGGAAAAAGCTGTCCAGAGAGTTGCAGAGAGTTTGGGTGGCGACTGTGGAGGAGTTGGTTCCTGGTCCTGATAACTGTTTAACAGAGTCTTGTGCTGTTTCTATTTGTTTGAGGTAGTAATTACTTTTCTCAGAGAATAAGAAGAGTTTGTATTTGGTCATTGCCACCCTGTAGCGGGTTTTTTCTGCAAGGTCGTAATCTCGACACCAGCGTCTTTCTTGATTCCTGCATCTTTGGTTATCTAGTTTCAGTGTCTCAGAGAACCAAGGGGGTGGATTGTGTTTTTCTATTTTTGGAGGCACTTTTAAGTGGTACCAAGGTGCTAAATGCGTTGTGGAGCCATTGTGTGTAGTTAATGGCAGCCAGTTCAGGATCTTGCAGCAGGTCTTGCTGGGTGGATAGCAAGTTTGATTTGAGGACATGTGGGGCAATGCTACCCCATGCCTTGAACTGCTTGGGGGGAAGGGAGCTGGCATGACTGGGGGAATTATCTGACCTGACTGAGTACTTGTCTCGGTTAATGAGCGCTAGGCCTCCTCCTTCTTTGATAGTTCTGTCAAATCTGCAGGCACTGAATCCGTCAGGGGTTACAGTGCGGAAGTCTGGACCGGAGGAGGGGTCACCCCAAGTTTCTGTGATGAATAAAATATCTAGTTTGTAGTCATTTAAGAGGTTCAATATTTCGTATTTGTGTTTGGGCAAGGAATGTGCATTTATGAGTGCTGAGTGGATTTTTTCGTGGTTTGTAGACACAGGGTGAGTGCAAGTGGGCAATGACCTGGGAAATTTGGGCAGCAGGTAGTGGACTGAGTGATTAAAGTCTCCAAGTTGAAACAAGGGCAGATCTGTTTATCATTAGTGGCGTGAAGTATGTCTTTTAGTTGCTTGCTGGTGTAGGTTAGCGCCTTGCTGTGTGAGGCTGGTTTGAAAGGGCCAGGGGGCATGGCCTGGGCCCGGTCCAGGTGCGGACGGGCGCAGACGGGCTTGCCTTTGGCATGCCAGTGGTGCTCCCTCTGTGCGCCTTCGGTGCGCATTGCGACAGGAATCTCAGTTTTTGGGATGAGAGATCAGCTGCTAGTCTGCTGACCTGCGTGAGTTTACCGGAAGTTGTAAATCACTTCCGGTGGAAGTCTGAATACCCTCCATGCAAACTGAACAATCAGCGGTGGACCGGGGCAAAACACCGAATGAGCAATGTGAGTACTAAGCAATTAAAACAAATTATGTGCAATTTGAAGTATTTACAAGTAAAAACGATTGATTTTAAAAACGATTGATTTTCAGAATGAGCTAAGTGCAGAATCACAGGAGCCCTTTCCCAGGCAGGCGCTCCTGGTTACAGTACCAGTGAAGTGTGTGTCTGTCCTCAAGCGCGTCCTTTGCGTGTTGCGACAGGCATCTCAGTTTTATTGGCGAGAGATCAGCTGCTAGTCTGCTGACCTGCGTGAGTTTACCAAAAGTTGTAAATCACTTCCAGTGCGTGTCTGAATTCCCTCCACGCAAACTGAACAATCAGCGGTGGACCGGAGAAAAACGCCGAATGAGCTATGTGAGTACTAAGCAATTAGAACAAATTATCTGCAATTTGAAGTATTTACAAGTAAAAACGAATGATTTTAAAAACGATTGATTTTCAGAATGAGCTAAGTGCAAAATCACGGGAGCCCTTTCCCAGGCGCTCCTGGTTACAGTACCAGTGAAGTAGGTGTCTGTCCTCAAGCGCGTCTGTACACTTGCCTTTGGAACTGCATATTGTTCTGCAGCCTTTTCAGCAAGGTTTATGCTACAAAATTACCTTTTACAAACACACATATATGCTATCCCTGCTTTAAACTGCCATCACTCCATAGAAGATCAGGTTACGGTCTTCCATCATTCTCTGTCTATTTTATGTATGATACACTGTACATCACTAAATTATAAGGGTAGAGTTTACTCTGTTGTTGCTTGGTTCCATCAGAATAACATCATCAACAGTAAACATGGATATGGTCTGTAAGAAAGTGAACTGATTGACATTTTGTTCTATATTGGGGGCACAAACTGTCACCACCATTGCCACTCTACTTAGTTATACCCTCTTTACCATAACATATCTCCTATTCAGTCATAGTATGGGCCTTCATGTATGTCAAGTAAGTCCAAATCTTTATCCTATTGTTTTAGAGTTGAAGGTTTTGATATTAGGGATGCCCATCGTAACATTACAATGTCGCATCATGTGGCATAATGTGAAACTTTGCAGCTTGCATAGGATAGGATAGGAAAATCAATCAATTTTTAGATTTGTGGCACCATCATGCTTTAGGGCACTAAGGCCCTGTTACAAGTTGCCCAGAGAACTATCCCCAGGGTGAGACTGCTCCCATCAACTACAAGTTTTCTGGTGTCTTTGGGTTTGGAATTATCAGATGCTAAAACTCCATATCTGGAGACTGATGAGATGCTGATGAGAGGCTGCTGTGGCAAGTCCCCGCCAAAACTCATGCGTCAGCATGGGGGGAGAATGGTTCCCATAGATGACATACAAGAAACTATGCACTTCCCCTTCCCCTTTACCCCTACCCCCTTCAACCCCCATCAGGAAACAGCCTTTACAACAAGGTTTTTACCTTGTTGTGCCTTTACCACGCATTTTTTAGCATGCATATTTATACCGCGAATATGCATTTACAACGCATGCCAATACCACACATTTAAGGTAAGTTAGGGTGTCTCCCCCCACAAATACATTGTTTTTAAATCTAAAAACAATGTATGCTTTTGGTATGCGTTGTAAATGCAATTCGCAGTAAAAACATGTGAGCTAAAAAATGTGTGGCAAAGGCACACAATGTATTTACATGCGTTGTACCATCGTACAACCCCCTCCCCCCATCAGAGCCAAGAAAAAAAGCATTTTCAACATTTGCCTCCTGTTTCAGGCAAATGCGTTTGAATGTGGGCCCATAATTTCCACTAAGTGAAGGAAAACCATGAGGAATTAGACCAAGAATTCTCATGTAAGCAAGTTATTTTCAATTCTGGGGAAAATAACATGTAATCCACGTTCACTGATCTGTAGATACCAGCTGAAAATGTTAATGCTGGCCCCCGTATCTCCCTAAGGACTTATGGGGGCATATTATCAAGGGCCTTATCTCCACTTTTTTGGCTTTAAAAGCCAAAAAAGCGGAGATAATCTTTTCGCCCTATTTACAAGGCAGTGCATGTTAGCAGCCGTTTTCCCGACGCCTCGCTTTGCATCTCTAATGAGATGCAAAGTTGGCATCACTGGGCGTACCTCACACAGAAAGACGTGAAAATCACTAAGTGCACATTGCGATATTTACAAGGTGGACCACAGCATTTTATCAGACATTAGTTTTTGGCGAAAACAAAAACTAACGTCTGATAAAATGTTGACTTACCCTAGTTATCCTATGGCAGGTGGATCATAAGGCTAAAGGCAGCTTGGCCTATTAACAATGTTTTTCGCCATCTATGTAGTAATTCAGCTGGATTTCCAGCGATATCCCCTCGATAATGCCGCTATCGCTGGAATTTTTATCGCCTCGGTGATACGCGTTGTTAATAACGCGCTAACCTGGCGATATATTCCAGCGATAGACGGCGATAAATAAAAAAGTGCTAAGCGCGCTTTGCGATATTTATCGCTGTCTATTGATAATATGCCCCATAATGAGGGCATGAAAGGGCCTCACATTGTCGACCAGTGAAGAATAAAAGAGCAGTGATGATGAGAATGATCCATCCTAAACATGGTGGTAACTGCAACTCTGGACCTGAGGAGGATGGGCCGCTGGGTCAAGGTTTTTCCCTCACAGATCCAGCTGAGGCTTCACTACTAGAATCCCAATGGTTCCTCACCACTAAAAGTGGCAGGATAAATATAAGTTTAACGGAGTGGGAGCCCATTTAGACTAGAACTGGACTCCTGTTCTGGCAAATGCTTAATGGCCCCTGAAGTGTCTTGTGGCATTTGCAAAGGTCACCAGTATGTTGAAAAGTCATGCTCACACTTTCACCCTCGTGCTCTCACTCTACCTCACTTTCCAAGAGAAAAAACATGTTAACTTGGGAAAAAAATTCTTGCTTACATTTCGAAACTTCTGCAGCATAAAATAAAAAAGCTTGGCACTTTCTAAAAGGGGTATAGAATGCATCTGTAAGTCTAAGGGGCTAATGTATATCACGCTGGTTTCAAAATACTGACCACAATTTGCAACCAGCATTTTTGTTACCAGTATTAAATTTTGTGAACCAACCTATATACTTATAAGTCAGTTTGCAAACTTCCCAATCAGAGGGGTCATAATGTCACCTATCTCATAAATATTAATGCGGTAGGTTGCAAATTGTAATTTACAACCGTTGAATGCCATCACAGGAATGGTATCCGCTTGGGATCAATAGACCACCATATATGTATTATATTCAAATTAAGTAAAAAAAGCTTTTTAATGGAATAGGGTCTGCTTTTAAAAAAATAACTTAAAAAAAACTTATATGAGAGTTGGCAGTGGTCAATGGAACACTGTCTACTCACTAAGGGGCAAATTATCAAGGACGGCGTAACAATTATCGCCGGTTTAGCGGCAGAAAACTGCCACTAAAGAGGTGATAATGGGCTTGATAATATGCCGCATAGAATTCCAATTGAAGCCCAGGTTCACACCAGAACATAGACTTCTATTGGAATTCTCAAGGGCATATTATCAAGCCCATTATCGCCACTTTAGCAGCAGTTTTCTGCCGCTAACCCAGCGATAATGTTTAACGCCGTCCTTGATAATGTGCCCCCTACAAACATCTTTAAACTTAATAAAGGGGAAGGAGTCCCATAGGAACCCCTTCCCTTTTGAGAATATATTACTACATCTAAACAGGAGCTGGTAATGTTCGAATTCTTTGCAACTGTGTAACAGACAAACATTCTTGATGCATCACACACCCGTTTACAATTAGGAATTAATGCCTACAACATAACCCTTCCAAATTGCGAATGAGTATCCATTTGCAATACCATTTTAAGGACCAGGAAAAGTTTACGGGCTCCTATAATGGGGCTGGTACTTAATGTTTTGAGAAATATGATAAAGCCAAAAATGTTTCACAAAGCATATGGAATGTATTAAATGAAATAGATCCTAATTTATGTTTTTGAGGGTGACCCACTAAGTCAGTTTATTTCAGAAAAACAAAAAACAATGAACCTGATGTGCAGATATATGCAGGGACTCTTTGTATGTCGATCCCATTGTTTACTTTACCTGCCCAGGCCTACCATGCCTCTCACAGCCGTCCTGCTTAGGTAGGTCCAGTGAGGTTTGCCTTACCCTACATAAGGTGGATGACTGTTACTGACCAGGTAGTCAGGTAACGGGTTAACTGTAAAATTAAGGATTTTGGTTGATGGGGGTGCCATTGGTGGAAATATGGCAGGTCCCTCTTTCTGCATATGGGGCTGGTGAACTACATGTTTGGTTGAATATGAGAATCGTTAATTTGCCTCTTTTCTCCCATTGAACAAGCCCAGCCTAAATGATCTTATTCATAAAGAAAAAAAGAGGAGATTTAGAGTTCTGTGGAGTGAGAGCTCAGGCATAAATTAGCAGAGCACCTGGCTCACTGAACTTGCCCGTACCCAACCCACTAGGTATGTGAGATCTGCCACGTTTTTAAAAGAAGAACCTCAGCTGCTGTATTTTCAGATATCTTTGGATCAGTGTCCTGTAAGGCATAGGAATACATGGAGAAAGAGAACATAGCCCTACCCAGTGTAGGGGGCAGCCACCACCCCAGATTTTTCCTGCATGGGCACTTCATGTGAGACATAATAGAACAAATAGTAGCACGATGTGCAGAGCAAACTTTCTGTGTGTCAGGTTCAATGCTATTTTACTGTTCAGAAACAAACCCTTGCTTACGGCTTTTTTTTTTTTGGAAAAGTAAAGCAAAATACAGTGGCGGCTTCTCCACTAAGGTGGAGGAGCGCCGCCCCACTGTTCTAAAACAGGAAACTTAAAATAATAATAACTCACGTTATTATCATTTTATGTTTCCTTCTGCTGTGGCAGCTTTCTGGGTGAGCTGCTCCGAGGACAGAGAAGCATGGGAGGGGTAGTGTGCCCACTCCTAAGTGCGCAATGACTGTTTTTGTCAGCTCTCTCGAGCCGCCCAAAACAGTCATTTGCACTTCAAATTCTCCATGCAGGCTGCATTACAGCCTGCATGGAGAACATGCACAGGCCCCCATTCCCTGGCCGTCAGAGGTAAGTGGTTTTAAAAATAAAAAAATCGCCCCACTGCCCCGCCTCACCACCCAAGTCGGGTAGCAGCCGCTACTGACACAATCTAATGAAGGTAAAAAAAATGCCGTCCCACTCAGCATTAGGATGTAATTTAAGTGTTTCTGGCAATGCGGTGAAGTAAACACTGAATTCTGTGTGAGGCATGGGGGATCACTATATGTGTCATATTCTTTTCAGTCATGAAGGAGGAGAGAAGCTCCTCTGTTGACCTGGCAACCGGGTGGGTGGTCAATCAGTTTCTGAGTGAGCCCAAAGATCCTTATTGAATATAGAACTTCATTTAAAGTCACAAGTGCCAACACCGATAATGTACAATGTAAGTAATGATGTTTTCTTTCTGTAAAGATATCCTAATAAATGTTGCTTATAATATGACAAAGCTCACTATTTCTCTCAGCTACTGCACCATACCATTGCTTCCCTACCACCAGACATTAATTAATTGACAAATATGTTAAATGAGCTAAAGATTGGACTTGATTCTTTATATATGTTCTTGTGAAAGCAGTGCATTTGTTTAAAAATATGGCGTTGGTGCAATTATCGGAAAATAATTCACTAGATGACTTTCTTGAGAACTTATTGAAAGAGTTTTTATGTCAACATTTTTTCACTAAATGATTCTCTTTTGACATATCTAAAAACATTCATTATATCGCATTACTAAGCCGATTTTACACCTTGAGATTGATGGAAACTGAAATGACGATTTTACTTACAGATATTACACCGTTACATATAAACTTTCATTATCCTTGAAAATGTCACTCGACTCCTTTCAAAGTCTTGTATTGGCATTGCCACCGCAATGTACAAAACAAAAATTATTTTGAGAGATTAACTGCTCAATGTAAACCGTTTGGTTCGAGTTCTGAAGGGTACAGGAATTACTCAAATCAGAGTTGCTAAAATTCCAGGATGTGAGCATAACACAGTATTACAACTTGCATCCTAAGGATCCCATAAGAAATGCAGAATTACTTTAGTTATCTCATATTAATTCCCATTGTGCAAGCCATTTCTATCCAAATATGTAACCAATTTTTAACAGGAGGAATGCCTGGTGGTTGGGCCTAAATCATGGGAACTTACCCGAGTGCCCTGAGGAACTTACTTAAGTCGCTCTCCAAATGTTCAATTCTAGAGACCCAGTGGCGAATCACAAAGTGTTATCTATAGAAGGGGTTTTACCCATGAGCAAGGACAGCCGCGGTCCAAGCAGGTAACAGCGGTGGGGCCGCGTGGGGGGTGATTTCGAGGAACGATGTTGAGGGAAAATAAATAAATAATTAATTTTCCCTTGACATCGTCCCTCAAACTCCCCCCACGTGGCCCCACCGCTGTTACCTGCACGGACTGTGGCCCGGCAAGGACATATTGCCCATAGTTTGTACTGAAATGAGTCATCATTCGAGAGATGGGCTCAGATTGGTCTATGTAGGACTTTGCCTTTTGGCTAAAGTTCCCTAAACTTTTTGCTTTCTCCCCTAGGCCGTTTTCTTGACATAGAAAGCCAATTTAGATGCTTTGGGTATTTTGCCACTGCTGATCAGTGTCAAAGTACAAGAGTTCCCTGTTTAAAATGTAATGGTGATTGGTTGGCCATGATTGGTATGGCTGCCTTACTAGTAATAGTCCCTAGTGATGTGCACTGTGTGTGCAAGGGCTAGTAATGCAGGGGAGTACAGAGAACGGAACTCAGGCCTTTGGTGTAGGGCCTGTGCGCAGAATGCTAAGTTAGCATGTTGTCCTGACAAGTGCAACCACTTGTCAGGCCTCACATTCCCTTTTACATACACTTTGGGCACCCCTGTGGTAGATCTCAGGTAAACCCTGGCAGGGTGTTGTGTAGGTAAAATGCAGAACATATACTGAGGTGTGTGCTATGTTCTGACAGTGAAAAGATCTCCATTTCGTTTTTCAATGCTGAAAGGCCATCCTGCCCATAGAACAGAATGGGGGAGGCTTGGTGTTGTGTCTCTTAGCCTAGTTTCCTGTCAGTTTATAATGGAGAGGTGAAATTTAGTATGTATGAACTCACAGTGTTTTAGCACATGGAACTGAAAGGTGAGAGGAGCTGGGAGAAATCTTGACACAGGGAGGGGTTGAGATGGCACCAGGCTGCCCTGCATCTGGAGAGTAGGGGGAGGAGAAGTCTGGGCTGGTGCTATAAACCAATTGACCCATTTCCTGCGGAGTGATTAAGGATCCAGACCCCCAGTATCAAATGGAGAGAGGTGACACTGGGAGGGAGAGACCCAGAACTGATTTAGGGAGGGGTCAGGGACCCCTTAGCACATACGAACTTCAAAGCCATTAAGGGGTATAACTAGGAGAGTTGAAACCCCTGAAAGTGGGAATGAAACACATATGGATTGAGACTGTAAAGGCTTTTACCCATTCTGTGGTCAAGAGGAACCTCTGCTAAAGACTGAGCAACTGAAGAGACTTCTGTGGATTGACCAATCCTTGCTTAGTGATCTGGGGCTGGTCTACAGTTTGCTGTTCTAACTAAGGGAGAGGCTGTTGGGACTGTGCTTGGTGGTGCTGGATCCTCCTGCGTGAAGAAGACTGTGCTTTGTGCTGTGTCTTGAACCCCCAAGGGCACGAGGTGAGCTAGCTCCCTGTTTTGAAATACAGGATCATAAATGTTTCCAGAAAAGTCCCAAGCAATGCGGTGTGCGTGCGCTTTTGCAGCTTGAGACCCTTAGAAGTTGTGCCATGTGATTGTGGGAACGCAGGAGTAAACTAAGTCTCGAACACGTTGGGTGTGTGTTGAAGTTCAGGCCAAGACAAGAAAAAGAAAGAGTTGAGAGCAGTATTTGTGTTACGACGTTTAACACAGCATCTAACCACATGAAAATGATAATACAAAAGAACTGGAGGATCTTGAATTCCAATGGGTTAGAACAACCTCTCCCACTATTTTCTTTAAAAAAAAGTGCAAGTATAAAAGACACTGTTGTCAATACACGCCCGAGATCACCGATGGTTGGCAACAGTGTATGTCATCAGGAACATTTTTTGCCTCCTGTTATGGGACACTATGCTTGCGGCTCTTGTAGGGCATGCCCCCTGTCTTTGAATGGAAAAAAGGTGGATATTGGGACTAACCATCCATGGGAGCAGAGAAAACATACCACATGTAACACTGAGAATGTTATTTATTTGGTACGGTGTCCGTGTAGCTTATTGTATGTCGGAATGACCACACGCCGAGTAAAAACTCGCATCTTGGAACACCTGAGTACAATACGATGCGGAAAAACAAACACAAAACTAACAGCTCATTTCCAAGAAAAAAAACATAATGAACAAGATCTAAGGTGGACAGTGTTAGATAAACCCTTTATACCACCCAATACAGTAGATATTGCCAGCTTCCTGTTTATCAGAGAACAGCGTTGGGTAAACAGACTTAAAAGCAGTACGAGGGGTTTAAACGACTCTATCCCATGGTTCCATCTGTATGGGTTAGGTAAAAAATGATGTTAAATGGAAGAATATAGCGTGACTTTAAATATCTCTAACTCTGCTAAGTTTTAAGATCATGCATAGTAATGCTGTTAGAAGATGGATTTGAATTGGCAAGAAGACAGGATTTGGTTGACCGTCATGGCATTGACCCGTTGAGGGATCAGATTGTCCTGCGAAAGTCACTGCTTTTTCCACTGATCTCCCCACCCGACGCGAGTGAATATAGGAGTAAGTGGCAAACTATTAATTGTCTTAGGTGCGGTTTGGGGGACCTAAAGTTTGTTCGTGGTTCTAGACTCAAGACAACAGAATAGAGACGGAGAAATAAGGAGTTTCTTATTTTCTGAGTAAGGACCCTTACGGAGATTCCTTGTCTGCGGGTATGTTCCCTATGGAAAGAATTGCATCCATTAGATGTCCGTCTTCGCTTTTGCCTATTTTGGGTGGCCGGAAGTACGAAACAACACAGCGGTCGGGGAGTCCATACTGGAAGAGGCAGTTCACGCGCTACCTTTAAAGGGAAGGTAGTTTGGTCCCGTCAGTATCGATGGAGGACCGATGTGAGGATTATTAGTGCCGTGAGTCTTTGGAGTAGTAAGTAACGATAGTGTATGGAGCATGACAGTAAATTAATTGCGGCGAACTGTGAAAGAATGGGAAGTAGAATTGATATAATGATGGCTCTGCATATTCCTTCCTGTTCCTTTGAAAAATAGAGTGTGACAATAGGACCACGGTCCCTCAACGGTCCCGGGTTTGGAGAATTTCCAATAAACCCTTGTAAGTCTATCTCCTTTTTCACACTAAGGGTATTAACGTGCGCTATGTTTTGCAAGCAAATAGTAGCATGGCGCTTTACTACCACGACTTTGCGTTTGGGTGTGTTTAAGTGGAGTTAGATGGGTGAAAAACAACTTTGTTTCTTACCTCACGGGTGCAATGGATACCTGCCTTTTTGCCTGTGTCATAGTCACTTAGGGGTGGAGAGTGGCGTGTAATCCTGAGTGACATGGTATTTTGTGGTATAACAGGCTAGAGGATATTCATTTTCAAGGAAGGTATAGGAGAGAAGTAGAACGATAAAGTATATGTTCTACTCTCTCTTTCAGAAACTTGTTCGCTCTCGAAAATTATCCAGAGTACAGGACGTAAGTAGTATTGGCTGTTTGTCGATAGAAGGTAAAGAATCCCCAAATAGGGGTAGACCAGAGAATAAAGGGACCAACACCCTGATGAATGCCAGTACGACTCACATGAGCGTTTGATGGTGGCAGAAACATGTTGGTCAACGCAGCAGGGATCTTTACCTCCCCTAACTATCCCGATAGATTACTGGTAATCCTGCAAGGGGGTGACAGGAATAAAATTGAAGACAGTCCCCTCTTAGGCCGTTTTAGTGTTTATGTCTGCACTTTTGTGGTCCCTTCTTTAGGGAAAATTCTCCTTGTTTTTGTTTTCACTATTTGTGTTCTCTGTTGACACTGTCCGTCTTTCTGCAACCTCACCACTATATACTTCATTCTAAAAAACATTGCGCTCCGCCCTCTGTGTTGGTCTGCACGGGGGCGTTCGACGCGGCCCAATGATGAAGCATGACACTGCAAAGTGTGTGAGGGAAGTATTAAAAGAATAATGTCTTTTCCTTCTGACAATACCTCTGGGTTTTAGATAGCGAGGGATATAACTGTTTCTTTGTCACGATCATATTACCCTGTAACTAATAATTTTTTGTAGTTCTTCTCTGTGTAGTGAGTTGTACCGTGTGTTAGGGGAGTCAGAGAAGGCTCTTGTTCTCCCTAGTCTCTCTCTTTGTGATATTATTGGTGAGGACTGCCTGGTCGTGGTGTAAATGGAGAGACGAGGTGAGGCTCGGACATGCTGGGTGCGTGTCATGGTGCAGCCCGGGTGTTGGTGAAGAGCGCCTGGTCTCGTGTTCACAAAAGGAAGTAGCGAAACTCGAAAATACTGGGTGCGTGTCGGGGTGCATCCAGGGCATTGGTGAAGAGCGCCTGGGTATCATGTGCGCCAACGGAAGAAGTGAGTCTCGGACGCGCTGGGTGTGTGTCGTGGTGCAGCCAGGTGTTGGTGAAGAGCACCTGGGCCTCGTGTGCACCAAAAGAAGAAGTGAGTCTCAGACGCGCAGTGTGCATGTCGTGGTTCAGCCAGGTCATTGGTGAGGAGCGCCTGGACATCGTGTGCACCAGCAAGAAGAGATGAGACTCGGACATGCAGAGTGCATGTCGTGGTGCAGCCAGAGCGTTGGTGAGGAGCACCTGGACATTGTGTGCACCAGTAGAAGAGGAGAGACTTGGACGCACAGGGTGCGTGTCGAGGTGCAAGCAGAGGCACTGTTGATGAGTGCCGAGTCATCGTGAGCACCAGAGAAGAGACGAGTCTTGGATGCGCAGTGTGCATGTCGAGGTACAACCTAAGGTGCTGGTGAGGAGTGCCTGGGTAGGGTGTGCACCGAATTTGAAGTAAAGTCTCCACACTGCTGAGAGCGAGTCTCGGTGTTTACTGAGACCGTCGGAAGGAGGGACAAATTATTGTGCCCTTGGAGTAAGACAGCAGCAGCCCGGACCAGCAGCTCCAGAAGAGCTGAGCCGCTCGCCGGAGTCTGCTGCAACCCGTGATGAAGTTCTGGATAAAGGGCCAAGTCACTGACATCAGAGAGGAGAGTGGGGTCACGCCCCCCCAGGTAACGTGAATCACCCCCTGGGGTGGGGTGCGGACCCTGAGGGACACACTCTTGGCCTCTCGCTTCTGTCGGCTGCGCGAGCCATTGCTTCGGCTCGGAGCCTGGCCTGTGCTGACCCAAGGAGGGGCAGTGCTGGGGCCAGAGTGGGAAGCAGTACTTTTGTGTCATCATTAGATCCATAACAGGGGCACTGTTGATGGAGCACGTAAAACTGTATTACACTTTGCAATTATTTCTGCTAACGAACTATCGAACTGTCGTATGACGCCTGACCTCATTTGTGCCTGACGAACTACATGCTCAGTGCGCTACGCACTGCTTTATTTTTCCCTTGCCGGTTACCTGATTGTAACGTGGTGTATTGTATTATTTCTTCATTGCAAAGTATCTAATTATAACGTGGCGCAGTGCATTATGTCTTCCTTGCACTGTACAGGATTGTAGCGTGACACATTGCTTTGTTTCTTCCTGGTACAGGGCATGCTGGTAGTGATATGCATTGCATTATTCCTTTTATTGCAAAGTACATGACTGTGGTGCTACGTATGGCATTGTTTCTCTGCTGCACAGTATAAGAGAATATCATTATGCTTTGCAGTATTTGTTTCCTTTTGCAATGTGTGTGATTCTAGCTATACGACTGGCCTAACCTTGTAGAAAAGGTGAGAAGTGAACTTAACTGTTGGTTAGAAGCGGTGGTTGGGATTAGAAACTACCAACCCACTGGAAAGACTACTACCCATTCTTATATGTTGATTTTGTATTGTGTGGTCATATCGTATAATTGCTTATATAAAGATTATACTGATTTTAACAAAACTTGTGTGGAGTCTATTTGGGGTGACATCATGGGGTTACCGTGAGAGTGGTTGCACATACTGAACACTTGTGCCTTGGAGATAAGCCTGGCTGCCCGTGCGAAGCTACTAAGGGTGTGAGCAGGGCTATCTCAGACGGCGTCCTTACTTAGCCTAACGTTGGAGGGAGGGGTCAGGGACGCCTGCCTCCAGCAATTGGTGGCTGCGGTAAGCGATAAGGACCCCCATTTCCAACAGTCTGGTTTCTGAAGAATCCAAAGTCTACACTTTCTCTTCTGCTGAAGATTCATTTGTCAGCATTTATGTGTTGTTTAGTTGAGGCTACTGGAGAAGTTTTATTTGCCTGCTATCATCATTTAAGCTTTTGTATTAGGAGCCATTTGATGAAACCCTTTGGCCAGCCCAAGATTGGATGCACTGGTTTGAGGAGCACTGTTGTGCGGCTAACCGTCCTCTGAGGAAGGCTCCTTATGGGAGTCCTAGAGATATCAGGGAGCTCCAGGGTTCTAGGAGGGCCTATAAGTGCACTATTAAAGACAGGAAGAACTTACTGTATAAAAGGGACTGGGAAAAGAAGGAACTGGCAGCAACATGGAATAACAGTAAAGTGTTCTGAGATACTGTGAACCCTGATCCGTCAGAGGGATGTTTGATCTAATCTACTTTTAGTCTGGAATATATCTGGTTCAGAGTGGACTACGCACATTGGGCCAGATTCACAAAAGTAATCTGAGACAAAACCCTAACTTTTCGACTTTCGGCACTCTCAAAAGACATTTAGGAGTAGTAAAGTTAGGATTCCTAACTTTACTACTCTTAAACTGAGTTGAAATCCTAGCTTTATGACTCTCGGTATTCACAAAAGGTATTTAGGACTAGTACAACTAGGAATCCTAACTTTACTACTCCTAAACTGAGACAAAATCCTAACTTTATGACTTTCGGTATTCACAAAAGGCATTTAGGAGTAGGGATGAATTGAATTATAAGCAGAGAGCAAACATACTAACAACAACATACAGTAGTAATGATTAAAGACAAAAACTGAATCAAATTCTTTAAAAGATGATGAAAGTTGATACTGTTACTGTATGTTATCCTGGTCAAAATGGGGTTTTGCATTTCAGCATTCCTCTTGGTCCTCCCTTCCATGGATGCTCCGGCCATCAATCTTGGGTGACGCCACTGCCTACCTGGCAGATGTAGATTTATTGGTAAGGTAAGTGTGAGTTATTTTTCCCTGTATAGCACAGGGTAAGGGCCGGCCTGTAATTGTAGATGGAAAACCAAAAGGCATATTGAAAGATCAAGTAGAAAAAAAAATGCATAAATTACGGTGGAGTGCAACAAGAACACTTTCAGAGGTGGCATGGATACATCATGTCTACTCTAGTCTGTTTCCAGCATTAACCTCCAACAACAGGACAGAGCATGGCCCATCCTCCACTTAGCGTACTTTTTTGGGGGGACAGCGGCAGACAAAGCACATAATATACAGCAACATAGCATTTTACAAATTAAGTGACTAAATCAATGCGCCACTCTCAGTCATACCACCACACTCGGCTACACAGACATATAGGTCTGCAGTAGTTGTTGTTGACTTGTATACCTTTTATTCCACTCATGAAACACCCTGAGTTATTACATCAATCATCTTGGATCCTACTGAGTGACTGTGAAGACATTATTTCACTGTGGTCATCATCATGTTGTTGTCCAACTCATTGTGCATTGTGCAGATTGAGTCCCCATTCCATATTCAAAATGCAATGCATCAGACTGCAGCAGAAGTACAAACTTGTTATTAAAAAACAAGAAGGGAAACAAACATTGCCTTGGGTTACTTTTAGTGTGTAGATTAGATAATAGTACACAATGAGTAACTTCATGCACTACAAACAACAACAACACAAACCACTCAGTCAGCGTCCAATGCATGTCATCATTCATTACCTGTTCCTTCTCATCTTCAGTTAATGGGCCGTCTCTCTCGGCTCGGAATGGAGCATAGTTATAGTAGTCATCATCATGTTCCACTTATTTTGGAGGGACTTAATGAGGAAAGATTTTCTTCTAATATGCTAATCATCTGGCTTGAGGGCAATAGATTGAGGGCGATTCAGGAGGATGGAGGAGCAGGACTCGGAGGAGTGGACTGAAATGCAGAAAGCTGAAACTCATACATGGCAATTAAAAACTAGAAGACGGTGGTGATGGATTTGTTGTGATTCGAAGTTTCTAACCAGAAAGACAGACACACAAGTAAAAGTAAATAAGGGAGGAAGACAGTAAGAAATGGAAGTCTAGTTGTCAGGGAAGTATAGCTCATATTCAAACTCTGAGGGTTCAACCAGAAGTAGGTAATCATCATCAAACATGCTACTTCCGTCACCTGAGCCGATGTCCTCATCTTCCTGCGTTGAATCATGTGTTGTGCAATTTGGTGGTATAAAGTGCTGATTCATTTTAATCATGGTTAACCTCTCCACATTTTTGGGTGAGAGACTGGTCCTTCTCACTGTTACAATGGAACCACGTTCAGAAGAGACACTTGCGACAGGGCAAGCCAGATAGATTATCGCCAGCCCGCTGAGCAGTGGCCATTGGCCCCTTTTCCCATACCAATACCGCAATGGGTTTTGATCAATGTACACCTCTGTCGGGTCATCCAGATAGGCCTAGACCATCCACTCAATGTTCAGGGTTGATACACTTTGTTCGGCCTCTTTTGTCTGTGCATCAGCACTAGACCTACCAAGTCCTTGCTGTAAATACCAATCGTTTAATGATTTTACTGGGGCTGATGATCCGGTTCTTGCTGTTGTCGATAGTGTTGGTGAGTGTTTTGAACCAAACGCACTGCCCTCAGGCTCCGAAGTTGAACTTGACGCCGGATGTCCTGCTGCAGTACTTGTTGTGGTTGTGGGTGTATGGAGCGGGCTTTTAATTACCTGTCGTTCATTTTCCAACTTAATGGCTGCCTCAGCTATCCAAGTTTTGTACTGGGCAACATCCACTTCAGAAAAAGGAATTAATGTCTTACTTTTCAGTGACGATTTGGACCATGGATCCAGAATTGTGGCACAAATGTAATGTTCTTGTGCCAAAATCCTATTTTGCACCCTTGTATTGTCAGCTAAGCGACGGGATAAGCTCTCCACCAACTCATATGCTTCTTTTTTTCCTATACACCTTTCTACACTTCAAACACCTCCTTCAGCTGTTGCTCTAGCATGTGTAACAATGGGATAGCTTGGCCCATAGTACAGTCCTCCTTGTTGACTTCACGTGTGAAGACCTCGAAAGGAAGAAGCATTTCAGTCAGACATTTAACTAGGCACCATTGGTCCATCTGAAGGGTCATGCTTTTCAAAGTAGCATCCCCTCTTCGCATGACATATTCATTGATTGGTCTGTACTGCTCAAACAGACGGTCAAGCATGTAATAAGTTGAGTTCCAACGTTTTGCCACCTCCTGGATGAGTGCTTTGACTGGCATTCTATAGTCACGTTGAATGATCCTCAGCTGCTGCCAAGCTTTAAAGGAATGGCTGAAATGAGTGCATATTCTTTGGGAGGTGGTCAGTAAGTTGCTGACTATGGCTTCTTTTTTCAGAAAGTCTTGAACTATAATGTTAATGCAGTGCGCCAAACACGGGACCCTAAAATAGGAACCAAGCTGCATGGCCTTAAGTACATTACTGCCATTATCTGTGGAAACAAAACCAATCTTAAGCCCTCTTGGGTACAGCCATTCAAAGACCTTGCTGTGAAACTCTTCCAAAATGTTTACAGCCATATGATATTTCTCCATGGCGAACACAGCTACAGTTGCATGTTTCCGAGTAGCATTAAAAACAGCACCTACTTGAGATAGCTTATCTCAAAAGAGACCCAGTGTGCAGTGATGCACATGTAATCAGTGGCTTGGCAACTGGTCCACATGTCTGTTGTCAGGTGGATATTGTGAACAGCACTCTGCTGCAAAGCTTGTCCAACCAATTCCAGCACATCGTGATGTAGTGCTGGAACAGCAACTCTGGCGACATAGGACTGGCTGGGAACCTTCCATTTAGGGCAGATGGCTGACACAAATTCAAGGAAACCCACCCCTTCCACAAATGAAAAAGGGAGAAGGTCCAGCGCTAACATTTTAGCCAGCTTCACATTGTACAACAGTGCCGTTGGGTGGTTGCGTTCGTACTACCCCTCCGACCTAAACATGCTGAGAATGGTAAGCTGGATTTTTTTCCTTTGTGGTGCAGCTGTTTTCTTGAACCCAGTTAGGCTCAACTACGCACGTTTTTTCATTGCAGTACTCGGTTGCCTTGGTGTCTCAGGCTGACTCTGAGCATGACTCTTACTGCGGTGCCACTGAGATGTTGATGAGGATGTGGGCGGTACCACTACACTGCTGGGGACAGGGCTAGAAATGTCTCCGTCTTGTTCACCTTCCACCGCCATCACATCTTCCCCTAATTCTTCATCCCCAACAACAGCAATGGGTTCAGTTTTACTCTTTTCTAAGCAAAGTATGTGAGCCTCCCACTGGATACTGTGGTGTATTCTGAGATGACTTGTTTGGCCTCCGGTACCATAGTTTGTACCAAGCTTACCCCGCCTAACAGCCTGTCGACAAATTGAGCATATAGCAATGTTCTCCTCCTTACTGTGAACCAAAAAGAAGTCCCAAACTGGGGAGGAGAACTTTCTGGTGCTGCTGGATGTGCCACTTTCAATACCAGATGAACTGGAGGGTGTGCCTGGAATTTGACTCTGTGCAGTTACACTACCACTACCTACTGAGGTGGTGGTTGAGCTGGATGTAGGTCCTTGCCGAGCCTTTGCAAATATGGAAGCTGGAGGTCGTGTGTTTGTTACCTGTGTTGGAGGTATCCCTGCTACATCCCTCGCAGCGATTTTGGATAGGGTAATGATGTTGGTGTCCATCTCCTCGGGGCCGAGAGTGACGTTTGTGATGACAGGCTCGTCATCATCATCCCCCTCTTGTACATCTACCTCCATAACTGTAAGGTTTTCTGGAACCTTCCTTTTCACTAGCCTTGTCTTGTGGCGTGCATCACTCTCAGACTGAGCTGGTGGTTTCCAAGTGGCATCAAGATCATCAGCAGTGGGGCTTGAAGAAGAAGATGATGGACTAACCCTCCTTTTCCTTTCTCGGGGTCTGGAAGACAATGGATCTTCTGAAACAGTGGCTTGGTCCTCTTTGTCTGTAGGAAGCTCGATTTCCTGAAATGCCCCTACTTCAGGAGGAACAACTACTATTGTGGGCTGTGGCTGCTGCTGTTCTTGCGGCTGCTGCTGTTCTGGCGGATGCTGCTGTTCTGGTGGCTGCGGCTGTTCTGGCGGCTGCTGCTGTTCTTGCGTCTGCTGCTGTTCTTGCGGCTGCTGCTGTGCCTGCTGTGGTGCCTGCTGTTGCCCACTTATCTTCTAGGTTTCTGCCTGCGTTGATTGTGTACTACTTTGCGATAATGACATTTCAACATCGCTGCTCGTTAGTAGACTGGCTACCGCTGCGACACTCACGGGCTTGGCCTAGGTTGGTGGGGCTGGCCCGCTGATTGGAGGTGCTGCTCACTGCTTGGTCCTCGGACAACGGCGTAATTTTTTGTTTCCCAAAAAACATCTGGGGCGGCACACCAGTCTTGGTAAGTGCTACTTCCTTTTTCTGTTCCGTCTTCTCGCTGACAACTTTCTTGGTACTGGAGGACCTGTTACCTTTATTTGGGCCCATCTTCTTGAGATGTCAGCGGGGTGCAGGTGCACAAGTTACAGAGATGTCTGTGGTCACATGTGATGTGGTGTCCACCAGGATTCTGTCTGGCAGTACAACGGGTGATGATGACACCTCCTCCTCTGTCTTTTTGTGCACCTAAAAGCAAAGACGCCATGAGAAGAACATCAGTGAAATGTTGCATATGTTGTTGTGGTTCAATTACTACTAGTACAAACAAACAAATAAAAGATATAACTTAGTGTAGCCATTTGTGAGACTTTGTCAACAAGGGTGTTCATGGTATACTGTGTATACTCTCAAGAAGGATAGGAAAGAAGAAGAACAACAACAAAAATACAAATGTAATGGAAGTGGACCATGTTTGGCATTACATTATTTGCTCATCACATCATTCAGGGAGCTGCTGCTGGTAAAGGGGATGGATGGAAGCAGTAAGCCAAGAGGAAAACTATGCAGGCCTATATAGCAAAAGCAGCACACTTATATAACTCCCATCAGAAATGGCCACCAGCCACATGGACACTCCCAAAAAATCACAATCAACAAGCAGGAGGCCTGGAAAACAATGTACTGACAAAAAGCCTATAATAACCAGGCAAAGGATGCATGATAAACCACACTGCTTTGCCTTTTAGTGCAATAAAATGCAAACATTAAAATCCACAGGGCTAAACAAGGTCTGCAAGGTACACAACCCCAAAGGCATGTATTTAACACACACCCAAAAAGAACAGAAATACCCCCAAAAATACACATTTTGCAATTCAATCCTATGCCATCCATACCCTAAATGATGTTTAAATTCAACAGAACACACAGAAACAGTTGTTTCATGCACCCGTGACTACCTCTGAGCCTACTGGGTGAAAGGCCAGTTGGCAGACTAGGCCACAAGCTTGCAGGCCTATGGCAAAAGCACACTACCGGGCTTTAAAAGGGCCACCAGCCACATGGCCAGGCCCACACAACTACACGAAACTTAAGACAGACAATGCAGGCCTATTGCAAAAAGCACATGGCCTGGATTCAAAATGGCTGCCAGCCTCATGGTCAGGCCCACAACAACAAGAAGCCTAGGCCACAAAGGAATAACATGCAGGCCTATATGGCAAAAGCAGCACACTAATAACTCCCACCAGATATGGCCACCAACCACATGGACACTCACAAAAAATCACACGCAACAAACAGGCAGCCTGGAAAACAATGTACCGAGAAAAGGCCTATAATAGCCAGGAAAAGGATGCATGTTAAACCACACTGCTTTGCCTTTTAATGCAATAAAATGCAAAAACGAAAATCCCCAGGGCTAAACAAGTTCTGCAAGGTACACAACAACACACCACACAACAACAAATGCATTTATTTAACACACACCCGAAAACAGAAATAACCCCAAAAATACACATTTTGCAATTCAATCCAATGCCATCCATGCCCTAAATGATGTTTGAAATAAATTCAACACAAACCAAAGGAACAGTTGCTTCATCATGCACCCACGCATGACTAGCTCTGGGCCTACTGGCTACCCACAACAATTAAAAAAATAAATAATGATAAGTACCAAAATTGTAGTTGCAGCAACTGCAATGCCCCAATCAAACAAACAACAACACCAACTTACTTGTAAAATATCAAATTATCAAATTCAAAAGTCTTCAAATCCAATGATAATGATGCAACAGACACAAAGAGTGATCCTTCCAGCTCAAAATCCAAAGACAGAATGAACAGATGGACAAAGCACTGGGAGGAGCCTGTTGGATAGGAACAGGAAGTTGGATATTCTGTGGCACTTCCTCGCTCTCCCCCCAATTTCTTTTTTTTTTAAAAGGACTCCTTGCATAAAAAAGGACAGCCAAATGTCAATCTGAGGAGTTTTTTCATCCAAATCATAATTTACAAAAGGTTGTATGTTGCTTGAGATATTATTCTTCTCTAGATTGAAAGTTTTGCGTGTTCGGGATAGCGAGCTTCACCACACTGCCGGATGTTGCATCCAAATGATGTGTTCGCAATCGCACGCTCACTCTCGCGGTGGTGAATAATGTGTTCGCAGACATCTCGTGGTGTCCAATGGCACGGCGAATGACGTGTTCGCGATCGCAAACTCTCGCGGGATAGCGCGACTGGCTACCAACATCTCGTGGCGTATGCAGACGGATTGGAAAACTCAGCGGCAAACGCAGGCATCCCGGTAAGTCGACCGCCCCTGCGAGAATGCATTTTTAAAGCACAAAAATGAAAAAAATCTACGCTACGGCACATATCGTGGAAATTTTGACATCTCCGCGTTCTCCGCGGAACGCGAAAATGCCTAAATATCACAAATTACGCGTGCGTAACGGAATTTGACACCCACCCTTAATCCAACAAAATATAGAGTAGCTATTTGCACATCTCCAAAATTGTGGGTACCCATACTAGCGTGAATTATAGGACATTTTTCACAGTGACTTCTTTTTTACACATTGTCTTACATTTGGATGACAGAAATGCATAGAAAGTCAATAAGTAATAACAGTTGCTCTACAATTCTGTGTCTAGTGCCCGCGACAGGAAACGGCCCAAAACACAACGTTGACACACCAAATTTTTTCTGTGAAAACTGACCCTTTTTTGCAAAGTGCCTAGCTGTTGATTTTGAACCCTAGCTCTGTCGGCACCTATGGAAACCTAGCAAACCTACACATTTTTTAAAACTAGACACCCAGGTGAATCCAGGATGGGGTGACTTGTCTGGCTCTCACCAGCTTTTGTTACCCAGAAAACCTCAAACTTTGTAAAATAAAAACACATTTTCCTCACATTTCTGTGATGGAAAGTTCTGGAATCCGCGTGGATCCACATAATTCTACACACCCCACATAACCCAAAGTCTTCCGATAAAAATGGTACCTCACTTGTGTGGGTAGGCCTAGGGCCCGCAACAAGAAATGGGTCAAAACGCAAAGTGGACTGACCACATTTTATCTGTGAAAACTGACCCTTTTTTTGGAAAGAGCCTAGCTGTAGATTTTGAACCCTAGCTCTGCCCGCACCTAGGGAAACCTAGCAAACCAAAACATTTTTGAAAACTAGACACACAGTGAAATCCAGGATGGGGTGACTTATCTGGCTCTCACCAAGTTCTGTTTCTCAGAATCCCTTGCAAACCTCAAACTTTGTAAAAAAAAACAAATTTTCCTCACAATTCTGTGATGGAAAGTTCTGGAATATATGTGGATCCTCAAAATTCAACTCACCCCGCATTTGTCAAAGTCTTCTGATAAAAATGGTACCTCACTTGTGTGGGTAGGCCTAGTGCCCCTGACAGGAACGACCCAAAACGCAACATGGACAAACCACATTTTTACAGTGAAAACAGATCCTTTTTTTGCAAAGTGCCTAGCTGTAGATTTTGAAACCTAGCTCTGCCGGCACCTAGGGAATCCAACAACCCTATACATTTTTTAAAACTAGGCACCCATGGGACTCCAGGATCGAGTGACTTTTCTGGCTTTCACCAGGTTCTGTTACCCAGAATCCCTTCCAAACCTCAAACTTTGTAAAAGAACCACATTTTCCTCACATTTATGTGATGGAAAGTTCTGGAATCTGGTAGGATCCACAAAATTCCACCCACCCCACATTCCCAAAGTCTTCCAATAAAAATGGTACCTCACCTGTGTGGGTAGGCCTAATGCGGGTGACATAAAATGGCCCAAAACACAACGTAGACACACCACATTTTTACAGTGAAAACTGACCTTTTTTTGCAAAGTGCCTAGCTATAGGTTTTGAACCCTAGCTCTGTCAGCACCTAGGGAAACCTAGAAAAACCATACATTTTTTAAAACTAGACACCCAGGGGAATCTAGGATGGGGTGACTTGTCTGTCTCTCACTGGGTTCAGTTACCCAGAATCCCATGCAAACCACAAACTTTGTAAAAATAACAACACATTTTTCTCACATTTCTGTGATGGAAAGTTCTGGAACCCGTGTCGATCCACTAAATTCCACCCACCCCACAGTCTAAAAAGTCTTCCAACAAAACTCATACCTCACTTGGGTGGGTAGGTCTAAAGCCCGCAACAGGAAACTGCCCAAAACGCAACATGGACAGAACTCATTTTTAATGTGAAAACTGACCCTTTTTTTGCAAAGTGCCTACCTGAAGATTTTGAACCCTAGCTCTATTGGCACCTAGTGAAACCAAGCAAACCTATACATTTTTTTAAAATAGACAAGCAGGTGAATCCAGGATGGGGTGACTTGTCTGGCTCTCACCAGGTTCTGTTACCCAGAATCCCTTGCAAACCTCAAACTTTGTAAAAAAAAAAAAACATAGTCCTCACATTTCTGTGATGGAAAGTTCTGGAATCTGCGTGGATCCATAAAATTGCACACATCCCTCATTCCTCAAAGTCTTCCGTTAAAAAGAGTACCTCACTTTTGTGGGTAGGCTTAGTGTCCATGACAGGAAATGGTCCAAAACACAACATGTACATACCACATTGCTACGTTGAAAACTGACCCTTTTTTTGCAAAGTGACTAGCTGTAGATTTTGAAGCCTAGCTCTGCCAGAAACTAAGGAAACCTAGCAAACCTGTAAATTTTGAAACCTAGACGACCAGGGCAATCCAGGATGGGGTGATTTCTCTGGCTCCCACCAGGTTCTGTTACCCAGAATACCTTGAAACCTCAAACTTTGTGAAAAAAATGCATTTTCCTCACATTTCTGTGATTGAAAGTTCTGGAATCTGCGTGGGCCCACGAAATTCCACGCACCCTGCATTAACCAAAGTCTTCCAATAACAATGGTACCTCACTTGTGTGGGTAGGCCTAGTGCCCTTGACAGGAAACGGCCCAAAACACAACATGGACACACCACATTTTTACAGTGAGAACTGACCTTTTTTTTCCAAAGTGCCTAGCTGTAGATTTTGAACCCTTGCTCCTCCAGCACCTAGGGAAACCTAGAAAACCTATTCATTTCTGACAATGAGACACCCCGGGGAATCTATGATGGGGTGCCTTGTCTGGCTCTCATCAGGTTCTGTTACTCAGAATCCCTTGCATACCTCAAACTTTGCCAACAACTCATTTTCCTCACATTTCTGTGATGGAAAGTTCTGGAATCTGAGTAGATCAACAAAATTCCACCCACCCCACATTCCCCCAAGTCTTCCCAAAAAAATTGTAGCTCACTTGTGTGTGTAGGCCTAGTGCCCACGACAGGAAACGGCCCAAAATGCAAAATGGACACACCACATTTTTACAGCTAAAACATACCTTTTTTTCCAAATTGCCTAGCTGTATATTTTGAACCCTAGCTCTGCTGGCATCTAGGGAAACCTAGCAAAACTATACATTTCTGAAAACTAGATATCCAGGGGAATCCAGGGTGGGTTGACTTGTCTGGCTTGCTCAAGGTTCTGTTACCCAGCATCCCTTGCAAACCTCAAACTTTGGAAAAAAAAACATTCTCCTCACATTTCTGTGGTGGAAAGTTGTGGAATCTGTGTGAATCCACAAGCTTCCACACACTCTGCATTCCCCAAAGTCTTCCAAGAAAGATGGTACCTTACTCGTGTGGGTGGGTCAAGTGCCTGCAGCAGGCAAGGGCCCTAAACGTATTGTGGTAACTTCAAAATTACCTATCAGAACACAACTTGGTTTTGCTGGGAGAGGCATCTGGGTTTTTGTCCCCGCGCTCAGTGGCCATCTAGGGAAGCCTACCAAACCCACACATTTCTGAAAATTAGACACCCTGGGGAGTTGTGTGAGGTATGGCTTGTGTGCCCCCCCAACATCTCCCTACCCAGAATCCCCTGCAAACCTCCAATTTTGCTGAAAGAAATCACATTTTTCTCAAAACATTGTGTTGGAAAGTTGCAGGATCACTGGGCTGACACAAATTTCCTACCCACCAGCATTCCCCCAGAACTCCAAATAAAAATGGTGCCTCAATTGTGTGGGTGGGCATACTGGCCGCAACAGGAAGTGGACCAAATCGCACTGTGGAAACTTCAAAATTACCAATCATGCAACCTGGTTTTGGAGGGGGGGCACTTGCTTTTTGGGGTCTGGGCTCGCGGCCATCTAGGGAAACCTACCAAACCCACACATTTATGAAAACTAGACACATTGGAGAGTTCAGTGAGGTATGGCATGCGTGGATTCCCAAATGTTTTTTTACCCAGAATCCCCTGCAAACCTCAAATTTAGCTAAAAAAAAATCACTTTTTCCACACATTTTTGTTTGGGATTGCGGTGCCGGCACAAATGTCCTACCACCTAGCGTTCCCCTTGGTGTCCTGAGCACAATGATACCAGACACCAACTGCCAGCCTCTACAGCTTCTTCGTGACATCAAACATTGTATTCTTCATGACCTGAGGAGAATCTGAACAGCGAAGAGTAGAACACATACTCTACACTTTACAGAAGCTTTGTAAACTGTGAATTCACTATTTTTTAAAACCTAGTAACTATGTCCATCATCTAATCCTATCTAGTTCTGTGGTGTTGCCAGAGCCTAGGCATTGTGTCAAAGTGGAAGAAAGTTCTTGTGCATTGAGGAGAATAATATTCCTAGAATCTTCCTTGCCCCTTACAACATCTCAATACCATGTTTTGGAATAAAAATGACTCTTTAATTAATTTCATTTTAATGTTCATAATTTTTACACCCCAGACTTTGTCACTTCATTATATTTTCGTAAAGTATATTCAATTACAAACTCATTGAACACATCTATTTCTCACAGCTACATTTTAAATATGGATGGTGAGTTAATGGACTGCTTGACATAAGCAAATTCCCTTGACACTAGGAACTACTAATCACTGTTTATAGACAAAGCCTGCTAGGCCTAGCCTAAAAACCTCCTGAGACTCAACAACAGTGACAACAATGTTTCAATTTGTTGTATGCAGGGTAAGCATGAACCATCAATTGCCTAATTTCAAGGTTCCTGGTATGTTGGGTAGTAACATTGCACATGTTAAATCCTTATACCCTTGAGGGCCTACCCACAAACTGCAATTTGAAGTAAGTGTTGTAGTACTACAAAAGCACAACAAACAATCTACAAAATACTATTTACAAATTTATGTGCTGAGTTTATGCCTTCAACTCTCCTAAACATTTTCTGCTTGGAGCTCTCCGCCGAACTGTGCAGTCCCCACAACACAGTCTGGGTATCAGCTCCACATCCTGTGAGTATGGGCAAGTCACTAAATCTCTCCATACCTACAAATAAATAAAATGTTTGTGTCCTCCTGTAATGTGCTTATGTAAAGCGCTCCAATAACTTCTGGTCAAGTTATATATATAACTGCAAAAAAAAGTATGCATTACGGGCCTGATTCTGATGCGGTTAGGAAAGCATTCCCACCTAGGGCCTGATTCTGATGCAGTTACGTAGGCCTCCTAACGGCATTTGCTCCATCCAAATCGGATAGGGAACGTGTTTTTCCGACCAAGGGCCCAAATATGATGCGATTAGGAACGTATGCTCTCATTGAAGTCAATGGGAATCCAACCAAATCGTATCTGGAAGCATCCGGATGCATCGTACTCCGCCAGTCGGACTCTCCCGATCTGAGTGGGTCGGAAACTATTTCCCAACCGATTCGGACGGGAAGCTTTTCCAACCCGCATCAGAATCGGGCCCTTAGTAGTAAATGTGAGAGGGATGGGGTACCGCTGGGAAATGGGTAATACTTAATAATGAAGAGTGGGGAAATGGAGAAGAGTAAAAATGGGTTCATGGAGGGTTGGAGATGAGTTTAGGAAGGCACATGTGTGCACCCACAAAAGAGTTAGTCCATTACTATTCACAAACTGTCCTACTAAAGTTTCTGCAGCCAAAAAGGGAGTCAAAATGGTAGTGATTACTCTATCTCAACCATTACTACTCCAACATCCTCCCATAGAAATCAATGGAGGCTGATATTTAAAATAAAACTCCATAGAAAAAAATGAAAAATATAATTATTTAAAATACCTTAAACATAAATAATTATGATTCAATGTTAAAAAACGTAAAAAAACTACTTATGTGTCATTTAATAATAAATTACTTTTAATTACTATATGTAATGCAACATATCAAATGTTTTGTTTACTTACTATGTATATGTTTGTAATATATATATATATGTATGCACACACACACACACACACACACATATATATATATATATATATTCACTGAAAAAAAATAGGTTTCAGGCATGTTATAGTTAGAAATTAGCATTTAAAAAACCTTTGAAATTCACTGAAAAAACCTTAGGTTTCAGGCACGTTATAGTTAGAAATTAGCATTTAAAAAACCTTAGAAATTCACTGAAAAAACCCTAGGTTTTAGGGAAAGGTATAGTTTGTTGGACTTTGCACTCATATAAAACCAGCGAAATTCCCCCGTTATAGTTACTTCAGCTAACTATATCTCGCGCCCCCGCAATACACTGCTGATGACGTCACATATTACATCAGTCATGATCTATGTTTTTTTCAGTGAATTTCAGAGGTTTTTCAAATGCTAGTTTCTAACTATGCCTACAGAGGTATGACATGTGAAGAAAGAAGAAGAAACGCACAGAAAGAAGCAAAATAAATGCATAAAGAAGCAACAGAAGTGCGCAAAGACGAAGAAAAGTGCAGGAGGAAGCAAGACATGTGCAGAAAGAACCAACAGAGAAGCAGAAAGAGCCCTTATTCCAAAATCATCCTGTGCCCACAGCTTTTTGAGACGGGTACTGGTGGTAACTGACTCTGACTAACCAGACCTAGACCCAGTGCTATGCTAAAAGACACTTAGAATACAGTGAAAACACCTACATACACTAGGGAACACTATGTGTTGGGGTACCCCTGTGATTAGCATGACCTCCCTAGTATATAATAGGGCAGGGGGATTAAAACTACCTCTTAAAACGCGCTACGGGGCGCGTTTGCACAGTGTTGAATGGGGGGCCTGGGGTGACATGTGTGCAAACACGCCCTGTAGCCTGTTTAAGTTGGGAGATTAACTCCCCTTCAATCCTGACGGTCCCTGGGGTCCAACTAGCTCACCAGGTACCTCCAGTAAGCGTCACAGAGCTGCGTTGCAGAGAGGTGTAAAAAGGGGCATGGCCTGGACCACCTCTCTGCAACGCAGCCCTAGGGGCTTACTGGAGGTTCCTGGTGGGCTAGATGGCTCCCAGGGACACCCAGTATTGAAGGGGAATTAATTCCCCAACTTAAAACAAGCCACAGGGTGCGTTTGTAGAGTGTTGCTGGACGGGGTGGGGCCTCTGGTATGATCGTGTGTTTTTACTTTTTTTATTTTTTAAGAAGGGGGCTGTGTGGTCCCCCCCTTCCTTTTCTATTTTATGGGCCCTGGGGACCCCATTCCCCAGGGCATGACCCTTTTTTTTTAACGGAAGGGGGCTGCATGGCCCCCCTCCCGAGGCCATATTTGGCCCCGGGGACCCCATCACCCGGGGCAAAGCCAGTGGTTTTGTTTTAAAAAAAAAAAAATAGAGGGGGGCTGCTTGGCCCCACTCCTGAGGCCATTTATGTCCCCGGGGACCCCATCCCCCAAGGCCTGCCTTTGTGTTTTTTTGGTTTTTTTATTTGTAATTATGGGGTAGGGGGGCCGCGTGGTTCCCCTCCCTGGCCACTTCTGGCCCCAGGGACCCCATACCGCGGGGCTTGGCCACATCGTTGGGGACCGTGGGGGGGTCCCCAATTCCCCCATGGTCCTGCCGGCTCCCCACCTCCTGCAGGAGCCAGCATTGCTTTTCCACACGGGGAGCTGCTAAGATGCAGCTCCCAATTTGGAAAAGCAATCTGGTATGGTTTTTGGAAGAGAAAGGCTCCTGCCCTGTCATAGCAAACTGCAGTGTCCCGGGGTGGGCACCCTGGGACACTGCAGGAGCTGGTTCTGGGGGTGGTGGTCCCCAGGGCCATCATTGGCTCCTAGAGGGGGCTGCAAGGCCCCCCTCCCAACATTGTGTAAGCTCTGGGAGGTGGTGGTCCCCAGGCCTCGAGGGTCTATTACGGACCCCTGCATTTAAAAATTAGTGCCCCGGGGAGGTGGCGTTCCCCAGGGAAGGCGAGCCCCCCCAAACAGGTCTTTTTTTATAAAAAACAAAAGCCCCAGGGAGTGGCGGTCCCCGGGGCAGCGGGGTGCCGTAACTCTGCTAATTAATATTCAATTCAATTCAATTCAATTCAATTTTATTTAAATATGATTTTGGAACTCCTTGGAGATCCACATATTATAAAATAACAGCCAAGATATAATAAAATGAGTCCACATATAATCGACTTTTTCAAGCAAAAAATGTACAGATTATCATACCGTTCATCTAATACAATTCTAAAAAACATTTGAAAAAGTTAAAAATTCTGTTACAGAAAATTTCGTTTGGGGGACTTAAGATAGCATCTATCAGAGATCTTGCGGATAAAATACCAAACTGAATACATACAGGCTTTACCCACAGACGACGGTGGGCCATTAATGCTGGACAGACTAGCAGGACATGTATAGAGTCTTGGACTGAGATATTGCAAAGGTTACATATATTAGATATACCATGCCATTTGGCCAACAACTTATTCAGTGGAAGGAGATCCTGCCTAAGAAGCAGCCAAAAACGGCGCAAACCGTGGGGTATATTCCAGGAGGCGTAAGGTTGTATTTGTTTAAACAAATAGAAATCAACAGCTTGAGTAGCCCCCTTCTTTTGTACAATCAAGTTACGATCCCTTTCGTAGCTTAGCTTCCATGTGGCTTGTTTTAATGTAAATTTTAATTGTTGCATGGAAAGGTCTAAAAGAGTGGCTTCCTCTAAGTCCAAGAGTGTAATGGCCTTCCTATAATTCTTTATAAGAATCGAATGCTCTTTTAGTGGGCCCATCAACTCTTTTGTGATTAGGGATCTTAGTGTGGCTGGCTTTCCTTTGACCAAACAGATAACCCAGCGAATGACTCCTGCCAGACCCTGTGCCCAGCTACTTCTTAGACCGAATTCTAAATGAAGGGCTGCTGCACTGCAACTATTATTAACTGAAGTTAAGCTTCTCAAGAGGGAACCCTCGATAATGTCCAAAAAAACCCATTCGACTAGGTCGATGAGTTCTATGCCGTAAAGCAAAGTTGGGGGGACTTTTGCCCGGAGAGCCTCCAGCAAATAACCAAAGTGTCTTTTACCGGTTGATTTGTATAATGCTCTTAACCCATTTCCCTGCGACTTTGCCTTGCGGGAACTATTTTCTATATGGGATTTGTTGCTCAAGTTGCTATTTACAACCTTACCCAAAAATACGTATGATTTTACTCTTTCTAGTTTTTGGCCTCCCAGCTCCCAGCTAATGTGTTCCAACTTCAGTTTTTTTCGCCCCTCCATACACATTACCTTGCTTTTAGAAATGTTTATTTTCAGGAAATGGTTTTCGGAGAATGCGTATAATGAATGCAGACGGTTGTTAAGGCCTTTTGGAGTAAGGTCTAGGATTAATATATCGTCCGCATACATTAAACAAGAGATATATCTGTCTCCCAGACGTGGGGCAATTCCTTCGCATGCAGATATGATAAGGGGGAGATCACTAACATAAAGGGAAAACAAAAGAGGAGCTAAAAGACAGCCCTGTTTAAGGCCATTTGCCGATGGAATAAGCTGGGATAAGCCCCTTTCACCCCCCAATAGCACTCTGCACCACGTGTTATCGTGCAAATCTTATACCAAGCATAAGAGTCTATGAGGCATTCCCAGGGCATGTAGCTTTCTCCACAGTACTTGTCGGTCGACCTTATCAAAGGCCGTGGAGAAATCTATGAATGCCGCATAGACTCTCCCCTTTCTGGCTCCAATATATTTATCGGTTATTACCTGGAGGGCTGTTAAGTTGTCCATGGTACTGTGGTTTTTCCTGAAACCTGTCTGCTCGAGAGGAATAATATTTAAATGCTCCACCCAATCATTTATTCGTTTGAGCAGACATCTTGTAAAAACTTTGCCGATTGCATCCAACAGTGCAATCTGACGGTAATTCTGAGGGGATAAACGATCTCCCTTTTTAAACAATGGTACCAGGATACTTCCCTTCCAAGAGGGTAAAACCTTACCTCTAGATAAACAAATATTGAAAATTGGACAGAGTAGCATACTCCATTTAGCCCTGTTCTGTTTTAATACATTAATGGGCAATTCATCCGGGCCCATAGCCCCGGAGTGCCGCATTTCTCCAATAGCTAAATCTATATCCTTTTCTGTAAATGGCTCTAAAGACAAGCTCATTTCGTTTGGCCGTACTTGCGAGGTCACCGTATTATTGCTTGCATAAAGATTAGAGACAAAATCCCTCCATATTTGTTCCTCAATAGGGATGGGTAAAGGGCTTGTTCTCAGTCCGCACCCCTCACCTATAAGGGACCAAAATTGCCTCATTTCCCCGTTAATAGCAGCTTCTCTTATTTTTACCCAGATAGCATCCTCTTTTTCTTTGCGTAATGTGGTTAATAGCCTTCTCCGTTTCCTTTTTAACATTGTTATTTTTTGTGCTATAACAACAGATCTATTTAAATATTTGGCCCTTACTAATTTATTAATTTCTATGTTAAGCAGTCTCAGAGGCCTAGTAAATATTCCAAAGGACTTTTTCCTATTGAGCTTTTTTGCCCCTGTTATCACTGACTTCAAGAACAGAGAGAAATTTTCAATTTCAGAGCCATACCAGGAAGGAAGCTCAGATATTGCTACATCGAGCATTTCTTCCAAATTTCGACACGCCCTTGCGTTCCAGTAGCACCTTCCTGATTTGGAACCGAAATTTGTTTGATCACTATTGAGAGACCACTGATCACATTTAGATGGCTTTACATTCATCGAGATGGAGAGGATTCTGTGATCACTTAACGGTGTATCAATAATATCGAGATCCTTCAATAACTCAAATGATTGGGACCCCATTATTACGTAATCAAGAATCGATTCCCCTTGGTAGGATTTATGCGTGAACTTAGCCGGGGAATCCGAGGGGAGTCTCCCATTTGCAATAATCCCATCCATTTCTGCCAACTCATTTAGTAAAAGTTTGCCACGTTTATTTGTTTTTATATTTTCAGGAAACGCTGCCCGAGGAATATGGAGAGTTTCTTCTCTAAGTTTATCACAGAATAAGTTTATACTTGAGTTGGAAATCTTGCAATTCAGGTCCCCGACTAAAATTATAGCCGCCGTTGGATCTTTCTCCCTGATACTCTGGCTATGCAAGAAAACCTTTTTTAAGATTGCATTAAAGCCAGCTTCCGGTGGTATATACACATTTATCAAAACCAGACGATTGCCAGTTTTAGTATTGCCAGACTCAAATAAGGTTACTACTTGGAAGAGTTTACTCGGATCCATATAGTGCACATAGTTCCAATTTATTCGGTTCGATAAGAGGCAAGCTATCCCCCCACTGGCATGTCCTTTTTTATTCGGGGTGGCGCTACCTTCCAATACATAATAATCTTTCCCTATTTGAATTTTATCGGTACACCATGTCTCCTGGAGGCATATTATATTTGCCTCCAGGGACAAAAGGAATGCCGTTTTCTCCGGACTGTTTTTTAAACCGGCTGCATTCCAGGATATTATAAATAATTCTTTGCTAAAGATGCGAATTAGATAGTTGTTTATTTAGGGATCTTTCTGCAAGAACTCTGGGAAGCCAATTCCATTGAACATTTTCCTCTCCAATATCAGATTGATAAGATAGCAAGGTAGGGTTAGCATAGGATACTAAACGAGAATCCTTAGACTTGCATATTTTTAACTCTGTAAGCTCACCCACCTTATTTATACTACCTGTTGCTGTTTGTAACAGAGAAAAGGGGGGCTTCTGGCGAGTTTGGGATTTAAGGATATTGTTTTGTCTAGTATGCCCCAACACCGGGATTACATCTATTCCTCTGCTCTGCAGATCTTCTGAGCATTGCAGAATTAGATTGGCTACTAACTTGGAGTGGAACTTCACCCTAGTTATCATCCCCACTTCTGATTTTAATAATTGTACCCTATCTAGATCGGCTGATTGTATTAGTTTCAAGTTAGCAGATTCTTGAAAATATTTAAGCAAGTGGGATCTGTTCAGAATGCATTCAGCATCAAAAAGGGGAGAGAATTCTACCCATACGGTAAATATGCTTTTCTCCTTAGACTCTATTAACGGCTAATTAATAAATAAATGCCCCAGGGGAGGTGGTCCCCCGGCTTGGAGGGACCACCAAGGCCCTCCCACAGATTTCATAACAAGCCCCGGGGGCTGGCGGTCCCTGGGGCTGCGGGGGGGCGTGTGTCCCCCGCAAATATTCATGCTGTGCCCGGGGGGTGGCAGTCCCCAGGGCAGTGTGGGGGGATTGGGCCCCCTCACACATTTTTTCACATGCCCCCGGGACCTGGCCCACCCAGCGGGGGGGGATTTAATTAAACGAAGCGTGGGAGGCCGCGATTCATTTTTTAAACATTTTTGGCCGAAATTCGCGCTGGGTGCACGAATCTTGCTGATTTTTTCTTTAAAAAATTACTTTTTTGGCCCTGGGGTTCCTTGTGGGACCCCCGAGCAGGCCTAGGGGGTCAAGGTGTCTCTACCCTGCCCCCTTTTCTTGTTATGCGCCTTTATTTTTCTCTTTTCTTGTGCCTCGGTTCTACCGAGGCACAAGATGGCTGCCAACACTTCCTGGTTTGGAGTGTTGACAGCCAATTAGAATAAAGCTAGTGATTGGGAGGGTGCGCGGATCCACCGCGGCCATATATATCACTATCTTTATTTCTTAATTTCTCAAAAACTACTGAACGGATTTACACCATTTTTAAAAAGCACGCTTTTCATCAGTGATGTCATCAATGGTTTCATTTGAGATGTCATCAGTGATGTCACTGACCATGTAATGAATGATGTAATATGTGACATCATCAGCAGTGGATTGCGGGCACGCGAGATGTAGTTAGTACAACTGAAGAATACAAGCCCCAGCTAGGCCCGCAGAATACAAGGGTTCGCTCTCCTGTAACAAAGGTTAGAAGGAAGTTGGCACGGAAGCTGCAAAATACAAAGACAAAGTTTATTAACCCTCAAGGGTGGTCCTACAACCTATACAACACTCTTCAGCATTGCACAGAATAGTACAAAGAACTTGCGTACACAGTCCCCTTTTATACACAGCAGAGGGGCTCATAAATGGGTGGATACATCATGAAGCAAGAAGTATTACCTTTTATGGACATTTTCGATACAGAACCAATATGTGGGCGGAGTAACCAATTTCCTGAGCCCGCGAAAACATGGTCAAGCAAGGACTAACTGATAACAGATGTGGTCAAGTTGGGCATGCGCCAGACGGACAGAGGAGCTATTTATAGACTGTTACTAGGCAGATTACAAGAGCAACTAGCGAGAAGGAAGGACTCTTCTCGTGCACAGCACGTGGAGACATGACAATACAAAATGGAGTCCAGACATTAGTCAACATAAGACAACAGACATTTTCTAAGGCAGGAGAGTTAATGTCTTTAGTGAATGCTTAATCATATCGCTGTTTTAGTTTTCAACAGACGACCCTTTCAGCATTTACTGAAGACATTCGGCCTATTAGGATAACCATCAAATATGTCAATTTTCATTATCTCTTCCACCTCTTTGGTTAAATGTTTCTGATGGGTGACATTGGCGATAGTTTTCTTATCAGGAATACAAAATGACACACATAAAGTACAGAGTAAAGGACCACATTGGACACAGATGCAACAGGAAAACAGAACTGCTACGATAATACAGAGACCAGTTAAAACCTTCCATCCCCATGTAGTGATCAATGCCCAAAACCATCCGGAAAAGGACCAAGTGCCATTTTCTGTATGGATCTCAGCCGCGATTTTATGTAGTTTATTAATAGCGCTATAAACTGATGGCGTATGATCAGGAATAAGCACACAACAACTACTTCCGATAATTTTACATGCTCCACCTCTATCAGCTAACATATCATCTAATACCATGCGATTCTGTAATGCGACAATTCTAGTAATTTGTAATTCTTCCGTAAGATTCCCAAGTGCGGCAGCGGTTTGATTCGTCACAGCCTCTACGACTCTTGTCAATCTTCGAACCTTCCTACTATTTAGGGCAGCTCCAACAAAGAAAAACAATCCTAAGTTAAAATCAATATACTGTTGCAAACTCGTATCAGTTTGATCAACATCATCAATAGATAGAGTGCGTTTATACCTATTTACAGTTACATTGTTCAGCAGCTTCAAATCTTTATGATAGGATGCAGGTGCTAAGAATACAGGAGGTAATAAAAACGCTACATAACATACTCCGGACCAGCCGGCCGGTAAGAGATAATAACCCTTATTCCCACATACAAAGTATGTATTATGGGAGGCTAAGAAAGTACTATTATTTAGCCCATCTATATTCAACACAATAATACAATCACTAACACCGACAGGAATATGACCCACACTCTGGACACACAGGTCCGCTTGAGCTTGTGCCACTTGAATCACAAAGCGCTCTTGTCCTGTAGTGTCTCTGGTGTTCGTGAAGATGTAGGGAATCGATTCATTGTCCGGTCGATATTCTTCCCATTCCCATATTGTCCCATTCGCTTGTGGGTAGCCATCCTTATCTTGATGACATTCCCTATTAAGTCTGAAAAGTAATCGTCCCACTGTAGGTTTCCGTGTGGCAAAAAGCAAAGTGTACCATGCTCTACAGGAGCCATTATGAGAAAAAGGAAGAGGTATGAATGGCGTTACTCCTTTCTTCTGATGAGCTGGCATCACACCACATATCCAACAGTTCGTAGCATTCGTGGCAACGTGGGTATGATGCAACATCTGGATGAAAGTGTTATTCAAATAAGACTGACGATGCTTCAGTTCTTGATACGGAAGTGTATAAAAGTAGTGCTCCTCAGGCACTGGAGTAGTCAAAACAAGCAACTCCCGGGCAGGAGTCACATCCTCAACAAACCATGTAGCTATACCAACAATAGCTACTGTAATAATAAAGCCTGTCGCGCAAAGAATCTTCTTCTTTTCCATCTTAGAGTAAAAAGTCAATATCTTCCTGAAACTAAAAGGTTGTCAGAACTCTTCCCCTTAGGCAGCGGTTGATTTCTTCACCAGCGGGCCAAGACGAGTGTCGCTACACTAATGCAGGGCTGATCCCCCCCCCTTTTCTCATTGGCTCTCCGTTTCACTAACCTAAGGGCCGTTCTGACAACGTATCCGGATACAGAAAAGAAAAATCACTTCCTCGGTCGAAGATGATATCTCCCTCCTCCAGGGATCACTTGGTCCGGGAAGAGCTCCGCAGTGTCGTTTGGTTCCACGGCACGGCCTTTCTCCGCAGTCAGGATTTCTCGATGGTCGGTCAACACAGCAGGATCCACCAATCCAGACGGCACTTTACGACAGTGCAAGGAGTGGATCCAGTTCTTCCGATTGGAAACTCGCACAGCTGTCCTTGTTGCGAGCAGAACTTGCTCAGGGCCGACCCATCTTGGTTCCAGACTGTTCGTCCTTTGGAAAGCTTTTACCATCACCAAGTCACCGGGTCGGAGGTTATGGCCTTCACCTGTGGACCGATCAGGGAGCGCTTCTCGAACCTGTTGATGAATAGAAACCAAATTATCCGTTAACTGTGCCAGATAATCACTCATCATTACACAAGGTACATCATACATTGACTGTGGTTTTGGTGGGCCCCAAATATTCATTGGGCACCCAAACACAGTCTCATAGGGCGTGAGACCAGTCCGAGAATGCGGTATCGATCTGATTGACAATAATGCCAGCGGTAAAGCATCTGGCCAAGTCAAAGAAGTTGAAGCTTGAATCTTAGCAATTTTTAGCTTCAGTGTACCGTTATATTTCTCAACCAGTCCCGCAGACTGCGGGTGAAACACCACATGGAACTTCTGCGTTATGCCTAGTCCTTTCCGGACATACTTAATGACATCTGCTACAAAATGAGGCCCGTTATCACTCCACAGCAATCTGCAAACCCCATATCGAGGGAAAAACTCCTTCAATAGCATCTTTGCTGTAGTCATTGCAGTATTGTCTTTCGTAGGGTAGGCCTCCACCCATTTACTGAAGGCACAAACCACTACTAGAACATACTTCAGATCTTTACAGCGTTCAAGCTGAATGTAATCCATCTGCAGAACCTCAAAGGGTGCAGTGGGTGTCGCAAACCCTCCTGCTGGAGTTCGTGTACCCTTTCCTGGGTTATACCTCAGGCAAATCATACAGGTCTGCACTACCCTTTTTGCCGTACTAGCGATCTCCGGATGCTCCCAAACTCGTGTGAGTAATTTGACAATTGCGGAAGCTCCGACATGCGCTAGTCCATGTGCCATCTGGACCATAGGTTGTACGAAAGCAGTGGGTAACTTCCATTTATCCATCTGCTTACTTCTCCAACACCCTTCATCATCTAATTCTCCATCATTGGACCATTGCTCCCGTTCCTTATCGGAAGCGGTCCTCTGTATCTCCAGCACTTCTCTCCTGGCATCGTGCCATCTTTCTGTCTGTGACTTCACAACATACATTGCAGTAGCACCAGGCTGCATCGCAGTCTCTCGCACCACCCAGTCTGCTAAAGCATTCCCTTCTCCAACTTTATCAACCACCTTCTTATGGGCACTGCATTTAACTATAGCAATCTTCTTTGGATATGTTAGTGCAGTCAAGAGGTTGTGAACTAACTCCCCATACATTATCTGGGTTCCATGTGACGTTAGAAACCCTCTCTCCTTCCAGAGTAAGCCGAAATCGTGCGCTACTCCGAAGGCATAGCGGCTATCTGTATAAACATTCACACGCAATCCTGCACGGAGCTCACACGCTCGTGTTAATGCTATCAGTTCCGCTGCTTGAGCTGATTTCTGCGGTATGCGTGCTGTTTCCACTATTGTTTGTAATGTGGTAATTGCATACGCTGCTGAAGTCGTACCATCTGGTAGCTTCAGGCATGATCCGTCCACCCACAGTTCTCCATCTACATCTGTAAAGGGCGTATCCTGAAGATCAATACGACCCTTTGTCTGTTCCTCATTCACAAGAATACAGTCATGTGTTTCTCGTGCTTCAGGCTGAGTTTCCGGAAATGGCAACAATGTGGCTGGGTTTAACGTTACACACCTCTTTAACGTAATATGAGGGGCCAAAAGCGTCAACTCATATCCCGTTAAACGGGCACTGGTCAGATGCTGCGTCTTTGTCTGATTAAGCAGGGCATCCACAGCATGGGGAACTAATACCAGCAGCTTGTGAGATAACACAATTCCCTCGCTTTGGCGTATTGACACAGCTGCCGCCGCAACCGAGAGAAAACACCCTGGTAATGCTCGGGCAACAGGATCAAGTACAGCCGAAAAATATGCACACGGGCGCTGCTTGTCGCCGTGCATCTGCACTAGAACTGATAATGCACATCCATCTTTCTCATGTACATACAGTGAAAAGGGCTTCGTATAATCAGGGGTACCTAACACTGGTGCTGAACAAAGGGCTTGCCGTAATTGCTGAAAGGCAATTTCACACTCATTGGACCAGGGAAGAGGAATCGGAGTGTCTTTTGTCAAAAGTGCTAACAATGGCTTAGCTATGTGTGAGAACCCCAATATCCATTGCCTACAGAAAGAGGCCAAACCCAAAAATGCACGCACATCCTTCTGTGTGGAAGGTACTGGTGTGTCCAAAATTGCTTGAATACGATCTGGTGTAAGTGCACGCCCCTCCTTAGACAAAAGGTGACCCAAATAAGTCACCTTTGGTCTACAGAATTGCAATTTCTTCCTCGACACTTTGTGATTGTGAGATGCCAAAAAGGAAAGCAAGGATAACGTATTCTGCTCACACAGCTCAGAAGTGTCAGCCGCCAACAAGATGTCATCGACATATTGTATGAGGGCGACACCGTCAGGCAGAACAAAAGAATCCAATTGCCTTTTCAATGCTTGACTGTAAATACTGGGACTCTCTGTGTAGCCCTGAGGGACTCTGCAAAACCTATAAGACCTATTATTCAAAGTGAAACCGAAAAGATATCGGCTATCAGGGTGAATAGGGATCGAAAAGAAGGCATTTTTCAAATCAATGACTGAAAACACAGTCGCCGTTGGCGGGACCAAAGTGAGTAACGTCGTGATATCAGAAACCACTGGATACTGAGGTATCACTATCTTATTCACCTCTCTTAAATCAATGATAAAACGATAAACCCTGGTGTCAGTATCTTTCTTCAAAATGGGCAAAATAGGACTGTTGCAGACATTATAGGGAACTTCCTCCACTACTCCCACCTTAATCAAATCCTGCACAATCTGTATGAGTGCCTCCTCCCCCTCTTGGGAAATACGATACTGAGGAAGGCGCGGTAATACCGCACCCTCCTGGACACGGACGTGGACAGGCGGGATCACCATCTGTCCCACATCAGTATCTGAAACGGCCCACAAAGAATGGGGAAGAGAGGCTAATGCAGTGTCCTCCGCAACCACACACATCCGATCTGTCAGGGGGTGATTATCGTTCAAGATCACACGTACTCCAGTAGGGGAGCAGCGGATCGTAGCTCTGAAGTGCTTAAGCATATCGAGACCCATAATGTTATCAGGTGTGTTCGGGGCGAGCAAAAACGGACAGGGTGCAGAAAAGTGATCAACATGGAAGGGAAGGGGTCAAGAAAGAGGGCTTCGAGAGAGTGTACCATCAAACCCTACCGATGTAACCATTAAGCCAGATGATGGAGCCCTCGGAACCACTTGTTTAGATAGTGCACTACGAGTAGCTCCGGTATCAACTAGGAACCGATCAGTAGACCCCAAAACACTTGCTGACACATAAGGACCCTGCTGATTAACCGGTACTTCAACTGATTCCAACCCCCATCCAATGCAATCCTATGCGTGCTGTGAATCATAGTACCGAGGGCGGTCATTCCCAGTCATCTGATACTGATTTTGCCGATCAAATACGTTAGGTCTATCTCGTTGCTGCACGCTAGGCTCAAAACGAGCACGATCACTGGAATGCCCTCTGAAGTTCGAAAAGCTCCCTCTACCTCGCGGTGGTCCCTGGCCACGTCCCTGACGAGATGCATATAATGCCGGACATTCTCTGGCCCAATGGCCCGCCTGCTTACAATACGCACATTGATTTCTATTAACATCTGATCTGCCAGAAGGGGGACCATAAGATCCTCCTCTACCTCTGTCGACACCTCGACGAGGCGGACCATATACTTGTGCTAACATCACCTTAGTTTTCAAATCTTTTGATTTCTTCTCCTCATGCCCCTTCGCTTCTTGTTCCTGACGCTCATAATACTGAGCCATAGTCAGGAGGGATGCCGGAGACGACGTGGACCAGGAACTTTTACTCGCTTTTAAACGAGCTGCTATTTCCGGCAATAAATTCGCCACATATTTATCAACAAAAAGATGTCGACCCGTATCATCCGTAAGCGACTGGCCGCTGAAATCATGAAACGTCTCCTCAAAACGCGTAAAAAAGTCTGAAACTGATTCGTCAACCTTCTGTTTACATGATGCTAACATATTCCAATCAATCTTTTTAGGGGGGATAATTGTTTTCAATTTAGTCAAGATAGCAGCAGGAAGATCTAAAATGAGCTGGGGTGGTTTTTGCGCGGGCTTTCTCTCCTTATCCTCATCCTCAATCTCAGACCACCTAGCCTTAAAAGCAGTAACATCATCCACCTTCCGCACAGATCGCCACATATCCGGTGGTAAAATGAGCCCGAAAAACAAATCTATATCTGCTACAGTCATCGTACAAGAATTCAAGGCCCCTTCGACCTCTTCATAGAAGGCCGCTGGATTCTTGCGGGGGTCAGGTAATGCAGTCTTTAATGCCATAACATCAGCCCTATGCCAGGGAGTATAAACCCAATTATACACAAAATATCCCCTAGCATCGGGGGAAGATGTATCTGAACTATTTCCTGCTCCTTTAGGAGGGACATACAAAGGTGCCGCCTCTCGCATCGGTTTAGCATGCACTAGTGCACTCTTATCTGAATGGGAAGCAGATGATTGGTCGCCGCCGGTACGGGAATCCCATTGCTCCGCCTACCCCGCCTTCAGGCGCGCTTTCTCTTTAAGTTCAAACGCCGCATCCCGCAATGTAAACAGCCGTCGGACCGCATCGGGTACCTTAGAGAGAGAAAAAGTACCGTCATGTAATGCTTTAGCATCTGAAACTACAGCATCAGGCTCAAAAACATTAGAATACTTCCGAAAGGTAGTAATCACATCATGAGAAAAGGTGTCAAGAAAATACAGCTGCTCTTTATCCCGCCAATTCTCCAAAGACTCCAATAATTCGGAAAGAGATAGCTTGCCCTTAAGCGCACGAAGAGAAATTTTCCGAAGCTCACCCATACGGTCAGTTGATAACATAGACCGCGTGTCTACCTTATCCGAAACCAGTCCAGAATCCTGCGTTCTCGGGGCGGACGCGCCAACATAAGGGGGCGGAGAGCGATCTAATAAATAAAAATCATCTTCAAGATTAGTAAGGACAGGATAAAGTGGCTGGCGGACAGCATACTGACCCGAGACTTGCAACCTACGCTCTTTCTCCTGTCTCTCTGCCAGTTCCCTTTCCTCCCGACGCTTCGCTTCCTGTGCTCTCACATGATCATTTTTCCGTTGTTCTTTGTCAAACAGCGCTTTCTCACGTTTCTCTCGTTCACGCACTTCCTTCACCCATAACCGTACACATTCAAACATGTCTTGCCGAGCACGCCGTTTACACATACACTGCTCCACATACTCAATCTTACGCATATCAAACGATCCATACAAAGGCCATCGCAACTCAGGATCCTTTTTGGTGTACTTCCTCCACACTGTGCTGTACATTATAGAGGAAAGACCATGCTTCACATACATATCCCTATTAGGAGTCCCCTCTGGGGGGGCTGGAGCAGATTCCTCGAGATTTAACCGGTTTCCAAAACAGCAGCACCACTTACGGAGTGCGCTGAAAGCAGGCATGCTCAAAAATAATGCAGAATATGCAGTATTATCAAAAAAATGGCACTTAAACTTTGTGCCGCTCAAATTGTCACAGTTCCGGAGAAATATCTCCACATTACCTGCCTATATGTGTTGCAACGCATATATTCTCACAGTAATCAATACAAAATATGACCGGTCATCACAAATCAAACTCAAATAGCCAACTCAGGCTTCAAAACTCGGAGCAAGTACCGTACAACGGTTCTTACCAATCAAGAGTGTCCAGATTCCAACTGCCAAGTTCCAAAATTCGCCCAAATGGCTATCACAGCAAACCGACAGAAGAGGTCTCAGTCGAGGACCGGCGCCACCCAGAAGGTCAGTTCGTAAGGGAAGGAAGAAACCTCGGGATGCCAGGACTAAAACCGCCGCTGGCAGTGATCACATCCCCGGCCAAATTCCTCACCTTCGTCACGACCAATCCTTCGAGCATCCGAGTCGCCGATGAGCCCCACGTGACGGGCGCCAATTGAAGAATACAAGCCCCAGCTAGGCCCGCAGAATACAAGGGTTCGCTCTCCTGTAACAAAGGTTAGAAGGAAGTTGGCACGGAAGCTGCAAAATACAAAGACAAAGTTTATTAACCCTTAAGGGTGGTCCTACAACCTATACAACACTCTTCAGCATTGCACAGAGTAGTACAAAGAACTTGCGTACACAGTCCCCTTTTATACACAGCAGAGGGGCTCATAAATGGGTGGATACATCATGAAGCAAGAAGTATTACCTTTTATGGACATTTTCGATACAGAACCAATATGTGGGCGGAGTAACCAATTTCCTGAGCCCGCGAAAACATGGTCAAGCAAGGACTAACTGATAACAGATGTGGTCAAGTTGGGCATGCGCCAGACGGACAGAGGAGCTATTTATAGACTGTTACTAGGCAGATTACAAGAGCAACTAGCGAGAAGGAAGGACTCTTCTCGTGCACAGCACGTGGAGACATGACAATACAAAATGGAGTCCAGACATTAGTCAACATAAGACAACAGACATTTTCTAAGGCAGGAGAGTTAATGTCTTTAGTGAATGCTTAATCATATCGCTGTTTTAGTTTTCAACACAACTAACTATATCGGAGGAATTTCAATGATTTTGTTAGAGTGAAATGTCCAGCTAACTATAACACCACTAAAACCTATTGTTTTTTCAGTGAATTTCTAAGGTTTTTTAAATGCTAATTCCTAACTATATCAGGCCTGAAACCTATGGTTTTTTCTGTGAATTTCAAAGGTTTTGTAAATGCTAATTCCTAACTATATCAGGCCGGAAACCTATGGTTTTTTCAGTGAATTTCAAAGGTTTTGTAAATGACAATTTTTAATGTATTAATTGTTATACTGATTTTTTTTATACTGATTTACTACATTGTTTAAACAGTTTATTTTTAGATATTTTATTTGTTTTATTACATTATACATCAGAATGAATTACTTTAGTTTAAATACTTTGCAAATAGGCAATAGACTTTTAAGTACAGTAGTTACAGTTGTTGCAATGGGCAACACAATTTCAAACACAAAGCAAAATTGAGCTCAATGTGAATTTCTAGTCAAATGCAATTAGTTACTTTATGGATTACTTTTCTAACCCCAGGACTGGATCCAAGATTCAGTCCTTGGACATCTCCTGTAAACAGTTGAGTAAAAGCGTTTTGGTTACAGTAGTGATTTTTAAGGATTATTATTGTATTTTAAAAGTTGACACTTCGAAAAAATTTCACATAGAATCACCAATGTTATCCTATGGCAGAAAATTCACTTAGCAGGTAAGTAGTGTTATCATAACTTTTTCTTACTCAGTGGTAGATTCTGGATCCAGCACTGGCCAATCTCCTGTAAACAGTTGAAAGAATGTGGTTAAGTCATACAGACGATTTTTTAGGAATATTTTTAGTTTGTGAAAACCACACACTGGATTCCTATGGAAAGAAATACAAGTTATTGGTAAGTACGCTTAGAATTACTTTTCAGGGTCAGTGCTGGGCTAAAAGATGCAGCCCTGGGTTCTCTCCTAATAACAGGTGAGTAAATCGGAATTCGTAGTTCGGCTGATTTTAGAAGAATATTTGTACGTTTCAAAATTGGACACTTGGAAACTAATCTGCTAAAAACCACACAATGGATTCCTATGGAAGGAAATACAAGTTACTGGTAAGTACGCTTAGAATTACATTTCAGGATCAGTGCTGGTCTAAAAGATGCAGCACTGGGTTCTCTCCTGATAACAGGTGAGTAAATCAGAATTCGTAGTTCGGCTGATTTTAGAGGAATATTTGTACATTTAAAAAATGGACAGTTAGAAACTTTTCTGGTGAAAACCACACAATGGATTCCTATGGAAGGAAATACAAGTTACTGGTAAGTACGCATAGAATTACTTTTCAGGGTCAGTGCTGGGCTAAAAGATGCAGACCTGGGTTCTCTCCTGATAACAGGTGAGTAAATCGGAAGTCGTAGTTTGGCTGATTTTAGAGGAATATTTGTACGTTTCAAAAATGGACACTTAGAAACATTTCTGGTGAAAACCACACAATGGATTCATATGGAAGGAAATACAAGTTACTGGTAAGTACGCTTAGAATTACTTTTCAGAGTCAGTGCTGGTCTAAAAGATGCAGCACTGGGTTCTCTCCTGATAGGTGAGTAAATCGGAATTCGTAGTTCGGCTGATTTTAGAGGAATATTTGTACAGTTCAAAAATGGACAATTAGAAACTTTTCTGGTGAAAACCACACAATGGATTCCTATGGAAGGAAATACAAGTTACTGGTAAGTACGCTTCTGTGAATTTCAAAGGTTTTTAAAATGCTAATTCCTAACTATATCAGACCTGAAACCTATGGTTTTTTCAGTGAATTTCAAAGGTTTTGTAAATGACAATTTTTAATGTATTAATTGTTATACTGATTTTTTTATACTGATTTACTACATTGTTTAAACTGTTTATTTTTAGATATTTTATTTTTTTAATTACATTATACATTACAATCCAAAATATACTTTCTCAGAATGAATTACTTTAGTTTAAATACTTTGCAAATAGGCAATAGACTTTTAAGTACAGTAGTTACAGTTGTTGCAATGGGCAACACAATTTCAAACACAAAGCAAAATTGAGCTCAACGTGAATTTCTAGTCAAATGCAATTAGTTACTTTATGGATAACTTTTCTAACCACAGGACTGGATCTAAGATTCAGTCCTTGGACATCTCCTGTAAACAGTTGAATAAAAGCGTTTTGGTTACAGTAGTGATTTTTAAGGTTTATTATTGTATTTTACAAGTTGACACTTCGAATTTTTTTTACATAGAATCACCAATGTTATCCTATGGCAGAAAATTCACTTATCAGGTAAGTAGTGTTATCGTTACTTTTTCTTACTCAGTGGTGGATCCTGGATCCAGCACTGGCCAATCTCCTGTAAACAGTTGAAAGAATGTGTTTAAGTCATACAGACGATTTTTTGGGAATATTTTTAGTTTGTGAAAACCACACACTGGATTCCTATGGAAAGAAATACAAGTTATTGGTAAGTACGCTTAGAATTACTTTTCAGGGTCAGTGCTGGGCTAAAAGATGCAGCCCTGGGTTCTCTCCTGATAACAGGTGAGGTAATCGGAATTCGTAGTTTGGCTGATTTTAGAGGAATATATGTATGTTTTAAAAATGGACACTTTGAAACTTTTCTGGTGAAAACCACACAATGGATTCCTATGGAAGGAAATACAAGTTACTGGTAAGTACGCTTAGAATTACTTTTCAGAGTCAGTGCTGGTCTAAAAGAAGCAGCACTGGGTTCTCTCCTGATAACAGGTGAGTAAATCGGAATTCGTAGTTCGGCTGATTTTAGAGGAATATTTGTACATTTAAAAAATGGACAGTTAGAAACTTTTCTGGTGAAAACCACACAATGGATTCCTATGGAAGGAAATACAAGTTACTGGTAAGTACACTTAGAATTACTTTTCAGAGTCAGTGCTGGTCTAAAAGATGCAGCACTGGGTTCTCTCCTGATAACAGGTGAGTAAATCGGAATTCGTAGTTCGGCTGATTTTAGAGGAATATTTGTACATTTCAAAAATGGACACTTAGAAACTTTTCTGGTGAAAACCACACAATGGATTCCTATGGAAGGAAATACAAGTTACTGGTAAGTACGCTTAGAATTACTTTTCAGGGTCAGTGCTGCTTTAAAAGATGCAGCTCAGGGTTCTCTCCTGATAACAGGTGAGTAAATCGGAATTCGTAGTTTGGCTGATTTTAGAGGAATATTTGTATAATGGTGAAGGAAGGGGGCGGGGCCTGAGGTGACGTGTTCAAACACGCCCTGTGGCACGTTTTAAGTTGGGGAACCTCCAGTATGTGCCAGGGAGCTGCGTTGCAGAGAAGTGTTCAGAGGCCATGCCCCTTTTTACAACACTCTGCAACGCAGCTCTGTGGCGCTTACTTGAGGTACCTGGTGGGCTAGTTGGCCCCTAGGAGACCTCTGGATTGAAGAGGAATTAATTCCCCAACTTAAACCGCGCCACAGGGCGTGTTTGCACACATATCACCTCAGGTCCCACCCCCTACCTTCACCACTGTGCAAATGCGCCCTGTGGCGTGTTTTAAGTTGGGGGATTAAGTCCCCTTGATTCCTGAGGTCCCCTGGCGGCCAACTAGGCCACCAGGTACCTCCAGTAAGCGCCACGTAGCTGCGTTGCAAAGAGGTGTAAAAAGGGGCATGGCCTCATTACACCTCTCTGCAATGCAGCCCCTTGGCGCATACTGGAGGTTCCTCGTGGGCTAGTTGGCTCCCAGGGACCCCAGTATTCAAGGGGAATTAGTTCCCCCTCTGCAAACGCGCTAAGGAGGGGGCGTGGCCTCCGGCCCGATCCTGTTTGGGGGGGGTGTAGACCGCCTTCTTTTTCTATTTTTTTTTGCCCTGGGGACCCCATCCCCCAGGGCCTGCCCCCAATTTTTATTTATATAAAAAAAAAACAGAAAGGGGGCCATAATTTGCCCCGGGACCCCATCCCCCAGGGCATGGGCCTTTTAAAAAAAAATGTAATTCTTTATGGAGGGGGACTGCGCAGTCCCCCTCCTTTGGCCACTTTAAGGCCCCGGGGACCCCATCCCTCGAGGCCGGCCGTGTGGTCCCCCTCCCACATTGACAAGTTGCCCCAGGGGGTGGCAGTCTGAGAGCCCCCACACCCCAAGTTATTTTAAGCCCTGGGGTGGCGTTCCCTGGGTCTGGGGGGGCTGAGAGCCCCCCCACCCATGTTGAAGAAGCCCCAGGGGGTGGCGGTCCCCAGGGCTGCGGGGGGGCCGTGAGCCCCCATATACTATCTTCGAGCCCTGGGGTTGGCGAACCCCGGGGCAGTGTGGGGGTATTGGGACCCCCTCCACACTTTTTTTAATCATACCCCCGGGATATGGCCCCCGGGGGCAAATTAGCATATTCAGTCCACGCTTACATTTTTTTATTTTTGCGGCCGAAATTCGCGCTGGGTGCACGAATCTCGCCGATTTCAAAAAATAAATAAATCTTTTTTTGGCTCTGGGGGTCTTTGTGGGACCCCCTGAGCAGGCCTAGGGGATCAGGGTGTTTCTACCCTGCCCCCTTTTTGCGTTTCTCGCATTTGTTTTTTAGATTTTAGGTTTTTAGGTAGAACCGAGGCACAAGATGGCTGCCAACACTTCCTGATCTGGAGTGTTGACAGCCAATTAGAATACAGCTCGTGCATGGCAGGGTGCGCGCTGGGTGCGCATAGGGTGCGCAGATCATCCGAGGCCATAGATATATATGTACATTTAACTCTAACTTTCTCAGGAACTACTGAACGGATTTACACCATTTAAGCAAAAGGCACAAGTCTGAATTGAGGACTACCTCTTTGCCAAATTTGGTGTAATTCCGTTCAGCAGTTCGGGCTGCAGCAGCGTCAAAAGGTCCTACGGGAAAATGCATGGGGAAAACGCGTTTTGGGACACCCCTTTTCTCTTAGGCCCCCGCTTGACGAATCACCGTGAAATTTTCAGGATAGGAGCAGACCGGAGCTGGCCAAAAGTTTGGAAAATTTCGTGAAGATTCGTCAGTCGGCGCCAATGTTATTCCAAATAGAATGTTGCGGATTTCCTCTGGAAAATAGGTCCTAACTATATCTACCTACTGGCGACCACCAGTAGGTTATATATATATATATATATATATATATATATATAAAAATCCACATATTGCTCCGCAATGAGGGTGCACACGGGAGGCTGTACATTTCCGGCATCCCAAGTCTGCATCTCTGCTTCTGCCTGTCGCGTTTCGGGATTCTCTCCTTAATCATAGGCGTGACTCCATTAATTGCATAACCACGGACACTTTATTTAAATGATTGCCCTCTAATGGGCTTCTAGATAGAATGTTCCAATGTCTTCTGGGAATTGTAGTTCGGGCTCTGCCTCTTACCTCACTGGGACGGAGTAATATCGGTGACATGCAGATAAAAATGGCCTGCAGTGAGCTGTGAGGTGCCAGGTCTGCCCGTAATTCAGTGACTGCTTCGGCTTCGGGTGCGGAGGGTTGCACCACCACGACTATTGTTAAGGGGCCACTGGTGCAAAATGTTTGCCGACGCCATCTGTGGGTATGCGGTCCTGAATTATAGGCAGACCTGGCACCTATATAAAGATCAAATATAAGATTTGTATAAACACTTTCAATAATATCTATTGTAAAATATTGTATAAAGATTTATTTATAGTTTATAATTATGTATACAATATTTCACGGGTGCACGTTGCATACGTGATGGGTGTGCACACCCTACGCGACTTCGTGTCAGCAGGAAAATAAAGAATCTGATTAGTTTAAAACAGTTTCATTCTGTAAGAGGGAGGATCTATCCTTGTGATATACACCTGTTGTTACCTGCTCTGTACTTTTTGAAGTTTTGTGTGTTATTTGATTTCTTTACATCCATCATGACATCTGCACATGGAGACATTGATCTGTTGGATCTGGAGGAGGATGAGATTGTAGAGCCAGTGAAGAAAAGAAAGGAGAGTGTTGTCTGGACCTTTTTTACAGTACCAGAGAGCGAGAAGAAGGTGAATGCTCGCAAATTGACTTGCACCATCTGTGAGAGGATTTTGTCGAGGGGCTCAGACAAGAAATATTCATGTGGCACATCTGGCATGAGAAAACATTTTGAAACTCTCCATCCTCTACACTTGGCCAGAGAAGAGAGAAGAAGACAAGTGACTGAAGCAGCACAGCAAGACCCTAATGCCCCTTCAACTTCCTCTCAACAAGTTCCACTTGCTCCAAGGCCCCATAGTATCCCTGAATTGTTTGAAGTGGCCACAGTGTGTAAAAAATGCGATGCAAAACTGCATTGCAGAGCAGTGTACGGATGTTATTACAACTGTCATCAAAGCACACAAATGTTCACTTTTTTTTGTAATGTGCTCTAAAATGTCCTTTTCTTCACTTTTTGTTAAACATCTCGTTTGCTGTATCCTATTTATATTGTTTAAAAAAATCCAAAACACACAAAAAAAGAAAAAAGTTTTAAAAAATACAAAAAGAAAATAAAATTGTTAAAAAAACAAAAATAAATGATTCTTCCGGACCACATCTATTGGTTAAAAAAAGAAAAACATCCTGAATGATTGCATGAGAGCAAGGACAATGTGAGTGATTAGAGAAGTACAAAGGTACTGCATGTGTGATTGCATAAGTGCATGAGTAATGCTTGGGTTATTGCCTGAGTATATGGGTAGTACTCGGTGATTGAGAGAGCTCATGGGTGCTTGAGTGATTTCATATGTGCTTGAATAGTGGCGGAGTGCTTTTATGAGAGTTTGGATAGTAACTAGGCGATTGTAGAATTGCATGGGTAGTGCATGTGTGATTGCATCAGTGCATGGGTAGTGCATGTGTGATTGCATCAGTACATGGATAGTGCACAGGTGATTGCAGCAGTGAATGTGTTAGTACCTGGGTCATTACATGAGTACATGGGTACTGACTGAATGATTAGAGTAATGCAAGTAGAGTGCATGGTGAATTTATAAGTGCTTGGGTATTGGATAAGTACATTATACTGGATGGGTGATTGGAGAAGTGCATGGGGAGTGAGAGGGTGATTGCTGGACTGTATGGGTACTACCTGGGAAATTGAAGGAGCAAATGAGTAGTGTGTAGGTGGTTAGAGTGTAGTGTAGTTCTTATTTCCCTTTTAAGCTCTGCGCATTGGAATAATATACACTATAGTTGTGGCATAGGACTGAGGTCAGTATGCCTCTATCGAGTACATTAAACCTAATTACTTTGTCTGGCAACCGCATAAACATGACAACTTTGTTTCCCTTAGAATCAGAACATGTCTCAGAATTGCGGAAACAACAGATAAGAGTTTCACTCAGTCAATCGTGCATGCTTAGTTTCTTCAGAGTTACACAGACATAGATAGACGGGCGTTATATAAGAGATATGATCTGTTACAATCACAAGACAGTATGCGAGATATAATATGTACAGTGTAAGCAGTAAGAAGAAATATTACTGCAACAGTATTGTCTTCTAGCTGTGACATATATTCATATACACATACATAAATAAATAACATAGGCTAAAAAGTGGATACTCGTTTGATGCTTCTAAATAGTTCTACCCCAGTGTACCTAACGTAAGTGTAGTACAAGGTAAGAAGTAGGTGATGTATTCTATATTATGGTAATCTATAGTTTTGCATATGCCAAGAGTCCCTCTAGGTTCTAGTGAGCTTCATACCTTAGAATGAGAGAGGTGGGAATATCTTTCCGGGTCTCAAACTCTAACACCCCGCCAAGGGAGTCAGAACACTGGAAGCTGGATTCTCTGTGAGCAGGGATGACAGCGTCTGGTCAGTGCGTCAGGCGGGGGCTCGTATTCTTCCGAACTTGCCGTGGCGAATCGTATCGAGCTGTGCAGCCGAGCCGTGGTTTTCCATGGTAAGGGAAGGTATATTTATACCTGGAAGGTGCTTAGGAATGTTAGCATTGACGTAAAGTCAGGCAGAGAAAGACGTCATGGATGAACCCCTAAGGAATAGTAGTTCATGCCTAATAGATGAGTTCTTGGAGAAATCAATAATTCTAGCTAAGGAAAGTCCCAATGGCTTAAGGGTCTGGTTTCTGAGAACTCATTGTGACGTGGGATGGACGGATGTAGGTGACCATGCCTGTATTTGGATAGCATGGCTAATGCCTAAATAAGGAATGGGATTCTATGCCTAAATAAGGGCAATGCAAATTGTGCCTATATAAGGACTTGATTTAGGAAAACCTATGTACGGACATCTAAATCAAAACACAACACCCACTCCAATTTCGAATGAACGATAATACTAAATGCTAAACATGAAATCCTAAACATTTGAAACCGAGTACCGCATGTTGCTAAAAACATTCGTAAAAGCAAACTAAAATAAGTTTACAGTAAAAAACGTTTGCTAGACATGAAATACAAAGGTGCTGTACATATTAAAGCAATGTTTCATTCTAAGCATATATTAACAGTGAATGCTAAGTGAATGAACAGAAATATATACCCATATGATGAAATGGCTCATGATTACAGAAGAAAAGGTCAAAGCCATTTTATGTCATGGTACATAAATGAAATTGTGGTGAATAAAGGTGACAATGTGTCCCTGGAAGTGTTCAAAGAAGTCTGTTCTCTATGAATAGTTCTACTTTAAGCATATTACTTCTCCATAAAAAGAAAAATAACATTTTAGAGAGAAGAAAGGAAGAAAAAAAAATTCTATGAAAAAGTTTCAAGGTTTTGTCTTTGTTTTGAAAAATGAAGGCCAAATTCATAGCTTTCCCGGTGCACTGTTAGCCCAATCAGAAGTCAGTGTAAGGAGCTGGTGAAAACATGAAATCCTCTATTCCTGTAGACAAAAGATTGTCTACAGATATCGCTGATAGTTGGAATACCTCATTTAGAAGATTAACTGCACATAAATGTGAAGCATCGCCAGTAGCAATGTTTGTTTCCGATGTTACCTGTGTACCAGTTGATCCATCTCGTACCTCAGCAGTAGCATGTTGCGTCCGTGAGATCTCAAAGAATGCCGTCATCAGGATTGGTAGACTCTGGGGACAACACAGAGCATGGGCCATAATCGGGTCCAGCAGAGTATCGATATCCGTTGGCATGACTGATGGGAGTGTTAGACAGGTGTCTAGCACGCATTCTTCACCGCAAAGCAGGCGGCGTAGAACAGGTAAGATGCAATCTTGCCAGATTGGTCTAAATGACAGAAACCATGTGGTATTTAATTCTCGTAGACGAGGTAGGCCCAGATGTTGTACTATGCGCTCACAACACTTCCCTTCCAGGAGAGCTTTCTCCAAGGTGTTGGGAGTGACGCTGGTGGATTGACTTGCCATAGCGTAGTAGTAGGAATAAAAACAGGATTCTTGCAATGAGTGCTAAAATTAGCAGCCGACCACCAAACACCGAGTGCACGAAGTTTGGAATGATTCCGAGGACTGCTTGAAAAGGTGCTAACAGTCCCAACATTTCTGTGAAATGTGTAGGGCAGTTTGTACATAACAGAGCCTGTATCTGAGCCGAAGTCCTTGCAATTTGTAGATAATAGGTTTCTTTGGCCAAGGTCAAAGGCACGGTTTGTTGTAAAAGGATGGTTTTCATTCTGCTTTAAGTATCAATTCGTATAGAAGAGATGTTCAGTGAAGGCCATAAAGGTGACTCCCTGAATGTGTCAATTTGGGGGAACAAAACTTGCATACAGCAAGTGACCCTGGAGCCAACCGTTACCAGATATGGGATGCCTGGCATCATGCCACAACAGCTCTGATCATTCAACATGAGGTAACTCCCATTTGAAAGTTGGCCATACGTTGGATTAATCACAGTGGCTGGTGAACCTTGCAGGTGGCAGGATAAATTTGCAGTAGAACCACTACAGGCCCCGTGTAAACTAATATCCCGACATATGAGTGAACCGCTCAGTGCATTTTCACAGTGTGTACTGCTAAGAAACACTTCCCACCCCCCTCCAACATCTGTGTGTGTAATGTAAATCCCGGGATGTCTTGATGTATTTTTTACCCAACCTTTCATATTTGCCTGCTTGCAATTGTTTGAGGCAATACTGAAAATGGAAAGTTGTAACAGGCAGAGTTATTTTGCCATGAATGATCCATTCCAAGACTGGCCTTGTCGCAGCAGGACCAAATCTTGTTCCATAATGTCTATAGCAGAGTATACAATGTTGCCCAGTGAATATATCCTGGATGACAGAGTCGTTAACCCATTGTCGACCACAGCGAGAGATTCCTCTAAATTAATACGATCATTTGCTCGTATTCTTTCTGTGGCGTCTGCTTGGGTAACCTTCCATATTTCATTATAAGCATCATAAATGTCGGCATATATGAAACGTTTTTGACGCGGTTTTCTTGGACCTAGCAAGAAATCCCTACGGTTTGCACTTTCTTTAAGTAAAAATAGGTGTTGTTTCACATCCTCTAGTGTACATTTCTGTAGCCAATCAAGGCATAATTTTCCTACACTGTATCTTGTTACTACCCCTGGATGCTGTCTTTGAACATAACGTGGGTCTGGCCTATTGATTTTAAAACCCTGTATTCTGTTCAGGAATCTTTCTTGACAGATGTTTGTGTCTGTGGGCGAGAGCAACAATTTTTCCCATTCAGGATTTGATCTGTTGTTTTGTAAAATTGTATGAACGTCGACCTCCCCCTGTGTAGTGCTATTACTTGCAGGTGTAGGTATGGACGGTGTGTTCATGTCTTTGATCTTGGCTAACCTAAAACAAAACAAAGTTTATATCCCCTTCACTTGCCATTTTTTTGTACCCCAGACAGATTTTGTGTCAATTGTGTCTTTCCAAATGTCGAAACCCTGCCTAGACAGTTGGGAAATAAAGGCTGCAGAATACATCTATTTTGTGTTGGTTAACATATTTTTCGCTCCTGTTTTGTTCACATTCATAAAGTGAAACGTTTCTGGATTGGATGTATTGTACCCTGAAAAATATGGAAACTTCCTTGCAAACGTTTTCGAGCTACCCCTTGGTGGTGTAGGACAATGTTCCCATTGGTTATACATAAATACATTTCTAGGTGTTGCAGATTTCTGCAAGAAATGATGACCATAGTGGTTGTAACAATAAAACTGTTCATAGTCTGTTGAACCCTCTAAGTATTCATGGTTTTAGAATGCTGCAGACCTTTCTAGATCAGACATCATGTTATTAACAGTCTCAAAGTCCCAATCATCAGAATAGGTACTAGAGGTAATAAAGTCACTTAATGAAATCTTAAATAAGTGCAGAATCTTCAAAAGTTCAGACGGGCCGAATATATCATAATCCGTTTTGTCCCAAACAATACCATCTTGTATAGGAAGGGCTGTGATGTTCACTGCTGACAAGTCTCTTGCTTCATGATGGGATGATTTGTGTGGTTTAAAAAGTAAGTTCACATTTTTACTTTCTGTGTCCAAGTGAATACATCTTCCATTTATCAGCATGCTCAGAGTCATTACTAAAGCTAGCCAAAGCAGAAAGAAAAGTATTCCAGAAATAATCCATAGTCCAGTCCATGGTGAAACCAGATAAGTCTTTTCCAGGAGATGAAAAAAGTCTTGTGCTCGTTTTTTGAAAGTTCTTTTGGCTGGCATTGTTTCCGGTTCACTTGGATCCTCAGAAAACGTATCAAAGTTAATGAAATAGCCAGAGGCAGTTCTGTCAATGGTTGAAATTGCATCAGGATTTGTTGAAATCGCTGGCACCAGTTGATCACGTGTTACATTGGTGTAGACAGGTGTATCAGGACGAACTGTTATTTGGGTTTCAAGAGGAATGAGTTCCATAGCATTGTTGCTTAGTCCTTCATTTCTTACTGCTGACTCCTCGATGGTGATGAGTCTTTCAGTGGAACTTCTTGAATGGTAGCTAGAGGAGTGCGTCTGCTACTTGGTCGGAGTCCACAAGGCTACTGCTTAGTATTGGCCAGATAGTGTGGTTTGATGAGGTCTATTGACACAAATCTTTTCTCCTTTTTTCCAGCAAGGGGCGGCAGAAGTACTGTTCTTGTTCCGTGGATGGCTAGGACAGGTACTGGTTGTCTGTAAGAAGGCCCAAATTCCTTCTTGTCCGCGATCTTCTCTCTGACTAGATCCCCAAGCTTTAGGATCCAGACACGCCATGCTGGGATGGCTGGAATTTCCCCAGTGGTGGTTGGCTTCAGGAACACGTTGCTTTGTTTCGATCTTAGTTCATTTAAGTCCTGCAAAACAGCCAAACGATCTTTGATATCAAATGGTTTATTTTCCACCACTGTGCCTTTACATTCGAAATCTGGAACCCACATTCTTGTCCAAAATAGGACCTCATATGGAGTGACCCCCCCCCCCTCAGAGAACTTCTTGGCAAATTGTTTAATGAGCGTTGGACCCCATAAAGATGTTTGACCCACCCATCACCCGACCCTAATACTCTAGCTGTTATAGACTGCTTTATGTCCTGGTTTTTCCTTTCCACAACAGAATTTCCCTCAGGATGAAACGGAGAGGAGTGCCGCAATGCTACGCCCAAACTGGCCATGGCGTCTTTGTAAGCTCGAGAGCTAAACGCAGGGCCCTGGTCAGAATGCAGTGTGACACTTGCGTATGTGCTGATAAAAACTCGCAAATCTTTTATAACTGTTCGAGCGTCAGCCGAGCGCTGAGGCCACATCCATAGGAACCTTGATGTGTGTTTATGGGATTGCATTTGTCCAAAAGGACACCTATACGTAGCTAGTCTAATGCTGTCTAACAGAGGTGTCTGTACTGGGCAGGCTTCTTCGTAGTCTGGTGTCTGTTGGCATTCTGCACAGCGCTGTCTATTGCAGCCTATGCATTTATTGATGACGATGTGAATAAGTGTATTCATTCCAGACCACCAGTACATCTCTTTCATTGTTAATATTGTTTTAGAGATCCCCTGATGTGACAGACCCTCCCCAAGATGTGCTTCATAAATCAAAGCTGCTCTACGTTCCTTGTTTGGAATTACCCTATCCCCCACTCCAGGGATTCGAGCAAACAGAACGTTGTTCACATCAATTATATAAGTATTTGAGTGGAAATGTTTTAGGTAGCGCTGCACACCTGCCTTTGCTTGAAGCATTGACAGCCAATAATATCTCACTGTCTATTCTCGTCTTTTAACGAGTGATCGCAGCTACGAAAGCCGTTTGTACAGCCCCCTTCGCGGCTTCGTCAGCCAAGGAATTCCCTGCAATGTGTATTCCATCACGTTGATGACTCAGCGTGTGAATCACTGGAGTGTTTTGTAGTCCGGCTTGCAACTGAATTACTTGTTCCAAAAAGCATTTTATGCTTGATTGTGCCACCTTTTGCATCTTTGAAACCATTCTGAAGCCAATTCTGTAAATATTCATTATATGATTGAACACAGTAAAAAGAATCTCACAGTATAAGTGTGGAAAATTCGCGATCCGTATTTTCAAGTGCCAATTTGAATGCTTGTAATTCAGCTTGCTGAGCTGTTTAAAATCTCCTAGAGATTGTGTTTTAGTGACCATTGGTCTGAATTTACCATCGCGCATGTGACCTTTAACGATTGCGCACGCTGCACTGTAATCTTGCTTACTTTCCTTAGCGGGTTGTGCTGATCCGTCAGTATAAATTATAAATTCGTACTGATCAAGAGGGAGAATCTCAATAGGCAGACGACATTCATGTTCATAATGCAGGAATGCTTGTGTTTTTAAATAAGGATCAAAAACATACTCAACATCCGTTTCAGCAAGAGAATTAACCCATTGTATTCATCTTGGATGTAAAGCTTTTGCATTTGGAATGCTCGCTTTTTTAACTGCCTCTAAGGCTGGTACCGGTGTCACAACAATAATGCATTTCCCCTGAGCTAGAGCTCTTTCTTTTGCTACTGCGGTTTGAACTGCTGTCAGAATTCTTTCTGTCGAAGTGAAGCACATTTCTGCTTGTGTATACAAATGTGATTCGTATGCAATTGGTGCTTTTTAACCTTCAATAAATGTTAAGTAGGTGAATCCGCATTGACCCAAAATTATTCGGATCACTAAATTGCGTGTATTTACGCGTGTTTGTAAGAGATTTGTTGCTAACATATCAGCTTGAAGTGAACGCAGGATATCTGTGTGTTCCTGTGTCCAATTTTTGATTTTGAAATCAGGTTTGATTAATTCATAGAGAGGTTTAACCTTGAATTGACTGTAAGTTTTTCAGCATTTTTGGATGTTGGAGCAGCACACACTTTTCTAAAAAGTTAGCTGCCAGGCTTTTGCCTTCACTTGAAAGCTCATATCCTAGGAAAAGGACATTGAGATAAGCAATTCTTGATTTTTTAAGATTGAATTTGTAGTCCTCAGAGGCGAAGCCCAGTATAATGGTATTCATCCTGTTCAAGTGCATATCCAGGTCATCGTCTGTCAGATAGATATCATCGACATATGACAATGCCTCTTCATCATAAATTTGTAGTAACTCTGTTACTCTTGCTTAGAGCAGCCCCGGGCTGTTCTTGAACCCTTGAGGGAGTCGACAAAAGTGACCCTGAGTCCCCATTATTGAGAAAGCTGTCAAGTACCTACTTTCAGGTGCTATGTTTGACAAAAGAACCCATTTGAAAGGTTTTATATTTTTTACGCACAATGTTATTCATTAATGCTGTACTGTGTGCATTTTGCACTGCAAATGTCTTAGAACGTGCTCAGGTGTCTGTAGTCCAAAACTAGACAATATGTATTGTCTGGTTTGGACACAGGAATCAAAGGATTGTTCATTGATGAGGTGCATGTTTCAATCACCCCTTGGTATTCAAGTTGATTTAAGATATCCCTGGCCTGTTTTTTAGCTTCTTGCTAAATTGGGTACTGCCTTTGTGCAGTAGGTTGATTTTTAAACTGTATCTTGTGGTGAGGTGAGTCCTCATCCCATCCTACATGATTTTTGTATAATGCTGGGGCAATTGCCCATTTCCTGACATATGTATATTTTAGGTGTACTGGAACATGGTTGGAGAAGGCTGGCTTAATGATGTCTTCGCCATGTGGGCACTCCCTGACAAATTCTGGTGGCCAGTCCTGTTCTGCTAGAAGTATATCATAACCCCTTGAAAGTTTCTTCCAAAAGAGTGCTCTCACTTGTCTTGGTATGTCTCCCTCCATCTGGAGTTTTATTTCATATAACTTTTGTGGAGTACTAACCCTGGTGTCTCAACTGTGATGTACTAATTCAAGTCCACTATCTCCAGAAGTTCCTTCAGATTCTGATGAGCTATTGTTACTTCTGCTGCACTGTCCAGCATTGTCTGAGCCCATTCTCCGTTCTTGAGTGGTGTTCTCAGAATTCTCGGCATGTCTGATCTTCAGACCTGCTACCTTCCTCTTAGTGAATTGAGGTTTTGGGTTTGTTTTTCTGAACGTGTTGTTCATCTTTGGACTTTACGCGTTCTTCTTTGTGATCTGACCGTCCTCTTCTTTCAGATGTTTGTGACGATATCTGAAAGGTACGAGAGGAACGTGTATCAGTATCTTGATATCTGTCAGGTTTTCTCAAATTATCCCTATTCCTGAGGTTATACCTCCCTTCAGAGGGCTCCTTTTGAGGAGACCTACCTCGGGATTGAGAACGTTTCTCTTTTGAATGTTGTTTGTTATTTTCCCACTTCTTTTTAGAAGATGAAGGATTGTGTTTAATAGAGTCCTTCTCGGGACCTTCAGACAGTTGGGGTTTAACTGGTTTCCCACCCAAATTATCTCTGCCTAATTCTTCATAAGATTTTTCTATTATTCTAGGTAGTTCTTGTTGATGTTCTGTTACATCAAATTCACTTAAGCGCTGGCGGATCGCCACTGATGCTGCCTCCCCTTTAATGTTAGATAATATTATTGTTGAGAGTTGACCTGGTTAAAGTCTTTTAGTAATTTCATACCTAAATTCAGAGCAGGCTCTGCCCCGTATTCATTTTGAATTTGTTTCAGGACATCGGGTATTACAGCAATAGACGGAACACCATGTGTTTTAGTATAGATGGCAACAAAGACTTTGCCCCAAGTGGTGCAGTCTTCCAGATGTGGTGTGATCCCCATTAGTAAACACATTGTTAAGATTCTGTGTTTCTCATAAGGGCTAGTATTAGGAAATACTGCTTCGATTTGAGTAATTTTTTGAGCTATCCAAAATGGAATGTGTTCACGTTTTGTGGGCATTTTACCCATGACTGCTTGTAAAGTCTGTGGAGTAATTTTTAGTGTATTCCCCTGGTGAGGGGTTTGATTTGGAATGGTTAATGGAGGTTGGACTGTGAAAGTTCGCATGACATATTGGACTAACTGTCTGTACATTTTATTAACTCTAAGTTGAGTGAGTAATTCATTGTCTGACATCTCTAAGATGTCAGGATGAGGTGTGTAGCCGGGTAAAATCGGTCATGTTGCTCCTGGTCTACCTAGTGGACCGAGCCTGGTAATGTGATTGTAATGTTTTAGGGCACCTTTAAACCAGAGATTATATTCCTGGTATGTGAGTGGAATTTCAACAGCCTCGAAGGAAATACATTCCTCAGGTGGTTCATCTTCTTTATAGAAGTTAATGGATTTGATTCTGGGAATACTATCCATGAATAGAATACCTCTGTCTGAAAAGATTAATGTGCCTCTATCACAAAAACTGTTCTACCACCTCTTGGTGTTAGGCCATGTTTTATACGTTTTAGAGTGATGGCTCTCCTTAAATTTGGATGATGTTTATAACAGCCTCATTGGTTTCATTTAAACCTGTAAGATTAAAAGCTGTTACGACTTGGTCAGTCGTAGCCTCACAGGTCACAGTATTATTATTCCCGTTTTGGGACATTGTTTTTGAAAAATGTAGAACAAGTTTCAGGGAAACAAAGATAAGGTGTACAATATTTTGGAACACTGTATCCATCAACGCTGAACAAACCAAACAGCTAATACATAGGATTTTTGTCCTACTCAGCTATGGCGGATATTAACCCTTCCCACTCCAGACGTCTTATGAAGTATTATGAGTAGGGGTCTCTGAGAAAAGCACGACTGAGTTACTTCAGTATCTAGCGTTAAATTAGTGCCTTACCAAACACGTTGGGCGCCATGTAGTGTAGTTCCTATTTCCCTTATAGGCTCTGCGCATTTTAATAATATACACTATAGTGGTGGCATGGGACTGAGGTCAGTATGCCTCTATTGAGTACATTAAACTTAATTACTTTGTGTGCCAGCTAACTCAGAGGCCACTAGAAACTCCTTGAATAAACAAGAAGGGAGTAGTTTCTGGCAACCGCATAAACATGACAACTTTGTTTCCCTTATAATAGGAACATATCTCAGAATCGTGATAACAACGGATACCATTTTCACTCAGTCAATCGTGCATGCTTAGTTTCTTCAGAGTTACACAGAAATAGATAGACTGGCGTTTCAATAAAAGAATTTATTGAACAGTCTTGTTACAATCGCAAGACAGTATGTGAAATATAATACGTACAGCGTAAGCAGTTAGAAGAAATAATACTGCAACAGCATTGTCTTCTAGCTATGACATATATTCATATACACATACATAAATAACATAGGCTAAAAAGTGGATACTCGTTTGATGCTTCTAAATAGTTCTACCCCAGTGTACCTAACCTAAGTGTACTATAAGGTAAGAAGTAGGTGGCGTATTCTATATTATGGTAAACTGAGCGGGTGTACAGCCTGCGATGAGGCCGGGTGCCCTGGTATGTCCTCTGCCACGGAGTAATCAAGACCCAGCCCAAACGTGAGACATGGTGGCCTGCGGGGCGGCATGGTGTGGAATGTGCCATGTCCGCGGGCCCCGGGCTTGTGGCCTGCAGCGGCAGGTGGTGGGACCTCCTGTCTGCATGCCGGTGGCGTAAGGTGAGCAGTGCGACCTGGGTGTGCATGGGCGGGCATGCTCCAATGGGCGGCGGGAGGGTCTGGTGTGCCTCTGTCTGAGTGTGCATGTGCAGGCCGGCGATGTTGTCTTGTGTGATTGTGTGTACTGTGCAAAACATGTATCTGGACTCTCTTTCGGATGACGGCTCTGTCTCAGATGTGTGACCTAATGGACTGCCCTACATGCCGGCAAGTGGTTGAAAACACACCGGTGGCAGCAGGTGAGCAGTGTGGCCATGGTGCGCAGGGGCGATGCTCTCTCTCTCTCTCTCCCACTCTCTTCCTCTCTCTCTCTCTCCCACCCTCTTCTTCTTCTCTGTCTCTCCCACGCTCTTCCTCTCTCTCTCTCTCATTCTTTTCTTCTTCTCTCTCGCTCTCACTCTCTTCCTCTCTCTCTCTCTCTCTCTGTCTCCCACTCTCTTCTTCTTCTCTCTCTCTCCCTCTATACCTCTCACTCGCTCTCTCCCACTCTCTTCTTCTGCTCTCTCTCCCCCTCTCTTCCTCTCTCTCTCTCAACCACTCTCTTCTTCTTCTCTCTCTCCGTCTCTTACTCTCTCTCTCCTTCGCTCTCTCTCTGTCCTTTGATGTGCGCAGGACACACCTTCTAATCATGATTTTTGTCTTGCAGGCTGACACCTGCGGATTGGCCCGAGGGGAACCACAATGTGTCTTCATTTCATTTCTATGTTTATTTTAATAAAGTTTGATTTGTTGCTTCGGAAATGAATGTGTCATGCTAATTTTTGTGAAGACACATGCATGTTACCAGTTGTGATTCTGCAACATCATGCGGATCATTTTGTACGTGATTGGGTGTAGCTGATGTGGCATGTCTTTTGTCGGGGGGACCGGGGAGGGGGTATCCTGGGGGTGGTGGCTACAGGTGTTGTTTCCCTATTGGCATGTTCAGTTGCCTGGGTACATCTGTTTTTCTTCAGGTATGGCTGTGGGCTGGTCTCTCTTTTGTGGTGCAGGCTGTGGTCCGACTTAGCACCAGGTCAGAGCAGGTGTTATTTTTCTGCTGCTAACGCGCCTAATCACTTGTTATAACTTATCATGTTCTTATTGCAGTTCTGTCTGGTCGTTGTGAATGTTGTGAAGTTGTGTTGTCGCGGCTTTTGACACGGGACCGCCTACTCTGCATCTCATTAGCGATAGTTGCAGGGGTCATCCGTGGCGATGTTTTTTGCGGTTGCTATTGCAGGTAAACTGGTGCTGTGGGCTGTTAACACCAGCATGTGAATGGGGCGATAAATTTATCGCAACTTTGGCTGCGATAAAGTGCTGTTAACTCGGCGATAGTTCCTTGTGAATATACCCCAGAAGCTTTTCTCCAAAGTTTCATATGCCACAAAAATGGCATACAGATTAGGTGCAAAGTCCTGTGTAGCACTTTTGTCGATAGTGCTTTGATCTACAGCCATATATAGTTGCATGAGAATGCGCTTATACCTCCAATGTGTTGGTCCTTTGACACACACTAGTGTGACATAGCATAAAGAGCCACTCAGTGTTACTTTACAGCAACTTTTTCGATTTTTGCTGGAAAGGAAATCCAAATTGACGTCTTTGTACTGGTTTTATCACTTTTTGTGGCACTGCACCTGTGCAAAGAATTGAAAAATCTGTCCCGAAGTGTATTATGAAGATGTAGAGTATTGCAGCTCTTATGATCCCATCTAGTGAGTGTTTCATCTACCTTAAATTGAGTTACAAGAAGGCCCTGATGAAAAGGAACAAAGCCATAATTAAAGAAAATTATTGTTGGCTGACTGTGCGATTTTCTCTTATTTATGACTGTAAAATCTGAAAATATTACCAAGTAATTAAACTTTGTTTTGCCTCAATTATTCAGTAATTTCTTTACACTGTTTTCCCAGTGGAACCGTGATGTATCAGGAAAGTGAAGAGTAGCAAGAGATATATTTCTGAGAGAAAAGACAATGATTTGAATTCAGTTTTCCGAATGAAAAAACTCACAGAGTGCAATATATGACTGTTTGATTATGTTTCTGCTCAATTACTTAGCATTGCATGCTAATCTTTGTTTCATCTCGCTTTGTATTCATTAAAGCATACAAAGGAAATGCAAAAGGAAACATTATAAATGTCACTATTAAAAATATACAGTCCTTAGCCATATATTTCAAGGTCAGCGAAGCACTTTTAAGGGGCAGATTTGCAAGAAACTGATGCATCTGTACAGATGTGTCAGTTTCCCTGCGCCTCAATTCAAAACACTTGCGTCACCATGAAAGCGCCGTATTTACAACTAGGGTGGCATTGTGAGCAAAAGAACAATGGATTTAACCCAGATCTCTTGACTGGGGGTGAATGTATGATTTATTCAGCATTCCGTCCATCATTTGTTTGCGTAGCACTTTTTACCCTAAGTGAGATGTGTATGACCAGACGTGGGTCCCTTGCTACCTGTGGCACTGGATTCAAGCAAGCCTGGCTGATGAAGGGTAATACCCAGAAACCGGTCCCAGGATACTTGTTTCTGGTCCAGGGAGGACCTGGCTTGGCAGTTTGGACTGGACTGTTCCCATGAGGCACAGGGTCAAGACTGATCTGCATATGGCTGGGTCTAAACTGGGATCGCATTGTGAGCAAAAGAATTATGGATTTAACCCAGATCTCTTGACTGGGGGTGAATGTATGATATATTCAGCATTCCGTCCTTCATTTGTTTGCATAGCACTTTTCACCCAAAGTGGGATGGGTATACTCAGACGTGGGTCCCTTGCTCATTGTACAACTGGAATCAAGCTAGCCTGGCCGATGAAGGGCAATACCCAGAAACTGGTCCCAGGATGCTTGTTTCCGGTCTAGGGAGGACCTGGCTTGGCAGTTCGGTCTGGACTGTTCCCATGAAGCGCAGGGTCAAGACTGATTTGCATATGGCTAGGTCTAAACTGGGGTGGCATTGTGAGCAAAAGAGCAATGGATTTAACCCAGATCTCTTCACTGGGGGTGAATGTATGATTTATTCAGCATTCCATCCGTCATTTGTTTGCATAGCACTTTTCACCCTAAGTGGGATGGGTATGCCCAGACGTGGGTCCCTTGCTCACTGTGCCACTGGATTCAAGCTAGCCTGGCTGATGAAGGGTAATACCCAGAAACCGTTTCCAGGATGCTTGTTTCCGGTCCAGGGAGGACCTGACTTGGCAGTTCGGTCTGGACTGTTCCCATGAGGCACAGGGTCAAGACCGATTTGCATATGGCTGGGTCTAAAGCGGGGTGGCATTGTGAACAAAAGAACGATGGATTTAACCCAGATCTCTTGATTGGCGGTGAATGTATGATTTATTCAGCATTCCGTCCGTCATTTGTTTGCGTAGCACTTTTCACCCTAAGTGGGATGGGTATGCCCAGACGTGGGTCCCTTGCTCACTGTGCCACTGGATTCAAGCTAGCCTGGCTGATAAAGGATAATACCCAGAAACTGGTCCATGGATGCTTGTTTCTGGTCCAGGGAAGACTTGGCTTGGCAGTTCGGTCTGGACTGTTCCCATGAGGCACAGGGTCAAGACTGATTTTCATATGGCTGGGTCTAAACTGGGGTGGCATTGTGAGTAAAAGAACAATGGATTTAACCCAGATCTCTTGACTGGGGGTGAATATATGATTTATTCAGCATTCTGTCCATCATTTGTTTTCTTAGTATTATTAATACGGCGCACCATGGCACAAGGATTGACAGAAGCGTAAGAAATTCTGATGCATCTGTTGGCGTAAAGGTCATGCATTGCTGGAGTAGTTTCACAAGCACAATGCAACTCCAGCAATGCACGGGAGGCCTATTCCCAATACACTGCATCACTCCTTACACCTACTCCAAGCAGGCATAGGGTTTTGACGTAGTGACGTCCTAGAAGTGGCGCAGTGAAATCTTGTAGATTTCACTGCGTCACTTCTACGAGGCTTTCCTGCGTGGGAACACCCACCCTGCATACATTATATCTGATGCAGCTAGAATGTGACGCAGGGCTTTACAAGGTGATGCATCTCCCTACATGTGCCATGTTGTAAATGGGCTGCAACGTGGCCCATTGCCTCACAAAAAGTGACTCAACAATGGCACACAAGTGTTGCAAAGGGCTTGTAAATCTGCCCCTTAGGGTCTCTCCTTGCAGCTTCCTGGGCTGTACTACACATAAATACAGATAATACTAGAAGCCATTGAGTCATATGAAAAGCACTCTCAAATGTCTTTAGCCCCCTCTTTCCACTGGAGGAATCAAAGGCACACACTGCAATTCCAAGAAGGCCAAGAATTATTGGACCCAGGAGTTGCAGGAAGGTCACTAAAGTTTCAGAGAAACTTAAGTGTGTGATTAATGTTGAAAGATATACTAAAAAGCCAGAGACAGAGGATATGAAGAGATAATAATACATAATGTAATTTTGTTGTGGTACTCTTATAAACATGGCCGTACACAGAGTTCAATCAATTAATTGGGAAAGATGGCCACAAAAGCTTTTCTCAATCCTACAAGTAACGTGCAATGCACATCATAAAAAGCCACGTGTTATGTTTTGCTCTTGGTAGACTGCCATTATTGCTGTGCTATTGTCATAGTGATGTATTAAGCAACAGAGGGCAGTATTATTTATAGTGTCCATTGAAAGATGGACATCATATTTGGCGAACACCAGGGTTTTTCTGGGTTTGGATCATAGCTAATCTTTAACTCGGAGCTCAGAACTTGGTCTCTAAGCATGCAAAGGTTTGAATTATGATTTTTTATTTAGTTAGAATCAGTTTATAGCACTCTGTTTAAAACCACTGTAATGCAGCTGTCACTTTAGATAATAATACTTCAATAATACACATATATATTTCTGTTGATTTGTCGATATGTAGTAATTTTTTGAAATCGATATAAGTTGACTGTTATCTGTTATAGATGAGTGCGATTTATAGAAATGCAGTAAATGGCTTCTTATAAATGTAGTGCACCACCAATTATACTCTATATATTGCACAGCCAGGTAAAGTTTTTAGATACAAGTCGCCTAAATGTCTTTATTATATCTGTACATGCAATTTGGGGGCATATTATCAAGAAACAGCATTAACATTATTGCCGCATTAGCGGCAGAAAACTGCCGCTAAAGCGGTGATAATGGGCTTGATGATATGCCCTTGAGAATTCCCATATAAGCCCATGTTCTGGTGTCAACTTGGGCTTCTATTGGAATTCTCTGCAGCATAATATCAAGCCCATTATCGCCGCTTTAGCGGCAGTTTTCTGCCGCTAAAGCGGCGATAATGTTAACGCCGTGCTTGATAATATGCCCCCTCATTTTTTATAAATGAATTTATCATTTCAAAATAACAACACAAAAAATAAGGTTCATCATTTCGAACACGAGGCAGAGTTTTATTTACTCACGTATTGAAGAACAGCTCTATAAACCAATGGGTTGAAATCATCATTGATGCGTAAAGTACATAAAAAAATCGAAAGGCACAGTATTAACCAGCAACTAGATTTTAACGGATACATGTCTGTTGTCCAAACCAGCCAGTTAGGTGTGATCAGGAACTCTGAAGAGGACGGTATTTTAAACAGAGGAACTCCAAGATGTCACTGGGGCGTTTCAGCATCGTTGTCCGAATGTTAAGATATAGTTCCTGAGTTGGCCCTAACCCTCAGAAGAGAAAAGGGAGGCAGATGCTCTGCGCACAGCTGGTTGCTCTTTTAAATAATATCTGCAAGACTAACCATTTTTTGAGCTTTGGGCATCTTCCCCTGCACCAACGACAAGCAATTAAGTACCTGGCTAATAATAACGCTAGTGCGAGCAGACTCTTGTAGACTGAGGGGATTTTCACCACCCAGTCCAGTCCAGTAGGATGTTGCACTTAATCATAAGGGCCATTGTGGCAAACACTTCTTTCAAATAGTACCACACGTTAACACAGGACAAGTACAAATAGATGGTTCCCACACCCCAGGCAGCAATTGTCCTCCAGGAGGTCAAAGCAACATACTGCTTTGGGGTGCAGCATGCATGACCGAGGAAATGTAATGCTAGTTTAGCAGCCTATTGCTCATGAAGCTCATGCCCATTGGGCACAGCAAAGCTTCCAGGCAGTGGGAGAAATGTCCATCACCATGTCTTTCCAGTTAAACCTGGCTGAAACCTCTCTCACTAGGAGCGCCTCCTGTGCAGCACGGTAAAACATAGATTTCAGGTGCTTCATATTTGTGAAGTTGAGTAGTTTATCTGGTGCTCAGAGAGCCTTGGGTTCTTAGGGCAAGCCAGGGTCAGGCTTGCTGACCCGCACTGCGGAGTCAATAATAGTGAAATGTGTCCAGTAAAGTGGGATGGGAGTGTCCCTTTAACTCTTTAGGTGAGATGATGGTACCATTCTTACGTCGCCCCAGTGCATCAATCCCAGCATGCACAGCTGAGACTGGGCCACAGGTTCATAGGTCACTGGTAACAATGGGTGGTGGTGTTATGTTACTTTTGGTCGAGTAGATAAGCTTTCTTGGACATACTCTCCCAAGCCCTGATTGTGCAGGCAATAGTAGAGATGACTTTTCTCATGTATGAGAGAGTGGTGTGGCAATCAGTGATGTCAGCGGAAGGGTATCCACGGTATCCATTTGAACTGTAACTTGTGATGGCACTTAATTTTCACCTATAGGTCTAAGCATTACTAAATTACAAAAGGCTGCTTTGGGCTTCAGACATAAAACTGCATTTAAAAAGTGGCATGCAGACACTAGGCACATGAAAAGTGAAAACAATGAATAAGGTCTGGTCAGATGCTTTCAGTCAAATGAATCATGTAAAACCATGTACAGTTAATTGATGGTTGATTTAAATGTGTTTAGTTTAGATTTGACATCACTACATTTTGAACTTTCAAAGTAGCATATTTATATGTGTGCTGAATTAACACATATTTTAAAGTGTATAGAAAGCTGAAATACACAGCTCGTGATTTAGTTTGCTTTGGGAAGCCTCAGCACCGTCCTTGAGATAAGAATGGAATGTTTGCCTCCCCTTTCGTATTTCTTCATGAAAGATGTTTCTTATAATTTACGTCTTGTAGCTTGCTTTTATCAGTATTCAGTTGTTTAAACAAATTCTCATTCATTTCATAACGTGGAGTGAAACTCAAAGCACACATTTTCTTCCATATTATTATAAAATGTATTCACAGTTTCCGCCTAAATAATATTTTCATGTTGGAGTAAAAGTTTTGTGTTTAGTGGAATAAATAATTTATTTGCGCAGGAAGAGGAGATGAAATCATTTAGAAAAAAAAAATCAAATGTGCCACAAGAACTCGCCTTATTGATGACGTGTTTTTCTGCAATTTCAATTGGATGAAGCATGAAGACCAAAAAGTCACATGTTTAAATTTGTTTTGCTGTAAATATATATGTGAGAGGAGGGGGCCCCTTTTCTCTCTCTTTTTATGGGCCGAGTCCAATTCCGGTCAGAAGGGCTCCGACAAACGGTCGGAGCCCTTCCGACCGATTCGGATCATGTCGGCCGGATTCCTTTCTGACTGAGCCATTCCGATGGGCTCGGTCGGAGAGGAATCCGACACGGATTTCCAGATTGTGGACGACAGGCTCGGGGAGCCCGTCTGCCATCCGTAAATCTCCCAATACTCCCCCGGCTGCCTCTTTGCGACCAAGGGAGTATGATGGCAGTTTTTCACTGCCTTTTCGTGCCGGTTTTTCCGACATGAAAAGGCAGTCGGAAACTGTCTTTGGGGGCCCCCAGTAGGGCCCCCATGGGTGCGAGGCTGTCGTATGGCGGCCTGCGGGCACCTGTGGTGCACCTCTGTGGATCCCTGCACCTGGTGGCAGGCACCTTGGGATGCCGCCCGCAGGGTGCAGGGATGAAGTGCACCCCTGCTTTCCACGATGCAGGCATGCATTCCACTCAGAATGCATGCTTGCATTATGTTGGATACGAGTGCGACCGAACCCTGTTCGGTCGCATCGTACTAGCAGGGCCGTAACCGATGACAGCAGATCGGTTGATTAAGGCTCCTGCCTGATGTCGGACGGGCCTGAGTCCGTCCGACATCGGAATCGGCCCCTTAGAAGGATTTTGAGTTCTGCCGAGGGAGAAGAGTGCCGTGGACAGCCTCTGGGGAGGATACAGATAGGCAGATGGAGATGAAGCTCAGCTCGAGGAGAGGGAATCAGCTGTGAGGGAAGGGAACAAGGGCAGATTTAGATGCAGACTTTTTTGCTAAAAACATATGCTCTGACTAACTGGCTTTGTCAAGACTTATTTGTCCTATGCCTATTTCTGTTTATGGGAGATTTTGCAATTATTAATTATTGATTTAGCTTCATGCTAAGCTCACTCTTGCATTATATTTCTTGAAGTCTTTATGAGTTCTGACTGACATTTATGCCTCATTTTCCATAGCAATAGAGATTCCTTCCTTTATGGAGTGTTTTGTATGCAATCTATGATATGCTATGTATTGATTCCATTTTTTCCTATTTTCAGATCTGAAACCTGATTTATATCTGACTAATTAATAAAGAGTCAAAGAAACTTACATTTTGATTGGAAAATAAATCCCTTAATACTACTCACAACTCTCATTATTGCCTTAAAAATGTATTTGCATTTGGTTTGCTCATGTTTATGTAAGTCGCCTCATTGGTCATCTCAAGGTGGCAAGGGTCAATCGCCTTGAGCGAAAAACAACGGTGGTGGTACTTTTACTTTAGAAAATATCCTTGTGATTTTTCCGCTCTTTCACATGTCTAGATACATGCTTAGTTATTATTATATTCATGTATAAATCTGAAGATTTGTTTTTCAACATCATTTTTTGATTATTCTGGAATGGGAGTTGTAATTATGAATATTCCTCTGAATACGTATTTGTTTGTAGCTGTCTTTCAACTCAATAAAAAAGATGAGATCTCCATGCAGCTATATTCACTTTCTATAGATCCCCCCAGTGCAGATTGCTTGTCTAGATTCTTCCTTCTACGCAGAGGAATCCTTCAGAAGGATGGACAACTTCATTTGGCCATACTTTGTTGGAAGACCACATAGAAAAACCACATTTCTGTGTTTTTGTCCTGTTTTCTTGCTCCCAACATCTGTTACTTTGCAGTATGGAGAGGCTGAAGCCTTCTGAGCAGGCCTCGGTTAGACAGGTTCTCCTTAAACATGACATCATTTTTTGTTTCTAATTTGGTAAATCAATAATATGTGCACAAATGATTTTTACATCTGTGAATACAGTAAATATGAATGTCAGAGTGAAGGAAAGGCATTTCCCACTGGCACCGGAAATTGAACCTGTTTCTAGAAATGCATCTTTTCTGGAGCAAGGATGCAGAAACTGTTTCAAATGTCAAACATAGAGATAAATCCTTTCTTGCCAATGAAAGTTAAAGACCATTTTGGAAATGTGTAAAGTCTACTAAAAAAGTAGCTATTTGGGGGTGGAGCTAGCGCGCAGGTAAGATGGCCGCCTAAGTGAGAAGCTCCGCACGAACACCGCTAAATCCATCATTTATCCGCCAAAAGAAGTCTGTGTCAAGCTCCTCTGGGGCATCATCAGATTATGCCAGAGCCCCGGTGCCGCAAGAACCGACTTTGTCCCCTCGGGCTACCCGGACGGCGCACTTATGGACTCCCGCCTCCCTGAGACTGTGCACTGAGGAGATCCCCAGACTAAAGTGAGGAGAGAGAGTGGCCTTGTGCACGGGGGAGCTAGAGGAGACTACCTGGCTGCTGGCTGTTTGGGGAGGATATCACCCTCCGGCAGCGATTATACCCGGCTCTGCTTCCATCTCTCCGTCCTGGGCGCTAGCGAAGACACAGCCTCCGCGAGACGGATGGAAGATCGCCATGACCTGTTGCACCTCAGTCGGAGCTGGCAGCCGAGGTGGTGTCGTCTGCTGCGTGCTGGGGCCGGGACGCCGTGTCTCTCACATAACGCCTGCCTTCAAAGATTCCCTCCAATGGTATAGTACTGGCGCAGCTCTGACTGATTGCTGATAGTAGCAGCTTGTGTCCTGGCTGCTTTTGGCCCTGTATATTTGAACTTGCTGCTAGGGGAAAGGTGCGATCCGCCATCTTGGAGGCCCACCCCGTGTGCTCGGAGCTGAAGTAGTGAGGCTTCCGCCGGGCTGCGCCTAATTCCCTCAGCCAGCGGATGGCTAGAGGAGGGTCCACGCGTCCTTCACTGGAATGTGTGCTCGGCGGGGGCTAGGAGCTGACTACGACGGCGTGGCTGGTGCAGCGGAGGTTGCAAATATCTGCATTGGGGGCTGTGGGGCGAGGCTGAGATGTCTGTGAACATCCAAGGGCTGCAGCAGCGGGAACACCAATCTGTTGCACCATGAGCAGTGTAGAATATTTCCGTGTACTACTGTGACCCCTCCCCCCCTGTGCCTACTTGTGTGGAGGGATCGTAGCACCATACTGGATATTGCTACGAGAACTGTGGCCTTGGAACATACTTGGGGTCAGGCTGCAGGTGGGGGACTTCCCCTGCCCTCTCTCCGACAGCGCGGATCCCAGCGCCATTGATACTGTGTAATTTGGGTAAGAGAGTTGGCGTCCTGTACTCAGTGATACACTCTGCGCAACGCAACTAACTAGAAGAGCCCCCTCGACACTCCTGGCGCTACTGGGTCTGGTGGGGTTGGCTGTGATGACGCAGTATCCCTCGCAGGTCTGGGTGACCGCGCTTAACGTACGCATATCTTCACTGCAGCAATGGGGAAGGTGGATTGTGCACAGCCAAAATTATCATTTGAACAGCGGAAGCCTAGGGGACGAGACGCTACAACAGATGAAGCAGATACTATACATGACCCTCCCCAGGAGACTGTGGACTGCGACATCCGCTCCCTGCTTGCCGCTATGGAAAAAGGATTGCAAGGCAGTCTTTCAGTTATCGGCTCCAAAATGAATTCCCTTTCCTATCGCATAGATAGGATGTCGGAACGGCTCGACAAGCATGCGGATAGATTAGATATGTCAGTGCGCCGAGTTACGGCAGTGGAGGAAGCCCAAACAACGCTGGACGCCGAGCATAAGCAATTGGGGAGAGTGATCCTGCAAGACAATACTGAAGATTTCGAAGCGTGGTCTTGGCGCTGCAACCTGAGGATCATGGGGCTGCCAGAATCAACCCAGACTGGCAATATGGAACACTTCGTGGAAAAACTGCTGGTCACTCTCCTTGGTAGCGAAACCTTTTCCCAGATGTTCATGGTGGAGAGAGTGCATAGGTCCCTGGGTCCATGCCGTTCCCCGGGTACGCCCCCGAGACCCATCATAGCCAAGCTACTTAACTACCGAGACCTCGATGTGGCGCTGAAAGTCGCCAGAAACATGCATCCTCTGCAATATGAGGGCTCCACCATTTCTCTGTTTCTAGACTTCACGCTGCGAGTTCAAGAGGCCCGTAGACAGTTTTCCCCCCTGAAAAAGCAGCTCAGGGACCTGAGTATTGACTATGCTCTGTTATATCCAGCTAGACTTCATGTGAACCGTCAGGGCCAGTCTAAGATCTTCACAGAACCCAAGACCCTCCAGAAAGCGCTGAAAGACTGGTCCAAGGACTAGCACCACAGCCCGGAAAGACATTCCAGTACTGGGGCAGAGGGCGGACTCCTGAGCGAACAAGACTGAATGCTACGACCACCCCCCACACAGATAAGCTTAATTCCTATGACGGTATTTTAGTGAGGTTCCTTAAAATTTATGCTGAAGTTGGATTTATTTATTTATTATTTATTAGGCAATTTATTGAGCGCACAAATACCCTTAGGTGTCTCGGCGCTACCTTAGGTGTCTCGGCGCTAGATAGAATGCAATCTTTTTCCTTAACCTTAAATGTACTGTCTGCACACGTTACGTGTGGTATGTGGGGACGTGGTAGGGGGTGGAATTAGATGCCGAAAATTGGCCGAACTATCTATCTCTATTGAGATCTGAATTGTGGTTGCCCGGAGAAACTGACGTTCTTACAATTGGGACACAAACGCTTCCAAGCATAATGGTGGTGTGCGGAGAAGAGGACTGATTGAACTTTAACAGCTCGCTCGCTTGTACTACGGAAGTGAGAGCTACCTCCGCCCACGCGTGTTTCACGCACTTTGGGGGGTTTTTGCTTAGGGGCTCAGGGAGGGGGGTTGAATTCCATGGGATGTACAATGCATTGTTTGCATTAGCAGTTTTTTCTGATGCTAGTTGAGGGTGGGCTGGTACCTAATTGCCTACACTTGGTTGGGGATAACCTGGCGTGGGTGGGGGGTGGGTTGGGTAAGGGTGTTGTTAGGATGATTACTTGCTGTAGACACTGGGCCAGATTCATGATGCATGCTCACTCTGACAGATCTAATGGCAGACATAAAAAGACTGGCAGCACCTTTGCCCGACCCAACAAATGGATTGTCTCATCATACAACAGCACAGCTGACACTACGAGCCCTCACGTGGAACGTGAGAGGCCTTAACACCACAGGAAATTGAGGAAAGTACTAGTGTATTTAACAAGACACAAAATAGACATTGCACTGCTTCAGGAATCGCATCTTCCCCTTGGCAGTCCCATGCTACAAGCTAAGGGTCCAAACGGCTCCATTCCTGCTGCAGGGTTCACAACACACACTCGAGGGGTTATTACCTGGGTCAGACCTAGATCATCCCTCACACTTGAACCCATAATCACTGATGCTGTCGGCCGCTATGTCATATCTCGGTGTCGTGGTCAATGCCCAGAAATGCTGGTTTTTAACATATACGGACCTAATTATGACAGCCCTGACTTTCATATTACACTGTACACCAAGGTCGCCAGCTGCAGCATGGAACAACAACTCTGGGGAGGTGACTTTAACCTGATTTTATACCCTGCCCGGGACCACTCGGGGGGCCAGAGAGACGACTTACTGCTTCAGCTAAAGCACTCATAGATATTATGAAGCAAGAGGGCTTACACAATGTATGGAGGCAGCGGTCCCCTGACAAAGAAGGGTTCACACATTACTCAGCTTTTCATTGACTACTGGTTGGCCTCTGGCCAATTGTACTACCAAGCGCGGGCATGTGATGTCCTATCCCGTACTCTCTCTGACCCCTCCCCAGTCTTGTTGATCTTGGATGCCCACAAAAAGCTGATCCCCCCATTCACTTGGAGGTTCCCTCCGTACTCCTTGCTGGATCCACTATTCAAGGAAGAGCTAGCTGAAGCAATTGATTTATTTTTCGAGAAAATTTCGGATCGGTTGAGAAATTTCCAGACTGTGTGGGAAGCTTTCAAGGTTTATATCCGGGGTGTGGCTATGTCTAAGCACTCTGGAGTCCTCAGAGCATTACATAAGAAGCTTGCCAATTTGGAAAAAGCTCTGGCTAGTTTGGAGCAACGCTTAATAGAGGGACATGACGAAGAGCTAATGTGGGAGTTCAAAGCCCAGCTAAAGGAATACCATGACGCCGCGGACACCAAGATCAAACACCTATGTAAATAAGCAATGACTCGCTCCAATGGAGAGGGTGAATGCCCGGGCGGTGTGCTAGCCCGCCTGTTGAAAAAGAGGTGGAACTACGCTGCTATATCCCAAATTAACAATGCGAAGGGAGAATCACTTACTACTAATGCAGACATAGCTGAGAAATTCAGACAATTTTACTCGTTCCTATATTCCTCTCGGAGCACGGATATGGAAGATGGAAGATGACATACTGGATTATTTGTCTCACATTAAACTTCCCCGGCTCACCAACACTCACCGTGAATTCCTGATGTGCCCTATAGAGAAAGAGGAAATCACTTTAGCGTTAGCAAGCATGAAACCTAGTAGTCCGCCGGGCGTGGATGGCCTGACCGTCCCTTTTTACAAGGCTTACCTTGACTTGCTCTTGCCACACTTGTCTGCTCTCTTTGAAGATATGTGCACCTCTGGCACGATGCCTCCCTCTGTGAGAGAAGCAATAATAATCACAATACTAAAGCGGAACAAACCCCCAGGGGAGTGCTCGTCGTACCGTCCTCTCTCTCTGCTTAACGTAGACACCAAGATTTATGCAAATATATTGGCGAACAGACTTCTCCCCTTGGCACCGATGCTTATTGCCCCGGAACAGGCAGGGTTTGTCCCGGGCCGCAACCTTACTTAAAATTTACGTAAGGTGTTTGGGACGCTCCAACATGCCAAGCATGAGGTTTCCGGCGGTCGCTGTCTTGTCGAATGGCCCTTTAGTAGACAGGTTTTGTCGAGAATGGAGCTGTGTGAGGTCTACCTGCAGCTATTAGGTGTTCTGTATTATAAACCTACATCCAGAATAAAAATTGGTGACTTAGTGACTACCTCGATTAATATTACTAGAGGCACGAGATAAGGCTGCCCGCTCTCCCCGATCCTCTACGCCTTAGTGGCGGAACCCTTGGCCTGTGCACTTCGCGAATGTCACAGTTACAAGGGCATTCCCATCCCAGGCTACGAAATCATAGTCTCGTCTTACGCGGATGATACCCTTTTATATGTCCGTGACCCTGAACGTCACCTTTCCTCAGTGCTCCTTGAGATTGTGCGTTTTGGCAGAGTCTCTGAACTGCGTGTTAATTGGTCGAAATCAACTATTTTTCCCCTTACCCCTGCCACGACACAGTTTTCCCCCGGACTACCCGCTACAATGGACGATGGACTCGGTGAGATATTAGGAATCCAAATCCATTCTGACGCAGATGTGATTTTTAAAGAAAACTACAGGGTTCTGTTTAGCAAATTGGAAGACGAAGTTGAGAGCTGGATAAGACTCCCACTGTCCTTCCTGGGCAGAATCTCTTTAATGGAAATGGTGGTGCTCCCACGTTTTCTGTTCCTTTTTAACAATATCCCGATGGTACTACCGGGTGTTTTTTTCCCAAAACTCACTTCACTTATGGTTAAGTTGGCCTGGGCGGGCAAGCAACCCAGGGTAAAATGGCAAATACTCACATTGCCTTACCATCTGGGCGCGCCTGACTTGATATGTACTATAGGGAGGCACAATGCGCGTATGCTTTTCAATGGATACATGGCTCACCTGATTTTCCCCACTTGCGCATTGAGAGGGTGGTGACCTCCCCTCGTCCTCCGCCTATGATTCTCTTTTCCCCTCCGGACCGTAGGACATGTATACTGGACTCAGTTAACGCGACAGCTCATGCATGGCATCACCTCCTTAAACTTCAAGCTGGGGCGCTTATGTACTCTCCCCTTGCCCCCTTGGACTTGTGCCAATGGCTGCCTCCCTGCAAGGATCCGGGTGTGGTGCGGGCGCTTCATTCTATAGGGGTCCAAACTATAGGTGACCTTTTTGTAGACGGCTTGGCAAAGAACTGGGACAGTCTAGATAGTGAGGATGCTAAGCCCATACTCCTCACCAGATTCCAATTTCATAGGACCCGACATGCGCTGGGGCAACTTCTGGGGAATGACATGGAGGAACCGCCAGAGGTAGACACCCTCACACTAATTATTGAAGCTAAAGAACCAATGCGGCTAGTATCTAAAATTTACAACCTAACGCAGTCTTATAGGGGACATTTTTTTACTAGCGCCCGCCTGGTATGGCAGAGAGACCTTAACAGAGACATTGACGATGACAAATGGAAGTATTGCTGTACCAGTACAAAGCGTGTCTCCCTTAATGGGTGACACCGATTGACTCACTTTAAATACTTAAATAGGGTCTATTATACCCCGGAAAGACTGCACCAGTATGGTCTTAGGGACGATCCCAAATGTGAGCGCTGTTCGGAAAGAATAACTGATTTTATCCACCTGTCGTGGCTCTGCACTGGTATTGCAAGTTTCTGGGAAAACGTCTCCTCAGAGTGGTCAGCAATAATTGGACAGGAGCTGAAGCCGGATCCGACCCTAGCGCTGCTGGGCTATTCCAAGTCATTACCAAAGGGGCTTCATAGATTGGTGGACATGGGAACGTTACTGGCAAAATGCAGAGTTGCGATCAGCTGGATGCGGGTGCCGCTTCCCACAACCACACACTGAGCGAGGGACATGTTATATTGCTGCACTCAAACGGAGCACTACAGTGAACTCCTCCCTCCTTAAAATCGCCCCAAGAACCTTTGGGCCCTGTACAGTGCTTATAGAAACTCAGGAGGTGGTGGGGAAGGAAATAACTCGGAGATCCACACTGAGATTGTTGATGATCCTGTCTGTTTGTGTATTTGCAGCCAGATCTGGGGCAAGGTGGTACGGCATCAATCAATCAATCAATCATGGCATTTGTAGAGAGCACTACAAACCCGCGAGGGTCTCAAGGTGATGGGGGGGGAGAGGTGCTACTGTTCGAAGAGCCAGGGCTTGAGAAGTCTTCTGTACATTACAGTAACGTACCAGGTCAGGAAATATGTAGATAGCATATGGGACACCCTGGGATATACTGTGCACTGTACTCTTTTACCCTGTGCCTTGAGGGGATAGAATGTGCTGCCTAAACTTTATGCTACACTGCTCATTTATTGTATTACGTCTGCTCTACAATGCTATCTTTCATACAAGCTTGTACTTGTGCTGTGTCATGGCTAACTTAGTGTCTTACAATGTAACTGCTACATTATGTCATTTGTTTGAAATAACAATAAAAAAATAAAATAAAAAAAAAGAAGCTTTTTCGCCATAATTATTTTTCCATTGTTCCAGCTCAGAGGATATTGCCATTACGTTTGAGGCTGTAGAATGACCAGTCAACAGTCACATCTGACTGTTATGAGCCCTTTTCAGCTATAGCTACCGTATTTGTCCATAATAGAGTTTCAACATCCAGAGAAGTGTCAATAGCCGAAGGTAACACTTTTGACCTGGAGGAAATCAGCCATAAATCTCGAAAGAGGGAAGCCCATGTACAGGTCTTAAGCACTCAACAGGAAAGCCTTGTTTGTTCACTTTCATACTTGGTTTCAAATGTGATTATGTTATATTTTGGAAATTACCTGTTGGTGTTGCCATAATAAAGTATTATTTTAAAAAGAAAGACAACTTTGGTTAGTGTGTAAAACTAATTTGCTGGGTTACAATAAGTTGTGAGGTAATTGGTTCATTGCTTCATATGAAATGCCATGGTAAATTGCATGATGTTCAATCTTTTCTTCAGTATGGTGTCTTGTGTAGAGAGGCTGGCTTCCTTAGTTCTATCTCAAAATCTTCATATTTAGAGATACAGTTTAGATAATTGTCTGGTTGTTTTGTGTGACTAACTAATTTTCACAAAAAATGGACTGGCCATGAAAACCCCTGATATGCTGAGTGAGGGAGCGAACCACACCTGTTAGACTTGACACCCTTGAGCGACAGCCCCCTAGACGCTTTACCTTCACCCTTCCTGTTTTGCTGAATTTGTTCTTGTTGGCTTTAGGACTCTGTGTACTTTACCATGAAAGGCCAGTGCTACAAGTGCTTGCGCTCTCTCCTTAACACATGGTGAAATCGATTTACGCCCAAATGGCACATTTAATTCCTTTGGAAGTCCTTAGTAATGGGAAACTGTGTGTACCCAGGGCTTTAAGTTAAAGGCTCCTAGAGGGCCTGCAGCACTCATTGTGCCACCCACTAAAGTAGCATTTTAAAAACATGTCCCAGGCCTGTCACTGCAGCCTGTGTTTAAACTGCTATTTCAACCTGGCAAAATAAAACCTTTTTGTGAGGCCTAAACCTTCATTTATAATACTGATCAGTCACCACTAAGGTCGGCCTAAAGGCTCATAGGAAGGGTGCATTGTGGTTAAAAAGTAGCGCATGCAGGTTTAGGTTTTACATGCCCTGTTAATGAAAAACACCTAAAGTCGTTTTTCACTATTGCAAGGCCAAACTCTCACATATGATAACATTGGATTACTTTATTGTACCTAATATGTTATAACTTAAGTATGGGAGGAGATAGGAAAATGTTTACACTCAAATTAATTGTAATGTAAAACCCTCTTTAATGGTAAAGCTGGATTTTAAGTAACAATTCTGAAAGTGCCACTTAAAAAAAAGGGCATTTTCTTGTCCTAACCATTTAGTGCCTCGTGCCTGCATCCACGTGACTAGCGGAAGCAGATTAATGGCCTTTATGTATTTCTCCTAGACAGCGTGACAAAGGACGACTAGGTGTTGGCAGATTGGGCCATCCTGCCAGAATGGTTATGAGCAGAGATGTTCCCTGCCCTATTGCATTTCAAAGGGCTGCCAAGCACACACACAAAGAGACTTGACACCATCCTATTTTGACCCCAGACATCTCAGAGTCTGGAAAGGGGAAGGAAGGAAGTTTACAGAAACAGATGTTTGGGTTTTATAGGTGTTTTCCCCCACTTCAAAAGCTGGAGCCAATGATAAATATTGTACCTCTTGAACTACTCATCAGATCACTTCTGGACCTGTGAAGACTCAGAAGAAGGACTGCTTTGCTGCCTGCTGCTGAAAGGACTGCCCTGCTGCAAGAAGGACTGTTCTGCTGCTCTACTGCCTGGGGAAGTATGTACGACTGGATCTGCTCCTTGAAGTTAGAACCACCAGAGTGACTCCAAGGGCTAACTAGTTGGCCTCCTATGTGAGTTACAGGGATATTACAAGCTCCAGAGACTTGTCCTGCATTTGCCCAACTGTCCAGAATCAAATGGACATTACTATGCCCTGCTGCTGGCTTCTGCTGGAGTGAGTCCCAATCTCCAGGAAGTGCCCCCCAGATCCTGGACCCTTGGCTGGCATCAGAGTGCACTCCTCCTGGCCCAAATGTGGGTTTACCCAGAACTGACGCAATGTATCTTGATGCAGGACTTTGCATCTCAGCACTTCACAGCTCCTGATTGGCGTCATCATTGGAAACAATGCAGTGTGACACATCTCGACATAGGACTTCCCATTTATTATTATAATTTATTATTAATTTATATAGCGCTGAATCACCCTTAGGGGTATCTCTGCGCTCAGGATGGAGTACTATAGCCAGATCCGAGGGGATCAGAAGAGATGAGTTTTCAGAATCTTCCTGAACTGAGAGAGGCTTTGGCAGTTGCATAGCTGGAGGGGCAGCTCATTCCAGTACGCAGGAAAAGGTGTGAGAAATCTTTGCCACCACTGCGCGCTTTTTTAATTCTAGGGGTGCAGAGGAGGAGCTTATCGTCCGTTCTAAGAAGTCGTGTGGGGGTATACTTGATACGTTTATCAGATAGGTAGGAAGGCCCCTGTTCATTAAGGGCTTAAAAAACAGTGCAGCCTATCTTAAATTTCACCCGCTTTCTCACAGGGAGCCAGTGAAGTTTTTTGAGGAGGGGAGTGGAAGCCGTTCTAGGTGGGACATTTGTTACCAGGCGGGCAGCCGTGTTCTGCATAACTTGTAGATTATTTAAGGAGGCTTCGTTGGCCGATGCTAACAGTGCGTTACAATAGTCCAGTCTACTTAGTACCAGAGCCGGCATCAATGTTTTTCTGACAGAGGAAGGTAACAGGGGAAAGATCCTTCTAAGTAAACTGAGTGTGTAGAAGCAGGTGCCAGCAGTAGTATTGGCGTGAGTGTCAAAAGTAAGGGTCTGGTCAATCCTAATTCCTACATTTTTTACCACTTCCTTAGGGGACAGAGCATTGCCCAGCTCCTCTGTCCACCACCTGGGTGTCCAGCTTATGGCTGCTCCTCTAAACAGCATGATGAGTTGTATATCAGGACTGTTCTTATCAAAGGTGAGGAGGAGCTGGGAGTCGTCCGTGTATGAGATGGGATTGAATCCTAAGTTCCTCATAAGTTTAGCCAAGGGGGTAACATAGATGTTAAAAAGTGTGGGGCTCAAACAAGAGCCCTGTGGTACCCCCTAGGTAACTTTGGTGTTTTTTGATCTGAAGGTCCCCAGAGTGACTGTCTGGTTTCTATCAGTGAGAAAGTCCATCATCCACTTCAGTGCAAGCCCCTATACTTCAATGTCTTGAAGTCTCTCCAGTAGGATCTGGTGGGAGATGGTGTCAAATGCTGCCGACAGGTCAAGCAGCACCAGAAGTGCAGCTTGATCATTGTCCAGGGCAATTATGATGTTATCAGTTACCTCAATTAAAGGGGATTCGGTATTGTGCTTGGCCTGGAAGCCTGACGGGGAGACATCAAGGCAGTGAGCAATTTCGATGAAGTCAGACAAATGTCTGTTGATGTGTTTTTCAATAAACTTGCTCTGAAGGGGGAGCAAAGATGAGAGATGGTAGTTTAAAAGCTCGGTTGTGGAGATCTTGGTGTTTTTACGAATAGGCAACACTTGAGCAGCTTTCCATTCTAGGGGGAGTCTGCCTGTACTCGAGGAGCTATTAAGAATGGAACAGATGGTTGTGGCTAACTGTGTGGAAAATCTAGATGTGATTTTAGCCGGGATGATATCAAGGGGAGAACCAGATTTAGTTTTGGTAAGAAGGGATTCAACCTCTGTTGGAGTGACAGGGGGAAAGCAGTGGAACTGCGAGGTATTGGTGGGGGGGCTGGGATATACTGCTGTAGAATGGGGAGAAATTACGTTGGACAAGATAATTTTCTGGTAGATGTCTTCAATTTTTTGGGTGAAAAAGGAAGCTATATTGTTGCACAGTAGCTGTGATGGAGATTCCGCAGTTTCGCAGGCTTTGGGATTCGTGTAGGATTTTAGGATCTGAAAAAGGGTTCTAGAGTTGTTCCCAGCTTGCTCCAGTTGAAGAGTGATGGGTATCTTGCGGGCAGATTTAATATTTTTATGGTAGGAGGACAGTGCGGCTTTATATCTCTCTTTATCTTGCCCGCTGTGAGAGTGTCGCCTTATCCGCTCTAGTGTTTTACACAGACTCTGTTTAGTTCGTAAGGCTGGGGAATACCAGCTAGTGGGAGTGGGTTTATGGGAGTGGGTCTGTGGCTTCATAGGGGCTACTTTATCTATAGTGTCTAAAATAGTGGAGTTAAAATGGGCTAGTTGTTTTTCTATACTACAAGTGCTAATGTTGATGTCCTAGGAGCAAAAAGGAGACAGGAGTTGGTCTGGCTTCAATTTGTGCCAAGGTCTATACCATCATTTGGTGTGAGGTGTGGGGGTGGGAAGGTTTCAAGGACTCATGAGTTGGAAGTTCACCAGAGAGTGGTCAGACTAAATCAGAGGGCACGTTTCCCTGCAGAGGATATTCAAGGAATTGGATAGAATGAGATCTAAAGTGTGCCCAGCCGCGTGTGTAGGCTCATTGTTGATCTTCAAAAGACCAGTAGTGGCCAAGTCTATTAGGCAAGCAGTGGCATCACGCCCATCACAGCACCTTGCAGCTCCTGATCAGTGACCTCATCGGAACCGATGCAGAGTGACACAATGCAACTGAGCCTCTGACAGCCCTTTATAAGCAGCCTCATCCAAACCAAGAGAACTCGATGCAGCCTCAAGCAGAACCTCGGATCTTAGCTCAAGTAAAACCAGGCACACTGTCCAGCTGGCCAGTCTTGGTCCCATACCCATCCCACGGTCCACCACAGTCAGCTTGAACTTGTAACTTTGTCATAAGTTTTATATTTATTTTATTTATTAAAAATCACTCAATTTTATACTGGTTTGCGATTTTTCTTCTGTTTTCTGTTTATTACTGTTGAGTGCTGCCTATATACTTTACACATAGCCTGTAAGCTAAGCCTGGCTGCTTTTGTACCAAGCTACCAGAAGGTTAAGCAGAGGTTAATTTAGTGACTTTTTGTGATTCACCCTAATGAGCATTGTAGTTGTTGCCTGAGAAGGGTTCCACTCCCCTCAACCAATAACCCAATGTCTCACAACATTCTTATGGGTGCATAAATGATTTGCAGCAGCAGAGAAATAAACTCATTTATATTGACCCAAGACTTTTAATATTGAAATTACCATGAATATGTATCCATATCTTCTTGTGTAACCTACATATTTTAACCAGTATATTTGGGAAAATGTGATGTAAAATGTATCATTTAAAAATCTAAGGAAAAATTGTGTCTCAATTCACTCTGCCACACTCTGAGTTCCTCCATGAGATCATAATAATTGTCCTATATCTTCGTTTATTGAAATATTGGACTATTATTGGGCCATGTTTCATTACTTAAGCAAAATGGTACAGTTATGATTAAGTAGATATAATAAAGTTATATTTTTAAAGAGAAAATTTTCAACATGCAATCTAAGTTTCTAAAGATGTCTTAATGGAAAGAAGCAGGCGCATGCCTCTCCAGCATATTTTTTGTCAGTGTTGGTCCTCGCTCTTCTCTTTTGACATCCCCTGCACAGTTCTGTATTGCGTGTATCTTTCCTTTTGTCACCAATGTTTAGTAGACCCTATTAGCAGGCGTCATGTCTAGTCATTCTCTCAGTTAGCATTCAATATCTGTGGATAGTTAGAGATATGCAAGTTCTAAAAATCATACAGACAGCAAATCAATGAAATTTCTTCAATTAAGTCTTGTTTTCGAAGAACTGTTGGCGTTGCAAGATGATGCAAAGTCTTTTTATGTCCACTACTGCTGGATGCTTCCTACATAACCTATTTTAAGAACTTACAAACAAGATGTGACATGTTATTTATTTATTTTATTTTACTACTGAAAGTATTACTTGGATAGGTACTGGGTGTAATTCATTAAATGGAACTTAGTAAATCGGATGCATGTTTCTAAAGTAGGGTGCACTACATATTGAAATGAATTAACTTCAGTTTTTTTGTTTTAAGTCAACAAATTAGCTAGGATGCTACCATTTTGCTTGCAAGTTCTTCTCATCCACTTATAAGAAGGGCTTGGAAATAATAACTCAATGTTGTCAATAACAGCTCGATGCCCCGCCTCTCTGCAGTTGATTTCTCTAAATGGCATCACAGAAAATACCATTCTAAACCCTCCTAAGCGTGCATTTGTTCACAATTTATAAAATTCCAATAGACTTCTTTTCCCTTTAAAGGAAGCAGCTGATTCAAGTGAAGTATACTGACTGAAAAACACGTCGCTGTCTTGAAACCTAAAATTCAGGCATACCGATTAGCCTAATGAAGATATCATCCATGAACTTTGGTATTAAAAATAAATTGGTATTCCCAATAAACAATGTATCATATGCTTCATGCATTGTCCCCATCCATGCAGCAACTGATGAGTGGGAGGGTCATTCCGGTGGCCGCAAAGAGCTTAGTTATATCTACAAGACCACGCAGAGCCACTCTGCGTGCCTTTTTATGGCCTTGTATATATGGAGTAAGACAAAGCAGCGCAAGTCGATGCCTTGCCTTACTCGGCGTCATAGAGGCGTTACATAGGTGTTGCTGTGGGTGTTCCCATGCAACAATGATGGACTTTGATGCTGCCCCAAATTTACAAGATCTCGTAAACCTGGGGCAGTGCAAAAACATTGCGTCTCCCTAGAGCAGGCTTAACAAGCAGAAATGGTTACATTTCTCCTCGTTTTTCATCTTACCTTGACCTTTCGTGATTGTTTTTGTGCAGGAAGGTATCCCTACCTGCACGAAAACAATCATGCCACCAACAGAGAAGCAAGGGTGCCTGCATTGGTGCACGGGTGCTAACTGAAAGGAAGGGAATGCACCATATCTTGTAAATACGGTGCATTCCTGCCCTTTTGAATTGGCATAGAGCAGTGCAGCAAAATGACTTGTGGCGCTGCCCTTGGCCTAATCATAGTAAATATGCCCCCGAATGTGGAAAGCCATGTTTTTTCATGGATTGCTAAAATAGAAATCGAAAATAGTTTAGCAATGTCCCCAGTGGAAGGATATCTATGTCATTCAACCAAAGTAATGGTAAAAAAAGCTTTGCTTTAGGGGCAGAAACAGGGTTCACTGTCATTGAATCAGAATCATCTTACTGAGATAGATAAGACAGGTATCTTATCAGGTACAAGGGGGCGCCCCAAAACCCAGTTTAGGTATTGTACAATAAGCAATAGGTCTTCCAAAGGAGATGGCTAAAACGTTGTAAATATAATTATTTTTTTAATGGAAGTACTTTTAATTTTATATTTTTATTTTATTTTAAATTGATAGTTTTTATATTTTCATTTTCTAAAATATATACTTTTTAGATGTAATGTTATCTTTTCAATTTGATGGGATTTATAGGTTATATGAGTGGGGAGTGTTTTTAAATATAGTTTTTTTCATTGATTAGAATGATTATTATTTTACCGTATATTTTAAGGTAGGTATTTAAATCATTATACGTTTTTTTTAAATAATTTTGTTATTTGGATTGTTGAGTTTTACAAAGGTTGTGTTGATTACATTTGTATTAGCAATTTTTAAAGTTTTTTAAAAATGATTTTGCACTGATGGGATTTAGAAGGTTATTGGATGGGGAGTGTTTTAAAATAATGTTTTTATTTTCATTTATTTAAATGATTTCTTAATTATTTTAAAAAATATAGTATTCCTTTTCTTTGTTCAGATTGCTGTGTTTAAGAGGGACTTTGAGTGGGTAGAGTATTACTTTTTAATTTTGAAATAAAAACTGTTATATTTTTTAAATGATTTTTTAAGTAATGCATATATTTTAAATGTAATGTTCTATATCTTTCGGGATGATGGAAGGTACTGGAGTTTTGAGTGGGTAATATTTGAAAATAATATTTTTCTGATTAGTTTTAATTTTAGAATTAATATATAATATTTATATTTATTTACAATCATTTTGATTTTTTTCCGTTTGGTTGTTGGATTTTATAGTGATATTGGGTGAATAGTATTTTAAAAATCTGTATATGTTTTACAGTAATGGAGCTATTGTAAAACATTTTATTTAAGAATTGGGGGCCTTATTTACAAGCCCATTGCGCCGCCGGTGCATCACTTTTATAGGCACACTGATAGCGCAGTGTGCCTACCCATATTTACAAGGCCACTTAAAGTCCCCCTGTGGGACTTTTCATGGCTTTGTAAATATGGGCCCCTTTCATGCATTACTTTGCGTGAAATAAGCGTTTCATGGGTGTTGTTGTGGGTGTTCCCACCCAACATTCAAGGAACCTGACACATTCCCAGATTTACAAAGTGTGGTAAACCTAGGAATGCGTCAGCATCCTACGACTCCTCAGAGGGTTGTAGGAGTGGAGCATCAACAAGAAATACGTGTATTTCCCCTCATTTTATGCTCTTTCCACGTGTGCTGCATTCAGTAGCACACAGAGAAAGAGCAAAATGCCATTAATGATTGTTTTTGTTTAGAAAGCTGTCCCTTCCTACACAGCAACAGTCATCCTTGCAACGCAGGCACCCTTCCACCAAGCACCTTGCAGATATGGTGCATTCCTGCCCTTTTATTTTGATGCATGGCAGCTAAGCAGGAAGACTTGCTGCACTGCTGTGTATCAAAATATAGTAAACAATGCCCTTTGTTTCAATTAAAAATATTTTGCCTTTTTATTTCAAAGCATTCCTTTTGACATTTAAAAATTCAAAATTAAATAACAGACTTATTTTAATACATGTTGCAGGTGTTATATTTATATAATTTCTGTAAAATTAAAAGTTTTGACTTTTTTTGCGTTTAATACAAAGCAAGTTACATATATTTGATTTTTATTGTTTTTATATCTATGTAAACACTTTTTGCTCTTTGTTTATTTCTTTTGTGATAAGATATTACATTTTCCATGTTCCAAGTGTAACACTTTGCACAATGTTGCTTAATTTAAAGTGAGAATAGTAAACTTGAACCCATTCAGAGTCCAATGCTTTCTCCAATGGTGCTTTGCTTGGAGTGTGAGTAGGTAACACCCCCCTAGCGTCATACAGTTTCCTCAGTGTTGCATTGTTTGGTGTGTGTTCCCATTCAGGGAGGGCCTGGCGTGGCAGTTCAGGCTGGACTGTTCCCATTGGAGCAGGATCATAATTGATTTGTACATGACTGGATCCAAACTGCAGGTCTCAATAAACAGGCCCTATACTCAAAGACAATCACAAAATGCCTATTTTCTTATCTTTCCTGATTACGCACTGGTGGTCCAGAGGAAAAGCGCCTCCTTTTTAGGGGCCTAATAGCAGCTCCAGAATCTGAGCCTGACATATGCCCTGCTCTTCCCTGCAAAACCAAAAGTGATAGTACATCATAAATCATACTTTTTAACAGACCAAGAGGATGCCTAAATGTGGGTGGAGGCCCAGGAGGTTTCCCTGGAGACTGACGGATCCGGGGGCCCTCCCTTGGAGGCCCCACTCCTAGTTGTGGAGGTGCCCTGCACAAGCACCACAAATATCAATGACTCCTTCCTCCACCCTGGTGCAGGATAGCCAGCGCTTGGCCCTGGACATTGCTTCTTCTTTCTGTGACACTCGTCCAGCATCCCCAGCCCATGTAGTGAGTACTGTAGAGGATAGACCTCTCCCTCTATGAACCCGTGCAACCACAGCCCTTTGACACAGGTGACCATGCAGAGAGCTGATGAAACCTCCTGGTGTGCCCTACCGCAGATGGGTTTCCTACTCCCTAATCCCCATGGGAATTGACTACTATAATGCCATTACACCATACCTTTCAGGTTATTTCCTGTAATGTCAGAGGCATGCAAACACCCACACACTGCTGTTATATACATTCCTTTCTTAAGTGTAGAGCAGTTGACATTCTCTCCTACAAGAGTCTCACACCATCCACACAGAAGCAGAACATCTCCGGAGGCGATGGAGATGTCAGGCTTATTCCACTAGCTGCTCACCATGCAATAAGGGCCCCTTTATTTGGGTGAACGTGGGTATTCCAACTTCAGGTCTAAGCCTCGGAAAGTTATCCTGAGGGCTGCTTTGTTCTCCATGAGGCCAGATTGGATGACACACCCTAACTATTGGGCAGTGTTTATGCTCCCAGTTTTGATCAACCTGCTCTTTTTTCACTGCCTCTAGACCCACTTGGTACGCTGGGTCTACCTGCCATGGGTCTTAGTGGCTGACTTTTCCTGGCCCCACCCTTGGACTGACACCTGCCTCCAATTCAATCAGCCCCAATGACAGCTACTGCCCCTGACCCGACTACCTGGCTCCACCAGAGGTCACTGTGTGATGTCTGGTCTGACCTTAATCCAGGTGCACAACTATATTCATATTATTCTCTGGTTCATGATCTCTACATCTGCCTGGATCATATAGTATGTTCCAGTTCTATCAGCTCTTTAGTTTCGTCTCCTGACTACCTAGGCAGAAAAATATCAGATCACAATCCTCTACTGATGGTTATGCGTGAGGTTGGTCCCCCTCCACAGTCCCCACATGGAAATTGCAACTCTCAGGCCTACAGGACCGACCTTCAAGTCCATGATCTTGGATCATACAATAGATAATTTGTTTGACCATAGTAAAGAGTAACCACCTCCCCAGCCATTGAGTGGGAATCCTTTAAAGTCGTTCCGATCTTAGAGGCATCTGTATCTGCACTACCTGTGGTGAACGGTTCACCCTATCAAACACCTCAGGCCAGGCAGAACAGGCACACTTAGTCACGGAGCAACTGGTGAATGATGTCCCTCCCTAACACCACTTCGGTAACGGTTGGCACAGCAACTTGAGCATTTAGGATACCTTGATTGCCGATCATTTGTTTGCCAAATCCCACTCTGTAGGAGACAAATAGGGCCAACTACTGGCCTGGCTGACAAGAAAGGAATTGCAACAGCCCCTTACACATCAACTTTGATGGGGAGATGGTGCAAATCTTTACTCCCCGGGGGACATACATGAGTATTTGTGTCTTTCTATGCTTCATTGTATTCCTTACTTCTGACTGCCCCTGCGATACAAGTCTAAAGATTTCAGGCTGAGGCTCCCCTACAGGCCCCCTCTGTGATTTAGAGACCAGAAATTGACACAACTATAACAGTAAAGGAGATCAGGGAGGTGATTACAGAGATGGCGATCAGGAAAATGCTGGGGACCTATGGGCTCCCAACTGAATTCTATAGGCAGTATATGGGGGTCCTGGACCCCTGCCTGGTGTAACTATATGGGTCTGTGTTCAAATCGGGCCACCTCCGAGAGACCTAATGCAAAGTGATACTGACCTCCCTGCTGAAGCCAGGCAAGGACCCCTGGAGTCAATCCTTTTACCACCGCATTGCCATTTCTTGATCCAGACTATAAGATCTTAACGAAAATCTGGGCGTCCAGAATCCTACAGGTTTTGCCATGCTTGATCCACGGGGATCATTACCGCTCTATCCCAGGCCACAATACAGTACTCAATATTAGGTGCTTTATCCACGTCCAGGAGGGGGTGTGTCTAGCTGGCCTTGGGTGGCTGCCTTGGTCTTGGACCTGTAAAGACCTTCAATTTGTTGAGTTATGATTATTTCTTCATGGTGCTGCACCACTATGGGTTCGGGGCCAGACCATTAAGTTCATTCAACTGCTCCATGCAATGTCTATGATGCAGACGTGTACAGGAGGCTTAATATTCCATAACATACCTCTGGGGAGGGGCATCCACCAGGAGCACCTCCTATCCCCACTGCTATTTGCCTTGGCGGTGGAGCCACGAGCCACACTTGCCTGTCACATTGGAGGCGTATTGTGTATCCCCTTGCCAGACCATTCACACATAATTTCCTTCTATGCAGATTATGTTTTCTTTTACAAAAAAGATCCTAATATGGACCTCTCTAGCCTAGCTGGCCTCTTATCTACTTCTGGGAACCTTTCAGGGCTCTGAGTTAGCTGGACAAAAACCTGCTTGTACCTTCTAATACCTGAGGCATCTTATATCCTGGTGGTTATGGGGGGAACATCCCTGCGATGGGAGGGCCACTCCTTCCGATATTTGAGCGTCAATGTTTACCATACCAAGTCCGACCTCTTGGAGATCAACTTGACCAGGATGGTGTCCTCCCTCAGGGCCCAGATCTCCTTTTTGGAAGACCCTTCCTCTTTCTGTAACAAGGCCTGTAGCCCTGTTAAAAATGGAGATGCACCCCCGCCTGCACTACCATTTCACCACTCTCCCAATATTCCAGCTCCAATCATTATTTAGAGATCTGCACCCATTATTGGGAGATCTCATTTGGCCCAGCAGTAGGTGAAGAGTAGCCGTACCTAAGTTACAACTCTCAAGGGTGGCTTGTGGGTCTTACATTTGGTACTTTCTAGAGGCCCAGCTGCAATGGCAGGCTCACTTCGATGGGCCATGACCTGACAGACACTGGCACCATTTTGCCTCCCTTGAATGTTATGTCATGTTATAAATTTTTGTAGAGCGCGGCTAATACCCGAAGTTGTCCTGGCGCTATTGCAAAGGGGTCCGTCCTTAGTCTGAGACCGGGGGTAGAAAACTCATAGTTCAAACAGACTGGTCTTGAGTGCCTTCCTGAATTCCAGGTGGTTGGAGATATGTCTAAGGAAAGGTGGCAGTGAGTTCCATGCCTTGGTTGCTTTTGCTAGGAAACTTCGCCCGCCCCAATTTGCTTTTTTTACCCTGGGGACTGAAACTAATTTGGCATCTAAGGACCGCAGGTTTCTTCCAGGTGTGTACCATTGAAAGAGCCTTATCAAGTGGTGGGGTCCACTTCTATATAAGGCTCTTTGCGTGATACACATGGCTTTAAACAGAACTCATTTATTTACAGGCAGCCAATGCAATTTTTTGATCTCCGCCGAGATAGAGGCATATTTAGGGATACCGGATATCAGTCTTGCTGCAGCATTTTGCAGTAGCTGTAGTTTTCTCTGTAATCCCTCCTGAATGTTAAGATAAATACTATTACAATAGTCTAGTTTTGATAACGCCAGGGCAGAGATAACCATCCTTTGAGACTCTTTGGGAAGAAGAGGCAGTATCTTTTTACAGGATCGCAAAGTGTACGATGTCGAAGAGACTACTGCATTGACTTGGTCCTTAAACAAGAGTTTGTTATCAATGATGATGCCCAAGTTCTTAACTTTTGTACAGGGTGTTGGCAGTGGGCCCAATGATTCTGGCCACCAAGTTGGAGTCCAGAAGTTTGGATCGTTTCCAAACAGCACCACCTCGGTTTTATTGGAGTTTTGCTTGAGGCAGTTCTGGGTCATCCAGCTGCCCACTGCCAACATGCACTCCTTAAATTCTACTGCTATGTTTGAATGTCCTCCGGGGAGTATAGAGACCACAATCTGAGTGTCGTCTGCGTAGGAAGTAAGGTCGAACCTAAAGGATTCGACCAGGGGTGCCAGGTGTTTTACATAGACATTAAAGAGTGTGGGACTGATGGACGATCCCTGTGGAGCACCACATGGTAGAGAGAAAGCCTTGGCAGTAAAGTGTCCCAGCATGACTGCTTGTATTCTGTCAGCTAGGAAAGACTTAATCAGCCTCCCAGCTTTCCCTTTGACTCCGATATCATGTAACCGGTCCATCAATAATCCATGGTGGACCGTGTCAAAGGCCGCAGACAGATCCAGCATAATCATCGCGGCCTTTCCTCCTTGATCTAAAATAGTTCTAATTTCCTCAGTTGACTTGAGAAACCATACTGTGTGGGGTCCAATACCTGGCCTTCTTCCAAGAATCTACTGAGTTGTATATTCATTATTTTTTCAATTATCTTAGCAGGTAGTGGGAGCCTGGATATTGGTCTAAAGTTATTTGATTCCTTGGGATCCAACTGTGGCTTTTTCAATAGTGGAAGGATGGATGCTGATTTCCATATTTTGGAGAAGTATCCATTTGCGAATATTGTATTAATGATGGGTGTAAGGATTTCTGAGACCGGTTCTCAGGCCAGCTTCAGTACTGATACGGGACAAGGATCCATGGGGGAACCTGATCTAGTTGCCTCCAGGAGTTTATGAACCTCGGTGATGGAAACGGGTGCAAAATTGAAAAGCACCGCATTATTATTATCAAAAAACTTTACATCTACCGACCCTAGTATGGATGTACCATTTGAGGAATGAGTAAAAGAAGAGAAGAGAGTTGCAACCTTCTCGAAGAAAAAATTGGCAAATTTGTCACAAAGTTCTTGGCTTGCTTCTATCGGGGGAGAAATAGGGTCTGCAAGAATTTTAACCGTTTCAAATAGTTCTTTAGTTGAGTTTCTTGCCTCATTAATTTTAGAAGAATACAACTCTTGTTTAGTTTTTAGAAGAAGTTGTTTATAGTGGTTCAGGCTAATTTTGTAAAGCTTTTTGTCCTGTATGTTGTATTTACTTCGCCATGTTCTTTCTAATTGTTTGCAGCAGCGTTTATGTTCTCTTAGCTCTTGCGAGTACCAGGGAGACTACGGTCGAACTCTAAAATTGTGCCAAATTTTCTTAGGGGCCAATTCATTGCATGCTGAATCTAACCACCTAGAATAGTTGAGGACTGCTGCGTCCAAATCTAAGGGAATAGTAGGAAAGGTATTTACAAGGCGATTATTTAAATAGTCCGCCTTCACTTTTTTCCATGGACGATACTCCGTGTGATTAGCCGTAATTTTAATAGCACCATGCATTGGGGGTGATACTGTAAATTTTACTGCTTTGTGGTCTGACCAGGTCACAGCAAAGGTTTCAGTGAAAGGGACGTGTGCATTGTTGGAAAATATGCCATCTAGGGTGTGACCAGCCTTGTGTGTGGGCCCCTTGACTAATTGTTTTAGATCGATCGTCTTCATGAGGTCAATAAGGTTATTCATATCCGAGTCTTCCTCGGCTTCTAGATGAAAATTAAAGTCTCCTAGTATCGAATATGAGCTTGTTCCTAATTCGTTTTCCACCCAGCTGCTGGCCTGAGTTGTAAACCGGGCTTTAGGGCCAGGAGGCCTATATACCAGGGTACCTTTGAACGAGTATTGGTACGAAAGTTAGAAGCAAAAATCTAAAGCCTCGCACTCTGAGTTAGTGGAACTGTTGAAGGTAGCTTTTATGGAGTCTTGATAGATTATTGCTAGTCCCCCGCCCTTCTTGTTTAATCTATTATGAGTGTGGCAAATGTACCCAGGGGGTGTGGCTTTCACAATGTCTGGACCAGAGGCCTCGTCTGTCCATGACTCCGTCATGAAGGCGATCTTAATTGCTTCATTTTCAATAAGGTGGGCGCATTCAGTACTATGCTTTTCCAGTGATCTAGCGTTCAATAAAAGACATTTAAAAACGTTCCTTTTTTCTGTACTGGCTTTGGTCTTTGTGTTGTTAGACAACTTGGAGCAATACAGTGGTATCGTAATTCCACAGTTAGGGCAAGTGATATTATCCAGAATGGGTTTGACATCCAGAAAAATACATCTACACCGGGGGTTATTCTCCCCGATGTTAAGATCATACAGAATCTCGCCTGAATAGATCTGGCGTCTAGTTGATTCCGGAGAAAAACGGGCAGGGGGACTGGCGCGGTGTGCGGGCCGCGCCGGACGGGCGCAGATGGGCTTGCCTTAGGCGCGCCTTCGGCGTGCCAGCGGCACACCCGCTGCGCGCGTCCGCTGCATGCGTCCGCTGCGCGCTCGCACTGGCATCGGTTTAAGTAGCTGGTAAAGAGAACGCCTAGAGCGCCAACCTGTTCTAGCGCGAACAGAACCCAGATCAAGGTAGGTGGGATGCAATGTGCAAAGCAGCAATAAGCAATGTGCAATGTGCAAATCAGCAATCAGAATTAAAATGTCCACGCACTCCTTTTACTAAAAATAATTAAAAGCTTTTAAAACAACCAAATACCTCACGCTCGTATCGCTGAATGTGGTGGTACTCCTTGCCCTCCTGATCCCTGGGGCGAAGGATCCCCAAACGCTCCTAAATTTGGTACAGGTGACACTCCTGCAGCACCCTATCCCTTTGTTAGGCCTCCCTGGGAGTGCTGGGGCGCTCACAAAACAAAATCTTAAGGCTTGGAATGAAGTCTGTTTGTTGGGGCTTGGAAAACTATTTGCCACTGGTCAAATACTCTCTTTTGATGAGTTGGTAAAGCAATAGGGACTTTTACCAGGGACAGTTTCTGATGTATGTCCTCCATCGTAATCTTCTATGGGAGAAATGTCAGTTGGAGGATTCTGAACTATCCACCAACACCCTAGGGAACAATCTTTATACTCTGTGAGATGGCAAACAGTTGGTGACCTGGTTCATGAGGGCCATGATTACACTTACACAGTTCCCCCTGCAAATGCTCTGTGATACATGGGAAACAGAGTTTGGTCTGGACCTACATGACAAGGAATGGGAGAGGGCAGCAACACACCCACAGATGGACTCTCGTAATGGCAAGCTCTAAAATCCAATTTTATGTATTACATAGAGCACACCTCTCACCACAGTAAATCCATCACATTTTCAGACAGCATCGGATACATGTGCCCATTGTCAATCTCCAAGGGCTGACCTCGAGCATATTTTATGGGACTGTCCACAGCTCACCCAGTTCTGGCAAACAGTCCTTTCAACTATTGTCTCAACCACCAGCTGCCTGCTTCTTGGCACTTGGGAGGTAGGTGTACTGAGCATCTATAAACCTCATAAAAAACACAGAACTGCAGCTCGCTTCCCTTATTTAACTCTTGTCCTACTGAAAGGCAACATGAGAATGCCCTGGAAAGGTGCAACCTCCCCTAGTGGCGTGGCTTAGAGGGCCGCTGTGGCAATCTGGGTTGAGGCTGCGGTGATGGTGCTGGATAGAGAGGAGGCCAGGGGTCAACTTCTCCGTCCTATTGTCCGCTACGGGACCAGTATCTATCATGGTTTCTAGGCACTGATCAGTTGACCCCCTTCACTCCTTCCCCGTGAGGTTCGCTCCTGTATTACACTTACCCGAGAGGACTAACATAGTGACTCAAACTACCCAGATTTTATCCTCACCCTCATCGTACAGAACATTGAACCTCCACACATTTAGACCTATCCCTCTATTTTTCCTGTTGTACACACCTGGATCTTGACCATGCGCATCCCTATGAATTCTACTCACCAGCCCACCCTTTTGCCCCCGCACCTGTTCCATTTATTCCAGTGCCTTTATCAGACACAGACCAACTATGCTTCAGGATCCATTGTTGTCCTAGGATTGTTGAAAGTAACTATAATGGACCTGTCTCTAGGGACGGACTGTTATCCCCGAAGACGTTTGTGGCCAGTATTTTGCAATGTTTGTGGACAAATGCCCAAAGTTGCTTGTTCACTGGTAATTTCCTATACGGGTGTCTTCTGGTTTTCGTATATGTTTATAAAATTCAATAAAACATGCTTACAAAATGACTGGCATTAAACTACAGAGGAATGTAGTTCAAAATAATGATGGACTTGGATGCACCCTCAATTAATTACCAGTTGCTTAGATTAATTCAGGCATTCCATCCATCATGTTTTATATACTTTTGTTCGAGAACTAGAGCAGGAAATCATCGCAGCAGGTCAATCTTACGAGATATAGTTCTGCACTGGCTACCTCACAATGTAACTTTCAGAGCAGTTGCATACTTACTTTTCATGACACAATGCAGTGCATACATGACAGTCACATCAAATTATCTCAGCATTAGGAAATTTGAAGCACAGATCTGCCCTGTTTATGGTGTGCTACTGAATTAAAATATTTAAAACTTTCTTCCATTAACACACAGATTTTATGGCCAGTAGTACTGGTATTTAAATACATTGCCAGAATGATTTTAGCAATAAGCTTATTAATGTATGCAATTCTACAAAAGTGGAGAGTACCCAGGAGACCTTTTAAGATTGTGAAAAGTAATGCAGTTCAAATTGAGAAATAAATTCAAACATAAACGATGTCATTAGCAACGAGGTGTAGCAGACCAGCCGACTACTGTGACTGCTAGCGGATTCACATTCTCAGGCAGTGTTCTGTGCTCATGCAGAAATTACTAGAGGGAAAGAAGAATTTCAGTCTGTTGAAATACTTAACACATCAAAGGCACATATAGTTGACAAGGCTGACAACAAAACACGTCACATTTCTGAAAAACCTGCTGAACTGTGAATCCTGGAGTGCTGGCTCATTTGTTTCTTGCTTTGGCGCAACTTGTTCGTTTGGATACACATTGAAATATTATTACCTACTAGCAGATACCAGTAGGTAGTTATACTTAGGACCTAGTTTTCATAGGAAAAGCATGTATTGACTAGCCTATATCTTTGCTATCGGTTGAGGAATCTTCATGACATTTTCCCCACAAAATGATGCTTACTTTAGCTGCTGTCTGGAAAGTTTTATGGTGATCCATCAAGCGAGGGGCAAGGAAATAGGGGGTCCCAAAACTCATTTTTCAATGTTAATTCCCGTATAGATTTTGAACATGACAGCAGCACTAATCGCTGTATGGAATTATACCAAATTTGGCAGAAAGCTAGCTGTGGCCCAGAAATCATGATTTTTAGGATTTGGAGTAAATCCATTCAGTATTTTCAGAGATATTAACCAAAATCCAAATTTGTATATCTAAGGACGTGTACCCTCAGCGGATCCAACTGTGGTTAATCCAGGGCTTTACACACCACAGTATAGTTCACAGAACAAAAATTGCAGCTGCCATTTTTTTCCTCAGTATATGGTCCCCGAGGCTAAAAACATGGTTGAATTTTAAGTGAAGGGGTCAGGTGAAAACTTTCCTGACTTCTTGTGTATGTTAGAAGTGAAAAGGCAGGAATATGTACTGGAGTTGGAAATAGCTCAGCACAGCTCCTCTTGTAAATCCGCAACAGATCTGAGGATCTTGTGCAACCCAACAAATTATAAAGACACTCTCACACCCACTTACATACCCATACAGACATTCACCCACACACTAACTTACCCATGAAACAGTGTTACGCAAACATCCATACAGACACTCTCACACCCACTTACATACCCATATAAAAACTCACTTCCATACTCACATATCACATATCCATAGAGAAACTGTTATGTCCACACTTACACCTATAAAAACACTATCACAACCACTCACATACCTATACAGGCTTTCTTACACCCACACTAACACCTATATAGACACTCCCTCGGTCATTCACAATGCATAGAGACCCTCTTAAACCCACCCATACACCCATGCAGATACTCTCACACCCATTGACATACTCATGCAGACACTCTCACACTTACTAACAAACCCAAACAAGCACTCTCACAATCATTCACATACCCATACAAAGACTCTCAACCCATTCACATACCCATACAGACACTCTTATACCCACTCACATACCTATACACACACTCTCATACCCACTCATATACCAATACAAACATTCACCTACACACTCATATACCCATACAGACACTGATACACCCACACTTACACCTTTGCAGACAATGTCACAGCCAATCAAATTCCCATACAAATTCTCCTAAACCCACTTGCATACCCATATAGACACTGTTACACCCATACTTATACCTATATAGACACTGTCACAGCCACTCACATACCTATACAGGCACTGTCACACCCAAGCTTTCACCTATACAGACACTCCCACACCCGTTCACATACACATAGATACACTCTTAAAGTCACACTTACACCCACTCAGATACTCTCAGATCCATTGACATACCCATAGAGACACTCTCATACCAAGTCACAAACCCATACAGGTACTCTCCCACCAACTCACACATCCATACAGATATTTGCCAACACACTAACTTACCCATACAGGCACTGTTATACCCACACCTATACCAGCATACATGTTAATACAAACAATCACCCATACACGAATATCCATAGAGACACCTAAAGACAATGTAACAGCCACTCACATTCCTATACAGGTACTGTCACACCCACACTTGTACCTATAGAGACACATCGACACACATTCACATATGCATAAAGACACTCTTATAGCCACAATTACACCCACATCTGCATAATGTAGATGAGAGAGAAGAGAAGAAAAGGAGGTATCTGTTATATGACTATTTACAAGCCATAGAGTAAAGATTACACCAGATAATCAGCAAATTAGTAATAAAGTGATTAATGTAGATATTATTTTGTTGTTTATTTTTTTCTAGGTATTTGCTTTTAAATAAATATGACGAATCACTATGCCTGACAAGAGACAAAAAAGAAAGAAACAGAGGAAACCATATTACCTACTTCAAACTGAGAAAAAAAAAGAAAATAAGTTGGATAATGTCGAGAGGAAAAAAAGAGAATCTGGCAAGGGTACTAAACATTTTCTGAAAACAAACATGTCATAACATGCAGAATGGGGGTAAAGGCTTTTCTAAAAATTACATTTTCGCTTCAACTGGAAAAAAAAAAAGGAATACATGTTTCTGGCAGTAGGATATGTGCTAAGAAAAGAGGGAGTTTGTCAAGGAGATAGAAACAGTTTTGAAAGTTACAAGCTAAAAATGTTTCAGACTAGGGTAATCCAGAAATTGCTACAAAGAACGATGAAATGAAAGCAACATATTGAGAGTGTTGTTGACAAAGAGTTTGCTCTGAAGAGGAAACTATTTATCTTAATATAGAATGTAAAGGGGCACACTAGACAAAACAGTATTCTGTATGAAGAAACAAACCCAAAGAAAAGGCTTATTAATAGGACACATTTTTGGAACGCTTTTTAGGAGTTAATGGTAGCATACTTATAGTAGAGAACCTTATTTTAATGAGTAAAGCTATTTGCAAGATAACACACTAGTGCATGCAGTTGATTTAACTGGTTGTTGTTATGAGGTTAAAGATGGTACTCCTGTTACAAAAGAGATGATGGTTGCTAGGGATATCGGGGAAGTGATATCTAAAGATGTGCAAGGACGGCGTAGACATGCCCTAGAATACAAATGAAGCTGTAGTAGTATTTTTAGTGTTCGACAACAATCAATTGATTTATTACGAACTTTCATACGCGACTTTCCATGCAGGAGTATGAAATAGAAAATTGCAATTTTGCAACAATTAAATCCCTGCAAAGTGAAGAAGCATTCTGATTTATAGGGACAATCACTGGCATGCCTCTCGATGACAAATTGCAGAAGCACCTTTCACCATTTTAGGATGTTAGCTGTTCACCACTCTATAATTCAAAATTTGGTTAGGAGACCTTACTTTGTAAAAACTCCTGCCTTATGTTTGTTTAGTAGAGATGAATTGAAGTCGATTGAATGGTACAGTAGCAGAGGTAGAAATGATTGTGACTACAACCCTGTGATTCTCAAGATGTGGAATGCAAATATGGATCAACGGTTTGTCGCAGACAACTCCATCGCTGTTGCGCCGTATGCTACTTAATATATTACAAAATTATAGATAAAGGAGAGGTGGGAGGAGATTTCTGCAGAAAAGACCAAGAATTTGTGCAGGTTTGGCTTAAAAATGCTTTCCCATAGGGAGATGGGTTCCTATGAGTGTTGCAACTGGTTGAACTCAGTTTGTTCTTGAAGTCAATAAGATAAGGCCTTGCAAGCACACAAAATAAAGTCTTGAAGGCTTTCCCAGAAATTCTGTACCTTGCAGAATTCGACCCGTAAAGTACAGACATTCTGAAACAAATTTGTTGGATGCATACTATCCAAGAATGTGTTCTCATCTGGAAAACATGTGCCTTTTATGAAGTACTTCAACACCACACGTACAGAAGCAGTGTAACAGAAAACAAAGAATATTGAAAATATGCAGTAGTTGAATGTGATGGTTGTTTGGTGATACATGCAAAAGGAAACCTAATTAACCATAGAAAACTGAGTTGTCAAACTTCAGACAGAAGAGAATTTTTCTATTAGCCACTTCTACAAATATTGAAGCCTTGGAAAGTTGAATCAAAACTACTTTGAGACTATGACTGCTATGAAAATTCTTTCAACACTGTAAAAGACAGCATTCAGTGTTCAGTCTTCCCAAACTACTTACAAATCATGAAAGATGAGATTGAATAGGAAGAAACCATTCCTGCTGAGATAGCTAAGATGAGTTCACAAAGCAGCCAAAGTTTTGGACCATTGTCTCTTGATTCCCTTGGACAACCAGTTATTCAAAATTAAGCAGGCTTAGACATGAATGAAGTTAAGACTGCAATGCAACATGCAAGAGAGGAAAGTCTTGATTTCAAGCATTTAGTAGCACAACAAAATAATGAATAGAAAGAAATTTATATTGAAGTAAAAGATAAAATAGAGCAAGGATTTCTGCATGACAAGAAAGAATGTGGGGGCATATTAACAAGCCAGGCGATATAATTATCGCCGGTTTAGCGGCAGAAAACTGCCGCTAAAACGGCGATAATGGGCTTGATAATATGCTCTATGGAATTCCATTTGAAACCCATGTTAGATGTGAAGGACATCTAACATGGGCTTCAATTGGAATTCCATAGAGCATATTATCAAGCCCATTATCGCTGTTTTAGCGGCAGTTTTCTGCCGCTAAAGCGGTGATAATTTTATCGCCTGGCTTGTTAATATGCCCCGTGATTACTCTTTGTTTAAACTAATACTACTATATAACAGTGGTCAAGCTGGCACCGGGAAAAGCTTATCTAGTAAATGTCTTAGGGCACGATCCACAGAACTAACTTAAGACAAGATCCTAAACTTACTACCATTTTGGTATTCACAGAAGTCAGTTACTCATTTCAGTATTCACAGAAGTTAGGAGTCCTAACTTTAGGACTCCTAAAGGCCTTCTGTGAATACCGAAAGTCTTAAAGTTAGGATTTTTCTCAGTTTAGGAGTAGTAAAGTTAGGAGTCCTAACTGAGAAAAATCCTAACTTTAAGAGTTTTGTTATTCACACAAGGCTTTTAGGAGTCCTAAAGTTAAGAGTATTAACTTTACTACTCCTAAACTGAGAAAAATCCTGACTTTAAGACTTTCGGTATTCACAGAAGGCATTTAGGAGTCCTAAAGTTAGGACTCCTAACTTCTGTGAATACCGGAATGAGTAAGTGCCTTCTGTGAATACCAAAATGAGTAAGTGCCTTCTGTGAATACCAAAATGATTTTGTCTTAAGTTAGTTCTGTGAATAGGGCCCTTAATGCTTACTTTCAGAGCACAACAGAATCAAATTTATTGTGAACCAACTGGATTAGCTGCACCCAATATTAAAGGAATTACTTTAAATTGGCTATTGATGCTCCCTGTTGAACATGACAATAAACTGGCATATCAGAAGTTATCCTGTGAAGCTTATCATGAGGTGTTTAGAGTATTGAAGAAACTGAAGCTTTTAATTATCAATGAGATGAGCATGGTCTCAAACTGAATGCTTGCCTTCGTTCACTTGAGAATGCATCAGATTTTAAGAACAGAGTACGACGTGCTTTTTGGAGGAAAACACCTAGGGCCTGATTACCATATCGGTGGGAAAGGCTCCGATCGACAACGTGTTGGACTTGGAACCTACTGACACGTGGTCGGAGGTTCTGCCCGACCGATTATGATGCAACCAAACACTATTCGGTCGGATTCCCATTGACTCCTATGGGAGCCCATGTTCAGACTGACAACACAGGTTCCTATGGAGAAATAGGGTGTCTACGGAAATCCTTGCATCCTGTGGCAGGCACCCCATGGTGCCTGCCACAGAGTGCATGGTTTTACAGGTTGGTCTCTTAGGTACCCCCTTGAACCCAAACCAGAAGCCTCAGGATGAAGAGGCGCCTGCAAGGGACCCCAAAATTCAGTTTCCGACAGCCTTTTTGTGTCAGATAGACCGAGTCAGAAAGGTTGTCAGAATCCTCATCGTAATTAGTCAGTTGGAAATGCTGCTCATAGAGTTCTGTGAATCAGCTCCAACCGACTTGGAATCAATTCAGAATGACCGAACGGTTCCCCTTCTGACCGCGAGCATCGTAATCGGTCGAAAGGGTTCTGACACGGTCTAGGGGAATCCGACTATCGGTCAGAGCTTTTCCGTCTGAATTCATGACCAGGCCCTTAATTGTGTTTGGTGACCTGCTGCAACTAACGCCAGTGAAAGGACAGCCTGTTTTTTTCATGACACTTCTGCATGATGAAACTAGCAATTCTTTAGAGACTATTGGAAATGTAAACATTTGGCTAAACTTCGAATACATGGAACTAATAAGGAATATGTGTCAAGCATCCCACATTGAATACGAAAATATTCTAAGGGACATAAAAGTAGGAGTTCTGACAAAGGAGAGGACATGTACCTTAGAATGTCGACTTATCAAAATGCTTTTCTCCTTTAAGTACACAGCAGCACAGCTAATGTTCAATTTCAAGATTGAATTCTATAGTGTGTGTAATGCCTACCCTTTAAGAGTGCTCTAATTGTAATGAATAATTGTTAGAACTGGGGAAAAAAGACATTTTGGAACTCAAAACCATTGACTAAATGGAACACCAGGGTGTGACAACACTACTAAGTGGGAATCTGCAAGCAAATTTGCATTCATTGGAGAAATCTGTTTCTAGGATGCAGGAATAGAAAAGTGTTTATGCATGTGCAAAAATTGTAGAGTAATTTTGTGGCATAATTTAAATGTTGGGGGAGGATTAGTAAGTGGTGCAAAGGTTAAAGTAATTGATTGCATTAATTTTCCAATTAGGGATGAGGTTAAATACTTAGCCCTAAAAGTTGGTCAAATTCATGGCATGAAACTGATTAGCCGCTACATTGTACTTTTTTTGTCCTTGTAAAAGAATGATATGTCTGGTGACAGTAGTTCCCACTTTCTTTAGCATATACTGTAACTTATCATAAATCACAAGGTTTAAGTGTACAGGCAGCTTTATTAATATTGGAAGTATGGTATACAAAGAAGGTCTGTCATGTGTAGCATTGTACCAAGTTAGAACATTGTCCTTTTTGTTTTTGGTTGTTTTTGATGAAAATTAAGTTAGTGCCGATGCAAGTTGTGCCAGGGAGTACAATTGGTTAAGAAGTGTATATGTTCCTCACTTAGGACAGTGTACAATTTAGGAGATACAGATAATCTTTCCTAAGTGGAAGGTTACAAAAGAATCCAATGGCCTTCCAATAAGTGACCTCATGGTTGTGTGGCACTCTAAAGAGGTTTGTGAGGTAAGGCTGGCTCCCAGACAACAGTTTGATGAGGCCTGTTGTGGGTTGTACACATAGCTAACATAATCCTCAACTGCTTCTTACAGTATACATGCTGTAAAGCCTATACATTTCAATGCACATTTACCATGATCTGATTAGCAAATACATCATAGGTACCATGAATTGTATACATGCATAGATATGTGCATGCAATACAAGTAGGATCTATGGCTTATCACACATCACAGTGGTGCTATTAAGTACACAAAGTACAGTGCTCCACAATCCATTACATGATTGTCCTATGTAGGGGCCACAAAATGTTACAACAGTAATTTGAATTCACTCTGGTACTCAGAGTCACATTGTAGCCTTTGTGAATAAAAGGATGGAGTTGAACAAAGTAAAATATGTATGTGAGATAGTTACTTGTTCCTCTGGTGAGCTATAGAGCTGGCCATACATGGAAAGGACCTCTTCAACAAGTTTCTCTAGCTCCTCTGGAGAGAAGGCAGGGGGCTTCTCACCTGCTTGGCCTGGCATGGTTGATAGCAGCAGTGTCAGGAGGCAAGTGAGTTATTTTTCAAACCACAGCGTACATGTACACGGTCATCAGTGTAGACAGACAAAGCCATTGGCCCACGACCACCAGAATCACTAAAGTTAGCCTATGGTTGTGTCCACTGTGGATGACACCGTTCACCGTGAAGTTGACTTCCGCTGGTAACGTTGGGTCCGAATGTCCTATAAGTGAGGTCAATCATCCACCATTGTAGCAGCTGGAAGTACGTTATGGTGACTGTTGAATGCATTACCACCACTCCAAAGGGCTAGCATGTTTACATATGGACTACTCCATTGCCATGTGTTTCCCATTGCACAAATCATATGTGTAGGGCATTACTGTGCATAAATACAAAATGTGAGCAGTGCACTGTATACCAAGGTTGATGGTTTTTGATGTAAAGTTTTCTAAAATTAACATTTCTGTGGTAAGAATACATTTCTGAATGTATAGTTTGCATATTTATGTTACAGACACATGTGAAGGCCACAATGGAGATTATTGGTGGATGTTGGACAGCTGACAGTTATCATGTGGATAACTTGTATTGCTTTATGAGGCAGTTATGTGTTGCCACATTACGTTTTGCTTACTCTTCATAAATGTTACTATGGACACTGTAGCCAATGTTCAAAATTGTTTTCACTCCATACATAAGTACCTTGGAAGAGGGAGGAGATGACAGCTTCCAGTGCACAACTAATTTCCAGAGCTTCAGACCATGGAAGAAAGTATAAATAATAAAGGATCTATGTAATCAGTTGAAGCCTTATCTCCTTTCTCAAAATACTAATCTCACATATATGTCACCTATTGTGAGACTTATGGCAGTAATGCATTTTCTGGCCACAGGTTCATAACAATACACTGTGGCTGTATCTGGTTGTATGTCACAACCAATTATCAGTGGTGTACTACAAGAGATGCTTTCAGCAATGATTGACAGCCGCATTCAGTTCCCCATAAGCGGGGATTTAGCCAATGTACAAGTTGACTTCTATAGATTTGGTCGCTTCCCACATGTGGTTGGAGCCATTGATGGTATCCATATTGCCTTAGTACCACCGCAAGCCAGGGGTCTTATACAAGAAGCACTTCTATTCTAAAACATGCAAGTTGTCTGCTCACTAGATTTGTACATCTCAAACGTCTGTGCCCAGTTCCCAGGATCAGCCCATGAGTCCTTCATACTGCGGAACAACACCATACGCCAACTGATGTCACAATTACTATCGGAGAGGGCCAGTCCTGTTGGTAAGTTTGATCTGTCCAAACTATGCTACAAGGGCCAACCTATACAAAGTGATGATGTATCCTACCAGATACATGTGGATTTAGATCACACAACTTCACTCCTTGCAATTGTAGTTATGCCTTCACGGTGAGCAACTGTTTACCGGTCATGTAGCATGCGTGCATGTGATGCTAATGTTGAATCCTATGTGGTGAGCCATGCGGATGGTGTGATCGATGCACTTTATAAATCATTTGTGTTGATGGTCAGGTGTGGTAACTCAGTTGGAATAAACCAAGTTCATATGTCAATCCAATATTTTATTTCAGCTTTCACAACCATAAAAGTTCATGCAACAAATAAACAGTTTGCTATCACGTCAAAATTAGAAAGCCGGTACTGCTATAAATAAGCCTAAACAATACTTAAAATTCATCCAATCCAATGATCCTGCTACCCCCCTCCACTGTCAAGTTCATTTAATAAAATGTTATCCTCTGTGGCCTTTTAAAATGCAAGCGCATTTTATGGTTACTAACGCATAGTAAAAGTAAACCATCCACTAGGGTGCCACCTTTAACTTAGTAGATCTAATTCTCCATGCCCATAATAAGAATCTAGACACACTAAACACAATAACCTCTTTTGTGTTACATCTGAAAATTCTGGATGCTTCTCAGTAAACACCCTCACACAACTGTGAAAAAGGGAAATGCTCAACAACTTGCACAATGAGATTATTCATTTCTTACTGGGTATTGTTTATATGGGACAAACGAACAAAAAGTAGTCAATGGATTCCTCTGGCTGCATACAGCAGGGACAATTAGAGGTTGAGGGGCTATATTTATCCCACATAGAAGTAAAGGAATGTAATGGCAAAATGCCAATTCTAAACTTTATATACAAAGTTTTTGTATTAGCTGGGCATATTCTATCCAAAAAGGTCTCAAAACACGGGCCACTTTTGTTGTTCAAGAACTTCTCAGTTAAGCTCTCCACTTTTTGATCACTCCAAATTTGTTCTAACATACATTTCCAAAAGACTTGTTTCAATGCTACAGTGATACCATTTGTCATTTTATCCAGATATTGCCATACCTCTTCCATCTTAAGAAACTCACACAATTTATTTATCTTCCTTAACCATGGGACACAAACTTTCTTGCTAACCTCATAATCTCCTCTAGGGTTTTCCTAAAGATCTCAAGTTCCGGAGTGTTCTAGATTCAAACACAGTACATTTAAAGCTTTAGTAAAATCACATGATCAATTGTTTTGACTGCTAGAATAAATCAAACTGGGGAAAGATGGGTCCTTCTTGGGAGATTGAAAAGGGGCCTACCAAATCGATTTTCAACAACATTGAGCAAAAGTATGTCTATCCACCCCCAAAACTTTGCACCATATACTGCCTCTGACAGGGCCGTGATTCTGTATACTTCCAGAGCTGGAGTTTACGCTCAACTGGAGGTAGCTTTATACTTCTTCCCTATGGCTATCACCCTTTGGAGTAGAATTGGTTTGCTTTTCCTTAATTATGGTGTCCAGCCTGTATTGACGGACAGCCCTATTCCCTGGTAGCGAAGGACTTTACTTGCTCCAAGGGTGCCCCCTCTATCCCCATTGTGCCCCTAAATGAGCAGTAGGGATTTAATGCCATGAATTTAGAAGCAGGAACTGGAGTCCATGAAATGTTTGAGATATCAAAAAAAGATTTTCATCATCAAACATTAAAATAGGAACACTCATACCTGCAGGTTTTGGTGCATTGTGGTTGCACTTTGCAAGCCATTCACCCACTCATGTATATATAAGCCAAAAGGTGTGAGGGTCAGCACATACCCTTGCCTGACACAACAATGTATGCTTCTTTTGGATGTAAGATCCCTTCCTGCATTCCAACTAGGGGCATATGATTCTCAGTGTAAGGTTTTTTAAATTCCTATTAGGTTCTCTGGGATACCATATGTCTCCAACATAGCCCAGAGGTTCTCCCAAGGCAACAGGTCAAATGGCACCCTCAAATCAATGAGGGCAACATAAAGATTTTCCCACCTGAGGGCAAGACACTTCCAGCACAACGCACTGAAGCAAAATACCCAGCCCAAGATACTGACTTTTGCCTTAAACCCTGCCTGGCAGTCCTCAAGGATGTGATGTTTAGTTAACCAGGATTGTAATCTAATTAAAATCTGCCTAGCAAATATATTTTGTCTAATGTCAATTAGACTAATGGGTCAGTAGTTGGACGCAACATCCGTTTTTATAAATAGGCACAATAATTGCTCTGTGCCAGGAGACTGGAATGACCTCACCACTCAAGATGGCATTGCTAAGAGCATTCAAATATGAGACTCATATCTCAGGATGAGACAGATATAAGTCTCCTGGGATGCCGTCAGTACCAGGGGCCTTCTCCTTTTTTACTAAATGCGGTGTCGGTGTAGTTTCTGCCATCCCAATGAATGTGGTTTCTTTTGCTACTGTCCTGGTCTTTTACCCCGTCTTGTCTGCACCACTTGTCTCAGAGTGTTAGATATCAATATTTGGCCATGTCTTATTTAGTTTGGTAAAATGTTCTCCCCATTCAGCAGGTTGTACCGCTGAGTCCAGGATATTTCTTGTCGTATAGGTCTCAGAAGCTATAAGATGCCAAATTACCTTGCTATTCCTATTATGTAGGGCTTCTGTATGTTTCTCTCATTCGCCTTCCTCCCACACCCTTTTCGCCATATGAGTTTCTCTTTCTAGGTTTTTCTGGCATTAAAAATCCCTACGCAATCCCCAAATTTTACAGCTGGAATAATTCCCGTGTTGGCCTGTCTGCAGACCCCTGTATACCATCTATTGGGGTTTGAGCTGCAATCACCCCTCAACCTTTCCTTAGTAAGGAGCAGTTTTATTTGACCCATACGTATATTGCAAAGATCTACAAAGTTAATAGCACTTGGGTCAAGCATCTCAAGTGGGGCCAACTTCGCAACATATAGCACTTTGACATCACCTGCTAATTGGGACCATTTCTTGTTCTTTCTGTTACTGCATGCATCAATTCTACTTATGGAAGCAGTAATACCTAATCTGTGAAGATGTAGGAGAGCTTTTACACAGAGATAGACTCCTAGTGCTCTGTGGTCTTTGTTGTATCTTATTATCACTGCAATATCAAGTAAGGAAGGCCAGAGGGGGCTGTCCATGAGGATGTAATCTATGATACTCATATACAGCCCCACATATTACGTCACTCATGACATGCTCAGTGACTTCACTGATGACATCACTGATGACTTCTCAAATGATGTCACTGAGATAAGCACGGTCACCCTTAGAGCCTCCCTCACACTCGCTCACCGATAGAGCCTCTCTCATAATTGCTTACCCATACAGCTACTCATAAACCCACCCCCTCACCCATACAGACACGCATTTACCCACCCACACACCCATACAGCCACTCACATATCCACCCAGTCACCTACACAGTTTCTCACAATCCCATTCACTCATTCATACACCACTTACAGACCCACTCACTCACCAATACATCTACTCATACAACCACTGTCTTTCCCACAAAGGCACTGACAGACCCACTTGCTCACCCACACAAAAGCTCACACACACCCTTAGTCACCCATGCAGTCTCTCACATACCCTGTCACACATCCATACACCACGTACATACCCAGCCACTAACCCATACAGACACTCATCCAGCCACTTACCTATACAGCTACTCACACACCCATTTATTCAGCCATACAGACACACATACATACAAACACAAAGTTATATAAACACTCACAAAATCTATGTTCTAAAACAGAATTAGTCATTAGTAGTACACAAACTAATGTAATTTTTGTGGTACTTTATTATATATGTTTAACACTGAGAAACTTTTAGAAGACAATCATACACACAGGATGATGTCACGAGTGAACTAGACAAACAGTGTCACTTTGTAAAATCACATGAAGATTTGTAAAACCACCCCAAAGTTATAAGCCAAGAAAAAAGTTTTCTCTTATGGAAACTAGGCCCTAACTATATCTATCTACTGGTGACTGACAATAAGTCTAATAATCATAAACATAAACATCTAATAATGACCACTTTTAATATCCAACCGTATGTTAAGATACACATGAAGGACTTTGAAAGGTTTTTATTAACACGGTTTAGGCTAAATATCTTATTTAGATTTTTAAGCTTCCCCAAGATGAATGACTGGACAAGACAACATTATAAATGTCCATGTGATGATTTGTCTAGTGAATCAGATATACACATTTAGTTTTTCTGTAAGTTCTACTCTATACCAAGGAGAAGATGGATAGTAACAATATTAAAGAGTATGGAACTTAGGCAATGTTGCCCTGCATTTCTGGCCATTCAGAAACTAGACAATATATTTACTGTTGCATCTGTTTCCGCTTTTAAAAAAATCCTTTTTAATCACGGAAATCAATTCATGCATGAAATTTTATTATTCATTTTAACGAGGGTTCATTTCTTCCTTTTTATTACTTTTTAATATATATTGTAAATGTGTTTATCAAATTGTACTTTTATGGTTATCTTCTGTATAATAACCAAATAAAGGTATTTGATTGATTGATTGACTGACAATAGGTAATATCTATCTATCTATCTATCTATCTATCTATCTATCTATCTATCTATCTATCTATCTATCTATCTATCTATCTATCTATCTATCTATCTATCTATCTATCTATCTATCTACCTACCTACCTACCTACCTACCTACCTACCTATCTATCTATCTATCTATCTATCTATCTATCTATCTATCTATCTATCTATCTATCTATCTATCTATCTATCTATCTATCTATCTATCTATCTATCTATCTATCTATCTATCTATCTATCTATCTATCTATCTATCTATCTATCTATCTATCTATCTATCTATCTATCTATCTATCTATCTATCTACCTATCTACCTACCTACCTACCTACCTACCTACCTACCTATCTATCTATCTATCTATCTATCTATCTATCTATCTATCTATCTATCTATCTATCTATCTATCTATCTATCTATCTATCTATCTATCTATCTATCTATCTATCTATCTATCTATCTATCTATCTATCTATCTATCTATCTATCTCTCTATTTCTCTCTCTAAATATATAGTTATAACCTAAAGTAATTATTTCTGCCCTGACCAAAACTTTCTAGAACTCTGGCACCTTCGCACAGAGTGTTGTAAACTCGCTAGTCAGATGAAATCTACTCTGCACCACTGCAAGAAAAACAGGCATTTGCAATGCAATATGTCTTGCATGTTTTTAGAGGGAAAGTTATTGGCTTTAGAATGGAAATGTTTCCCGCGATGAGTGGGACGGCATAGCGGATGCCAATGAACTGCAGCAATCTCCTGTTCCTAGAAGTGGGTAGGGGAGGGCTGTGATATGGGAGGTGTGATGTGGTGTGTGGAATGGCACAGGAAGATTAAGAGTGGCACTGCAAACAGTGGGCGCCAAAGCTAAAAAGCACCACCATAAGTCAGAAAAGGCAGCAACCTCAAAGGGGTGGTGCGGGTGGGCATGCACTGTTTTGGAGGGAGTGAGGCAGTGTGAAGAATGGCGCGGGAAGATTGGCACCGCAGGCGCCAAAGCTGAATAAGCACTGACACGTACAAGCAGTGAGCTTGGAGGGGTGGTACAGGTGGGCATGCACTGTTGTGGGAGTGGTCAGGTGGATTGGGAAAGGCACAACGAGATTAAGTGATGTGCCAAGGTGAAAAAAAGCAGCCAAAAAAGTTTCATGGCAGGAACATGAGCAGATGCAGGGCAACCAAAAAAGAGTAGTGAAGTTTGGGCAACAACGTGAATTGTATAAGCACATGTAACAGGGGCAGTCCTCCTGGAAGGAAAGCTCAGAAGGAGGGTTCAGTAAGCCTATCCACCAATCAAAGCGGGCATTTACAAAGGACAGTAAGAGAAGCCAATTGAAAACATAGACGGTGCTCTAGTACAACATGCCTTGTAGAGCAGTGCATTCACTGCCCAGGCTCGACCTAAAAACAAATAGTGAACGTCAATCCACTTGAAACCGAACTCTCACAAGCAATATGTTGTTAAATTAATTTGGTGTCATTAAGTCACCTAGTAACCTTAGATACGAAAAGTCTATATAAATATCTGTATAGTTTGTACTCTCTCCACATAATGACCTGGACATTGCCTGCATGCGGAGGACTGAGCCCTTCTTTGCTACAGCTACTAACAATGCAGCAGGCACACCTGGAAAGCAAGTGAATCGGCAGAACACAGACAGCTCCTTCTCCAGGACAAACTGCCCTTCAGTAAAATGAGAGCGGAACATCCTTTTGCATTCTGCAAAGGTTTTTGATTGGAGACAACTGGCAGCATCTAGGGACATCCGAAAGTTGTCTGAAACAAATAAGAGGCTGAGAGCAGGAATAGACTGGCTAATAAAGAAATTGAGCTGACAATAAAAAACGGGCATGTCAGAGAGGACAACATCGGGTGTGGACAAAGTAGTCATTTGAGGCCTTTGTGGACGACTTTCAAGAAAAAACAGGCCAAAATATAACCTAAAGATAAAAATATAAGAATAACTTTATTTGTGTAGCGTCTGCTACCGAAACATTACTATTTCCAAGCTCCACAATTAATAGGCGGACAGTACTGTTGTTCCAAATAGTCAAAAGGTTATCATTTTACATACTTCTGGTGGACTTCCACCAGATATCAGATATCAGCGGTGAGTGGTGAACCAACTGAGACAATGCACATTGGGGAATGTAATACCTTTTCAGTGATTTGCTATGTGAAACTCTCTCTTGTCAGATTCTACTGTTGAATAGATTGCAGATAAACGTATTTGTTCAACTGTCAAGGGCAGGCTTGCATGAGAAAACATTTCATTTAGTACTATATTTTTCTCAAAATACTTCCCCTACACTGGATGAAAAAAAAGAACAAAAAAAGAACAAGGGATTTTTAATGATTAATACTATATAGATTTTTTTTACTTCTAAATTTGTTATGAGGATTAACTTGTTTACAGAGACCTTCACAAAAAATAAGCTGGATAGGTTTATATCCAGAGAGGCCTGGCGATAGCACGCAAAGCCATAATTAATCATAATGCAAAGACTGCAGGGTGTCATCGTACAAGGTACATAGTTACTGTTATTTTGGATGCATACATTATACTTAATTGGCAAAGCAGCACTCACAGCAATCTTTTTTCAACACTGAACTGTTGCATTCTTAGTTTGCATGTGTATGTTTGAAATCAATACAGTAACACTAGTGTTTATCCTGTGCTGTTTTACGCCCTAGGTCGTGGCACACACAACAGATTTTTATTGTTGCTCAATGTAATGATACTCATTTTATCAATCTCAAAATGAAGAAAAGCTGAGCGCGTCTGAAGACTGAAATCTATCATTTTGATCAAACTCAGATCTTGCACTGGATCATTTGAGCAAGAGGACGTCGATGAATACAGCCCTCTCATGCAGGAGTATATCATCCAGTCTAGGATTTTGCTGTGCATTCTGGAGCATGTATTCCTTTTAATCTTTAAAAAATCATGATAAGAAGTCCCACAATGTGAAGAAAAGAAATTCCAGGCTGGGTGAGCTACTCACGCATCACTTCGGTACACTAAAACTGTCTGTAATAATAATGTGCCTCCTGTCTTTTTTGCTGTGTGTTTTATCATCACCAAACCACTTAAAGATATTTTAAACGTGTGACATTAAAAATGCTTCCATTGGCAGGAATCGGACTCTCTGACTGGCTTGGTATTATGTCACGTGTTTTGTGCCTCAGCTCGCTGAAATGCACAGATACTTGATCTCTGCTCACTGACTCTGGTGTCGCTTAATGGAGGATCTGCACAGGCTGTCACTCAGATGCGCCAATGAACATGCTCTGTGACTACGGACAGGTGTGTCTGAGATCTTCATGTGAAGCTTCTGCTGCTGGAAACGTTTTTTGAATTCTTTGGTCAGTAGGCGCTAGGCTGGCCGTGTGCCCCCATTTCGAATGAGTGCACTGCCTGTTCTTACAGTCCACGATGCACAGCCATAACTGCTAAGGTGACAGAGGGCAGGTCCTTCCCAGTAGGCATTTGGGGGGAATGTTCCTGAGATGCTTGGATGCAGATCCTATTGAGCTGGTGCCATCACACACTTTGGAACCTGCGCTTGAGACGCTTAATTTCCAGTGCCTAGCAGTAGCAGAAGAGGGTGTGGTGCTACAGCTGGACTCAGGAAACGAGTAATGTGTTCTGCAGATTGCCATATGTGCACTGAGAGGCACCAGGATGGTATTAGAAATCAAGAAGTGAGAGTGGTGCTGACAGGATCTTGGGCAGCAGCTTTCTCAGCTCAGGGAGGAGAGCTCAAGGGGGACAACCCATGCACGCAGGAGCAGCTCTCAGCCATCTCCCAGGGCTGGAGAGGAGTGAGCAAGGAGTTCAACAGCTGGCAGTGATTGGAGGGCAAGAGGAGGGGATGGATGCTATACCCAGGAGCATGGAGAGGGCATGAGCAAGGTGGAGGGGTAGAGTGACCAACCAGCAAAAGCAGTGGAAAGGAAGTACCTGGTCAGGAGAGAGGGGTTGGCATCATCAGGAAAACAGCTTCTGACATATGATCTCGGTCTTTGAATGCACAGCAAATGTGACCAGATAGCAAGATTTACAGCCCTGTTTCCAGCAGTGCTCCGTAAACCACAAGCCTTGTCTCAAGAGCTCCAAATAAAAAAAAAAGGTCCTGAACAGATGTTACCATGGTTACCAGTGTATTTATATATTACTTAGTCCCTGCTCTTGAAGAGTGGTAAGCACAGCAGGAGGCATGACAAATGCATGCCATGGACAATGGAGGAGAAGAGAAAGAATAGGAGAGCGACAATGGAGCTAGCAAATCGGAAGCCCACGGGCTGGCTGAAGCCTGCAAAGGACATGCAGCAAGTCCCAAAGAGACAGCACAAGTGCTGTCTAGCCAAGAGTTAAAAATGAGGAATTCCTATCTATGACAATCCTAACCATAAATACAGAGGAGAGCAGTTCCTTTATATGGAAAACTCTACCACACCCCTAACCCTTCACATTGCAGTTGTGGATTGGTAAAATTCTATCCAAACCACCCAGGGCCCGTATTATACATTGTGCCCCAGGTGCGCAACAGGCGTCTGCTTCCAATTTCAGCACCAGCGGCAAAAGAGCGTTACAGAAGGGCCCACAGACGCTTGTGCGTCCCCTTCTGTAATATAGATAGCGATGGTGCACATGTTGCACCAGGGCTATCATAAGAGGGTGTCTCCTTATTTGCATGGGGGCGTGGTCCACTGCTAAAGAGGGAATAACTTTGCCCCTGCATCCAAGCACGTGTAAACACAGACATTTGTAAATGCTATGTATGAGTTTGGCATGCATGAATATTCTTTATCACATTAAAGACTGCCCTCTTGGCTTTTCCAAAGTTGGGAAAAGTAGCAAAACATTATTGCTTTTTGTATTGAAGGCATATAGCAGATTAAACTGAATGTGAAAAACAGCATTGTGATTAACTGTATCTTTTAAGTCTAAAATAATACCTCAGTGGAATACCTTCTTTGAAAGCAGAATGATACATCAGATAACCAGTAGAATGGGTTGAGAGAGAAATACTCCACTGGGTGAATAAACAGCACAGGGGTTTGTTTACAAGCCCCTTGCGCCGCGCGTGTGTCATATTGTGTGACACACCAGGGGCGCATTCTTCTGAGGGATATTTTCAAGCACACATAAAGCCACCCTGCATGGCTTTACGTGTGCTTGTAAATATCGCCCCTTTTCATGCAATACTTTGCGTGTTAGGGGCGTGACATGGGTGTTGCTGTGGGTATTCCAACGCAACATCCATGCCCACTTATGCATTTCCAGATTTACGAGCAATCGTAAACCTTGAAGTGCGGCAGAATGCTACGCCACCCCAGCGAGACGCATGGAGGATAAATGCTTTCATTTCTCCACGTTTCTTTCCTCTATCAATGTGTGCTGCATTCTACAGCACACATTGGAAGAGGAAATCACCTCAATTGATTGTTTTTGTGCACGAAGGTGCCCCTTTCTGCAAAAAAAACTCCCCACGACATACGCATCTTTGCACCATGGTGTAAGGGTACCTGCGCCGGCTCATGGCATCAGTATGTACGCCAGCGCAGGGTAAAACACAGAGATGGGGCATATCATTATAAATATGTTGCATCCCTGTGCTTCAAAACACACGCAGCGTGGCACAGCAAAATGACTTGCAGCACAGCGCTGCGTTAGTTTCTGGTAAGTAGGGCCCCATGTCTTTTCTTACTTACAAATCCTTAACAATCAACTTGCACGTTCAGTCAGACCTAAAAAGGATACCCTATTGGGTTTGAGCCCTTTAGATTTAGCGTCACCAGTTAATATGGAGCCATCAGGCGCGGCCATCCTTACAAATAACAAACGGAGAATTAAATGGAACAAACTGGTTTGCAATCATAAAGAATTATCCCGAGTTTATGCTGTAGTGGCCTCTGTTTTAAATAATGTAGTAGAGACTCTAGAGCAGTATCCCTTCTCAAATTACTATGAAAAACTGGCTAGTGCTAATCAGGAATTATTTTCCATATTGTCTGGTTTGTTTAATCCAATTGTTCCCTGTAAAAAGAGATTGGTAAACCAGCCTAATTGGTATAACAAGACCTGTAGACTGGCCAAGAGTGAACTGCTTGATGCCATAAAGAAGAAAGTCTCAAAGTCTGATATTCAACACAAGAGACAGACTTACAGATCCCTGATACAACATGCTAAATTGGAGTGGGCTTCAGAAAATTGGGAAAATTTAACATCAGCTTTAAAATCTAGAGATTCTCGGAGATTTTGGTTGATCGTATCTACTGGCACAAACGAACCTCCTGCAATTGTTAAAAACAACATTGCCCCAGAAGTCTGGGAAAATCATTTTAGCACTCTTTATAGGGGGCTAACATCTGCCTCGGCGGCCCCATTATATGCTGTACGTAGTCAGGCTCAAGTCAATTTTACGTTAAGCGAGATTCAGCTTGCAATTTCTCAGCTTCCTGTAGGCAAAGCACCAGGGCTGGACGGGGTACCAGGAGATTTGTATAAACATGAACCCAGAGTATGGGCACCTTATCTTACACTATTATTCAACGCTATCCTTGATGGTTTGCCTGTCCCTTTCACATGGCTTGGAGCCGAAGTTGTGCCTATTTTTAAAAAAGGGTCCCCCCTGCTTCCGGGAAACTACAGGCCTATTAGTTTAATAGATGTTGCCCAGAAGCTTTTCTCGAGGTTGATCTTGGATCGTATCATGGAATGGATTGAGACCTCTGAGATTCTGAGCAACTATCAGGCTGGCTTCCGTAAGAGCATTTCTACAACTGACCAGATCTTCAGACTGTGTATGCTCTTCTGGAAAACAGTAAAGATAGAGGGGGGCTCCCTCTAAACAGTCTTTGTAGATTTGCGTGCGGCTTTTGACTTAGTTCCCCGCACAAAACTATGGACTGTGTTACAAGATCTAGGCCTCCCAGGCCCACTTTTGCACATACTAGTTCGTCTCCACACTAACAACTATGCAAGGGTAAGATGTGGTAGAGATGGTAGCCTTTCAGCCAGATTCCCTGTCGATAGAGGGGTAAGGCAGGGATGTGTCCTGGCACCCACGTTGTTTTGTCTATATGTAAATGGCCTTATCTCCCACCTAAATGACGTACCTAATAGAGATGCTCCACGGCTCGCGGGCTCTGGCATTTCTGCCATCATGTTCGCTGACGACACGTTGCTCCTAGCTAAGACCCCTATGGGGCTTCAACGTGTCTTGGATGGCTTCGTCTCTTTTTGTACTGACCGGGGGCTAGAGATCAACACAGCTAAGACTAAATTTATGATCTTTAATCCCCCTAGGTCCCTTCGCCCTAATCCCACCATAAATGGAATTACCCTAGAGAGAGTCCATACTTTCGAGTATTTGGGACTAACTCTGAATGAAAAAATGACTTGGTCCCATCATCAGATAAAATCAAACTTAAAGTTAACTCAAAGTGCAGGTGGAATTCTGAAATTATGGAATCAATCTATGACTCATCCTATTGGTCCGCCGCTGGAAATTTATAAAATGCAGGCACGTGGGGGTCTAATATATGGCGGCGAACTATGGGGCATTGATTGTGCCACTGAAATTGCAGCCACGGAAAACAAGTTCCTACGGAACTTGGCTGCACTTCCATCTAGTACTCCGTTACTTCCCTTAAGGCTCGATATGGGACTGAGACCAATAAGGGAGGAACTAGGTGTGAAGCCTCTAACTTTTTGGAGGCGCCTTTGGACAACCCCTGAACTCTTGAGTTATCGTTCCGAACTTATGGAACTCTACCTTCATCCAGCTCTAGGCAATATTCCATGGCTTAAGTACGTCAAGTGTGAACTTTTTAGGTTGGGCCTTCCGACCCTTTGGACAAAACCTTTAGAGGCCTGTGCAACTATATCCCGCAAAGAACTCGTTGCACTTTATCATAACTCGGCATCTTTTGCAAGCGATACTCTGGGATCAATGACCACTACTTTTTTAACTATGAAGGACCACTATAAATTGGAAACTGTGTTAAATGACATAAATCCCATCGCCCTGAGAAAATTATTTTTACAATGGCGATACAATGCGCTTCCAATTAGAGCCCTCACTAGTAAATGGCACCCGCCTACTTCTAAAAATTGTCCTGCTTACTCTTGCGAGCTGGAGGACGATATTCATTTAATGTTTTTTTGTCCCTCCTACATTAAATCTAGGAAGAAGTGGATCGTTCCAATTTGCAGGAACTGGGGCTTTAGGCACCACTTAGATGCCTATAGGCTGCTGAAAAGTGATCTATCTCCTCCTACCGTATTTGCTATCTGCAAATATTTAGCAGCAGCATGGTATATTAGAAGAACTCATTTGCTGAAATGAAATGTAAAATTGTTACCATGTGGTTTGGATTATGTTGAGGTATTCCTGTCAATTGCATCTGTATCCATTCTAGATTACAGTTGTCTAATTATTTTAATATTGCTTTCTCAAGATAATTTGTTTTTTCAAAATTGTATTTGTATGACTTCTTTTATGACTCGTCTGAGTCGAAATAAAGATTTAAGAAGAAGAAAAAGGATACAACTCAAGCCTTATGCCTTTGACATCGTGGTGTATTTGGGATGCAAGCTTTCCAACTTACCTTACTGAAAAATTCTGGATCCACAAACCGACAGCAGACTGGACTCCTGCAAATGGAGTATAATGGCTCCAGCCCTGTTTCGTCTTAAATCCAAGAGAGAACAAAGGGTCTTAATACCCATTATCTGGCGGAAAAAATGTGAGAAGAGAGGCCAGTTGAAAGTTTCTAAAAAAGGGCAAATGTAGCCCATTTCCAGTGAATTCCCTCAATTGGGTTGTTTGCAATAATTCAGTAATGTTTAGAAATGACGTGTTGGCTCCTTCAATTGCATGACTTTGAAGTGACCCTTATAGGTGTTTTTGTCATTTTGCATTGAATACCTACGTAAATAAATGGATTTTCTGTAAATATGTTTAATTGTAGATACTTTTATCACATTATTGATAAATAAATATTTGCAATGTAAAGTTACTTCCATAATGCTTTTCCATTGAGCTCTTACCTCTTAATTATTTCTGTGAAATAAATACAGTGTTAGAAAGGCAGGTGAAATGCCTGTTTCTGTCTGTTTTACCTGTGACTGACATCAAAACAAATGCGATCGCATTTCATTTCATCAAAAACATGATCAATAATTGCCCTTTGACCCTGTCACCCAACAACACCAATATTGTGAATACACGTTTTCATCAGAAATGTTTTTAAATACAGATATCGAAAATTAGGTCGCACGTTTATTGTTCAGCAAAGCCCTGACAAGCTGCCTGCTCCTGTGGGATGCAAAACATCATGTCCTAAGAAGAGAATTGATCAGAAAGCCAAGCGCACTGTGTGTGAATTACAAAGACATTCAGTTCAAACCAACTGAGGGTTGCCATAAGTGAGAGAAAAGAAATATTGAGTTTTAGGACAGCAGAATTATATTGCAGGGTGGCAGTCAGTCTGCTAGCAAATGCGATTAGAGCAATTCCTATTGTATAGATCGGTCTTGAACCATAAAGTAGAAGAAAATGCTCCAGTGAAAAACTATAAAAAACAAACTGCAGTTAAACTGTAAATCTAATAAGCATCGATTGGCTGTAGCTTTAGAATTCATTTGTGTGGTAAAAAACAGTTTCTGCTTTCTTTAATAGTCTGACAATATGACTTGGAGGGAGCAATGCAATCTAAGAGATTGTTTAATATATACAGAAATATTGTTCCAATTTTGTCACCGCAGTAGTCACTTCTACTTAGATCAACGCCATGCATGTTTTCACGCCTCCCCTGGGATGATTGCAGTTGATATGTTTTTAAAGGGAACATTTGTGCACGTAGGAATGGACAGAAATGAGGCGGTGTGAAGTTGTGTACGTTGGCCAAGTACATATTGCTCTAAGTCTTGACATGATCATTTTTGTAGCTTGATTTCTCTCTGTAAGCGCTCAATCTTCTAGTATATATTTTCATTTGGCTATAAAGTTACAATATACCTGAAAGTAGTATATATAGCTTATTCCATGTTTTTTTACGTTACTGAGTAGTGAAAAAAAATTTAATCATGATGTAAGCAGCAGAGGTATCATCTCATTGTCCTCATAGACTATATGAACATTTGTAAAGTCACTAGTCCCGGCCAAATGTTGCCTTCAGTCAATTTACACCCAGGATGAATAGAAAATCATTCTATATCAGGGATTCCTAACTTGAGATCCGCAGACCCTCAGGGGCTCATGACACCTATTTAGGTAGACTGAGGCTGTTCTAAACAATACATATTAGTTGGTTAATAAAGTATATTGTAAGAAATTGGAATATTTGTTACCGGGGGAGGTGAAACCCTACTCAATTAGCAGCCACAGTCCTTCGCAGGGTGATTCACAAGCAAATCCTAACTAAACCTGTGGTCAACCCTCTGATAGCTTGGCACAGAGCAGTCAGGTTTAGCTTAGAGGCAATGTGTAAACAGTGTATGCAAAACATCAAACAGTCAAAAAGTGAGAACACAAAACATGAACAATCCTAGACCAGCTTTGAAAAACAGAACAAATTATAATAAATAATTCAAGGCCAATACAACAAAATACAATCAGTACAACCAGAGCTATGTGATTTTAAAGATTTAAGTGAAAATAGCAACAAAAAGCACAACCTGCGGTTATCTGGTCCTGCAATACTGGGAGTAGTTCACAACGTCAGGCCAACTGCAATGAGAGTAGGTGGGATACAGGGGGCAGGTTAGTACACTTACTTTATGTTCTCAGTCTAGTGCAAAGAGTCCTGTTCATGGTGGAGGATGACCTAGGAGCAGGGAAGGTTCACAGGCTTGTTGAAGCACGAAGGGCAGGCCGGTAGTCCAGGACGGTCATCGCTGTAGAGCGAAGATCCTGTTTTTGACATGGGCAGACTGGCTTGAGCTTTGCAATGGCTCTCCCCATGAACAGTCGATGCTGCAGCATGCTTCCAGTGATGGCCCATCCAGGCACACCTAAGCTACCTTTTGTGTTTGGTTGTCTAGAGAAATAAACAAAGCCCAACTATCAGCTACATCCAGCCCTGTGACCCAGAGACCGGCAGCAGGCACTAAATGGCTAAGAAAGGAAAATGCAAACTTTCTTAAAGAGCAGCGGCAACAAATGATGGATGGAATACAGAATAAATCAAGCATTCTGCCCTAGTTAAGACTTATGGGTTCATTCCATAGTTCTTCTTCTCACTATCCACCACGTTTGGACCCAGCCATATGTAAATCAGTCTTGATCCTGCCCTTCATGGGAACAGTCCAGCCCGAACTGCTAAGCTGGGTCACCCCTGGACCAAAACAAGCATCCTGGGACCAGTTTCAGAATATATCACCCCTCATCAACCAGGCTAGCATTTCCGACTTTGCCATAAGAGAGGATTTTTTATAGGAATTCATAAGACACCAAACAGGAACTAGTTGCCTGTTACCATTTGGAAATTAGAGCCTATTAAATGTAATAAGGTAATTCCACTGTTATCCATTGGGAAGGTAAGCCTTGTAGTACTGAAAAAGGAATTTAAGTTGTTCACTAGCAGGACATGTAAAGTTCAAAAGGACATGCCCCACATTTTAAATTCCCTGTATCCTGCCATCTGGGCTGTCAAGGGCCTACCCTAGGGGCAACGTACGTTTATTACAAAGAAAGGTTTTGGACTGGAAAAAGGTTTCTTTTGGATTAGAAGGAATGTTATAATGCACTAAAGCATTAATCTTGCTATTAAAAATGAATCATAGTAAGAAATAATTGAATAATTATTGTGTGCGGCTTTGGAACGAGCCCTGCCTATGCTTGTGTGGTAATTTCTACTATACTAGTGAACTAGATCCAAAACGCCCAACTGTGGGCCGAGGGCTTCAATAACAAAATGTTCTTATTGGCTTTTTGTCAATATACAAAGTGTTCTTGAAAAAAATAGCAATGATCCATGTTCTGCTGTAAACATTTTATTCATAACAAGTTGATTTCAGGCTTTGCCTTTGGATATGGAACAGTTTAATTTTGGCTCCACCCTCATTACTCTTGAATAGGCCACATATATGATTAAGAAGGGCCTTATGTATTTATGTGGTAAGATGTGAAGAGCACTTATAGCCATATAGAAAATGCATTGACTCTGTAACCTCATCATTTATATATGTGTGTGCATGGAGGTTTCTTTCATAGCAGCAATGAATTTCTGTTCTTATACATAAATACATGTGTGTCTCAATAACATTGATTAATCTTCATGTATTTATGTCTTCCTTTAAAGGAGTATTGCATTTACTGTATAATGGAACGTGCACCTATTAGAATTGCATGGTCACTTAGAATGTGCCCA